>NC_136590.1:38695791-39295791 GCF_910589615.1 Taurulus bubalis | reverse complement strand
TATAATGTATATGTTTTTTTCTATTTGGAAACTGTGCAATCTACGTAGCGGGATGGACTGAGTGGGGACATGAGAATCATTAACGTGGGAAACTAATCGCAAAAAGGTCAAACAGCTCATGGAAATGTGTACGAATGGTTTCAGTTCAGTGCAGCTGCCTGCATATTAGCAAAAGAAAAGAAGTATTACAAGTGTAAACTAATACTGTGCACTCACAAAGTTACAGTTTTACAACACACAATGTAATTATGGTAATTTGTGTGACTAAAAATGACATTTAATATGTGGGTTAATACACTGAAATATGCTCATTATAAACACATTTACTGCCGAGCTGAAACCACACCTCAACAGTACTTTCAGAGATGTGCACACTATGATTTACAGTATATTTGACCGGAGGTGTGGGTTGGCTGGTACAGTCCTGCGGTAATATTGTGCTTTAAAAACAACAGATCTTCTCCAGCTCTGCTGTATTTATTTTGTGGCTAATTCATAAGGGAAATACATTATTTATTTTAAACCTTCTTTTTAAGTATTTAGCACCAAACAGTCCTGTCATGGTGCACAGACAGGTATTTCTCTGTATATAAAAAGCACATGGTAGTTTAATTTTTTTTTGAGAAAACACAGTAACAGTGAAGAGGCCTCCCTTAACATCCTGAATCTGTCTGGTCGGGAACATAGAGGCAAACTGCTTGAACGCATAAGCTTTTATTTGATTTCACGTCCTACTGCAGATTACATGTGTTATTTCCCACAGTAGCAGAAAGGGACGACCAAGAACTGATTTAGAAATTGTTTAGCTTCATGGTGTTCCCTATCTTACCTACGTTATGAACAATCTTAAAGCCAAACCTTCTTTATATTTCATTATGGCGATACCTTTGTGAGGGAGTTAAAAAAAGCATCACTGTCTTTTAGAGATGTCTGATCGCTGATTGGTTGATATTCATTACTTCCTAACTGTTCTATTGCCTTATTGTCCTTACTGTACTTCTTAACTGTGTCCCTCGTGACTATGCATTGCTGTTGTTGTGAAGGCTTTGGTTTGATTAGAGAAGGTTGATTCACTGTGAACTCTTCCACTGTATTGTTACAGTCGAGTCCTATTCAATACACATTCAATTACCTGCACGGTCAATTTTGGGGGTTTAAGGTTAAAACAAAACAGATCTCTCTGGCTCATGAATCAACTATAACATACAAAGCCGGTGCAGATTGAAGCTTAAATATAGGGCTGTAAATAGTAAGAAACAATACCATACAATCTGCAGTGTATCCAGCTTTCCAAAGCGCCACAGCTACCTGTTAAAACTCCATATTATATCAGTTATTTCACTCTTTGGGAGGAATCAGTGATTCGTGGATAACTGATGTTTTCTAATCTGGTAGCAAAGGATGAGAATTATTTTGCACATTTTCTAAACTAATGCCATACACATAAATAAAATGCTGTTAATATATACAGTACTTTATGACCTACGCATTTGCAGAAGAAATTTAGAATTTTTTGATTGCATCAATTGTCAGATATGACAGAAAGATTCAGGTGAAGGAAGAGGGTACACTTGTGTTGTTATTATTGTATTTGTTTGTGTTGTCTTCTCTTGGTTGTGCGGCCTGACAGGATAGTCAGGATGGTCCAGGGACTCGGCACACATCTGTGATTAAAACTCACTTGAACAAACATTTGGTTAAAGGGGGAAGGTCTACCTCGTGTGTCCATAAACACACGGACAAATCAGACTCTGAGTGTACGCGACTAAATACACACTTTTACATCTGAGTTAAGAGTTCACACGCTTTATGAGTATTTGTTGTTAATTCTTGAAATATTTTAACCAAATTTCAGTTGCCCCTTTTCCAGATTTTAGCAAAATACCCTGTTCCAAGTTTTTACAACCAAAATGCCTTCGGTTTAACCTTGTGTAATCTGGTCCTCCTGTGTTGTCATTATATATATATACGTATATATATATATATATATATATATATATATATATATATATATATATATATATATATATATATATATATACGTATATATATATATATATATATATATACGTATATATATACGTATATATATATACGTATATATA
This sequence comes from Taurulus bubalis, assembly GCF_910589615.1. Lineage (NCBI taxonomy): Eukaryota > Metazoa > Chordata > Actinopteri > Perciformes > Cottidae > Taurulus > Taurulus bubalis. The sequence continues at coordinate 39,293,686 of NC_136590.1, read as the reverse complement.
TATACGTATATATATACGTATATATATACGTATATATATATATATATGACTTGTTGGATTTATTTTCTGTCAAAGTGATTTTGATATAGGCTATATATTTTTCTACAGTCAAACTGCTTCATCGTGTTAGGTATACAAACTTACTGTATTTACAGTTGTTTTTTTACATGAATCTTTGTTTTTTATGAAAGGCTGTTTGGACAGAACGCCATCTTCCAACTCTGCAGCGATGATAAGGATCTCGAGCCGTGCTATGCGTCGCAGTACCACAGTGTCGCTGTTATCAGACCTCAGTAAACGTGGGTCAACATACCGCATTCCTGTTTTTACCTCTCGCCTTTATTTCAGCTGGAGAGACTTCAACCAAACATGCTGTTCACTCCTCCGGTCTCTCAGCTCAGCTCACATAGGTGTAGTATTTACCTTTGAAGACGGCCTGTTGCTATTGCTCCTTGATTTTTATACAGACTTTATATGCAAAATGGCTGTCGAAGCAATTTCTTTAATTCCAGGCTGTATGGACTTGCTGTGCATTGAGTCAGTGCTGACCTCAGACATTTGTACTCGGGACACGCGTCAAAGGCTAACGGACATTTTCTCTTTAATTCATATAAACTGAAGGGCCAGTGTCTCTGTGGGTGTCAGTGGGTGTAAAAAGAAAAATATTCAGTTTGTGTTTTGCATTTGAAAAGAGAAAAGTAGTTACAGTCCGTATGATAAGCTTCTGGGAACATTGTATATCCGTGCATTGCTTATTCGTGGGGACTTCATTATTCCAGTTTGTACTTTATCGCTCATTTTTAAACATTGTGTTATTTCCTGTACCAAATATTGAACTCAAGGCTATTGATTCATAAGACTGATGATGATGATGAAAAGCAGATCACCTCCTCCCTTTCTAACGGGGGTAAGAACTCTTCAGGTCCGACTATCATAGTAATGCTGTGCTGTTTCACCCTGCCGCCTCCAGAGACCCAAAAAACTCATGTTACCTAACCTGTGATGGTCTTCCTTTTCATGATGGATTGTTTCTCTGAAGCAAATGTAAAATGTTCATAATGTAGTAACTAGTCCTTGTATTTAGACAATGTCTTTACCTCCATGTACAGACTATACTCTTCATAATTCTTTGAGGTGCACTGTGACTAATACAATGCTGCTATATCACAAGGACTTTTATTTTGTACGTCACATTTGGCCGATGCAAAGTGGTGAATATCGCTAAAGGTGAGCGTTGCAACGTGGGCTTGAATACAGAGACCCCGCTTACATTGTTCTAATTCAATCCAGGCTTTATTATTGTGCTGCCTCGATCTCAGAGTGACTGTGTGCACAACAACAGGATGTGCAGCTGTTCCGGTTGGTCTTCCATTAAATGCATGACAGAAAGGAAAAGGGAGCGTAAAATGTAGCAGAAACGCATTTCTAAAAGCCCATCACATCGCCTCACTGTGGTCAATAAAACTGTGATGATGCTTTTTTTGCAACAGTGTTCATTTTGTGTTTTATGATTGACTTCTGTTGCAGTATATGAGGAAATGTCCATCCGCTGGAATATTTGGCACAAATTTAGATTTAAAAATACGAGGGTCAAATGGCTCCAACGCTGTTGAGGTAAAACATTAATCCTGCAACTGCAATTTTGACAAAATGCACATTTGTATCACATGTTACTATGTATTGACATGTGCAGCGTATTAAAACAAGTTTGAAATGTTTGAGTAAAAAATAATTGGTTGGCGATGTAACTCTAGGGGTGGAAATGATGGTTGGTCCTTCACTTTGGTCCTGAATGAAATATCTCAACATCTATTGGATGGATTGCCATGGATTTTGATATAGACGTTGTAAATGTAAACCCCCTGTCTGTTTATCCAATACTTTGGTTCATGACCAAATCCCTACAAAGCTTATGCCATTTAAACTAAACTGAATCAAGTTGTTAAATATATACCTGCTAACCATCAACATGCTAGCATTATAACTGCAGGCATGTTAGGATGATGACATTGGCATCAAAGCACAGCTGAGTTTAAGCCTGTACACTTTTTAAATTTTTATAGACTAATACACATCTCAAAAATGTACAAAGGCTGCATTACAGAGATGTTTCTGTCAGGTGAATTGTACTGCTCATATTAACATAATTGTGATACAACCTGCATATGTGTCAGTTGCAAGATTTCAATTGATTTGCGCTCATTGAGGTCAAACTGCTTGTGAAGGTTTTTCACATTAATTCTTTGGCGTGAGCGGAAACCCCAAAAAACTGTTAAAATCCAGTAGCATCTACAGTATACAGTGTATGTATTGGACGTAGTTTCATTTGCCTCCTCACACCACAAGATATTGTAATCGTACATGGGTTTTGGGCCGTATAAACCTTGAGAACCTAGAGTCGATTTCAGACATAAAAGCCCCAAAACAGGCATTTTTAAATCATTGTGTAGCACTAAATAATATGCAAAATGTCAAGTGGAGTTATACTGAAGTACAATTCAGAGAATCTGTAGCAAGTCAGCCAGTGTAAAGATTAGTATCTCAAATATACACCGGCCTTCCTTCCATGCATCCATGACCTCCCAGAGAAGAAGGAGGTTTAGAAGCTCCACGTTTAGACAGCATCTATCCCGTGGAGTTAGAAGGATGGAGATGAGAAGAAAAGTGATGCCTGCAGAAATTGATTACTGTTTAGATGTGACTATACTTTGTTGGCATGACGTCAAACTTCCAGCCTGGCAGAACAGTTGTGCAACACATGGACACACGAGCTGCATAAAGACGTTTGAGGAGGTGCCCTCTGGATAAACGCAGTTCTCACATGAACTTTCTCTTCCATTTCATACATGTTGGATGAGCAGCAGCCCTGGTTAATCTGGTTAATCTGGTTCCTGCATTGGTGACATGACTGAAGCTTCCCCATCAAGTGATTTAATTGCTGTCTTGTCTTCTTTTTTTTGTTTGTTATAGCTGAATATGAAAAATAAATTAAAATGTTACCGTAGTAGCATCCTAACCTGTGCAGTACAAAAACCTGATGGCTGGATTGTGACGTTGTTCTCCATGTTAATTTCTAGTAAACACACTGGAAGTGGCTCTTTTCATAAAAAAAATAACAACTGAGAAAATAGTTCCTGAGTCTTTTGTTTTTATTCATGTTGTCTTTTCCTGAGTGCACTGGGAGCTCACTCTGCCGACAGATCACCAGCACTCTTTGAGTGAAGTCAGGAGTGTCTATTTGGAAAGTATTGAGCAGCTGCATTACCGTCAATACAAACGGCCAGCTGCAATTGACGATTCAGATGATCACCCCACCCAGATCTGCTTTGCCCATCGTGACATAAGAGCTGGTTTGGGATTCACAGCTGTGTGATTGAGCACCCGGGGCGGATCGATCAGTGAGAGAGGTTAAAACAAACTCGCTGCCTGGCAATAACTATACTGTGAATAAAAAGCATGAGCAGTGAGAGGCGGGACGGTGCTGACTGCATGCAACAGTACGCACTTGTATTTCATAATGACTTCAATCTCTTATTTTAAAATCCCAGTGCAAGTGGTAATCTTGAGTTTTCCTGTTTAACCCATCTTTTCTTTTCTAGCCATGCTGTAAATGCTCGAGGGGCGTCAATGTCGCTCGTCCTGAATCGATCCACCACTTTGGTCCAGATTTAAATATCTCAACAACCATTGGATGGATTACTAAGAAAGTTAGTACAGACATTCTTGGTCCTCAGAGGATTAACAATTCATACTTTGTTGATCCCCTGACTTTTCCTCGAGCGCCACACCGAGGTTCAGATTTGTGGTGTAGTGTGAAATGAAACAACTATTGGATGGGCTGCCATGTAAGTTTGGCACGGACGTTCATGTTCCCCTCAGGATGAACTGTAAGAACGTTGGTGATACCTTCACTTTTCATCCAGCGTCCATCAGGTCAAAATGTTCATTTGCACCTACAATCATACCAACATCGGTTTAAGACCTTTCCAAACGAATGGCATCAGCCTCAGTTTCCCCACACTGGCAGATTGTATTAAAGAAAACAATATCGCAGTATAAAGGAAACAGGTTGACACCAATAAATCTGTCAGCAACAATCTAATTATGAAACAAATCGTATGGACAGTGAATTTATGCCGCATGACTCAAACATATAATATATGCATAGGAATATACATATAAAATATGAATTGATAATAATACACACAATTGGTGATGTGTAGCTCAATGGAGATCATCCTCAATGTTTCCATAGTAACGTTTTGTTGGCACGCACCTGCATCCCAATTGCTAGTAAATCTGCTGTCATTTCTAACACAGTGTATTGTAAATCTCATTTATTTAAAATAAATGTGTCTGTCATCACCGGTTTACTGAACAATCAAAGTCGTTTACACAAGAGCTCAATCTGCTGCATGATTGGTTATCACAGGGGACGTTTTACTGCGGTTCGATTCTGGAGAATATTGAGATGCAGCAGCTGTTGAACGCCGCTAGTCGTCAGGCCTTAAGGCTCAGAGTCACACACATAATGCATCGTGCATTTTGTTCTTCAATATCAACACCTTATCGTTGAGCTTGAACCCCGTCCAGCATCTGGAAGGCAATCATGGAATCAATGGCCCAAATGGGTTGAAATGAAAATCAACATTGTTTCAATATTTATTGACGTCAACCTCGAGGCTGAGAACTGCACTATCCGCTGCATGGATTCAAATCAAAATGTCACCAATGTGTTGATCGGGTCACGCAAGTGTTATTTGAGAGGGCAATAATAATCTAACAGCGTTGCACAAGACAGCTTTATGCTTTCATTCTCCATTTATTGTATGAGACAAATCAAACTTTATAGTCACTTAAAATCGGTTATATTTACTGTTTTACTGTTTAGATTTGTATTTGCGTCACAGAATAAAGCTTTTTTTCTTTCTTTTTTAATCAAGCGATAAATCAAGTGAGGCTGTTTCTCATCTTTGAGGCCTCCAGCCTTGAAGCCTCCAGTGTCCCATGGCAGTAATTAACTTCAACTTAATTAGGTTTGTTAATTAAGTAAAAAGAAATGCACTATGTGTTAATTAATTGTAATATTTATAGCAGAGTTCATAATCAAAATTCCAATTGTTTTTTGCTGGAAACATTGCTGGATTTATGTATCTAGCACTTTGCACTCTTATTTTGGAAAGACAATTGGAGTCGACTTTTCTTGTACCAACATCGTACATCGGGTTCCAAAGCTCACCTGCTTTACCATTTACACTTTTAACCGTGACATTAGTGTCATCATGGCAGCATATTATTAAAGGATTTATTTGCTGGATGGCATGCACCCACACTAATTACACCAGACCATAACCTGCAGAGATGAAACAGCAGGTATCGCGGACCATCTGGGGAGTGTTTTGGACGCGGCCCTTTCAGTCATGTACTGATTTGTACCTGCTGCCACTGTTTTTTAGAGCGTGTGCCAGGACAAAAAAAAGAATCATAAGGATTAATCCTGGTCTCTGGCAGTCCCCTGCTGAATTAATTAACGTGGATTTTAACTGTGTTGCCTGAAACCAGGTTTGAAATTGCTGCAGGAGATCAACCTGCTCAGCAGAAGAATGCATAAAAATAATGTCCATAAAAACAATACTGACAGCGAGTGACAGGTGATAGCTGCTATTCAAACAGCCCCAGGATACGTCATTAATATTCTGTGCTGGCAGTTCATTTAGAAAGTGAGAAATGATGTACAGATGGAGAGCATTTACTTCTCTGCTACTCCTAACAATATAGCAGTCTATAAAAGAAGCAAGGTTTTTAACACACTGTAACTATAGTTGTATGCAGAAATAAAGACATTTTTAAAATGATGAACTACAACCCATCTATGAAGCATTCACAGTTAATTAAAAATAAATATATGCCTAATACAACATATTCATAATCATCTGAAATGATGTGTCTCAAGAAGTTTCACGAACGTATCAATAACCAAATTTAAGAGACTTACATGTTTTACCGTTCACTTGCTTTTTACAGAGCTGTGAACTCTTTTAACTTAAGGAGGACCTCAACTTAGGACCTTAAGATGCAGTTGAAAGCTCCAGAAAAGTAACTAAGTGGACCTTAAATTAAGATTTTCTTTCTGTCAAACTCCTGACATGTCATTCTATTTGATTACAGATGTGTTGTATTGTGTTATTAAGCATTCATATGTATGACAAAATATAACAAATTGATAGATTATAATATTATTTGACTGAATAAAATAAAAAAATTCAGCTGAAAAAAAGAATCAATTTATATTTCATGATAGCCTCAATCTTAGGGCACTGAATGAATAAAACGCAGGTTGAGTGCACACATGTTAGAGACAAGACGGCTCCATATGAAAAGCTGTTTAAAACCTAAGATGGTTCTCGTTAATTCTGTTTCTTGGGTTTTCACTGTAATCCTGCCACCTCTTCACTTGTTTTACCAGCTGACGTTTGACAAATCACAGCAGGAAAAGCACAGGTGTAATCAATAACATTAGTATTGGTTGCAAAGCTAAACGGACTGCAGCCATTAATAATGTTGTTGATTATACCTGTGCAGTTTTGTGCCTTGGTGTTGTGAATGCTTACTTACTGGGACACATTTAGGGCACAGATGGAGCAGAGACATCTTTTATGTTATCATCTGCACCTTTCCTCCTACGACAAGAAGTAAACGTGTGTGAAAAAGATCGAATGATGTAGAACACCTTCTACAGTTTATGTTACAGATTCTATTAACTTGACTTATACGTTTTTGTATGTATGTATGTTTTGAATACCATTTTAAATTAATTTCATTTCTGTTTCACTAACGTGGGATGCCAATATGTATGACTAAAAGTATATTACTATAAAAGTTTTGAGCTCCTTGGTAATGAACCATTACCAAAGTATCATATGACATTCTACCTCAACATCAGACTGCAACTGATTTGTAAAAAGTCCCTTTTTCTAGTTTTTTTGCGGCCTGCTAATCAGTTGCTCTGATCAAAACATCATAAAAGCTGCCCCTTGAGTCTCATGGGTTTTCTCATGGGTTTTCTTAAATGTTCTGTAAATTTAACTACCTTGTATTACTGTCTGCTGTTTCTGTAAACCAGGTTACTTTTGGTAATTAGATTTCACTACGTAGCTCAAAGGAGCAGGCATCTCCCAGCTGCTCCATCAGGCTTGTCATGACTGTGCTCTTTGCAGATCAGTGATGCCGTCAAACCTGCCGGCATCATCCAGCAGATGGAGTCCTTAAACTGCAGCCGCAGTTTATTAATCCAAATATACTGCTGTTCACTCTGCCATCACGAAATCGGTCAATACAACACAATAAAAAGCAAACATGTTGAGATCAAGCAGAGCATGGACCGTGTGTGTGCAGCTCTTTGCTCTCTGATCATGCTGGAAAAGTTAATTTTCATTACCATCTTGCATTGCCTTGAATTTATTATAATTAACTAGAAGACAGTCCTTTCATTTGCACAAATAAATTACATCTTTTACATATTTTTGTGAAAATTCACAGGAGTTTATTAATCTTTAATAAACAATATTACTGGAGATTATCTATAAGAACTGGTGAACTGTGTTAAGGTCAGCTACAGGAAGAAGACAAATATCACAGGTCTATCTATAGTTTAGTGTTTAGTGGATTCACCAAACACCTTGTCGTGATTTTAAAAACCTCTTCTTGTTATATTGTTATAATTGTATTTATTATAAGATTATGTTAAATTCCCCCAAAATAAAAAAAGCAAATAGAGTTGCTTAGAGTTTATAAAATGTTCCCAATAAAACCCACCACTATACAAAGCCACAACTGTACGACGGCAAGCGCTAAGGTCAAAGAAGCAAGAACGAGAAACTGCCTCCTCGCTATCAAAGATAGTATAAATTAGAGAGAGGTCACCGCCAACACACAATCAAGGGACACGCTCACAGCGCCGTGAAGGAAGCGCTAGCCTAGCAAAGATGGCGTCTGACAGTTTTCGAGACTTCAGTTGCTGGTTTGCCGACGCCTGTCTGCTCGAGTACCCTCTGAAATTCTGAAACTCTGAATCTCCACGGTGTAGAAGAGCTATCACATTAAGTGCGATGTACTTTTGTATTCACTCCAATAGCGTCACGACCGAGACAGCGCTGTTGTGGCGTAATGCTGACGCAGCTCTTTCCTCTACAGGGTCTTTAAATCTGAGAGCGTCATGAGTCTCTGACGAAAATACATTGACTGCGCTTTTCCCTCCAAGAAGTTGAATTGTCTCTCTATTATTAAAGCAATAAGACATTATTCTCAGCTGTACCATAACAAAAATAGTACATGCCAGCAGGACTGTCACAATGTTGACAGTGATGTAAACCCCTGAACCAGACTGCAGCGGTCCCCATAGCAACAGAGGAGAGGGAGGGCATCACACAAGGCAGAGAGACACATAATGAGTCAGGCCACTTGAGCTCACATCCCAAGCTGCATATCATCTTTTAGCACTAAAAACACAACCACACACCACACAGACCATCCTGTTCCCTCTGAGAGATTGAAACTTGAGAGATATCAGTCGGCCCCTATTTCCACACAGGCAGATATGGTACGATCCACCCTCATAATAAAACCCTCACCGATGGTTTCCCCCTCCCACTGCCTGGCAGGTACCACTTACTGCCGGGGGAGGGGGAAAGGAGGGGGGATGCTAGCCATCCACCACACACCACACTGCTCATTGTGGATGGTTTGCAGTGCACTGAACTGTACAGAGCAGGGTACCATCCAGGCTGTTGTCTGTGAGGGGTGGGGTCCGGCTACACTGATACCACCAAACATACGCTTACAGAGGGTCACAGAGAGGCAGAAAAAGAGAGGAAAAGAGAGAGAGAAGAGGGGGGAAGATTGCACCTGAGGAGGATTACAAAACGGGTAAGGAGAAAAGGGGGTGAATGGAAATGGAAGGAAAAAGACAATGGAGAAAGGTCCAGAATGGTTCAAATAGATTCGCTCCTTTGCTGCTGTTTTTTCCCCCCTATTGACAATCCATCCTACTCCCTTTTTCATCTGTGACACATTCTTTTTTTTCTTCAATCATTTGCAAATGTATTTATCATTTCATAAATGTCTATGGCTGCAGTGCCTATTTCATTCTATTTGATATTTGTGTGAGTCTTGCTCGTAGTGGGAGAATCGGTTGTCCATGGTGAATAAATCTGACCATTTGGCCCAGTTAACATGTTTCTTTTGCATTTGATAGAATGTACTACATGCTTTTGTTGCAATATTAGATGACATGATGTATCAGACATGCCAATTTTACGACACAATGTTGATTGATTTGTATACTGCATTATTGGGGACTGACTTGTTTCATGCTATCTTGCTCGCTCTGCAGCCAAGATATTATATTATTATATTATAATACGTTGAGTATAGCTTTCATCATATGACACAATACTGTACGTTGTATTTGTCTTAAAACTCTTCGTTCACAAATACAGTAGTTCATTTGATCAACCACCTACACTCATATTGAAAAGCTAACTTTGCAATCAATAACCCTTGGTGTGTGAATAGGAAATAAAAGTGTCTACCATAACTTATTGCAACATCATTTATACACTTGTATCGATTTAGAAAGATATTTAGTCAAAGTGACAGTTGTGTTTCTGGGATATATGATCACTCATTCCTGGACAAGCGGAGCTACAGGGGAACTAGTTCATGAAACCCTGAAACAAACAAATCAAAGGTTCACAGAAGGTATTTGAAGCTTACATGCTGCTGTGTTTCTGTTGGCCAGGATGAAAGCAGACACCCCAGTGAACAGCGCCATGAGTGTCGGCCAAGCCAGGAAGCTGGTGGAGCAGCTGAAGATAGAGGCTAGTTTTTGCAGGATAAAGGTAAGAAAAGCCTCAGATTCAGATATGAAAAATAAAAAGTGGAATGCGCTTCAACAAATGAGGGGGGAAATGGAGGGAATTGGGGAGTAAAAATAACAACACAGTGGATTAATTAACACCCTCAATCTTAATTGGAATTCATGAAAAGCTAAAAAATAAATAAATCCTGCTCTCTCTCAATACAAGTCCAGATATTTCTGGTGCCCAACACTGAAATCCTAACCGCTCCTATGTTAACTCAAGTACTTGTCCACACAAATCGTAAGTCAGAATAAAACTACCAGGATTGATAGTGCTGCACGAACTCAACCTGCCCTCAGGTTAAAAAGACACAAAGTATGTTTTAAGTTTGTTTACATAAAGCCTCAAATCCAGTTAGTTATGACTGGACAGCAATGACACATGTTGACTTCCACGTTGCAGTTGAAGGAAATCACCATTGACCCTCTGGGAGTCAATGCTTTCCATTGGAGAGTTTCCAAACTTTATTGGCTTCGGTCACGTTCCTAATGGCATCAAAACACCTGGCAGAGGCTTCTTTCCTCGCTAAGAAAGGATGATATACAAGATATATGTATATATAAATACATATAAGACTGATAATATCATGTTTTAGAGACAGTTTTCAGCTGCTGTCTCCTCTGGCCATAACTTTCTGGCGAGATTGGGCTGAGGGAAAAAGAAAAAGGTTTGAACCAGCGGTGTTCAGAGCATGAAGCATCTTTTGCAACGAGGAAGACGCTTCCTTCTCTTTACTCCCAAGATTCTGCAAGAAGCACAACATGTTTAGCAGTTAATGTCAACCTTTAAAACATGTTTAGATGTGCTGTAAATTCATAAAGCAAAACTAGATGTTCTTCATACACTTTTCTTTCCTAAAAACTGCTCAAAGTCAAAGTAAACACAATTATTTATGTACTGATGCGTCTACTTTCCACTCAAACTCTGCTGTTATTGATTCTGTATTGTTTCCCTGCCTATTGTTGTGCTCATGCTCGATTACTCCGGTGTTCACTGCTGTGCTGTGATACCTTTGTCACGGCAAACACCCGGTTTCCTTCAAATGAATCCATATTTCACTCGCTCAACCCGTTAGTATTATTTATAGCAGTACATTTACATTTTCTACATGCAGACACATTCTCAACTTCTTGCAGCTTTGGTAGAGAAACATTTAATACTATAGATTTCAAGTTTTGACTCGTTTAATCCTCATTAGCCAAATCTGAGCTGTCAAAATGAAAGACCGGAAAACATTCAGACTAAGGTTCAAAAGCCAAGACTATAAAATGTGGTAAAGGGGTTGTAAATGGTGACATTACTATGAGATATTATTACGACTACACACTGTGTATAATGATAAGTATGGACTTCAGACAAAAAAATGTAAACTGGGAGAATACACCCACCATTAGTAGAGCTGCAAGACAATATACTACTGATCTTCATGAGGGTTTAATACATATCTGTCTTTTAAACTCTGCTAAATCTGTAGGAACCTGAATAAACTGTTACATATATATATATATATATATATATATATATATATATATATATTCTAGATATACTTCAGCAGACAAAGACAACCAACTTTCCAAATTTCTCGCACCATGTGAATCCAGATGTTCCTGAGGGAATAATGAAATCACAGGAAAACAGAGGAAATGGAATGTACATGATCATGAACCGTCCTAAATCTGAGCATCCTCATCTCTAGGTATCAAAGGCAGCCGCCGACCTGATGGCGTACTGCGACGCCCACTCCTGTGACGACCCACTCATCACCCCCGTGCCCACCTCAGAGAACCCTTACAGGGAGAAGAAGTTCTTCTGCGCTCTTCTTTGAGCCCAATCAGGGATTGTTGTGATTCACGGTACAACTGTACAGTGTGTACATGTACTTCTGATCTGAATAAGACGTCAATGTACTATAGTAACCTTGCATAAAAGCTGCCGATGTACAGTACACAAAATCAACGATAAAATGTCTCGAACTAAATTCTTTAACCGCTGACGTCCGTCTCAATGTGAGAGGGGAAGAAAATAAATAAATAACTTGAAACTAAACCTGGAAGCAATCAGTAAAGAGTCAGTTATCATTATGAAAAAACAAGACTTAGGAAAATACATTTAAGAAACAGCTATCATCTGTTTGGAAACACATTTCATGCTCATTTAGATTACAGGTAACTGCCAGAATTGTCGTATTGGGCTCACTGGTCCCAGGAACAGACCCGTATGGATTCTGCAGCATTTGACTCTTAACTGGGAGGCTAAATTCCCACTTTAGGTGTTTGGATTGTGGTGCTACGCATCTCACATGCTGCTCTGAGCAGTTCTCCTCATAAGAAAAAAAGTGTCCATACATTTGAGATCTGGCAAGTGAGGGGAAAAAAGAAAAGACAAGCCTATGTTAGGTGGAGGTCGCAACACTCTTCTCCAGATTAGACGTGCTTTACTTACAGGTAGAGGTCTTTGTTCTCTCTCAATCATTTAGATCTACGTCAGTCTGTTGTCTATATATTTTGTATTCCTCATCCACTTTCCCGTTTAGGACATCTGTTTCTGATTGGAGTATAATCATCCAATTCATTTCAAGGGTTTACCAAGATTTTAGCATTTTGTTCATTTCTATGCTGTTGCCGTAGAGTGGATGTGTGGGTATGTGTGTGTGTTACTGTGAAAGGTAAGCATATGATCAATCAAATCAAGATTGTATAGTACAATAGCACAGAACCCCCAAAAAAGAAACCCAACAACATTCCAGGGATATAATCTACGCCATTAAAGCAAAGTCAGTTGATTGACAGGAACAATTTCATATTTATTTGAGGCAAAGAATAAATAAAGTTAAAATGTACTTTTAAAGAATGGTGTACGTCATCGTTTTAAGCCATCAGGTCTGAGGTTCTCCAGAGCAGAGGGGTCCTTCAGTCCAACATCTCATGAGAATTAAAAGGTGTCACTTTCTCTGTGGTTATTTCTCCATCTACAGAACAGGCAATGGTTGAGTTCTGTTCAATCATATCCAGAAGAAAAGAAAAAAAACCTCTCATTTGAGTTCCCTCAGACATCTCCTCTCACGAGCTCCACGACATGATAAAACTGTTGAGGACCTCTGCCCTGGACTGTTTAAAAACATTGAACCAATGTATTGTCAATAATATAAAATTTGGCGTTGGCGAAAGAGAGATCATGGAACATCATGTATTGAAATAAAACCTCCTGTTATAAAAGATGTTCTCTCATTTGTGATTTTATTTGATAAAAATGTAATCATTTAAAATGGACATGACAATAGAACATGTTTCCAAATCAGGTGCTTGTATTTATATATGTTTAATGATAAGAGCAATACAAAAATCAGTTTTTCAGTCAAAAACAAAAAGACATCAGTCAGAGGTTAAAACAAAAAGCAGCTACACAAGTTACATCTTCTAACAGCTGGTGGCGTGTGGAAGATTAGGTGAAAGCCTGGACATGCACTATGGCGGGTTTGATCGGTCTGAATGAAACGTTTATACCGGCATGCGTTAAGGCATCTCATGTTTAAAAGCAACGATAATGTCCCGCTCACTTATGAAGAACTGAACTAAACAAAGCTTGTTGGCGTTACAAAATACATACGACTCATACGTCTTACTTCATTTAAGAGACTGGAAACCAGTGAATTACCTTTTTATTTAGAAGTCAGTAAAAGGCAAAGACAAGCAATAGATTGGGTGGATTTGCATGACACTTGTTGGGGTTTTGATTTGCAGAATCAGATACAAGGTCATCTCCTACTTCATATACATTCTATCACACACACACACACTACAGCACATCAACTACGTAGCTTCTTCTCCGTTAATGGACAAGCAGGGTGCCGATTGATTTATACGGCAGGTACAGGATGCTTTAGCGGTATCATCCATCTTATCCAGCAGACATGGACTCCAGCCCGCTCACCAGCAACAGACCGACACGTTTTTGACAACATTTGAGTTTGTTGCATCTGCATCTTTATTTATATACTTTTCCATTAGGTCCAAACAAGCTTTGGGCAGACCAGAACAAGTGGGTCTGCCGCTTCTTCATTTGCAAGATCAAAAGTTAAAAGCCTTTTTAATAAAACATTTTTTTTAAAAGGTTGATGTCTTTCACCAGTGTCACATAGGTTTTGAGGTTTCGTTTTTGTTTCGCTACATAAATCAGTCACATCGCCCGCAAGACCCTTCAAACAGACAATCCACCCCTTCAAGAAATCCTTGAAACATTGTTGGTGATGCTAAACTATGCTACAATTTAAAAAAAAGAGAAGCTTTTAGCAACTTTACAATGCCCAAGAGTTGAAGGCGAGTACAACCATAGAGGCGAGTGCAGAACTGAACGGATTAAAAGAATTCTGAGAGTAACTGTTTAAATGTAGAACAAAGTAGCCGTGTTCAGCTTAAGAAATGTAAATCCCCAGTACATGACCAACAATGGATGAACTATACATTTAAAATTCAACCTTTAATAGAAATACATACAGTATTTCCATGATCTTGGACAAATTGAATATTATGCCCGTGAGCTGCCTTTCCCCAAAAACCCCAAACTGGACCGTTTCACCCCGTGTCACAGTCCTGCTAATGTGCATGCTGGCTCAGTGGTATGACTAACTGGTGGACATAAGTGGACCGGAGCAATCCATATTGTTATTAGCTACACCGTGCTTACTAAATCTAGTTTACACGACTGCCATAAGAAGGGCTACTGACAGTGAGTAGACAACACGTTTTGTGATTCTCCACCCAACTTTAAAACAATGTCAATTTGAAGAAAGAGTTGGCCAGTATTAGTCTACACCTACTACGGAGAGACCATGAGAAGGGCATGTGTGGAATATGTTTGGGGGGTGTCAAAGGATTTCAGAAATACACTGACAGCTTTAAGTAGAAGTTCAAAATAAATCAACTTCAAGAACCTCAGGCATGAGAAGAGTGCCAGTATACATATAGGGCGTAGCTGACTTGAATAAAGATCACTGAAGAGATAATGTACAGTTCGGACTTCAGAAGTAGAAAACGTTGGCCGAATGCTTTATAAGAAGGCATCACACCATTCTTTAAGGCAGCCGAAGCAGTCACCTTGTTGTTTGACATTTGCCTTGCACGTGTCCTTCAGCCAATCCCGGAAAAGCTCCTCGTCTTTCTTTAGCACCAGAAACTGCCCGAGGACGACATATGCCTGTGAAGGGCGAGATGAACACAACAGAAAAGTGGATCAAGACAAGAATGAGAGCGCCACAGGATCTCCCACATTGTTGTCAAGAAGCCGATGTTTCCAGCTCTATGGTGATGAATGGCAGAATAGATGATTGTTATGTAGAAATGGGATGGCTTGACACACCTTACAGTACAACGAGAATAGATCTTAAGGAGGACTTTTCACACACACAAAAAGTCAAATATGTCTAAATTATACCCACACGGCACTGTAGTAGCCTGCTGGATAACAGGAAAAAATTAAATAACCCCACCTTAGAGAAGTTGGTGCAAGATCCATTATTTGCTGTGTTTACTTTAGGATTAAGCTATTTTTGCCTGTGAATGCCATTTCTCTGAGTAAGAAAGAACAATGATTAGCTTGTTAGTCAAGTTATGCTAGATTTGATTTCAACCGACTGCAAGTATGATAAACTGACTACAGTGTGAACACAACCATATACTGGTTCATGCTCAAAAACACTACCAGCTGCATTTACGAATTGCTCTGTTATTTTGATAAAAGGCCAATTTAGCGGATTTTTTAAAAATACTATAAGAATACCCCTATTGCCGCAAGGATACGCCCCCTCTGTAGACAGTGCATCTTATTTGTGGCAAATATTTTTAGATTACATAAAAAAGGCAAAGAAATAAAATCTCCATTACCTTATCAAAACCCTTGTCCTCCAGTCTCTGGCCAAGGACGTCTCCGATGCCTGCAAGAGCATTCACAGGCTTCTCACCCATGGGCTCGGCAACAAAATCTTTATGTTTTTGGGATGTCGACGACATGGCTGCTGTGTAGGTGGTCAAAGGTCACCAAGTACTTAACTGAAACACAAAAGAGGATAGCATGTAAAACATATGCTTTAGAGAGAAAGCAACTCCATTTAAAACATGTTTCCCCATTATCTTTTCTTAGGCTTTTTACCCCCCTTCTTTGAGGATAAACTTTTGATTCTCAGCTTTCAGTTTAAAGTATGTCTATTGACATCAAATGAACAGTGTAGTTTGTAGTCATTTTGTATTTAATTTAAGACTACAACCCACAGACATCAGCAGACACCTGATATTACCTCACCCAATAAACCTTCTGGTTTCTGCTAAAGGTTCAAATTAATTACTTTAACCTCAGTCAGTTTCATTAAAACACATTATGACAAATGCATCATTGTCTAGCCTGGTGTTAAATACAGTATGATGAGTTGTCAAATCACTGATCGGGCTGCAAAGATGGCGTACTACTGGGGCCAATATTTGAATATTACCTACCACGCTGGATAAAGATGCATGCGTTTACATTCATCGTGAAAGCAACAACGGGGGTCAGGGGTCACCCACTGTTGTATTGCGCGCGGATTGCATTTTAGTGCTAACAACTGTAGCACAACTAGCTAACGTTTACTAGCTTCACACTGCCTTATCGTTTATTTTCCTACGAACCACAACAGCTCGTTACCAGAGGGGTGTTCTCTTTTTGTATTTTTAAACGTGATAATTCTCACTAAAACGCGTTCGATTAAGTTAGCACTGTGAAGCGAGAGTAGCGAAGTTAGCTCACAATTTAGGCGCCTTCAAATTCATTTAACAGTAGCCATTGATAATAACTCTTAAATGCTGTCGTACGGCGGAAGTGTTTGTCTATGGCATGTTTCAACCGACGACCGCAACGTGTATTGTGGCTGCGTATTATTAACTTACCAATTATGTCCCCGTCCTGGCTGAATATTAGCGAAGTTGGCTGGAGAGTCGTGTGGTTTCTGTTTCAGCCAGGCACCGGCGACCACAATGCAATGCAATGCGCCCGTTTCTTGCGTCCTTACGTCACCAGGTGACGTTATATAGCTTTTGTGTCCCTGATCGTTGACTTACAGGATAAGCAGCTCAGCCGTGTTTTGAACTTCTCAACAATGCAGCAGCGTCAAGTAAAAGTACATTAAGTAGATTACCATCAATCCAGCCGTGTTACCTGCAAAAGGTCATTAAAAGAACGTTGAATATTTCAAAATATCATTACAGTAGCTACCTAAAGCTGAATAACCTACTTTATCAGTTTCAATATCTATATAATGGGATCAATACATACCCCAATTGTGCATAGATGTGTGAAAATTGAAAAGAATGAAGACTTCTAAGTAGTTTACTCTTCATATACCTTTCCCATCCACAGACAGATCAAGAATCAATGTAAATCAGTGACATTCAGATAAATAAAATAGTCCAAATTATTTTTTTAAATACGAGAAACATAACAAAGATTAGTGTAAATCCTTCTAAAGTTAGATGCTTCAAAATTTTAAAATAAGTCAAAGTGCATTTCAGTATATGTGGTGCCACCACAAAGTCCTTGTTATGTGAATGTGATGCATAATGTGTATCAATAGCAGTGTGGTTAAAACAAATCTGGGTGTGTAGGATGGATTACACTCTGTCATATAAATATTGTTCATACAATGTGCTGGTCTCGAAAGAACAGAGTCAACTTCTTTGTATCATCCTCATTCATTCAGCAGTGGGATATTTTGATACACACAATAAATAACCGTCACGATGAACCATAGAGGAAAAACATGATGATTATTGCTCCTTTCAGGGTTAATTTTATTTACTCACAGGTATCAGCATACAGAAGAGGAACGCAGTTCTTTTGGATCGCCATTCATGTCATAGTTGTGCGCATTAATAACTAAGAAAAAAAAATGCCATGTGACTTTTGCATCTGTCTTTGGGAACAGGAGAAGGATTGAACAGGGTGGTACTGGGCTTTGTTAGTGCAACTTTTACAGTGACTGTGTTTGCAGTTTGGTTGAATAAGGTCTAAATAAGCCTACAGCTCAGACAGAACATTGGAAGCCAGGCTGCAGGTCAACCCAGTACCGTCAGGCTCCACGTTGATCTTCTTCACAACTCCATCTTCCACCAACATAGCATATCTGAAATACAGGATGAAGTACACAATGATTTGTAGCCATGGACTTCAAATGTACCAGTAAAAGCCAGACACTGAACACAATGCACAGACCTTGAAAACTGATAGAATAAAAGATTATTTTTTTTCAGTATTATTCTAGATTTATTGTTGTAATGTCATCGTTGGCCTCTGGTTCAAGAAGTCCATGTACATGCTCCATTTCAGAATTTGTTTAAATATGTAAAGTTCCAAATTCAGACACTCAAAATTACAGACAGTTAATACTGTGCACTATGACAGTACATATGGAGTGCTTTCTGAGACAGCATAAATTCATATTGGCAAGAATTGAATTTTTAAATCAATCTCATACTGAAAAAGGCAAAATGACCAGTACCTCTTGGATCGCTTGTTCCCAAGTGCCTGCACAATCTGATCACTGTCAAGTAGCAGGTCAATTGCCTAAGAGGCAAAGAGAAAGAGACAGATGAGTACACACAGGGACACACAGGGGCACACACACACACACACACACACACACACACACACACACACACACACACACACACACACACACACACACACTTTACCTTTGTAAAAGCTCCAGTAGGATCAGCCAGCATTCGAATCTGCAGACGACAGTAGCAGTAAGGTCAGCATTCTTAAATCATAAAATGTATTTGATTTAATGCAGAATGAAATCTGCTGCGTCATCAACCTCCCAATTCTTAAGCACGGACATCTGTTCATTGCACAAAAATGACATCCCATACCTTGCCATCTGTTCCGTGCTCCTTTCCCCAGGCAGCCATGACAAATGCATCATTGACAGAAATGCAGGCGACCTCCTGCACACCTTTACCCTTCAAGTCCTCAGCCTGCTGCACAAAACCTGGGAGGTGAGTCTGAAAGCAACAAGACAAATGCAATGTTAGCTGACGTCAAAGATGACTGTGCATGGCAAACAAGAGATGACAGTGTGGTTTCAACCTTGGAACAACCAGGGGTAAAAGCTCCAGGTACAGCGAAGAGGACTCCCTTCTTCCCCTTGAAGAGCTTATCCATGGCCACCTTGTTTCCTGGTTCGCCCTCCTGGACCTCCACCGCAGGGAGATGTTCTCCAACCTGTTGGCGATTGAGCACACAGTAATGCAAGAAAGCAGATCCAAATAGAGGACTAAAGTAATATAATGAAATAAATAAGCATGGCGGTTGATGAGTAAATAATCTGAACGGGATAGGATTGTAAATAGATGCACGTTTACTGCCACTGGAGGTCGACAAATCACCAGACATATAGACGCGTGTGTTTCGTTAAAATGGCCGAACACCTTAATTAAATTGAATACTTAACATTAACCGACTTATGTGACACTTTGTCACACAGAGTTTTCAACAATATCTAATTAATGTGATATCCCTTTAACGATGCCCCTTGATGATATTTCATTAACACAATATTCGCAAGGTCACAATATTTGCAGCTGTGACGTGCAGGCACCCTATAGCTGTAAGTTAACTTCAACAACTCAGGTGACGTGACGTGTATGCGTTCACAGACATTTACTGACTCCGATATAATAAACTAACACAATAAGAGTGCATGTTAATGTGAACTATGCAGGTCCGTGTCGGTTATCGACTGACTAACGTCACGGCTAGAATGCGTTGGACCAGCTATACGAGCGCTGGACGTTAATCATTGACAGTTTGCATAATGCTGCGTTCAAGTACCCCGCGGCCACCTGAGAGGACTGGACCGGTGGAAACAAACAAGCAAACAAACAAATACATATGCTCCTGGCCGTGCCGTCATGGCGACGGACTTCAGGAGGACAGCTAGCATGGTGAGCTACGGGGTGGGGAAGAAGAAGCTAGCGATGCATCCGACTGGTGGTGTCGTGTGGTTTCGTTAATTCTCAGTGAAATAAAAACAACTCCTCTCTCTCTCTTTGAGCCGTAGTGAAGCGCACGCGGCTGCCGTTAGCGCGACGCCCGCGCGCGCGACTCTCACCTGAATCGGCATCTTGGCAGCAAGAGAAGTGTGTAGCAGCCTCACGCACTGGATGACACGGGTACGTTTGACGATGGTGCTTGTGATGGAAAGCATTGCGGCTCGCTATTTAAGCAACTAGCGTAAACGTCCCGCGGTAGCTGCCTGTGTTCCGCAGCGTGTCCTCTGCTGTGGTTATGCTCTCTGGCGCTCCTCAGGCCGGCTGTCACTCTCACTTAACTACCACCCTCACCTGTTACCCGCACGAGCGTCCCACACTGGGGTTGGCTGTTGGGATTTAAGCTAGCTTCCAGATTTGGGCCTGCTAAATCTTTACTTAACTGCGCCATCTGCTAGCAAGAAGTCACATGCGTCATGTAGTATGTGTTTGACTGATTCATACATGTGCAGCTGTGGAAGTGGAAGATACTTTAATTAATAATTAAGTCATAAAAAGTATCATGATATAAAAAGAGACCTTTATGCGTAAAAAGTCTGAACTCAAAATGGTGCTCAACCACATTTTAATGTAGTTTGCTAAAGTGGAGCCCATTTAAGGTACTTTGTTTACTACTGGGTAGATTAGCAGTGTAGTCCTGTATCAGGTCATGAACATAGGAGTATCATGTGTTTTTTTTTTTTATGTAAAAAGTAACTTCTGAGCCTTTGCAATACCAGCTCAAGCTCACTGTGGCACTCCTACACAGGCAGACCTGAGAGGTTAAGCTGAAGGTTAAAGCTTCCAATGCGGTTTCACAAAACCGACTCCTGCAGTCAAGAGGTGCAAATACACAAACACATGAAGGCAAAACTGTTTCCAGGTGGCAGTATGTTCAAGTATGCAATCGACTATGACTACTACTTCCATCCGTGGGTTGTTTCAATCTTGAGGGTTCGTTTGTCATGCTCAGGAACTGCATCTGAAGTCTGTCCAGCGTTTAGGCTCCAACCTTTGAAGGACTGTCCCCCATCATCAGTTCAGTGCGTCCAAATCGGTCAAAATTCATCAAATCATGAAGTTGACAGTTTCAACAGTAGTCTTCATCACACCGCCCCCATGACGGGGCCCCATCTAATACACACAAACACACATCCATATATACACAGGGAGAGATGAGACCAATGATATGTGGTGGTGGTGTGTCCATTTATTACACAACACAAAGCACCTACAATAATCCACTCCCTGTTGCGTCAGACAGTGGATGATCTCACTTTTTTCACAGTGATTTTTATGTGGACATGTTTAGACAAGGACATCAAACTGTTTTTTATCTAAATGAAAGAAAAAAAAGAAAGAAAAAAAGTCTACACACGGAAATTCACAGCCAATATCACACGCGGAAAAAAAAGCAGTGTCAACAAACAACAGTAAATTGAGTAAAAAATAGAATTTAATCATTTAAATAGTCTTTCAAAATACAAACATTGATTTGAACTTCTAAATAATATAACGTTTAGTAGCTATTCTTCATTATAACTGGCATTGTTACATGTACACTGTGGCTATACAAGGAAATGTGAGGTTTGGTAATTTATTGTATTGCTCATTTATATTAATGCGCACATAATTATTAAAACTACAAATGACCGTATCATTTTAACAGTGACACTGAAAATGACCCTGCCTTCCCCCCCAAAACCCTCCGTACCTAAAACATATTTGTACGCTAATGAAAATGCCTCCGTTGTGTAAA
Source organism: Taurulus bubalis (assembly GCF_910589615.1). NCBI lineage: Eukaryota > Metazoa > Chordata > Actinopteri > Perciformes > Cottidae > Taurulus > Taurulus bubalis. The sequence goes on along the minus strand of NC_136590.1, from coordinate 39,271,952 downwards.
TGGCCGAGTCAATATGAAGAAACCTTAATAGCTCTACTTCGACCCAGGCATCGATATTTATTCGCTTGCTAGAAAACCGGAACATGTAAGCTGTAAAGCATGAGTAATGAGCCGTATACGACATGAAAACAGAGAAATAAATGATCTCGGGTGTTTTCACAACTGCAAAGACATTCAATGAACCAAATGCTCGAATTTAAGTTAACAAATTAAAAGATCAATAATTTGTCTCCACAGTTATTTGGCCATCTGGCGTGCTCGGCCTCCTGAGGTAGCCCTCTGCAGCCTCACCGTGCCGCTAAACCTATAGAGCCAGGTCAATTGATCCCTAAAATGACAATCAGATTCGGAAAAATACACAACTGCTTACATAAAAAGAAAAGAAAAAGAGTATTTATATTATCCTGAATGGAAAGCTTCATTTCAATACCAAACCCACAACAGTGTCACAATGTAAATAAAATACCCTTGAATCCTAGAAAGGAAAATATATGAAAAAAGCAAGTTTCAAGTCTTTACAAATGTCAGAGCACTGTAAGCTGCACACATATAATTGAAATGGGGAATTTGTATCACATTTGCTGGCTTTATTCTCTTCCACTATAAATTGCATGTTTCTGTTTATTTAATTGGAACTGTACATGGCTGAACGTTTTAACGGCCCTTCGGCCAGACTCTGACGTCAGATGCTGCAGCCTTGCATTGCATGTGAAGCTTACTATGATGATCTTCTCTGTCGCGAGTTCTCGAACCTGCTGAACTTTCAGGATGTTTCCAGACAAGGTTGCAACATCCAAAAGGAAGATGTTGCATATTTTGCATTACTTGTAGTCCTGAGCCCATGACGGACACTTGCAAGTTTTGAGTTCAACAGATGTACATATACAAAGGAGGGATCTCTCATTTAAACAGTTGAGATCTTTTATGCAACAACGTTCCTCACGACTGCGGAAAATGCAGCGAAATCTCACCATCTCGCCGATCAATCAATATGGATTAGTGTTACAGCCCACAAATCAAATAGGTCAGACTATTATTTTTGGCTGCTGGAGTCAAAAACAGTGGTTAGATCTAGTGGTGGAGGACAGTATAAAAAAAAGCAGATGAGGCATATGCATTTCTTTTCTGACCGCTGTCGTTGCCGCACTTTATTGTCAAAGAGTTGCGTTCTTCCCTGATCTCAGCTCAGTGGTTTAGACTGCACACCGACGCACGCTCGCCTGCATGGAAGCCAGTTTCTTTTCCGTGTGCCAACAGGATGTACGCGTACAACACTGAATATATTACCTTCCAATTAGAGCATTCTACACAGTCTTTGTATGCACTTCTCCTGGACTACAAATCAACTGCACAACCTTTTATAAAGAATCCTGCACCTACTGGGTACATCAGTGGTTCCCAACTCCGATGGTTAACCCCAAAAGTGCTGATGTTCTTTTTCTTTTTTTTTCTCTGCTAGTGTTTTAAATCTACTCACCTGGCATCCCAGACCCAAACCCCTCTCTACTAGCAGCGGTAATTTCAGAAATCAGCACTTGGGGTCCCGAGAGTGGGGAACTACGGATACACACACACACACGCACACACGCACACACACACACACACACACAAACTAGATGTCTCACCCTTTTATCCACATTTTAAATGTGACAGACAACAATCGAGTCGTTATATTGCTTTTAACATATTGCAAGTAGTTCCTATGAATTTTGCCAACAGCGGCACACTAAACTATAGTAAATACAAGCACTCCATGTGCGTGTTAATCTGTCTTTCGCCGGGTACGTTTTTATGACTTTCATGAGTAGGTGTCGTTTTAAAAAGTTCAAAAGCCACACGTTGTCAGTCTGTTCTTGAGTACCTAAATGTTGTTCTTCAGCAGTTATGCAACTGCAGATCAATGCTGTGATGGAACTCACCAGGAAAATGGTTGAAACTGAGAAGTATTCTGCCATTCGTGTTAAATGTTATCCCTCTGGGAGCCTTTTACCGAAGTCTTACTGCAAATAACCACTTCCCGCTTAGGGACATGAATGCATGAGCTTTTTATTTTCTCATATTATTTTCCTTTCTTCATGTGTAGCCTATGGAAAAAGAGGGAAAGGACCATTTTCCCCATTATGAATTCTCTAATAAAATCTTTCCTTTCTCACAAACCACTCATCCACTCTTGAAGACTAGATCTTCATCGGGTCTTTTTCCGCATCCTATTCACCGCGGCGTTCTGCTCTAGGGAGAGTCCATCATGGCTTCCAGCATCTCCAGGAATAGTTTGTGCATGGGGACACCACCGCGGGTCTTGATGCTGTAGAAGGTGGAAAGAGCACGACCAGCAGTCTGTCGGAGGAGAGGCAACGTTAAAAGGAGGCGTCCTGCCCGCTGGGACTCGTCTGGGCGCCGCTGACATTCCAGCTCCAGCAGGGCCTGGTGGAGGAGGTCCCGCAGCTTCTGCACAGCCTCCATGTCCTCGATGTAAACAGAGTCTAACAGAACAGCAGGGGGCACATGGTAAGGCATCGGCTAGGGTGTTTACATTCTCTCAGAAAGAAAGAGTGTGTTGACGTACCACAAATACAAACTAATGGTCGCTTTTATTTACAACACAAACAGTGCATGTGTGGTGCAAGCAGGGCATGCTACATGATCTTCTGTTGACAGTAACCTTGAGTCAATCTTTAAGGGGAAAGCTACAGAAAGGTGAAACGTATAACCTTGCAACAACTATTACACAATCTTCTACTCTTTCCGGTATATTTCTGCAATGGCACATCTGCTTGCTAAAGACTAGAAGACTTTTTTCTTATTTTGTAGAGGTCTTTGCCTAAGAACTGAAAATATATATATATATATATACATATACATATACATATACATATATTCACTGCACTGCCACTGGCTATGAGAGAGTTCTCTCGTGTTGTCATGGGCCTTTGGCTGCTGACATGCACTTAACCCCATCAAGCAGAAAATCTGAAGAACGGACATCGTCTTCACCCCTTCCTGCTAATCTACTGCTTTAATTAAGTGTTAATTAAACCTTTTGTTCATTTTGATGGCTGCAGTTGGTGTTGCTGTTGAACTGCATTGCGTTTTGCTGAGATTATATCAGTGTGGGAGTACTGAATATTAGAAACACCTCTCTGTGTAACACAATACAATTCAGCAGCACCACAAATCGCAGCCTCCAAATGGATCATAAAGTTTAAACAGTTCCAACAAAACATGAACATTAAAACCTTCGTGGCGATAATTAGATTTAGCTATAAACTACCTAATAAACTGGAAACCGAGGGCAGTTTTTTCCATGCACGCTATTATTACTCCACTTAGTCATGTGCAAGGTTTCCCAAGAAGTGTGTTATCTGAGGTAGTGCGCAATGAGCCTTAATAAGTCTAAAATTATATATTTTTAAAATGTAATCATTTCAGTTACTCTTAATTTCAGGCAAGGTGCATCCACTATAAAAAGGCTGCAGGTTATATGATCAATAATACAACTAGAAACCCTTTTAGGTAGTTTCAGTTTGGTCTCATTACAAGTGATTGATACGAGTTATATGAGATGCATGTGAATGCTGCTTTGCCAGAATATTGAGGACAATCTATTTGTCTGCATGCCTGTTCAACTACACAAGTGTAAAGTACCTGAGTTAGTGAGTGCGATGGCTTTAAGCATGACAAATTCCTCCCGGTCCACGTTTAGTGCCCGGAAGCGGCGAGCAAGTTGACTTATTGCGGCGTTTAACTCTGTCAGTCCAGCAACACGTGACATCTCCTCATCAAGGACGAAATCCTCTGCGAACACCACCTCGTCCTCGCAGCTGAGCGAGCGGTACGCTACGCCCAGCACCAGCACCTCCAGCCACACTGACTGCAGCACAGACATCTGGTCTGCAAGGGACAGCGACAGGAAGCCTGCAGAGGAATAGACAGAGAGAGAGAGAGAGAGAGAGACAGAGAGAAGGACATTTAAATGACTGACAATAGGTTAAAATGCTAACACAGGGAGCACCGGCCCCATGTGTTCATAGGGGCCAGATAATGGGCTACATGCTGGTGAACCAACTCTAGCTTGTAATGCAGTCAAGCACAGCATCGGTTCATCAGTCAGCAGACATTTTGTTTTACCCATTTGTTTTGTTGGCCCTATCAATTGGGCTGTTCAGCCATCAGAATCGGGTCCAAACAGGCCCGTTATAAAAGTCAGGATTATAAATTGTTTTAAAAGGCCTCTTTGACCTCTATCTCGGGCTCATAATATCTTAAACTTAATCTGCCACGTTCAAATCAAATCGGATCCGCTATCTTCAGGTCCGTCACTTTGCACATACAAAGTTTGATTCCTTTCTCAGGTCCCCTCAATAATCCCTATGGGGGTTCCTTTTAAGATATCTCCTACTCAGAGGGGGCTTATAACTGAAAAGTATCTAAAAACCATGTCTTTGAACAGCGACAACAAATACAAATCCAGGTGGGAGGGAGAACTGGGAATGGAACTGTCAGAGGACTGGTGAGAGGTGGCATTAGACACCTTCATCTTCATGTGCTCGACTCAGTTTGATCCAGCTAAAGGTAGGTAGCGCCGTAGTAGCACTTTAGTAGCACTTAAATGGCACTTACTGATAGCACTTTGTGGTTTAACTTTGTTGAAATTGTACTTTCCTGTTGTTCTGAGTCTGTACTCGTGGTCGAATTGCACTTATTGTAAGTCGCTTTGGATAAAAGCGTCAGCTAAATGAAATGTAATGTAATGTAAAGGCGGTGCAGAGATCCCACTTCAGTAAATCCAAACTGCATGAAATTGACTGATTGCAATCCCAAATGTGATTGCAGTTTACAGGCAGACCTTTCACATATGTTCCGGTCCTTCTCAAAACCGTTACCGGGCATTTTTGGGATGCCAGTGGAGAAGTCCAGAATTTTGCATTTCGAAAAGATCAAGCTCACACTAAGAGGGTCTCCCGAACGCTTTCTGAAGAAGCGGCAACCCTTTGTCTACTATTTTAATGGCTTGTCTGTTGGAGTGGAAGGATTGATGTGAAAAAGAAAATATAAAAAAATGGTGTCCTGTCAAACCAGAAGTGTGTTTATCATTATTCACTCCAAAAACTATTTAAACCAAAAAAGCATAATTCTGCCTGACGAGAATACAGCTCAACTTCTGCTGCTATGCTCTCCTCCCCTACTTTACACTCTGAGCGTCTCTTACCGGGAATGTGTTTGGCCCAGCCAATGATGACAACCAGCTCCCGGTCAGCAAGGTCACAAAGGGTGGTGAGCGTGCGCTGGGCGGTGTCTGGCTGCAGAGGGTCCGGCATGGCAAATAACTTTTCTGGCTCCGCCACTAGAAGGTGGGACACAATGATGTTGGAGGAACCTATGTCCAAAAAATAAACACAAAACAAGGGATTAATATGATGTACAGATTTAAAAAAGTGTACAATAATAAACATACAGATACACAACAGCTGCACTCGTGTTTACTATACTATATAAAGCACGATGTGATATGTGTTAAGTTAGTTCACCAAAACCAAATATTTGAACCACTCTTTTTGGCAGTAGAGGGCGCCGTTTTCTCAGTGTTTTATGTGTTACTTGTATGCTCTGGGCACCTTTCGTTTCACCCACCCAGCATGTCTCAGATTTTTGGGAGGAACACTCTGACCCCCTCAAGTTTAAAAAGAAAACTGCCTTGTATGCCGCCGCCAACCAACTGGTTTCAGTTTACATCTATATCTGTCCAAAATCTCATCACTTGGACATTTTACCCTGTTCAACATTTGTGTTCAATTGTAATTAAAAAAATGTAAAAGGTCAAAGTAACCTTTGACCACCAAATTCTAATACATTCATCCTTGACCTTCAAGTGGACGTTCGTGCCAAATTGGAAGAAGTTCCCTAAAGGCGTTTTTGAAATAATCGTGTTCACAAGAATAGGACAGAAAGGAGGTCCCAGTGTCTTGGACCTCTGACCTCCAAAATCGAATCAGTTCATCCTTGAGTTCAAGCGGAAGTTTGTGCCAAATTCGGAGAAATTCCCTCCAGGCGTTCCTGAGATATCGCATTCACGAGAATGACACCGCCGTGAGGTCACGGTGCCTTCGACCTTTGACCCCCCCCCCAAGATCCAATCGGTTTATTCTCGAGTCCAAGTGGAAGCTTGTGCCAAACTTGAAGACATTCCCTGCAGGTGTTCCTGATCTATTGGGTTCACAGGAACGGGACGGTGACGGATGGACGGACAAGTCAAAACATAATGCCTCGAGCCAAAGCTGTCGCCGGCGCAGAGGAATAAAAAAAGGTTAGACTCTGAACAGATGGACTCTCTTTTTCTACTTCTGAATCAGAAGAACACAGGAGGGACGTCACAACTCAAGTGTTGCCGATTACCCCGAGCTTAGATGAGATTGTCTGTGATTACTGTGTTGTTAATTGCCAGGACATTGCTTCTGTTGGTAGCTTTGTGTAGCGTGCCAGCACACAGTCAAGGGACAGTTGATAAAAGCAGTTATTTAGAATACAAATTGTATTAAACAAGGCTGCCTGTTGTAGAACAAAACACTAATGACAAGACAGGAGCATAAACAACACCTTTTTCATTCTCCTTTGTCAGTGGTAGAGGGGCACTCTGGTATGTTGCATTCTCCACTTCTGGGCGTCTTTTGTACTTCTGCCTTCCACCTCTGACTCTGTCAAGACGAACTCCTGCGTTGGGAAAACAGAGAATAAACATATCACGTATTTAAAAAGGCCCTTAGGACATAATATCAAAGAGTGGCTCCAGAGCTTCTGCAGACCACAAACACTCACCCTCTTTCAGCATGCCTACTTTGAGGCACTTGGTGAAGCGGCATGCTTGACAAGCCTTTCTGCGCCTCTTGGTGATCTCACACTCATTCGATGCTGGACAGCTGTATTCAATGTTACCTTTATGGAAGAACGGGAAACGGTCAATTTACCATTAAGAAAATTATTAAATAATGCAAATAAGAATGAGCATTTGATGTGAATGAAAAGAAACTTCTTAAATTCCACATCCTGTTTTCTCTACAATATGTATGAGGTCACAAATACAAGTAAGGTATTTTAAAAAATATGAGAGGAACTTTCTATTGCCTGGGATAAAATACAAATTCAATATCTGAACTATTTACTGTAATAGTTTTAACTACTTTAACTGATGTGCTCTTATGGCTGAAGGTTAAATGAAAGCATTTCATGGAATACTAGAAAATAATCTGTGGGCCCTCGTGTGTGGAGGGCACACAAAGATACTAGAATGAATATCTATGGAGGCAGGGAGGGGCCCTTAGAGAATGCTTACATACAAGACCCAGAATTTAACAAGACCTCACATTTAACATGAATTGTTCACTGCTTGTTCTGCCATGCCGAAGCGTAAACGTCACCGCAACACACACACACCTTGGATGGTTCTCTTGAAGAAGGCTTTACAGGCCTCACATGAAGCCACGCCGTAGTGGTAACCAGAGGCCACATCCCCGCACACTAAACACAGCCTCTTCGGCAACGTGCTCAGGGCGTACTTGCATCGCCCCGCTCCATTTCCAGTGGAGCCCTCCTCTGCGCCGTCCCCACCCTCGTCTTTGAAGTGGCAACGCAGTGCCGGTGTGTAGAGTGGCGGGGAGTACCGCTTAACGCCGTCTCCTCTGACTCCTCCACCTCCACTGTGAGAGGAGTCTGAGGAGGCCCCGCCGGGGCTGTTCCGACCTCCGCCACCTCCCTCTGGACTGCTCGGTTCTGCCTTTATGTAGACGTCTGTCCGACGATCCCTGGAAGACATGATGTCTACAGGGGGAAAAAATATAGTTAAATAAAGGCATAAACATTTTACCTCTCACCTTTGTCTTTGAAAAGACCGTCAAGTCACCTGATTAAAATGTTTCATTTACAAACCATTACGATAAATTACTGTTTGCACGTTTGCCTTTAGTGTATTCATATGTAATAGTTTGAGAGTAAACACAGGAATCAGAGGAAACAGGCAGCCAAAAAGCTAAATGGTTACAGGCGAGACTTAGAAGTGGGACTGAAGAGCTGCAGTGTACATGTTGCCTTAATGTACCTGTGCATTTAGACCAACGTCTAAAATCATTTACAGCCCAACATACACTACACTGCCCCCAGTGACTAGTAACCAAGTCAGCTGTGGTTATGTCACATTAAGCTCATGTCAGTTTTCTTCATAAACTGTGAAAAGCACAGTTTTTTGCATTATCAGCATTCTAACGTGACAAAAGGCCAGCTTGTTCCTTCTCTTGCTCTTCAGCAGCACTTATTTCCTGTGTTGTCTGCGCCTCTTCTGTTTTTTGCTCAGTTAGGATTTTTAAGGCGTCGAAAACATCTTAGGTTCACCGAACCAAACCCTTTCACGCTTAAAATATAACTCTCCAGTCCTCAAATCATCCCCGTAGTGTGGAGTCTTTGTCTGTGACATTTCCAGACATGAAAATAGCCAAGGTGACTGAATGAAGGTCGCTCTGCTCATAAACAGTGACCGCTCTTCTCTATTCAGACACATAACTTATAAGGCAGCAAGAGTACTGCGGCAACCTGCTTGGCTGCCAAGGGCTGTCTATAGTTCTCAATTTAAATACAGAGACATTCATGGTTAATACGTCAGACAGAAGACTCATGAGTCCAAGATTACAGTGAATTTATATATCAACCATAAATTCTTTAAAAAAAAAAGTGCCACAAATTCCGCACTGCAAAGGACAGAAGAAGTGTCCAAAATAGCCACTTTCCGATGACCGATAATAATCAGAAAATCCATTGCAATTCTATTACCTCAATATCAGGAGTGACAAAAACAAACATACTCATATTTGATGAAAATATATATTTTTTTAAAACAATATTTACTCTCACACACACTACTGCTCTGTTTCAGCGGAGTATCAACGGTCAAAATTGCCACAAATGTGAAAATCGAATGGGCAGTTTTATGATTTAATTAAATGTATTAAAAATGCTGCCAAAAGCTATACTTTGGGAGAAATGATAACATTATGGCAATTAAAAGAAGATATTTAATTTCTTAAGTGAATGAACAATGGACCTTGTGGATCAAATGCAAGGCCTGAATGGCCGATGTGAATGAGTTGGTCAGAACGCCAAGAGTCATTTTGTTTCATGCTTTTAAACTGCGATTGACCTTCCAGTAACTTACTTCTAATGTCAAATCTCAGTTATCTTAATGGCAATCATACATTGCATAATTTAAAAATAAGACAGCTTAAGAGTCTGACCTCTTTGACAAACAGTATAATGTAGTAACATCAAATAGGCCTCTGTATCAGCTGGTTTCTTGCCTTTAAGTGGTCTAAATATTTGAATATACTTTGTGAGCAAAGGGACCACCACTCTGCTGTGCCCCTAACTATGATAATTAATTCAAATAGGTTTACCGTGTCTGTGCTCACCCCCTTGTGAAGGGACCAAGTCAGTACTTGTACATGTTTCATTATTAGTCTGAAATTAGCAAATGATGATAGAACTGTAGATTACGCTGTTGTTAAATTGGCCCCGTCAACAGGGATCAGAAAAAAGGGGATGAACAACTGGGCATGAGTTGTAATGTGTCTCCGGGCTTCAACTCATCAGCGGATACATTAATGCGGAGCCATACTCCAACGATTGTGCTCTTGTTCCAACCTAATAGATCATTGTGCGAGGACGATCTCTGCAGCCTAAATAGCTGTAATCCATTCAAGAACCGAAAGAGACTTGTGATTTTCTCATGTGTACATGCTGCCAATAGACTGCTATTACCAACCCATTTCCTCTTGATTATCAGCGAGGCTGATAATCCAGTTGCAGCCTGTATGTTTTTCGAAGTGGTGCAATATTTAAAATGCATTGCTTATCGTTCAATGCTCCAATCGCTCACCCTGCCCACAATGACAACATTACACGTGGTTGTATGGTCGGTCGGTTTGGGTTACTGACACAATTACATAAAAGTACAGGTGTTTGGCATACGGTACATACTGTATAGAGTAGATATCTAAGTAGTTTTACTTGCATGCAGCTTTAAAACATTTGAACCGTGTCTGTGTGTCAATCGATCTGTGTGTTTATGGCCTATAATCAATAAGAGCTCAGTCCTGACCTGGGTTGTATGTTATCTGTCCATGCCAATCTGCTCTGAATATGTGTTATATTACTCATGTATAGACATTTATAAGACCAGGCCTCTACGGACAACTTAACATTCAGACACCCTTCGCATTACAGCGTGCATTTATTGGACGTGACTCTTCAAAAAACATATCTTTTTTTGGTTCTTTATTGCATAAACATACAACTTCTAATGTACCTGTTAAATATGTTGTATGTATGTAATATGCCAACAACATCTCCCAGAGTGAATACGTGCTTTTCATACACTATACGATGCAATACAGTTAAGGATGGCTGCAGATAAAACTTTTTAAACATCCAGGAACGCATAACGTACTCCAGATATCAGCCATTGTATGCCAAGTGTGCCTTTATCATATTTATTGCTCCATCTGATAATCCAATCCTGGAGAGGCTGGCAGTCTCCTCTTTGGAGTTTGCCCCCTCTGGACTTGATTGTAGTACTGGTTGTTTGGCAAGCAGCACCAAAGGGGGGGGGGGGGGGGGCCCTGCAAACTCTGCCCGTTTAAAGTTGAGCTTACCTGGGCTGAGTGTACAGGCTCAGTGGCTGGATCAGCCAGCAACAACAGCTCGAGGACAGGAGCCCAGACAATCAAGGGGTTTCAGTTCAAAGCAGACCAACAAGTACAACTCTACCATGTGCACCGGTCAAATCTCCATCTCCTTTTTGGCAACAAAAAAAGAGGAACAAAGCGATCTGAGAACAGAAAATGTCCAAAAGCCAGCTATGTGCTTCATATCCGTCTCGTCGAGCAGGTCAAACGGCAACGTGTCGCCACAGAAACTTGTCGTGTGTGTTCAGTAAACTAACCCAGTAGCGTGTTTTGAAGCAGCATTAGCATTAGCTTCGACACATTGTGAAGACCGCAGGTTAGCTCGTAGCTAACTAAGCTAGTAGCTGCTAGCGTTAATCCCGACTGGCCGGGCGGGTGTATTTCTGTCCGTCTAACGCGGACTAGGCTGCGTCTTACCTGGTAGCGGGACTAGTACAGCATGAAGGTCTCTCCGCGGCGTGATATCATGACACGGGTTGGACGGAAAATTCGTGTTACAGATTGCCAGCGCCTGCTAGCTTGTGTTGTATGTATGTGTGTGTGTCTGTGTGTGTGTGTGCGTGTGTTGAGATGGGCCGGGCTACAATCGGCTTTCTCTAACAGCTGGCAGATGATAATGGTTGGATATACTGAAGCTACAGCACATTAAGGTCAAGGACCACCCTGTAAACAGTGTGACACTGTTATCCCTACAGAAGCCGTGTTCGTCATGGTTAAACTGTCAAATGAATTACATGTTAGTAGACGTGTATTTGCACATGGGCTTTGAATGCCATAACAGAGAGGATACGAGGTGCCTTTTGGATAAATACGTGCAGTCCTAATTGTAAACTGGACAAAGGCCTATAAGGAAGCTGAGCAGAAAGGTCAGACATGAATTCACTACCATCCAGAGTCTAGACTCACGATACCTGACAGAATACAAAAATAGATTCTTATCGATGAATGACTGATGAGTTGGATTCATCTAATTTGCAAATTAGGAAATTCCAGGCACCTGGCTTTTACATCGGGTTCGGCACACATCTTGATTTGGTTGGACAGAAATTGCTGCAGAAGGCTTTTTTTATTTTTCCCAGGCTACATTCAGCATACCCCAAAAATAAATGTGGGCCCCTTTAGACTGATACCTTGACTCTTTTCTCCTCTCACATGGGTTCTGGATGTTGTCACGTTGATTTCTAGTAGTTGAGCAGAGAGAAATCCTCTCTCCCCTCTACAGTCTACTTGTCCTTTGTTTGTCATTTTTGGGGGGTTTGCAGGGCAATCACCCATGCTTTCCACGCGCCCCATGAGTTTCTTGATTGCAACAGGACGATAAGCACGGTGCCATCACTGAGCCACTTGTAGTATTTTGGATGTGCCAACACTATCAAAATACTTTTCTGATGTTTTTGAAGCATTTCTCCCTCCACATCCCTCGTATGGCCATGAGTGTTTGCAAAAGGAGGTGTTAACTTTGACAGCTAAAAGTCTATCAAATCCAAGAATGAACTTTAAAAATAAAAGATATGATCTAGCATACATATTTCATGAAAGGTGAAAAAAATTACCTGTTTGCTGCACTGGAGCTTGAAGCCTATATTTGTATGACTTCCAGTGGTAGCTCAAGGGAGTGCTGTTGCTTTGGGTTGAAAGCTGCAGTTTATCCGGACACCTGCAAAGCAAGCAAAAGTTGTTCAGTGCCGTCACAGAAAAGCAAGCAGCCAAGTCCCTTTGTGTGTTCCCAGTGGCCATTTGTCATATAAATGGTGACAACAGAACATTTGATCCAGCCTGTATGGTGATCAGGTTATTAAAGGGTCGTAACAGTGCCCACTGTTTGGTTTCCTCTGCAGTAAGTCATGCATCTGATCGTAACACTGGCTTTTGCTTCCTAAAATACATATTCCACTATATCTATCCATATTCCTGCATGCTGCACAAGCACCCTCCCCCTTGCGCTGCATGACACACTCCAAAGGTCACAGTAACTGGAATGCTTGAAGGACAGACCGAGTAAAGCCAACACCTTGTCTCTCACTCCTACAAAGTCATAAGCTTAAGTTTGGTGATAACTCTCTGTAAATTATTAAAGAGACCAGTTTTAATGCAGACAACATTACTTTAGTTACTCTTTAAAGTTTAAACATGACTCTGGCTTTTGACATTTTAAAGACTAGATACCACCTAATGCCAAATAGCAGCACCGGCGGACAATTTTCTTCAAGCAACTTCAAACTTGAGCAACAAAAGCTGTAATGTGTGACAACTTTAGTTTTCAAAGGGGACATTTCAACAAAGAAGATTCATTCAAGTTACTAAAGATGTATATTTAGCTTTAACATTGTATTAGCATAAAATAAATAATTACTAATACTACGTGTTATTTCTTAATAACCCACACTTTGTCGTCATGAATGCATTAAGTAAAATGCCACATCAATCAGCCCGTCCTTCCTCTACCGGGTTCAGACCTTTCTTCTCCTACATGAGTTAGTGGACCTCGGCGGTCTTAGTCACTGATAATGCATCAAACTGATGTGTGGCCTATAAAAACTCAGTTTGAAGGTTTTAAATGCGGCGCGCTGTGGAGACGACGAGAACAGCACCCAGGGGTGACCTTGTCTACTGATCTCGGACCGGTGAAAGGTTAATTGACATAGTGGATTACGCTTTAGGATCAGTGACCTCAATCCCGGTGCCGCAGGCTCGGTGTCTTGCACAGTTTAGTGTGTTAATGCCCAACGAAGAACAACGCAGCGGGGTTGAAATACATAAACAAAACCAAAAAAAGCGATACAGTTTGAAGAAGTGCGAAGTGTTTCAGGAGCAGGTGTTGACCCCCGGCGGGGAGCCAAGGCAGTCACGCGCTGCATCGTATTCAACCGCGGCCATGCGCTCTGCGTTTACTCAATAAGTGAGCGTGCGTTAATGCATCGTTAAGACATTTGGTGAGGGGTTCACCGGCCAGCGGAGCTTTGGCCATCGCGCACGGCGTAGCCCGCATTTGCATGCGAAGTAGACGGAGTGTGTAGTTCGTGAGCAGGACGGATGCGTTGGAGCCCGCTGCACATTATTACACATAGCCTACTCAATGTGTATGACGGCGGCTCGAGCCCCCTACCGACCCCCAATAACGTGGCCACGCGAACTTAGCTCTGCCAGGCGAATCGTGCATGCACATCAGGCGATCGCCGAGGCAGCTGACATCTCCGCACCAAGATTAATAATAGCCCGAACACCACCACGGGCTCTGTCTCATGCAGCGTAGGGTAACGAAAGGTAAAAGCTAGGCTACTTACTGGGAAATGTACAAACATCACAGGGTTGTTGTTGTGTTTTTTTGTTTAAAAAAAAAAATCTGAAGTCAGTCAAGCCTCTGCGGCTGGTACGTCCACAGTCGGTGTGACCGCTGTAACGGCGCTGTCCAAGACTTGCAGGGTGTCTCACGTCGCATCACTTGTGTGGCCGTGAAATGAGGCGATAACAACAACCGGCGACGGTCCTGTCCGCCTGCTCCGTTCCGTACGCGGGGTGTTATAAATCCTCGTCTTCGCCTGCCACAGCTGAGGTTGTATAGCTGGACAAGAAGCATCGAAACTTCACGCAGGAACACAGAATGTCCGGTGAGAGAGAAATAGGAAGTTTCACAATAAAACGTCGGCGACGCGCGTGACATTTTAACTTTACTCGAGCCAGACAACGTCCTCGAGCCAAAGCGAGGTCTAATATGAGAGAGTCGGCCTCCATCCCCCGAACGTGCGTAATGGTCCCCACAATAACTGGTTGTATTGCTCAAATTAACACAAATCGTGTTTTTCTTTGATCGAGCTCAAAGTAAGTGGCTTCCGGTTCATTCGTGGCTTCTTCCTGCAGCTTGACGCAGCTCCGTGACGTCGCCTCTATCCCGTGTCTTTTCTCCTCCCTCTGCCCGGTTTGCGTCCGCTGTGTCTCCGTTACGTCCGTACGCACCTTCCACCGGCGTCATCGGCATTATAATACGGGCCTGCAACTCGTGAACAAAATATGACCCAGTCTGTTAATCCAAATGTTGTCCAGGTATATTCATGAACATCCGCTTATTTCAGATCAGCTGTCTACAAATCAGTTGTGTTTACCGCTGAGAATGAAAAAGCATGACATTCCCACAGGGATTTATATACAATATAAACATAGCCTAATTTTGTCTGACCATATTGGAGCTATATGTTCATCTCGCTTTGGTATTTTTAACCTAAATGCCAAGCAATTTACCTAAAGTACTAAACAATTCAATGTTATTTGAATAATAATGACGTTATGACGACATTTTTATTGTAATTATGCTTTAAGCTTTAGAGGATACATGCCCCTTACAGCACACATCTATGGAAAATGCAGTCATGCTGTCGCTCTTGTGACATTGAACCAGCTCCCTCCACCAGTACACTAGTTGGACAGGAGCCAAGGAAGAGGAGATCAGGAGATCACCGCAATGGGATGAGACGGAGAAATAATCAAGGGATAGTAGTTTGGGGGATAAAAGCCGGCAGTTTGCCAGATGCGTAATCAAAAAATAGTACCATCGATTCAGTCTCAGACATCTCTTGTGTGTGCTTGTTTAATGTTTAATGTGGCCGATAACAACGATTCAATGATTTTTCTAGTTAACTGAGAGGCTGCTTGCTTCTCGAAATAGGCTGCGACCATGCGCTCTCCAGCATGCCTAGTAACAGCTGGCACAGAAGTTGTCACGGAAGAGTTGACAACCTTGTCCACTAATTAATAAAAACAGGACGTTGGATGAAAAGTACATGTATAGCAGCCCAATGTGTACTTTGGATAAGTGAGTATTTCCCCAAAGCGTGCAGCATTATCGCTCTAATTATAGACCAATAAACGTTAGTCTAGTCTGTTTAAACCAATAAGCGCGAGTACCTCACTTGCATTGAGACATTCGCATGGAGTCTATGCAGCGGGCTCGAGGCACGGGAAAGGCTTTCCGTGGTGAGCGCATGAGAGGAAAAACTGACGGCAGTGTCATTGCGACCTTGAAAGCAAGGTCATTCAGTCTCTGCTGCAGACACTGCAATTCTGCGGGGCTGCATCACACTGGTGCAGTGTCTGCATTATCATCCAGTTGGAGGCGAAACCGGTCATGCTATAGTCATTAGATTCAGTAAAAAATAAAAATAAAAAAATAAAAATTGGATTTGTTGGAAACAGTTTGTTTTATTCACTGCGTTGTAAGTGATATAAGTACAACCGTGTTACTTTTGACGACAACGAGGATATGTGTTCAGGCTGAGGTGGAGGAACAGGCTAAACTGCGAATGCCAGCTGGGGTCCCCCAGGGTGCTCCTTACAGCAGGTCCTGACCTCAGACAGGTGTCAGCTGATAGGCTACATAAATACCAAGACGCCATTGTGCCTGACACACAAATAGCATTGGGCACTGCATCCGTGAGTCATGGATAACATAACTGATAGAGAACAGTCTCCACCTATTCTATCAACACATTGATCTCCATAGATTGAATACACAGCGCCTTTGAGGATGCTGACTAGAAACAGGTCTTGTTTCAATTTGTCCGATAGCTGAACAATCTGAGGCTTAATGTATGTATAAAGGGTAACACATCCTAAAACTGGGCATTAGTATACTGATTTTCAATACTAGGATCTAGAAATAAGGACTCAGAGCAGCATGGCTTTATTATGCCACCAGGTTACATTTGATGGAGTTTCACACCACTGAAATGACCAATTCCATGAGTGCAAAGAGGTTTTGTTAAATATGTCCCATCTTAATGAGTGCACAGTGTCCATTTGTGAATTATAGAAAATGTCTTCCTGATGCAAACGTTGCAGGAGTCGTCTCTCTGCAGTCTGTGTTTCTGTCATAAAACCTGGGGCGTGCAAACCTATGTTGTATATATATATACATTTATATGGTGGATTGTCCCTTTAATTGCAGGTCAGGAGTGTTGCCTACATCAGCACTACAACACTACCCAGTGTTTTCCCTCTAGTGGCAACACACGGGTAAGTGCAGCAGCGGAACTGATGACGTTATAGCAGCTGAGTGTGTGTCCTCCAGTGAAAGGTCACCCACTGCCACAGCACATCATCACCGCCTGCTGACTTCCTGATCGCAATGCCAGAGCGCTGCCTTTACTTTTTACATATCCTGCAGTAAAGTGTCCGATTTCTAAAGGGCAGATGAACAGTCACTTGGTTTGTGGTTTGTAAAAACCACTTTGCTTACTCACCATAATATTCTGCTTACTCACCAGCAAAATGAAAAGTGCAATTTTTCTCATTTCAAATTAATTCAGGCACCAACAAACAAACGCAAGTTTCGCCCCCAAAAACCTTGGATGTATGAAAGTATGCTGTATAAATTAGTCTTGGACTCTCAGAGGGAGGGAAACGTGTCGGTGTGCCATCTGCTGGTTGTGTTGAAGGATAATTAAAAAATCTGCATTCATTTATCCCTTAGCGAGGCAGGGGGGTAATCATAAATGACCATCAACTCCAACTTTTATGAATCCAATATTTGTGCTATCAACTTGTCTCTGGAAAATGAAACACATGCAGACAACAAAAGAGCTGCAGATACCGTTTGCTGCATCGCCACGTTTGTCCTTGGTGCCATTTTCAGATTGAAACACCAAGGTAGAGTTTCCAGCAGAGTATCACTTACATGGATCAACGGAGGAGCGACAGCGCATGCTAAAAGGGCCATATTGACAACCTGAAGGGCATTTATACAGTACATCCATAATCGGTACTGTATGTATGCTGCTCAAATCATGCAGCACGTCTGGCCTGTCTCCACCAACCTAAGCCTGTCTATGGTGATCATTACAGCCACACGAGTGTGTTCATCCTCACCCCCGTCTCTGTGCACCAAAGAAAGGCCTGTACTTCTGTTTACTGACAAAGCCATGACAAATGCAAAACATAATTTAGAAACAGCTGATATTGCCTAGAATCCGTTTAAAGCCTGATTGGTTTCTCTCGGTACCGTCATTTTTAGCTGCTCTTGGAATGCCAGTGTCGGTCGGTCGCGCTGAAGTATTTCAACAACCATTTGATGGATTGCCATGAGATTTCCTACCCAGACTTTCATGGTTTCTGGAGGGTGAGTTCTAATGTCTTCGGTGATACCCGGACCTTTCCCCACCATCAGGTCAAGCATTGCTGTAGATTCGTTATGTTGTTACACTTAAATTTGTTTTTGTCTGAATATAACAGCTAATATACTATCATTTTTAACAACAGCCTGCCAAATTAGAAAGGGGAAGTTAAGCCTTTTGCCAATTGACAAGGGGATTTTACATTTTATATGATGACAATATTTCATCCTAGAAGAGGCTAACGCTGCCACCAACAGGTGTAGACATTTTATATATGTGACTGACTGATTCTATGACCAGCTTTTCTGCAGGAAAGACGCTAAAACCTCCAAATACATAAATACAGAGAGAGAGAGAAAGAGAGAGAGAGAGAGAGAGCTCTTCATTGAGATATATATATATATATTTTTATTTAAATATATATATATATATATATATATATATATATATATATATATATATATATATATATATATATATATATATATATATATTCTACTTTAAATACAAGACACATATTGTAGCCCAAGCCTGGTTAGTACACATCATGATTCAGCTCTCCCTTATGCTCAGCTGTGTCGGACATGTTGACCCACTATGTCATGTATGGCATGTCATTCTTGGTGCACCAGGGCACTAACCCAACCCGTGATGATTTAAAAGATGTGCGTTCAACAGATGTTTCCCAGAGGAGCAAATGTGCTGGAACAGTTTAAAAATCAAGTACTTCTAATAAAATGTGAAACGTGCTTTTAAGACGCAATGCAGCTTTGCTTTTTAAAAAACAAAAACAAATCTTTATTACATATATGAAGGACAGAAGGATTAATGAGTTTTGGCCATCAAACTGCAAATATTATGGTTGTACACAGTGTTTTAAAAAAGTGTTTTAACATACCAAAGATGTACAAGATTGTTTAGTATACCCGTTTACTTGTTGGCAGGATTCAAGAGTAACTGTCTCAGACCAACGCTACCTCTCTTTAACATGAGCATCACACTGCTGTGGCAACTTTCTGACCACATGGTTGTTTTTTTTGTGACTTTTCTTGTTTCCTGCACTCATTCTTAGATTAGTTAAAGGTAGGGAACCCTCATGTTGAGTGGTAGTGCATTTCTGTCTTGGCCCAGTAGAGAGCAGTAACTCCTCAGAAAGTACTGGGAACATTGGCATACAAATCCCTTCATCATCTTTGGTTGAGGCATACACACTCGCATGCTAAGAGCATTAAATGCAAGCCACAAGTGGCCAAGGCTTCTGCTGCCTGCTTTCATCTTAAGTGTCTGTAAGTAAGCAGTACATATATACAAATAAAATGCTACATTGACAACGTCTTTGTCAGCACATGAACACGTCTCATATCTCTCAGGGCGATACTTGTGCAAGCGGTGGAGTTTCTGTATGCAGCTTCGATCTTAACACTTCACTGGTAGAGCTGGAACTGGTTGGGGGCTTCCAAGGGGCTCCTTCTTGTCACGGCTGGAGCCGTGGATTTTGGGGCTTCTCTGCGGAGCGGGTCTTCTTTGACGTCTCCTCTTGGGCGGCCGAGAGCGTGCACAGTTGGTTTGTGACGTATCCAGCAGAGGATCCAAATGCAGTTTACCACTCTGGGCATCTGAGGACTCATCAATGAAGGCGAGGTTCTCCCCAAAGTAGTCCAGAGGCTGAGACAGGTGGGGATCTGGAGTAGTCTCCTCTTTTTTTGGCTCTGCAGTTTTTTCTTCAGGCACTCGCTCTGTCTGAGTGACCTGAGAGTCTGTTTCTGATTCAGACCTTGATTCATTAGAGGAGGAGGAAGAGGAGGAAGATCCAGTCTCGGTCTGACTCTCACGTTGCTCTTCTTTCCCCTCAGGGGCCCCGTTAGGCGACTGACCATGGTTGCGAGGGCCGTGGCGATGCTTTCGCCGACGCCGTTTGAAGGGGTCATCGATTTTTCCTGCAATTCGAAAATCCACCGACATATTCTGGATGTTTTGAGTCCAGTCAGTAGCGTGGGCCCGGAGCTCCTCCATCTGAGAGAAGGGGATAAAACCAGAGAGGATGGAAGGGAAGTGGCAGCGGCATGACATGATAAAAACAGACATGAGAGGAGAAGTACCTCAGCTCTGGTCTTCTTTGATAGAACCCGAAGCCATTTACCAATCATTGTCAGGATAGATGCAAAGTAGGCAAGACCCAGCAAGATCCAGAACCACACCAAAGGCTTGTACCAGTGGTCACTCCCCGCATTTCCTGAATCCCCTTTGAGAAGATACAAAGACACAGTATGCAGTGTGTAAAGGAAACACATCCATTCATCTTTTTTTTTTACAGAGTAAATACACATTTAAGATAGGAGATACTAAATAGCAGATTAGATCATCAATAATTCACCTCTTACAAGAAAGTAATCCTGAATTATTTATGAGGCAAATGAAAATTGTTTGTGCGAGGTGAATTTAATGCATTACAACTGACATATACCTATGGGTGGCTAATTAAGTCATGCTCATACTCATCTACAGATCAATAAATTCTAGGAAAAAGCACAAATATGCAAAAGGAGGCGCAAGTCAGATATAAACAAATAAGACTACAGCAGAAACTATGTTTTCACTTCAGCTGCTTGGCACAAACAGTAAATATTGATTGATCTGTGTATTCAATTATGTTCAGTGAAGACCAGCTATCAGTGAGAGCAGTTTCACAAGCATGTCAGAGAACTACAGTGGCTTTCAGGCGATGTAAAAACATGAAAGGCTCTTGCTAAAGCCGGCTTTTGGTTTGTCCAGTCTGGGCTACTGTAGAAATATGGCGGTGCAACGCGGCAAAATCCGTGACGAGGACCCAAAAGACCCACTCCGTGAGTTGATATGATTCTAAGCTATCAAACACACAACAATTCCTAGTTTCAGGTGATTACACAAATGAAAACGTAGTTATTAATATTTTTTTCCAGTTCTGATAAATACTGGTGCTTTAAATAAGGGATCTGAACATTTCTGGGCCCAGCATGTGGTTGCAATTTTCCCTCCCTCTTTCTTTCTTATTTCTTAAATGCAGATTTAATTTCTTATATTTCCACAATGGCAGTGATATAATACAATTCATTGGCGAGTGTATAAATAAATACACATTGTGTTAGAATGAGAATGTAACATACATGTTTTGTATAAACAAGCCTAATGTAAAGTCCCCCCTTTGTTGTTTCAGAGTCTGTGCACACTCTGTTAAGAATCACGTGGGTAATCAATTACTATTATATACCTGCAACGTAGTCTCCAAACCCCACTGTTGTCAGGGTGATAACGACAAAGTAGGCCGACTCCAGAAGAGTCCACCTCTCCACCTCTTGGAAAACCAGAATAGGCACAGCGACAAAGAGCAGGCAACCCAGAAGGATGGACAGGACGGCTGAGATCACCCGTACAATGGTTGGACTAACACGCCATTTCTGTCAGCAGGTGGAAACAACACAGTGGCATGAGACAGATAAAGTGCAGTGCAAGCAAAGAAGACATTGGAAGCTTTGTGAAGGGCCTGACCCGGAAGAGAGTCTCTATTTTGGCAACAGCTTTCCTCAGCCAAGTACCCAGATGGTCTCCGACTCCAGCGAGCAGGATACCAAACATCGGGATTCCCACCAGGGCGTAGAAAATGCAGAACAGCTGCCCTCCTTCTGTCTTGGGGGAGATATTTCCAAAGCCTGAACATGTTTGGTGAGAGGTGGAAGATCAGGCAAGTTGAGGACACAAAATGTAAAGGTCAAAGATTGAATGATGTTGGCGGCCTTAATGCTCCTATTGGACACCCACCGATGGTTGTGATTATAGTCCCTGAGAAAAAAAAGGCACTGGCCAGATCCCATTGGCTGACGAAGGTGAAGTTGCTGTTAGGATCCACACCAGCACCGATGGCCTCCACTACTTCCTGGGATGGTAAAGTAGAGAAGAGAAGAGTTTAGTGGGTAGTTCATGAAACACTTCAGCAATCTGTATTTAATCGGATAGTAAAAAGAGGGGTGAGCTAAACCGTACACTATTAGCACACTCGATTCATTTCTGACTTCTGAAAGTTTCAGAGTTTCTTTTTATTATCCAATTAAATAGTCCAGTAACATTGGCAATGCTGTAGAAAATGCATTGTCATGGCATCAGCAGCAGGCAGTTAGTGACAAGGAAGCGACTGGAGATGTACGACTGTGACGGCTCCATTCTGTCCCGAGTGTATCGAACCACTGCCAGCACAGACTCCTGATCTAATTATCCGTTTTCTGTCTGTTGGTGCTTAAAGACATTTGTTAACTCTGAATTTAAAGCTGAGTATGATGGCGTCGGGATTGAACGTGGTCTCATGCAGACATTATTACTTTTAATAAATTAGAAGTCTACAATCCCAGGGGCAGGGCTGCGTCTGGTTGATGTGTCTGTTGGACTGACGCCACTGCATGTGTCGGTCCCAACTCATTTGGGAAAATGGATTGGTTTCTATTGTTTTACGATTCCATCTGTGCTTTCACTTGAATTGCTGAAGCTCCTAATTAGTGCAAGCATGGCCAAATATTTGCCAAACTAACACAGCACATCTTAAGTTGGGAAATTAGCTGAACTTCACTAAACCTGACTTCACATTATTCAAGTTGAGAACAGATTGTAGTAGGAACTTATCTATTGAGGACCTGTTGAAACATCAGCTGACATTAGTTCAGTGAAACCTGACCCGCAGTGCTTGTTGAGCAGAAAAACATGTGAAGAATTACTTTGTAACAGCTGCCTGGTTCACTCATGAACAGGACTACTTCCATTTCCATATGCACCTAACAATAGATACAATATGTTTTTATTATAGTGTGTATTTCTGTTACTTCAATAATGTGGACAAATTGCACGGTAACCCTTCATTTTAGAAAGCCACCATATGTTTTGTATTAAGGGATTATAATGTATATGAATAGATTGTGCAACATACATAGACCTAAATTAAACAATATTTTCTATTTTTCTATGAAATAATTTGAACTCAATGTATTATAATATATTATATAATTATATAGTATAGTATAGATTTTTTTCTTTGATCTATATAGCAAAGCTGTGCATGCAACCTACCTAGCAGGCTAACTTGCTAGGAAAGACCATATCATTAGCAGCTAACATTAGCGGGTTAACTCAGAGTTACGCCTGCAGCATTTTGAATCTAAATGTTCCTCAGAGAAAGACACAGCTAACATGCTAGCTCGTTAGCCAGCAAGGTTGGTGGCATTAGCAGCCTTGGTAGGCTAATGCTAATGCTAATGCGTAGTGTGTTTATTTACAGCAGCAGCAATGTTATTGCTCTAGTTGACAGGAGCGAATTGGATATTGTCCGTAACAGGTGTGCTAGTTTAAGAGAGGCAGGGGGGGCCTGTGATTGTCTGAAAGGTAAAATAACACTTCATTAAATAAAATGTGTCACTATAAATAGGGCGTTTTGAAATAACAATGTCTATAATTAAATATAAATGATCTAAAACCCAGTTTTCATTAAAATAATTGATGAAATATAATTGATAACAATCAATAATTTCACAAATTATTTTGTAATTTATGTATTAAAAAAAAATCCCTCCTGTGTTTTTAATTTAACCAGTAAACAGGATGCACTCTGGATCTCTTATCAACTTACTTTATTTAAAACAAAACGTGACTTCCTTGTTTACATCGCTCATGTCCTTCAGTCCCTTTAACCTTTTTGCAAATGCCAATGGCTACAACCAACAGTGATATACAACTTTCATTCTGGAACAAGGACAAACATCTCAAGAACACAGCACGGTTGCACGCATGGCTCTTAACGCTCAGCTTTCATGCACTTGCACACACATACTCGAGCTGACCCATCCTTAGCTGCTCAGACCACACCTGTTATCAGGCCCACAGTCCACAATGCTGCTCCACAGCTCCAAAGCTATAAACAATATAAAATGTAAAGCAGTCAGGCCAAAATGTATTTTTAGACAGATGTGGGCTGTCTCTAAGTTTCAGAACCTGAGGACCAATAGTGACTAAGAGGGGGGAAAGTACACACAAAACATTTTACCACGCCACAATAATACATAATACAAAAGAACATATTCCATAAAATTATCAGTTTGACTCTCGGTTTTTTTTTTTTGCCAGCAAATTCATCTATAAAATGCAAATTATCATTCACAGGTTGTGTGTATGATACTTTTCAGTGGCTACCAACCCACATTAAACACATGCTGTCATGAGACACATCATGAGAAGGTCTGCTGTACCTCTATAAGGGTCTGTAGGTCGTCCGGGCCCATGCAGGTGAAGTTCAACAAGAAGTCCCGGCGTGTGCTCTGCAGCTGCATGTGCTTTCCCTCCTCTCGCGGAGCCTCCAGTGAGCGGAACACCACAGCTCCCAGCACCAAGTAGAGAAGCACCCCCGTGAGGATGCCGAGCAAGGTGGAGCAGCGCATGGCTGCACCTCGACTCAGTCCGAACGTAGGCTGCTGTTTCCCTTTGCCAGCCTCGGGGCTGTTGTGGCCGGGATCCCAGCTGCCGCAGCTGAAACATCAGCAACCACACGAACACAAGGGTTTCAAGCTGGAAACGGCGCCTGACTGCAACCCGGGCGGTTTACACGTCTGCACCTGAGGCATTAAGAGGCCTCACCACAGACGCTGACACACAGTAAATGAAACATCCTCGATAAAACGGCAGTCATCTGACCTGCCTGACACTTTGAACGGATTTGACTGCACGAGTACAAAAAAAACATACATAATCAACATCATAAATGCAAAGACAGATACAGCCATACTAGTTGAGCTTATACCTATCAATCCGCCTCAGTTGCCCACGCCTTCGTCTTTTCAAGTCCTTCTTGTCACCGGGCTTGAGGATGGAGTCCCTGGATCCGTAACCACTGGGGAGCCCGTCCACCTCGCACTCTGAGGGACGGGACACTGAAGCAGAGGCACATATTTCCACATGCTATTCAGCATTCACAGCATTTATACGGCGGTGATTTTGAATAAGACAAGAACAGCAATACGTTCACTTTCTCACAAAAGCTGTCAGTAGTGAGGATAATCTTCTGTGACAGGCAACAACACGGTGAAGCGGTCAGGCGTGGCAGCATCACACAGTCTCACGTTCTGGTACCAAATTCACCTGTTGTTGTCTTTTTCTTGATGGTTATCTAACCATATGCATCATGTATAGCCTTTAGATTGTGATACGGTTCAGCTTGGTTCTATTCCAGCCACACCTTTGTAGAATCAGCAGGAGAAAACTATTGTCGGAGACGTATTTCCTTTTGGTGACGCAGATCAGCAGCTGCAGAATAAATATAAAGTGCAGGTATACCTCCAAATACATCAGATATGGACTTCAGAGATTGTCATATCGTTGGAGGAGCAGAAATGTTAGATGTCTAGAAGGGAAATCTGGGGAGAGTGATAGATGTGTCCAACACTCCCTTTGTCCCCAGATTTTTTATCATTTCCAATTCACTCTGCATCGCTGGACTGCAAGCCAGAACAATAAAACCAGCTCCCGTCTTCTTAAGTTCGGTAGCTGCAGCTCTCTAGTCAGCAGATCTGACAATATTACAGCAATAAACTGTCACAGGGTGTCAGAAAAAATATACACTTCTCTCCACAGTTTTGCCGGGAATACACAACGAGACTGTTCACTGACCAAATTGAACACAACACAGCCAGAAGTTAGCAGAGTAACTCATACCTATATTGGTTAGATTCATTTAAATGGCTGGTTGTAATATAAATGCAGGGTATACATTGGCATAAAAGGAGACCAATACAACGATGCATGTGTAATTGTCCACGTAACAATATACCAACAATATACTGTAGTTCATAAATTACTTAAAGATGATCCACTTTTTTTTTTTGTTCAACAACACAGTTAAAAGCAGCAGCTATCTGCTGCATACCTACCTCATACTGCAACACAGAAAGCCAGACAGATAATACATCAGTAGACAGAAGGAAATTGTAATATGGCTTGCATTAAGTGCCAATTGCTCTGCTGCTGCTGCTGTAACCGAGACATAGCCATAGTGATCCCGCTTTATTACCACTTAGGGTCCCTCCTGGTCCGTAAAAATGTTTGATACCGGAGAGTCCAGCCCATGTGTGCTTACCTCAAAATGAAGGATCGTAAGAATCCAGAGTACCAGTCGCCTCATGCACAGTTTTTCATGAGTTCAGGCAGCCGCATACGGGGAGGGGTGTGTGTGTGTGTGTGTGTGTGTGTGTGTGTGTGCGTGTGTGTGTGTGTGTGTGTGTGTGTGTTTGTGTGTGTGTGGGTAAGGAGTGATGCTCTTGCTGAGCACTAAAGAGAGAAAAAAGATACTCAATCAAGCTGACTTTAGATCGAGTGTGAGAGAGTGAATTAAAGAGACGGGGGAGAGAGCAGCACGGATAACGGTGGAGATGATGATGGAGTCAAGTTTGGGATCTATTCAGTTTCTTCAGACTTCAGTTAGATGTTGTTGTTTTTTTACAGTACGTAAAGATATCATTCTAAAATGACATGAAGACATAATGCAGCTTCCTTACGTAGAACTCATAGAATTCCTATTGCATTGTTTTCTCCTGTGAGTTCAACTGAATGGCCAATGCAGTGGCTGCAGTCATATCAATACTTCTGTGGGATCAATGTTTGAGATTCATTGAGATCTGATTGCCAACTCTGCAGACTGAAGCCAAGCTCAGCCACCATTCAGCCTGCTCTCAATGTCCCACCTTCAACACAATCTGCTTGACAGAACTGCTGCTGCTCTCATTCTTTCTGCATGTGTGTGCGTGTGTGTGTGTGTGTGTGTGTGTGTGTGTGTGTGTGTGTGTGTGTGTGTGTGTATTTACAAGAGGCAGGGATACGGCTTCTCAGGCAGATGTTTTATGTTCCTGCAAATGTGTACGTTTTTTTTTTTACATTGTCCCTTTTCAAACTAAAACTAAATTAAATGAAATCCTTTCGTTACTCTTACATGTAATAGTCAGCCTAATCATACAGTAGTGTAGTTTGAATAACTGCAGGTAGTTTTGTTCTCTTTCAACCTGGTTTCACTTCATCCTACCGTACTGTGAACCTGTTCAGCCCACAAATAGTCTCAGCACAATTTAACAAAACAAAGAGTCATCAGTCGGGCTTCTTCGGCACAGCAGCGCTGTGAACGAAATGCTACGATCAGCATGCTAACATGCTAATACAAAGGAGGCACACTGGAAGCCATGTTCCCCATCTTAGCTAAATGTGTTAGCATGCTAACATTTGCTAATGGCTAATAATACATATGTTTGTTGCTAATGTTCTTCACTGATCTGGCTTAAACAAAACTACTATCACCTTCATAAGTATGCTAGTTCAAGAGGAAATGTAGGCTAAATGTTGCCTCTTGTCTTTTGGAAGAAAGACAAATGGGCGGCACAGACAGAAAGCTTGGATCACAAAGCCAAGTTGGCGAATTCCCAAGATGCTTCAGTGTTGCTCAGTCGGTGCCGACCATTACTGTGTATGGAGAGTAGATGCACTACTCAGTTAAAATAAGCATTTTAAAGGAAAACACAAACGGGAGCTTAATAATGAGCTCACCACATCGGTTTCATCGAACATAAAAAAAATAACTTAAAATAATAATGGCTAATTTTGTGGATGGAGCTTTTGTGCGTTTTCTCCTGACTGAATCAATGTTGTTGCTTCTGACCACAAAGGATGTGAGGAGTATATCTAGAGCTGCTAGGATGATGGTGATCTATCAATAATCAGTAAAACAATCCTAACCATCTCCAATCAATAAAATTCATCCTAATCAGGAGCCAACAGGAACTAACTTTCTGCCACATTTATATATATATAAATGCATATATTCACGAATATACATGCATATATACATACAGTACATACAAATACATACAAATATACTGTACATCCACACACATATATACACATATTTACATATACTTGTACACATACACACATACTGTATATATACACATCCATATACACGTAAAAACATACATAGAGAGGAGTGGATTCCGTGAATATTTTAATTTTTTTTAAAGATTAAAATCTTCTTCTGTCGACTGGAGATACAGCTATTCCCATATGTGTTACTCATAACCAAAACTTTTTTCGGAAATGGATCCATCACATCCGCTTGAATGAACGGTTTTACACGCCCTCCTGAGCAACATGAGTTTACATTACTCTTTACAGGAACTGAAGAGGGTGGGATTTAATGTGACAAAGAAATATAGATACATGCAGGTTTTACAAGTTAAAACATATTGAGGATTCTTTTACATGTTTAAGCAAGGGAAAGACTGATGTACGATAGTATACACTATACATTTTGTTTTTGTGTTTAGCATTAAACTTACATTAATATATATATATATATATATATATATATATATATATATATATATATATATATATATATATATATGTTTGACATACCCTTAGTGCACACTGATATGTTATTTAGTTTATTAACTGTAATAAACCGATGATCTCTTATCACTAATTTGTAATTGAGCTAGCACATTGTAGTATTTGTGTTATGACAAGTAGCCACGGGTACATTATCGTTGTATTATAGCAATACATGAGACAAGTATACATTATGTCATAATGTACAGTATTTAGATGCATCTGTCAAAGGATTAGCCAGTATGTAATTCATAATAAATTCTCCAGATTTCCCTGCAAATACTTTGTACTTGGTCTCTACTTGCTCAGTTGCAGAATTGGATTTTCTCCATGCACTCACCTAATAAACTGTAAAATACATTTAGCTCCTTCAATTCAATCTGTGTGCTGAGAGAGCTGCCGTCTCTCTGTTCTTAAGAAAACTGAACACAGTCCAACCCCATTGAAACAGGTGTCTTATTGCGGGCGCTACATGAGTCATGACAGTGCAGGACGAGGAAGGACAAAAAGGAATGATTATAAAGGCAGTGATCAAAGTTATTATCAGAGCGCTCTGTGGAATACACAGGGAGAACATTCAACATTCGTTTCTTTCTGACAGCATACATCACAGTCAGGGAAACACTTCTGACTCTTCATCATCGTAGAAAAGTAGTGAAGATACGGAAAAAATAAGCATTACTCCTTAGTTTCAATTCAAAGGTCATGCCAATATCATACAAAATGGATCTAATTGGACCTCTAATCACCTCCACAATCCCTTCTGATCACCACAGAAAAGAAGATCTGCCTCGACGTTCATCAAACACCCGGTCACACATGCAAAGAATAAGACAATTTGAAAATCCTTACTTCTAGTTGGTCGATGGCTTCAATTCCAGGTGTCCATTTAATGTACGCAATGTATGATTTACCTGGCAGTGTAAAGGTAAATTAATTAACATCCAGCCATTGGGGGAAAATAAACAGAGACAGATCTGGAAAGAGCTCTGATGAGGGATGACCGTCTGAGAAGTAGCTACACTTGAATAAAAGGCTCAAATTGATTGACCTGATGATAAATGTGCTCTCAATTACAAGTAAAGGAAGGCGGTAGTAAACAAAAGAGAGGGAGGGAGGAGGCCGACCGAAACGCCAGGGGGAGGAGGCCTACACTGCTATTATGAGCACTTTATTTTCAATTAAGCCTTCTTGAGTCTACTGTAAGCTCACTTTCTGCCATTTCTGATGATGCAGGGACTTCTTGGAATGGAAATTGATTGGTTAGCAAACGTCTGCAACTTTGCTCATTTGACGGGAGATGCACTTTCAACGTACAGCGGAAGACAAACTGTTCGAAAGTTACATTTTTTACTCTATAGGGCGGCAGCACAAAAACAACAAGTCTTCTAATCAATCAATCAGGCTCTTATGTTTAAAGGAAAGTATGTTGTTTTTTTTACTCTATTAGAACTGGTAGGAACTGCCTGTTACGGTGTAAATTATTAACCTCTACATTATTTATCCAAAAGCACATGGGACTGCTATCCAGGTTTTAAGCAGAATCAGGAGGTAGTGATGGGCGGAGCCACAAAATGTGTAATGCTTAGTTATATTTTCATATTAGCAATTTTATTAAGAGACCATTTCCAAACGGAATTTTGCATTTGTTTTATTTTAAATTGTGTTTTTATTTCATGCTACATTTCATTGACAGTGGAGTTATCCACCCGCCCCCCTCAGTACCCGCCCCTCTTTCAGCCAATCACAAGGCCCGGGCCATCCAGCAACAACTGTCCTCATGAGATCTTGTATGCTACAACAACCAAAACAACTCTGTCCTTTTGTAATAATTCTAACATAAACAAAAACAAAAAGCTAACATAACTAGTTAGCTGGCTGTTTAGCCTAGCTTGTTAGCTGATAACGTGTAGCTTGTTACCGAAATAAAAGGTTTGTTACCGTGTCAGCGTTTATTTACAACAGCAGCTAAATAATTGATTCATAATTACTTTGGTAACAGAGTGCTCGCTGACTACATTTGTGTGGTTGCGGGCAGATTTTGGTGTCAAGACATTATAGAAATAAGATAAGATAATCCTTAGATAATGTTGGGTTCATTCCTAATTTATTCAACATTGTAGTATCCATTTACTGTTGTTTAGGGCTCCATAGTAGTCTGGAATACAGTTTCAAAACAAACCTTTGTTTGACTTAACAGAATTGATGCAAATCATCTGCAAGTATTCATCAACAATAATAAGATAGTGGCCTATGACTTCACTTGAGAAAAAATTACCTCATTTCAGCACCGTTGATATTTCACCGACTGGCCTGTTAGTTTTGTCATTTGCTTACCCCCCCTTACCCCCCACCCTTGTTAATTTCATCTGTACAGAGTCTTCAATGACATCATTCCTGAGCACATCTCTGCCCAACATCCACCTGAGTAGAGGTCTGAGCGGCCTGTGCGGCTGATACCACCTGTGTGGGTGTGCAGGGCCCTTAACGGATTACACTGCAATCTCTGAGAAGCTCCAGGACTCTGTTACACCTAGAGCATCGATCTGCCAAGGCATCCGCTTTACACTTTAATCTAATACCTCCCCGGTCCTGAAAAGCTTTTAAATCCTGAGAAGAAGTCGGCTAACTAAGGAGGGTTTAAAGTAAGAGAGTGAAAGAAAAATGTTACAGGCTGAAGGGGGCATGAAGGAGAAGAGTGCAGAAGTCTGTCCACTAACGGCGTTTGAAGTCGAGGAGGCAAAAAAGTGTTTTTACACATTCAGCAGCAGATGTAGAGCAACTTTATCGTTGGTGTTTCTGACCACCGGACAAACGTAAGTCCAATATTCTCTCTTTCAGCCGCTTTTGAAAGACCTGGCTCTTCAGCTGCTAAACCCGCCGCCATGTTGAAGAATGAACCAAAGCTCCACCGAGACGAGGGGCAGTGCAGTCCAGTTCTGATTCTTTATCACTACAAGTGACACCTCTTATTATAGATATGATCCATCGAAGACATACAGCTTCTGATCAGAGCCGCTTTAAAACTTGTTTACTTGACATTTAGAGACGCAGCATAACGGCGTCACACATCTTCTCAGATGTAGATTTCAAATGGACCACCCTACAGAGCCAGTAAAGGATAATAATAATAATAATAATAATAATAAGTGCATAATGACAAGTCCCCTCCAATAAATATTGATAAGAAAACTGTAAAAAAAAAAAAAAAAAAAAAAAAAAAAAAAAAAATTGTAGCTGCACAACAGAAGAACAATGAAAGGATAATATAACAACCCAAAAATATTTACACATTAATTTCACATTAATTTTTTAATTTTCAATTAAACTGCTCAGAAACATGTCGGTCAAACTCTTTACTAAAACCTGAATGAATGACAAACCAAAAGTACGTTACTTTCATTTTATTGATTAAGAGCAAGCTGAGTCTTTTACATCACTGACAATGAATGAAATGTGTAGGAAACATATTGAAATAGACTCTGAAGCATTACTGCCCATCGGACTTTTTTTTTAACTCACATTTACACCAAACGTTCAAAGACCAGTCGATGTCTGTGTGGACGTGGAATTCCTACTTACTTTCCCTCATTTTATCATCAAGAAAAACAGCTATTCAACCTCGAGTTGTTTAGTGTTGATTTACACGTTATGAGGAGGATTTAAAAAGCACTATGTTCATTCCAACACTCATCATGAAAATATTGTTACAAACTGAGATGAAGTCATGTTTTTGAAACGTTTTAAAATTGTTCAATAGAAAAGTTCACTGTCTGACTGATCGCACAACGGCTTTCAATCATTTTTCCCTCATTACAAAGCCTGAAAACTATCTCTTGCTATATTTTGTTGTGCCCTTTAATACGAAGTCTTCTGTTCAGTAATGGCTCTTCAAATATATGTAAAGAAAGAAGAAAATGGAGAAGAGCTATCAACTAATTACATTCAAATGCTAAAAAAACAAAACTGTGCTTTACTGCATGGAATGGAATAAAGAATCGGTCGATCCATTGGCACCGTGTTTTGAAAAATTAACACCCGAATAAATATAGGAAACGTGTAGAATGCATAAATTACATCTGGGAGAAATTATTGCAAAATGTGATGCACAAGCAGCAACAAAACGTTTCACAATTAGCCTTGCTGGTGAAGTGTTTACATTTTAAACTCCTCCGGTAATCCCATCAAAACCTGAAACTATCTGAGCCTACAGGTCGGCAGACGGATCAAAACAGTTTGATCATGCTCTCTCTGGACTTCCCAACTCCAACCCACTTCACTGAAATGAGAAGAGGAAAAAAAAAAAAAAAAAAGACATGGTGTGACTGGCAGGTTTGGCAAAGCGATTAACAGTTTGGCTGCAGTCTATCCATTAATGCAAAGTGGCGCTTTACAAACCTGGCACTTGCAGAAAGTCCTCGATGAACCGAATATATTGCTGCGCCTGCAGCGGCAGGTCCTCGAAGCTCCGAGCGGACTCGGTGCTGCAGCACCAGCCGGGCAACGTCTCGTAATCCACCAACACCTTCGTCAAAACGTCCATGTTGGCTGCGGCAAAAGCACATCGATAACAATGAGTCAAAGACGAGGATTGTGTTGTGGTTCACAGTCGCTGATTCTTCACAAGTCTGTAATCAAAACACACTGGACAGCGGTCCTTTAGTGCCATTTATGGTCCATATACAAGCAGGATACAGTTTATTATTGGATGTGAAGTTCCGGTCAGTCGGCCACTGGTTGTCATTTCTAAATAGTTCGATCGGTGGTCTCTATAAAAAAAGTCGCTCAGAGGAGCCAACCAGGTGACAAAGACTATTTCTCCATGCGCCGCTGAAACGGCTTCAGAGTTAGGAGTCGCATGTGTTTTTTTTCTTTAACATTTAAAGTGGAACTGAGAATCTCAAGTTTTACAGATCTGTCAATTAAATCATCTATTCTACAATGGCGTGGAAAATCTCTGATGCCATGTTGGCCAAGAGCAGCTGCAGTGTCACAAAAAGAGAGAAGTGGTTTCATCATCCTCTGGTTCATTAGCTTAACAATTTTCTCCGTTTTGCGGTGAAACCCGAGAGAAGATAAATGCATCCTCAAATCTACTGCAAAATAGATTTTCAAAAACCCAAGATGTTGCATTTCCGGCTAATAAAAGCTGACCGATGTAAAATAAGACATTAAGGAGCATAAAAGCTACGTTCATCCCCTTAACCAAGAGCTGAGTAGTCCTTCTGAAAATAATAATCCATTGAGAATACAGGTCCTCTCCTGCGTTTACAGTAACAATGTTTCTGCCGTTAAAACGGTTGTGGATCAATGGATAGTTTCAGACAAGAATATTTTTCAATCAAAGATCAGGACATTAAGATAAAACATGAACAAACATTTACATCTTGTTTTGTAGTCATCTGTAGCACATACAAAACAAAATGTAATTGAAAACTGATATGACAAACATGTGAGGATTTGCTGCTTTACCATCACCGTTTCATATCTCTGATGTACAACTTTGGATTTTTGGCTGTTAAGTCAGGCACAAAACGCAAATTTGAAGATGTTATGTTGAGTTTATGTAACTTGTGAAGAGCATTTTTTCACTATTTTCAGGTCTATGACAGAAAACGAATATAATCCTCAATACATATAATCCCATACTTAGAGGCAATGTTAAATCCAATAATTGTTTTCCCTGTAATGGGCAGACAAAGAGCTGATCTATAAAACATTGAAATGGTTATGACCTACCGGGGAAACTGGGTAGAGATTTTCCATTGACCTTATAGGCCACGCCTACTTTAATCTCAGACAGCGTGTCCAAAATGTCCAGCTTCGTCAGGGCGATTCTGCAAGCAAAGAAGTCACTCTGTTCAACTCTGATGGCGATGAACGGCCAGCGTGCATCATAAAGCTTAACTGCAGCTCCAGTAATTACATCAGCAGGTGGGGGATAATATTCTGAAATGGTGAAACAGTTCCTTACGCAGAGAAGCCATTGACCATGTGGGCGTATCGGACCAAAATCAGGTCCAGCCAACCACAACGCCTCTTCCTGCCCGTCGTCACACCAAACTCTCTCCCTCTGGACTGCAACAGTTCTCCAGTCTCCTAAAATACAAAACAAGAAGCACACTTTTCACGGTGGAAGGGACAAAAAAAAAAAACATGTACTTTTACAATCCAACATAAATCAGCACTTTTAGGGATACTCTGCTTGTTATGACGCCTTTATTTATGTAAGGACAGTCAGCTGCACGTGCCCTTTTCCAGGAACATCCCGCTTCAGTTTACACACTCGCACGTGGAAGCTGCCCGGCACAACCGCACTGCTCAACTGTCGACCACTGAGCCGCTGGCGTTAAGTGGTGGCAGACTTCTTTTCCACAAAAAGGTTCTCCCAGCAATCTCCTAGATTTGAACTAACCGACGTCTGACCACAGGTCTGCCTCTGACGCCGAACTCATGCGATTATCTTGTTGCTATATTTTCCAGTTCACAATCATTATTTGAGATTTCAAATCTAAATGCAACTCATAAACCATGTCAAAGTCAACTTTCCCATTTGGAAAGATATCTTATCCGGTTCATATTACTAAAAATGATAGTTTACATTTGTTCTCTGAATGTTGGAGCAACATCTAAAATAATTCCATTAAGAGCATCTGAACACCAAAACATGCTTTGCTGTTGCGAGCGCGGTAACCTGACAACAACGTCACATGTCTCCTTCTTTCTGGTGGAGTATGTTGGCTATTTCACAAAAATCTGCATCTGAGAAGTAGGCTTTTTCATCAACGAGGTGGGGAAGAGAAAAGCGTCTCACGTTGTCCTGCTCTGTTGGGAAAGCACCGACGCCCACCCGGGTGGTGTAGGTTTTGACGACCCCGTACACTCGGCCAACGTATGATGGAGGCACGCCAAGGCCAGTGCACACACCGCCCACAGTGCAGTTAGAAGACGTCACAAAAGGATACGTCCCTGCAGAGAGAAACGTAGGTTAACCCGAGTAGGCAAAAAAAAAATCCAGTCCGCCTTCATAATTAAGTCCACAAACCCAGTGGTGCTCACCAAAGTCAATATCCAGCAGAGCAGCATTGGCTCCCTCCACCAGGATTTTCTTACTGGGACCATTAAGAGCTTTGTTCATGAAGTACACCCCATCAGTCACCAGGGGGCGCAGTCTCTCTGCATATCCCTGAAAAACAAGTTTCCAAAATAAAGAAAACACTGAAACCTAAATGCAAATTACAACCGTGACCATTCAAACTCAGGTGAGAGGCAACATATCATATGACACTAGCAAATAAACAATCATCTTCACAACTGCATCGTCCAAATTTCTTATTTGTTCCCGTTTTTAAAGAAAGAAAGTATTTAAAGTGCTATTTCTGCAATAAGAATTAAACAAATATCAGAATTACAAGCAGTCATTTTAAATAGTCAGTCATACAGGCGTTCGCTCTTCTTGTGTCTCAAGCCAGTACCAAGACCTTGAAACTGAGGCCGCTAAACTCAGAAATCCTTCATTGTGTTGTTTACACATGCACATACCCAACCGACATGTAGAAATGTCTTCAATGAAAAAAGGTCTGTTGTCACAATATCGATGCCGAGTGAAAAGACACTGATGTCATTCTGTCAGTATTTTCCTGGCGCGATAACCTGTCCTCACCTTCAACTGCGCCAGTTCATTGTCAACTTCCAAGTTGAGGTTTGGATACATCGTCAGGAAATGTTCAGCCAACATGCGAAACCTGCGAAGAGGGCAGAGCTTGAGACGCTGCTTACACATGTGTGTATAAGTTTATGTGCCATCATAATGCTTCCGTTTCAAGTGCTGCCACCTGGTGGCAAGAGAAGGTACATACACTACAATTATGATGGCAATGCATTATGACACTCAAAAATAGAACTATGGATAACCTAATTAATGTAGTGTTTTTCTAAAAAGTAAATTAAAATGCTCTCAGAATGTATTCCTGAACTCAAAGTTGT
Organism: Taurulus bubalis; assembly: GCF_910589615.1. NCBI lineage: Eukaryota > Metazoa > Chordata > Actinopteri > Perciformes > Cottidae > Taurulus > Taurulus bubalis. The sequence continues at coordinate 39,235,705 of NC_136590.1, read as the reverse complement.
TGCTTGGTAAGATCTTCACATTTAGGGATTGAAACAACTACCCTTTAAAAATAGATACTTGTCACAGTGCTGCAACACCAAACCCCAAATAGACAAGATATTAAAAGCTGTTCACACAATTAAGTTTGACAAATTACATTGGACATAGTGGCAGTATCCCATCAGCAGTCTCTAATATTTTATTCATGAGTGAATATGAAAATGAACAAAATTAGAAATGAAAAAGCAAACCGGAAGACTCACTTGCCCTCAAAAACCTTGAAATCTGAGACAAGGTCACAGACTCGCAGTCCGTTGCGAGCAGCTTTGGAGGAGTAGGCGGGACCGATACCCTTTTTAGTGGTTCCCAAACTGCAGAACAAGTAAAAACATTAATAACCAACGCAACCCATTTGTGTGATAGAAATGACTCACTCCATATAAACTTCAGACTAAAAAGATTTACACTATTTAAACCGATTAGAGTAGATTTACTTTTTCCCTTCTTGTTGCTGCCGCTGCTGCTCCTGGATTCCATCCACGGCTTGATGGAAGTTGAACACTAGAGGGGGATAGAAGGGGCCGTCAGTACGAGGACATGTCTAAATCAAAAGTTTGAATGAGGAAACGCTTACTCACCAAGGTGGGCACGATCAGAAATCTTTAATCTCTCCTCCCATCCTTGTAATCCTGCACGCGAGACAACACATCCCACGTTACATGCTGGCTGTCCCTCATCGTCATTACATCAACCTACACATTTCGTTGCCGTTTCCAGTGTATTAGGGATGCATCGATGTTCTTGAAGCCAATACTAATACGGTTTTTGCTTTCATGTTATATGATAATGATGCACGTTTCCAAAGGTCTTAAACAAACACAATCAAAACATACCGTGTACTTTTTAGACCAACCTCTAATGGTATTTAAAGGTTTAAAAACACCATAAATTTGATTATATTTTTATTAGGACCATTGTAGTCAGTGATAAACAAAGTGTCCATGGGCCAGATACTGAACCCCAATAGTGTGATGAGCAGTTTGGCACCTTGCATGGTGGTCATTAGTTTGCCAACAGTGTATGTATGAATGTGAGTGAAAGGGGTGAAAAAGTGCTAAAGCCATTTTACCACATGGATACAGACACTGCTTTCTAAAAAGGGAAGAAATTGTGTTTTATATCAGTGCATCGCTTGGTCTCTATTAAGACAACTTTACCTTTGCCTTTCTGCAGGTTCTTTTGAGCTTCCTCAAACAGACCTGGTAGGTGAATCACCACTCCATTTCCTGTAACAAGAAAAGAAAAAATTAAACTCAAACGAACCTTGTGAGAAAGAAAGTCATGCATGCAAGACATTTCTTATGCAACTCATGTTTTCTCTGAAGTTTCATTCGTATAAGCCAATGGCTTTAACAGCAGCTCCATTAATGGTTCCTCTTTCCATGTGTTCATAGTACTAGAAAAAACATCAACCTAAAAGAGGAAACTAAATTAAGAGAACACTGCTGCAAGTCTTACATGCAGTGCATGTTGATTTGCCTTTATGTTACCATGCATACTCTTTTTTTTAGCTAGGTGCAGGTTCAAGCACAGCTGCAAAGAAACTGACACAACTGATGCGTCTGTTGATGTCCAACCTGATCAGAGTCATATACACAGCTTTGCATTGTTTTATGAGGATCCTTATCTTCCCGCCAACTTCCAAGTCCTTCAAAACACACACGGATGGCCTCGTACCAATGAAGGAGACAGCCTTCTTATTGAGCACTCCGCTCGGCAGCAGGTGGAAGTCGTACTCCACGGAGTCCACAACCACCGTGTGACCCGCATTGTTGCCTCCCTGCAAACAGCACAAACACCATTCAGTTTTTACTACCGACAGGAGCCCTCAGCCCGTGCTTCATTGAAAACAGGGTCAGTGTTTCCAGTTGGTGAGCTACTAGCCGACATTAACTAAAGCACATTTCCGTTGAACGTCACTGGGTTGAAAGAGGGAGCGGAACAGCTGGGCAACAACGGGGTGCGTTACATAAGTCACTGGATAGTTATTATTATCATTATTATCAGCATTATTATGTGGCGGTTATGTAATGGATTCAAAACAGTTAGCTACCAACACAGCAGATATAAAACAATAAAAACCGGATGAACAGGCCAGCAGTTCTTATTAGCATCAACTTAGCGCGTTTACATCCGGGAGGTCAGGCAAGGTTGTTGACGTCGGAACCAGATCATTAATATTAAACAGCTGCCCGAGGGGAACGGTTACAGTTAGCCGTTGTGCCAAATAGTCGGTCTAAATGTTACGTTAAATCGACGGTGAAGTTGGGTACCTGGCACCTGCAGACAATATCCGCGTCCATTGCGAGCAAGTCCACAACTTTCCCCTTGCCCTCGTCGCCCCACTGCGCCCCGAGCACAACGGTCACTTTGTTCAGAGGCTCCTTCGGTACGCGGAGGGAAGGCTCGTGGGCGACATTCTCCCGTGGCCGCTTCACGACCGGCTCTCCGTTCAGGGAGACGGCCTCTTGTCCGTTAACGTCAGCCATGGTGCTGTCGGATGCCATGCTGCTGCTACCCTGCTTCCACACACCGGAATATCGTTTTACCGCGTTTCTCTGCGTCACGGGAAGTGCTCGCCTGTCGCGTCACCACTAGGTGGCCGTGTTTCTCCTTATATATCTTTGGCTTTGAGTATCGCATTACCGTACACACAGTTAGCATTAATCATTGCAACTCACTCTACGTATAACCAACGCAACGTATAATAACACGGGCATTATTTGTAACTCGTTGTCTTTGTTTGTTTAGCTTGGGATGATTAAGTTAAAGGCTTCCGTTGATGAGTCGTCACCATTCACGAAGAGTACACGAATGGTTCACTCCTCTCCACTTCCGCATTCGTTTTTATCATTGGAGAGATTACGCAGCTTGAACGTGCCTGGAGTAATGTTCGACTTTTCGCTTTTAACGGCTCAAATCTAATGCTTTATCCGTGGAAGGCACCTGTGTTCACCATGTCTCGAGCAGTTTGTTGTTATTTTATACATTCGATTTGTAAAGTGCACAATGTAACGCACATCATCATTATTAAAATGGTTAGAGCATATCTAGCATAGCCTTGAGGCAGTAAATAATGTCCCGTAAAGAGGTAATGTGTCAAAACGTAGTAAAGAAACTCCACGATGACCTCGGTGATCATAATGACGTGGAAATATGAGGTCTGAACACACACCCAACACGGATTCAATACAGCAGTGTGTCCATCAGGCCGCCAGGTGGCAGCAAAGGCAGTCGTTTCATATTGTGTGGATACCCCTGGTGCATATTCCAATGTAAATCTGCATTTAATAACACAGCAAACAAGGTGACCCAGAGTCATATTCCAGCACATGGCTGCTGGTTGCTTTTCTGGACCAAAACTCCCTTCTTTCGGTTGTGTTTTTGTGTAATTTGTGGTCTCATTAGAACGTGAACTCAATTATTTGTCTATTTGTTGTCATTTTGTGGTAATGTATTCAACTAAATCATATTGCTCATGACCATGGGGTCTGTGCACCCAGACTTTATTAAATAACTATAGCTGATTGTCTTCTGACCCATAATTCACTGAGGGAGATGTGCATGGGCCACTTCAGTCATACTGGAGTAGTTTGCCCTTCAGCACTGCCACATGGTGACACTTCTTTGAGATAAATTCATATATTAATGAGTCATGTGGACCCACTAACTAGCTGCTGAGAATTAACAATATTTTCTTTTAACTTGAATCCCCAGAAACATGGAACATGTGACATTATCACCATGGTAAATTAATATTAGAATGTAAAATTTAAATGTTGGTGGGACAGTAGTTACATCTGATGACAACCTTGCCTGAGTGTGTTGTCGCAGAGGTATGTAGTGCCCACTTCTGGTTCATCATCAGGGTTTACCTGTTTGCGCCGTTAGCTTCTAGCTTCTAGCTTCTGGCCAGCTCCGCCATGTCAGGAGCCGTGTGGAGGCAACAGACAGGCTATGAATTTAGTATGGAGCACCTTTAAGATGATTTTGTAAACGGGCTGATTTTGGATTTAAATTAAAGGCACTCACAATCAAGTATTAAGTCAATTTCCATGTTGACGAATTGTAATTTGTCAGTTTTAATAACTTTTTTCCCAACATGATCAGTTTAATTTGTAATTATTTTGAGATTGGACGCCCTAAAATGTCAAGTAGACTGCATCAACATAATTACTTTCTGGCATTTCAATCCCTTTAAAATAATTAGAGTTGCACAAATAAAAGTGACTAACTTAGGTAACAAATAATAATCATCCACAGACCAACAGAGAACATATGACAGACTCATCCATTCATAAAGTAACACATTCAAATTTTATTCATTGTAACACAATTGATTCACGTAAAAAGCCACAAACCCAAAACGTGTTATTTATACATTCTGTCGGCATTCAGAGGGACGAACACAGCAGTGGCCTACAGAACTGACAGGCAGATGTTACAACCACTGGCTGTCAATTCATAGGTCATCGCCTTGTGACCCATCGCCCTTCAGCTCCACTCAAACACAAAAGAAACGTAGCTCATCGACCTCCCAGGTCGAGCTCGGGCGTTGGCATTGGCGTTGCGTTGGGCGGCTCTCCGCGGGTAACAGCACCTCCACTGGAACAGACACAGCTTCCACATGGAGTTGCTGTTACATCCAGCGAGCACCAGAAGAAGTCCCCGCCTCTTCTCCAGTTGTTCTCCAGGTCAGTCACGTTACAGATGGACAAACCTACAATGACGGCTCCAGTGTTGGGCCGCCCGGCCTGGAAACACCTGGGATGAGAGAGAGCGAGGAGTGAAGGAGCAAGAGGCAGCGCCGAGGTTAACTCAGGGTTTGGAGTTGGAAGGCAGTTGCTTTAGTACGAGATTAGTCTCCCCTTGCGAGTGACTTTGACCCGGCAATTTCCTCCGCCCAGTTTTATTGCCTCAAGTAGACGGCATCATTGCTCACACTCCTCCAACAGCAGGGCCAAAGGGCCAAGGCCTGTATAGATAACACAGACTTTATGGCCGCTGTCAACATGAGGGCTCTTTTCAATATGTGAATATCTGGGTGTGTCTGACCTATGTACCTGCGGGCCCTGCGTTTCCTGCGTTTCCTGCTTCCACTGACATTTGTCCTCATAATTACTAAAAGATTGGCTTCATAGCTTTCCATTACGCAATCAGTTTGAACCTAATGGAGTTATTTTTTCCAATCCTGGGTTACATTTTGTTCTTGTTCAACCGGCCTCGTTCAGCGTACAGACTGATATCTCTGTTAGACTTTGCCTTGCAATAAAACTCTGCACAGAAGAAAAACAACAGAACAATAAAGCAATTAAATTATTAGCAGCTTTGTAAGACCTTCTCTGTGTGCACTTTGTTGCTTTTTATACTGTTGAATAGACCAATCAGACGGATCCATCGTCCATCCAAAGACGGAGACATTAATCAGAAAAATACGACAATTACATTGAGTTTGTTTTATACAATTTTCTAATATGAAAAAAAAAAAAAATTAAACAAAGTCAAGATCTTCAGCAAGTGAAGTCGACAGACTTTGTCTCAAAATACATAATGTATACCGAAACATAGAGACATTTCAATGTAGTAACGTGCAATACGCTGAAAATATTGATCCTTTCTGATTCCCCACTCACTTTTGTCAGGTATTCTTTTGATAAAACTTGGATTTGTCGTTGTACATTGTTATAATCATGAACATTTTACATGCGATTCAGTTTTTGGGGCTAAGAGCCGTACTCACCTCTAGATCCGTGGCCCGTCCGGAGGCCGGAACGAGGCCAAAGGTTCTCAAGAGCCGCAAGGGCTTCAACACACAGGGGGCCGGGGGCTAGAGCGGCACAGGGGCCAGAGCGGCAAAGAAGGAAGAGAGAGGACAAGATCAAGACAGGCGGAGACACAGAGGAGGGACACCGAAGGCCAACAGCTGCCGAAAGAGGCTGGATTTAGATGCAACTGGCAGCAAAGACAGAGAAGCAATGGCACCGAGGCCGAGCAGCCAGTTTAAGGGATCCAGAGTTGGGGGAAGGTTAATTATTACACCTGCAGTCAATATTTAACAGGCCCAGCGCCCTGCCCCTCAGTCCAACATCCTGATTCCACACTGACTGACACGGAGGGTAGGGCCAGCGGCAAGCACATCTCTTTTGTCCCCTGCATGAAATATGTATTCATGGCCTGCAGAAAAACCCGGTGTGCTTTTTACTGAGTCTTACCTGTGATTGTGATCTACCGTGTCGTAACTCACAAGACTTTATCCACATTAATTGATATGTGTAATGCAAAAGACACGACCTTCCCTTATCAAACCGTAGAGGTCAAGGCAAAATGAGTTGAACTGTAACTCTGCATTTTGTGCTTTACTTTGAAATGATGTACTGTGGTATCAATCTGCATTTACTGTTGCATTTCTCACATACACACACTCTCTCTCTCTCACACACACACACATGCACACACACACACACCTACGCACAATTACCGGAACAAGCAGATATGAAACTCAGCGCTGCTAAAGATTGGGAGAGAGGAAGAGGGAGCAGAGTGCACTCTTTGATGCATACAAATGATACAAAATGTCACAAAGAATCATATTAAGTATACAGAAAGCCACAAAAAAACTAAACACTCTTATATCATTTAATATATGAAGTTATGGTAAATGACCCTGAAAGATAATCTCTACCAGATGCGTAATTCTTTAACTTTAGGGCCCCCGTAAAAGTGACATGTGACACAATCCACTGATAATAAACTGTTCAACCATACTGGTTTAAATGATCTCTTACCATCAGAGGGTTATGTTTATGTGTGTGTGTGTGTGTGTGTGTGTGTGTGTGTGTGTGTGTGTGTGTGTGTGTGTGTGTGTGTGTGTGTGTGTGTGTGTGTGTGTGTGTGTGTGTATATCAATATAATATATTATCATTATGTACCCTGACTTTCTGGATCTGACTCCTCTGCTTTTAATACTAGTTGTTGCCTTTTAATACATCTTCCCTCCCTGATCTGTGAGAAGTGCCTGAAGGATAAAGGAGATGTTATCTGACCTAACGAGGTCAAAAGTTATATGAACAGAGTCATATTGAAACAGAATGTATATTTGCAGGTCAGGCTGTTTTCCTCTTGTGGGCTCGCTATTTCCTCCTGAGAATCACAGCTTTAATGTCTTCACGGTGCGACTCCGTTACACACTCCTTCAATGTGGTTAAGAATAATTAATATATTTGGAAATATGGACATTTTCCTTCAAAGTTCCAGCGTTTCCCGCACCTTCCGCCTCCTCCTTTATTCATGTACTTAGGCTATCTTATCTCAGAAGTTCAAGTGGTCGGTATGCCTGAGCAGAGTCCAGTGTCTCTCATAGGGAGAATATGTGCACAGCATTAATCTGTCACACAGATAAAAGTCTTTTGTTGCTCCTTTGAAGGTCATCATAATTTCTGCTGCACTTTGGATCAGATAACATGAATCTGCTGAGCATAAAATTATCTCATGCACGAGGTCACGTGCACTGCCCGAATCTCATCCCACAAAGTTTTCATTTCAGAAATGATTGACTATTACGTTTCGTTTTCTGAGTTCCATTCGCTAATTTTAGTTAAAACTATCTCCAGCTTCGGTCTATTATTTCCGCTTTCTTTAATTATTATTCTTTTTTTTGACGATAAATTGAGTGGCGAGTTTTGACGAGAGAAACAAAGGAGGAATTTCCCTCTCGACATATTTCTTACTTTACTTCTTGCTCTTTGTATATTTTCCTCACAGTTTTACTGGACTTTGGTCCAGTCATGCTAAACTTCCCCGAGAAGCTTAGATAAAAAGAAACAGCAGTAATGTGTGAGTGATAGATATGAGTCAAACATGTGACAATACAATTAATTCCACCCTTCCAGCGTGCTACTTCAAACACATTTCCCCGTCACACAGCCAGGCTTCAGGTAAACTAATGTTTCTCACATAAAGAACAAACGCTACCTTTTTTTTTTTTTTTTTTTACAACAAGTCAAGAGAAATGCAGTAGTCTTATCATCTCATTGGAGTAATCCACCTGCAGCCTCTTCATATGTTCATGTCAGCTCCAGTATAAAAGTAAGAAGACTGTTTGAAGGCCATGAAAACATATTTAACCCTAACGTTACAAATAGTAACACCATCACTAACGTTGGGTTTATTTTACCCGATATAATATACCTGATAAAAAAATTATCAAAATACAACAATACAAGGCAAGTTGAAGTACGCTTCTTTTATTTCACCTGATAGAACCTGATAGGCTCAAAATCAGGTGAAAAATGTGGGAATCGTCAATGAAACATGATTAAAAATATAAATAATGGAGCTATGAACTTGTTCTTTGGTCCATCTGTTCCTGGGAGACGTGAGCCTTGTCCTGTGAAGGAAAAGTCTCCCTTCAATGTTAACATCCATCTGAAATGTTGTCACCCTCTATTGCTAACGTCGGGTTTATTTTACCCGAACACGTGCCTGTTGAAAAAAACAGCGATTGGAGCAGAGAGACGAGCCTACCTTCAATAACGTCAGTGAGCAACATGAAGCTACACAAGGACACGCAACTCAGACAAAAGCAACACAAGTACAATTACGTAACCAAAATCACCCGACGTTAGTGTTTCAGTATTAAAGGGAATGCGAGTGTTCTCGGGCCCATGGATCGAGGCTACTGCATGAATATTGTGCAATATGTGTGGTTGTAATGTACTTTAGTAAAGGCCGCTTTGTTTGTCTGTTTCTTTTTGTATTTACTCCTATGGATGCACATGTAATAGGTAGACATTATGTTCTGTGTCATGTCATGTGCCCAGCATTTGAGTCCAAGATGAATTTCCCTGTGGGGCCAATAAAGTATCATGTGAAGCCTGAGACACGCTCTGGAGCTACGGGGTACAAGGCACAACCGGAGCTGTGATGTTGGAGTGTCACCTCAGATGGTGCTAAAAATAAAGAGGCAGTGTCAGCTTAGGTCCTCTTTGGGTACTGTTGAATCAATGGAGGGCAACCGATATACAATTCAACGTTTTCAAATTGAATGCCTTTTTTTAAATTATGGCTCTTGTGACAGAATATTGATTCTCACCATTAAAGTAGGCTACTATGACACCCTCCCTGCGGAGGCCTCAGTGAAACGAATCAATCCTCATCTTTTTTTATGATCGCGCATCAGCTTGTGAGCCTTCCGACCAAAAGTGCGTTAAACTTGCATTCTTTCTACTTGCCATGAGGGGGCGACTCCTCTGGTTGCAATTGCGTAGAAGTCAATGAGAAAATGACCCTACGCCTCAGTAAACACTAGGGACATGAGTTTATGGTCTCAAATCAATGGTTTCAAGTCCTCTTCATGATGTTCATGTCTCTATCACAGCGTCGTCCGGTCTGGAAGTCGTCCGTGTTTTCATCGTACAACTTTTTTTTTTATAGCTTTTTCCAGTTCATAAAAGTCTTAATCAGCGTTTGGTTGTACTTAGCTCCATCCTCTCTTGTACCTCAAAGTGCTGAGTCCACTTCTTATATACTCTATGCTTTCAGCAAGTACCAGCCAGACGTTGCTGCGCATGTGTTGATATGTTGTGTGTATGATGTTGATGTGACGCGTGACATCTCGTCTTTTAATTATTCTAGCCACGATATGGAGGATTGCCGGAATATCCAGGTAATTATATCAGAATTTTATACACAAAAGTCACCACTTTTTAGATTTTGTGCTTCATGCACTGAGAAACCTTCATTGTAATGAACGGGACGCCATCTCCAACGTTGTAGTTGTCTTTACACGTCCATGAGATACTTCTCCTCTTACTGCTCTGGAGTGGGCGGGGCTCAGCTGGAAAAAGGTGAAGTGCACGTATGTCTTTGCACCAATCAGGATCTAGCACCATTTGAATCAGATCTGGTGACTGTTGGCTTGTTTGATCGCTGCCAATCTGATCAAGCCACACCCGCACATTTCCAGTGACACAGATTAGTGTTATGACCAATAAGATGAGGTTCAACGATTTTCAGCTGCTTTTAAAAAAGATTTATCGGGCCTTTAGCGTGGACCTACAGTGTATTTGTGTCGGGCCCCATCTTGGATTCACACCACCTCTGTCCACATCATATTCAGCCTGCAGAGCCCATTGTTTCGTTTCTCTGAATCATCACCGAAAACGATTGAACTATTGCCATTCGCTCGTGTCATTTTTCAAATCCTTATTTTCCTTGTGGTCCTCGATGAACACAAGAGACGTGCAGATAAAGATGAAGATCATGTTATGGAGATAGAAGCAAGTAGCAAGCTAACCGTCTAAAGTGCCTTAGCTGCTGAGTTTATACACTGATGCTACAGCAACGCCTGTATTCTGACCTATGTCGCCCTCTGTCGGCGACCAGAATGCATTGCAACAACGGCAGCAGTAGCAGGCCTTTGGCCTGGTGGCAGCTCCTGAGCAGTCGGAAACATTTTCTTTTTTAAATATACTTTATTGATGTACAATATGATGTACAGGGATCAGCGAAGAAGTATTTTCATTTTTGTGTGTGTACGTGTTGATCTGTTTACAATAGTAATGAAGAAAGTAACAGGAAAGTAGAGCAAACAGACAACTTAAAGTAAAACATGAGGAAATACAAATAATAATAAAAGGACAAAAATAGGAAATAATTAATCAAAACACACCCACCCACACACACGGCCTTTACGTTTGATCACACAGTTTGTAATACAGTAGATTTGGTTACAGTAAATCAGACTGATGAGGGACAGAACCCGACGCGCCTCATTCATTGGGCAACACTGACAGGTCTTGGAAATAGGAAATGAAAGGCTGCCACTTCCTTGTGAAGTGGTCATTACAGCCAGTCGGACACATTTTCAAAGTACGCAAAGAAAGAAACTCCACGGCCGAGAGCAGAGGTCCATCACAACTAATAATATTGCACTGTGTTGCGATGTTCTCCCGGGTCTTGACATTTGGTTACTAGATGTGTATCGGAAAGGATTTGTCCCAACGAGAGGCCATCTTAAACAGGGAGAGGCTGCAGGTATGCAACCAATCGACACATTATAATTCCTTTAAAATGAATGCTCCAAAGATCAAAAAGCATTCACATGAAGACAGAGCTCCACTCTTCATGTGATGGACTCTGCATTCACGACTCGTCCTCTTTCTTCCCTAACTCTTTCTAAAATCCTAAACAAAGTCCTCGCCTAATCAGCTCTCCTGACTGATTTGATTCTCCTCGGATGGAAGCGACCTCTCATGTGCCATCTATCCCGCTGTTAGAGATGTGATGAATACCTTCTGTATTTATGAAAGGAGCCTTCATAACATATCTCCCCGAGGCCCGATGGAGCCTCTCCACTCTCAGTGTGCTGGTTCCCTTTCATGCAGATCCTGTGGATATATTTTCTTGCTTAAATCTAATACAATGCAACGTGTGTGTGTGTGTGTGTGTGTGTGTGTGTGTGTGTGTGTGTGTGTGCATGCGCGTGCGCATGTGTGTGTGTGTGTATTCCTCTGCCTCCGTGTCCCTGTCTGGTGCAACAAAAAAAACATTTCATCACAAAAATCTATAAACAGATTGTCCAGTCGAACAAAGCTGCATTGTTTTGCTCGCCGTTTGGCCGGGGAAGCCGCCATCACGCCCACAAACATGTCCCTTTGTTCAGAGCGCTCTGCCGTTGATCAGGTGAAAATGTTTGGAGCCTTCTGGAGAGGACTGGGCAGCGATGTGACAAGCCATCAGGAGGAAGGTTTTGTCCCCACATGGAGAGGCTGGGAAGCCAGACATGTCAAGTTACAGCTGCTGCCAGTATTCAATTGTGTGCTCATGTAGAGCTTGTTTATATTTTTTGCAACGTCCACCTGTTTAGTACAGCACTCCCTCCCAGCAGGAACCGTCAGATCTGTCTCTTATTACCAGCTGCTGCTTTCACAGGATACGACTGAGATCTGATTTGATGGCACCAATGCGTTTGTTTGTCTTGAGGTTGTTGGCGACAGATGAGAAGCTCTGCTGCGAAAAAGTGGTCGTCTTGAAGGAGCCACCAGTTTGTGTCAGACGCGGTAAACCCAGGAGACTTCAGGCCGACAAGTTTATCATCAGTACGTCTTAATAATTATTTAATAAACAATCATTAATGGTCAGGCTTTGGTGTAAAATTCCCACAGCAAATGTGTAAAATCCCAAAGCTTTTAAATTACACAAATGTTCAAGTCATTCGTCAAACGAAAAACTGGAACCATTACACGTTTGCCGTTTTTTGCTTGATAGACAATTAATTGGATTCTCAATTCATAATCCCCAATTTAGAAATGTAAGTGTATAGACACATACTTTTCCATATTAACTGAACCATTCAAATCGAAAAACACAAAACCCATAAAGGGCGCTCAGAGGACGACTGATCACGAGTCAGGAAATACTTGTCTGTTAATAATTTTGCCTGTAGGAAATCTCCCAGAACAAATGTGAAACAAACTGAAGCTTGTTACGGACACAGAATATGAAACAGACCCGGGGCACTGGATTTGGTCACAAGCGCTAAAGTAATTCAAACAGCTCAGGCGTTTCAGCCCTCGTAGAAATGGATGAAAATAAAAAGTAAAGTGAGTGAACGAGGAGCAAAAAAAGGAAAACGCATAAAACAATGTGATTTGTCTATTTTTCCATTTATTTTGTTCATTTAAACATTTGAGGGATTTGTGAGACAGAAATGTGCGTCAAGTTCTAAAACTACTCAGTAAAATGCTAAAATTACAAATTGAAATTAGCATAATATCAAAGCGGTGTTTTATTAAGATTACATTTTCCTTAATTTAATATTTTCCACTAAAAATGAACTGCTGCGAAGAGAAAACAAAGTAAAACAATAATCATTACAGACTAAAGAAAGAAATAAATTACTCTCCATCAACTTATGACAGATATTAAACACATTCAGATAAAAAGAAACAGTTTTTTCTTTTAAAAACAAGATTTGACTGCAAGACTTTATTCAGCTCTGACAGTAAAAGCAGTGAAAAAAAACTAAAATGCTCCAAGACGCAGTGTGGAAACGTTGTGTTGAATAGCGCTCGTGTAAAACTGCTCGACTGAAAATTGGGGGAGGACTGATTTAGTCTTACTAGAGAAGAAATATCATCTAACACGCTCAACTAAAATATTATTTACAGGCTTCTTGACCATCTCATTGTGAATTCCAGTAAAATATGTCAATGCTATTCACAGTCCTTTTGTAACCCTCTACAGAAAACGAAGTGACTTAGAATCAACAGCTACTTTCGTGTTACAGTACAAGACAGTTTAGTCACATATAAAACAGACCAAGGACACGACACATTTAAACGCACACATATGGACACCTACGAAAATAAACAGCACCCTGCTCCGTCCCAACTAAGGTTCCTCTCTGATTGGAGTGCATCCGGAGAAAAAGCTGTTCTGAAAACTGGTCAGGAGTCTTTTCTTCTTCTTGAGGAAGCTGATCGTTGTTCTGTCCTCCTCTTCCTCTTCCTCCTCCTCCTCCTCGTCCTCTTCCTCTGGCAAGATAGGTTTCCTTACCAACTTCAGGTCAGCAGTGGCATGCCCCATGTCTTCGATTCCTTTTAGCACCTGAAATAGTGCACATTAGTAAACTATTAGCATGTTCTGGATCCCATCCTTTAAGGTTCCTGTGGCAACAAGCATTGCAGACAATACTGTATACAGTATACGCATGTATGTATGTATGTATGTATAGTCTTCAAAAGGAGCCGGCTCACATTCTTCGTGGGTGTACAGGACGGCGGCTTAAAGAACGTGGTGTTGTCAGGACTGTCTCTGGAGGCGCTTTCTGTCTGACTTGCATCCTGAAAAGAGTAAAAAGTCACAAGAATTAGAACATTTTATGGTTCTTTATTGTATTTTCAGAAAAGCCTCCAATCTTGTGATACATGTCAAATTACACATTGGTCTGTTCAACTAGTACCACGTTATTACAGTTTATTCATTATTACGTTCTGATGACGGCAACATACCTAATATTTCTACACTGGGAATGAAATACATATGCGTAATTACTAATAATCCAATAATAACTTTGGTTTTGAGGGTTGTTCTCATTCATTACATTCTGATGAGTGCTTACTGGATGGAGAAGTTATTACTTTATCATTTGCCGTAAAGTTCCGTGTAGTTAAAACACACGTGTCTAAAGTTCTGCCCTGAAAGAGCTCACACACTGATATACATTTGTAAAATGTTACACTTTAAGATATTTCTGCATAACGCAAAAAGTGTAAATTATCAGCAGATGACTGGAAACGACTTGCACCTGGTTATCCATATTTCGACATTTCTCGTGGTCACAGTGGCAGTTCTCCCCGCATGTCATCTTTCCTTTGCGGCACCGGCACTGCTTGTTGCCGCAGCGACCTTTACACGCACACTGAAGAGAGAGAAATGCATTATAAGTAACCAAACCATCAAGATCCTTAAAAAAAGCTAAAGAAAGACGTTTACAGCTCGGCACCGGAGGAAATGTGGGCTTTTTAATAACTCTTATCGAGTGCATTTCAGCAAGGTGAGATGACATTTCATTAGCAGGCAGATTTAATATCCTGGACATAACTTGTTCTCACCCTTCATGATCGGTCTGTGGACAGACAGCGGCTACAAGCTGACATGTGAGATCCTGTCTCAGTCTTACCCCGGTTGCTTTTGGTTTCTTTGAGGTCCTGCGCATCTTCTCGGGTTTCTCGGGACGCCACTCGTCCGGTTCCCCCTCATTCTCGTCCTCGCTGGGAGACATCAGCTCTTCGATGTCGATCGTCGTATTCAGCGGCGCTTTAGCTGTGGTGAAGCGCTTCCCTTTAGGCTGGTTGGTCGAAAACACGAAGAAAAGAAACTCAACACGCTTGAACTTTAAAATGAATATCCCGAAAGCTCTCAAATCAGAGAATTTTACATTTACGTCTCATCTTCTCAAAAATAGAAGATATCTTCCGCAGAATAATTCCCATTAAGCTCTCCTTCAGTTAAACCTGGGTCCTGACTAAACCATGTGCAATGACTATGAAATGGGAAATAACTACATTAGCCAACATACTTTAAAAACTGAAGTAGACTTGAATGAAAAGAAACAACAACGAAGAGGAATTTAGAATATCTGCAATTACCTTCGGAGGAACGTATTCAAACGAGTCATTCTGGCTCTTTTCATTGTTGGTTGTTTGGGCAAGGATTTTCTTTCCACTCGTCAGGCTGAGTAATGAGAGTTTCTGTGGAAGTAAAAAAAAAAAACATGGTTCGGTTTGAGCCAATCACACACAATGCTTAAGTAAATAGAAAAGAGGCACATCGTTCGGTTTTTCAGCCAAGTACCCCGTAACCAGCACAAAGCATTTTTGGTTGAAGAAAAATGATCGAAAAAGATGTAATACACAGCGCTGCGCCATCAGTGTCCAATTTAATATAGAATATATACAATTTAACTTACACTTATATTTTATTGAATATTTATTAAATAACTATTTTTAAAGAATTTTTGAATGGATGTTAATTTAAAATATAATTATTTGTATTTATTTTGAATGAATATATACTTTATTAATCCCCAAGGGGAAATTTTTTTGTCGTCATCAGTAGCGCCTTACCACTTGAAATACAAACACACAAGATAGATAGATAGATAGATAGATAGATAGATAGATAGATAGATAGATAGATAGACACACACACACACACACACATACATACACAAAATAAAATAGAATACAACTAACTGGAATGAAATATATTTATATTTACAGCTGAAGAGTGTATTCATTAATTAAGTAAATAAGTAAATTAGATAAACAGATAGTGCAAAATGCAAAGTATATATGGTACAGTGATGAACTAATCCACGGAGGAATTTTTTAAATCTCACGTGCCCCCATTTGCAAACCACTGCACTAGTGTATGGTATTCATCTTTTATATGTAACCTTTACATTAAACGAGATTGTTGGACTAAATTATAACGCTTACCGCTTTATATCGCTCATTCTGCTCCACCAGTGTCTGGTTCTGCTCACTTAATTCTTGTAGCTTTTCAAGCTCTTCATCCTGAAACGATGTGACAAATAACCACACGATTATCATTTTTGTTTCTTCAGTCAGTTGATTGAACACTTTTTCAGCCCGTGAAGACAAACCTGAACTTTGAGGCGCTGGAGAAGTTCCTTCTGCTTTGAACTCTCTTCGTCCTTCTGCTTCATCTCATCTGACTCTTCACATATGGCCTTGCTCTGTATCTGGTTAAGGAGGTAATGGACCTGCAAAAAAGAAACAAAAAAGCATTTATAGAACGGAACATACACGTCTCTAAAAAGAGATGCAAATTGATATGCGAGTAAAAGCTACGCGCACCTTCTCCTGATGCCTCTGCTCTAGTTCCACCAGCTGCTGCTGGTGCTCCATGTCCATGGTGGACATCACACTTCTATCATCATTCAGCATCTTCTTTAAATCTTGTACATTCCCCGTCTCTTGTTTGAGCTCGCTCTCCAGCTTGCCACTTGCTGATTTAGCAGACACCAACTAAATAAAAAAGGGAAACAATTAGTTTTTTGGAAACACAAACAGCAACAAATACATGTACTTCTACTAATTTAATACAGAGGTGTGAAATAAAAAAGATAAGAGCATTTGCTGACCTCAGACATGAGGACCTTGACGGCATACTTGGCATCGACGATGCTTGGGATGCTATCAAGGCGCTGCTTCAAACGCCCCTCGCCATCAGCGACAAGAACTTTCTGCTGAAGGTCGGCTATCTGGGCATTCCTGTTAGGATACAAATCACTCTTCAAATTTGAACATTTCCCACAACCAGGTACACAATCAGTTCAGTGTTTCCTGTAGATACTTCCGTCTCACCTGAGGCTGATCTCCGTCTCCAGGTTCTCCACCTGTTTGGTCAGAGGCGTCTCCAGCGCCCCCTGGGTCTCCAGCTCGGAGATGATCAGTGTCCGACGCTGCACGGAAGGACGCCACGGAGAAAAAGATTGATTCTTCTACTTCGCTGGTGCACTGGATGTCTCAATTATACTAACATTATTTTTTGCGTGTGTGCTCAACGGTAAAGAATTTACATCTCACCCTGATTTTGGCGGCAGGTCGGTCCCCTGCCTCTATCTGCTGTTTGAGGTGGTTGATGTCCTGAGCCAAGACCTTCCTGTCCTCCAGCAGATCGTTGAGGTGGCGCCGGGCCTCCTCTGTGCTTACCATCACCTCCACTTCATTGAGGAGCCATGTCTGATCACATAAAGACAATCACAGAGTTAATCCAGCGACATTCTCGTTGTCTAATCTGGATTCTTTTGGGGTATAAATTTACACAAGGAATATAATACTGTTCCGATTTTGGTGACAGGTGCAGGTTTTTCTGACTACAGAGAAGCCCTCGAACCAAGTTGTACTACCTTAAGTCTCGCAGCAGTTCCCTCCATTCCTCTGTTGCGTTTGTCTGATGCATCGCTTCTCTTCTGTAGCGCATCTTTCAACCGCTTGTTTGCAGCTGCAGCCTGTGGGGGGGGGAAACAATTAAATTCTAAGTGTTTGACATTAGCTTCAGATTCAAACTGGAGAGAAAGACAACAGACCAAGAGGCCTCACCTCCTCAGTTTTACGACGCAAAACATTGGCTTGTTTCTGGTAATCCCGCTCAAGTTTAAGCAACTCATACTGGCGTTTACGATCCTGTAAAAACAGATACAAAAAAATACAACATTGAGGTTTATGAAATCAAGTGATAAAATATTTAGCAGTGATATAATGATTTCATGAGGAAAATGTTGATTAAAGAAAATGCCCTGCAGCTAGGAACTCAACGAACCTTCTCCTTCAGCTGCAGCACCTCCCTGTCCTTCTGGCTCTTCCAGTTTCTGAATTTCTCAGAGTCGTCCCTCATCTGCCTCATCAGCTGTGTACGCTGGGTCTTCATATACTGTGAGAACAAAGTGTTACTGTGCTTCGATTTGGCAACTAGGACTTACACGTGTTGCAAGTCAGTAAAAATCAGTAATGCTCTATGCCAGGGATTCCCAAAGTGTGGTGCGCGAGCTGCCTCTAGGGGGTGCGCGAGAGGAAAAGTGTAATGGTGGTCTAATAATTAATATTAAACATAATTAAAAAAAATTAAGTAGGATTTTTTAATTATAAAAATTCCCTTTGTAAGATTTAAATTTAAAAACGTACAATTTAATAAATAGATGCACTTCCGGTCCGGCCGCCAGACTGTCTTTTACGTACACACTAGCTAGCCTAGCTTGTGCACCTAACGTCATTTCATTCATTCAGCAACATCCATGAAAATATGTTAAACTGGCTGAAATTGGGGAAGCTGTCAGGTGGGACATCTGAAGCTATCAGTAATAAAAGAGGAGAGGGACAGAGAGAGAGAGAGTGAGGAACCGGAGGCGAGAGAAACGGAGAGGTGCGTTGGGGAGAGACCGGGAGAAGAAATTGACCGGGAGTCGGAGACCGAGAAGGAGGAAGGGATATCCCAGACAAACCGGGAGCACAGAGGCCCATCGCGGAGTCAAGGTGAAAAAAAGAGGAAACGAGAGTAGGGCTGCAACAACGAATCGATAAAATCGATTGGCAAAAGTGTTGGCAACGAATTTCATTATCGATTCGTTGTGTCACGCGATTATTACGGCAGTCATAAAGTTGCGGAGAAAAAAAAAAAAAAAAAAAAAAAGAGTGGAGCAGAGCAACTGGCCTGCCAGCGTGTCTGAGATTAGAGTGAGAGACTGAGAAACGTTTAGATCGGGATCTTAGCAAAAATAGAACATCTTGGATGTGACGTGTCGAGTCTTGGCCAACCAGCGTTAAGATGTCTACAGCGGCTTCATTTCCCTCAAACTTGTTTTTAATGGAAGCTAGTCAGCTTGCTATCACGTTAGCTAACGTGTTTGGGTTGTGTATTGTCGTTAAAGTTACGTTCTGTTCCGTTACAGTTCAGTCTTGCTTGTAAAAAAACGTAACGTGGTGAAACATGCCGTCACCCCCCGGTCTGGTTCAGTTCACGCTGTCACTCGTTAACGTTAAATCAGCACACCGGAGGATCTGGCTGCAGGTTGTTTTTTTACTCAAAGTAGACTGAATCAAATCACGTAGTTGGGCTTAGCCAACAATGTCATTTCGTGGTCGTAAGAGGCCCAGAATGAAATAGTTTAAGGAAGAGGACGCTCTATATGTAGCAGTACAGCTTGATGCAGAGTTGAGATGAAGTGGAGCTGGGCCTGAAGGTTGAGGTCCAAACAGACGTGAGAGGAGCAGTACAGCTTCCCTCTGTCCCAGTGTTTCATACATATTGATAAAGCAGGGCATGCTAAAGCAGCCTCTGCTCCAAGGAGATCAATTACAGTATAAAAAAAAAAAAAAGGACTCACATTTGGCAGATGTAAAGCATACATGTGTATGTTTTTAGTGTTAGTCCATTTTAATTTTTTTTTTTAATTAACAGCTCAGGGATGTTCAAGGAGCAACCTGTTTGTGCTTTCTGAAGATGTTTTGCACTGTCACTTCTGTTTTTGAATAAAGGTTTGGAAATTAATGATTTTTGGATTTTTTTGTTTTTATATCCGATTCATGAAAGTCAGAAGACCCTTACATTTTAGATCAAAATTGGAAGAGTTACAAAACAGCCAAAAACAATTGCAGTCTCATTCACGTGAGTCTCTCACTTTCTCCCCCTCCCTCTCTATCTCTCTCTTGCTGCAGGCTGAGCCACCTGCGCTGCATGTGAAATCCTCATATGGACTCCTTTTTTATTTATATCTGTTTCTGAGCCTATGCATGTGCCACTCTTTGTTCTTTATGTGGCTTACTGTGTTTAAGTAAATAACCTAATAACGGTCTACTATGTCTAACATCTCAGTAACAATTTCTTTAGTAGGAGCACAATCATACAGATATTAGAGAAGCATCCACTAAAATGGTAGTAGTGCAGGTTTACACTTTACATAAACAATGCCCCGTTCCCCATCAAAGGAACTACATGTAAAGAAAAGCACTGGGCACCTGTATCTCATGCATGAGGTTGCCAACTTTCTTAACAGAGGACTCCTTGAATTTCAGCAGTTTGGACTGCTCAAGAAGCTTCTTCTTCATGTCAACCAGCTGGCCCTCAAGCTCCTGCAGTCTCTTTCTCCGCTGCTCACTCAGCCTGAAAGAAGTTGGTGTACGTCAGATGAAGCAGGAAGTAAAACGCGAAGGCTGAAGGTTACTGTTTTTGTGTGTTAACACAAATCAGTAATAATTTTGCCAAATTATGAAGCTACAGGCACAACCAAACCACAGACAAAAACAAAATGAAAGTGTTCATACTTAGCCTGGTTGGTGTCTTTCTTTGCAGACTGAAGTGCCAAAACGAGACCCTCTTTCTCCTTCAGCAGAGAATCCACCGCAGTCTCTAGAGACTGTACATTTTTCTGTAAGACATAATGTCAAGAATATTCAAAACGGTCCATTTCAGAACAAATAATAAAAAAAGGCTTATTGTTAGTATAATCAAAGAAAGACTAGGCATTAAGCTCAGTACAACTCTCATGTGAACCAAGTCCCATTGATGATACCTTAGGCGTCGCACGTCACCGCTTAATCCGACTAATGGATATTCAATATGTAGTTTGCAACAAGTGTTCCTGTGCTAACTGTACATTCATCTTTGCTAAATATCGGTTGGGGAAAAATGCAATAAATTATTATTATTTTTTTTTTTTTAAAAAAGGACAAAATCCTCTCCCTTTGCCACGCTACATTCGCTAAGCCACTTTGAGCGGTCTGATCCAACCTGTAGGTTTAGATTTAAATCCTCTCCCTCAACTAAACCCGGCACTCGGGTTCAGTTTCTTTCGGAAAAAGATCACGTCACCGAAGCAAAGGATGCTCGTGCGTCCATTTCATGATAACTTTAAAAAAACATTATAATATACAGCATTTTCAGGGTGGGCAGCCCGTTCTCAATTCCCCTGCTCTTCGTCTCTCTCCTCTGCTGTGTGCACCATAAATTCAACAATTTATCGCAAAATTAATGACCGTAAATGAAGTTAAATGCATCAAATTAAATTATTGCGAGAATGCCTACCTGGTGCTCTGATTGCATCGGCTCCAACTGGGTGTCATTCTGGCACATTTTCTTCACAAAAGCTTCCTTCAAGCTCAACACTTTGTTCAGCTCGATCAGTTCCTTGGAGAGCTGAGCCTGTCGCAGGGCATGACTGCTTGTAAAGCCCTCTGGGGAGTCCTTGCCCACAACGCCAGTGACATCCTGTTTAATGTTAGAGGTGGGGAACATCTTAATTCAAATCCGTTTCAGAAAAAAAAAAAAAAGCTGAGGAGACAGATTTCATTCTTTGAACAATAAGTGTGTACTACGGTAAATTTCATAAAAATAAATAAAAAAGGATTATCATTATATGTACAACATGTGCACTTTCAGTGTATTTGATAATATTCAACATCTAATGTGAACACCAATGAAATACAGCGTCAACGTACTGATTCGTCATTTTTACTGCCATTGCCGGACCCCTCAAGTCCATCCTCTCCTGCAGCCATAGCGTCGATGGAGGCGGTGATGCCATCACTCTCATTCTTAGGGAAAACAACAAATAGTAAACCATAATAATCAGTATTATGAACATTCACTCAACGAGGCTGGATGTATAATGCAAGATGACTTCTGTACCTTGAGCTCCAAGACGATTTCTTGCAGGTTCCTCATCACCTCAACGTTCTCCTTCAACTCCTGGTCCTCCAGTGTCACCAACACCTTCTCAAGATCCACTGTACATCTGAAAAAAGGTTAATAAAAGAGTCTGGCTCAATATGATATTGTGGAATTGGTCAACAAAAAAAACATAATTAGAAATCAAACAAAGCTTTTAACAGGAAGAGCTTAAGTTTTCTGTCTCCTCTTTAAGCGGTTATTAGAAACTCACGCGGCATGGTCCCTCAGTTGCTCCATTCTGCTTTGTAGTTTCTCATTTGTATGCTCCGCCTAAAAAAAAATGTAATGTCAGAGAATCATGAAAAAAAAAAAGATGATAAACCTGTAGATAAATTCTTTTTTTATACATGTTTTTAATGTCAATTGTCTTGGCTTGCCAGTTTTTAAAATCAGCTTTTAACAGCGACTTTGAAGGATTAGTGAATGTTGGTGCGGTCTTGCTCACCATAATTATCTTCTCAAACATGAAGGCAGTCTGTCCCGCTGCCTCGCTCAGCTCCCTGCTTAGTTTATTGTTCTCATTCTGCAGAGAGCGATTTCTTTCCAACAGCTTAGTCACCTTCTCTGTTGACTCCGGCCTGTGACAGAGGGGGCGTTTGTTATCTCTTTCATCAGTTTCATTTATTAAAGCTTGACTAGGCAGGGCACAGCAGCATGAAAACTGCTTTTAAACGTTGAATCCTGAAACGTCTCAAACATACACAGTAATCAACATTTTATAGCCTATATATTTAGTAACATAAAATTAAACAATTCAAGACAATTAAGACCTGATTAAGAGTAAAAGCACGAGGAGTAAAAGGTGCAAAATGTAAGAGTACAAGGGATAAAAGAAAGTTGCTATTTGTGGGCACCATAACTTTACTGTGACTGAAGTGAGTGAGTGGGTGGGTGTTGGGTTTTCAGGCAGAAAATCGTTCAGGTGAACTGCTTATGAGTATGTATGAGAGGTGGCCTCATCACAGCTTTCACTCCGTGAAGAAGAGAACAGGAGATGACAGAATGCCAATGATCCTGCAGCATGGTTAATATTCCCTCTTCAGCTCCTTAGAGAGGCCTTTAGTCAGCCCACCCCAAACTGGGCTTCGTTATGGGTGATACTTTCCCTGGGTGCATTCATCCCACATCCTGGTTTATTGGAAAAATTGTGATGCCTTACCCAGAGAGCACTGGAGCGACTCCTCCACGGGCATGAAGTAACATCACCTGCAGCTCCTGAACCTAAACCAGGGAATAAATCAAGACAATTGGGACATTTACTACATTTTTAATTAAAGTAGTATGGTGGGCATTATTTATTTATTATCACCACCACTTCCTGTCCTATGGATCTTCAACAAAGAATTTGAACATGTAAACAAGTAACTGAAGTGTATTTAACTTGCAGCATCATCACACAGGCCCTCCCCCCCCCTGTCTGTACCTGTTGTTTCAAGCGGTTCGTTTCTGCTGCTCTTGGGTCAACGTTGAGTACGGGTTTGTTTTTAATCTTGCGAGCTCGGTCAGCGTATCGCAGCGTGTTGATGGTCTCCTCCATGTTTGAGTCTGCAGGACTGATGCACGCGATCATCAGCGTGTGGCTATTGCCTCCCAGAGAGTCTGATGACAAACAAGAAAAGCAATTCACAAAAGTGTTGAGTAAAATCATTCTGCCGTCATTTACCATGTTGCATCGTTGATGATTTGAACAAGCCGCCTGTTTTGATGTGTTTTAACCAGTAATTGTCATATTTGCCCAAGATAAATAAGAAATCTATACGCCGATCCTGTTCAGCATTTACCAACATTACATGTTGCCAGTAAACAATGCCGTCAGTAAAGCAGAATGAAAGACTTTCCATGAGACAATAAAAGCCAAGAGAAGCAGCCTTGATTTGCTCGTGTTTGAAGATCCTGAAAGTGAAGATGGCATTGGAGACTAATGACCACCGAGTAACTTTTGAACATGTAAATCAAAGCTCACCTTGTAGCAGGCGGGTGAGCTTGGAGTCTCTGTAAGGAACAAAGCTACTTTTCTTGCTTTCATCCCCCAAGGCGCTGATCACATTACCCAAAGACAAAAGGCCTCGATTGATGCTGATGCCTGAAGATGAAAATGAGCAGCATCAAAACAGAAATGCTGTTATTAAGGGCACTTTCTCAAATACAAAAGAGACAACACAGATATACCACACTACACCACATAGCTTTGGGAGAACCATGAATTGAGAGTGGACGACTTTAAGAGATTTAGTTTACCTTCCTTTAAACGATCTCCCTCTGCTTTGGTTTTCTTTTGCCTTTCTGAACCAGCCAGATCCACTAGGTGCAATTTTGAAACAATTGAGTCAGTCCTGCAACAAAAGAATACACAAATATTCAAACAATCTTCCTCCCGCCTGTTCCAGTTTGAATTCATTTATTTGTACTTCACCTTTAGATAACATCCAACCCTTCCTCTGGGCTTCACTATCTAATGAGGAAGAGGACAGATAACTTATCCTAAAGCTGGTTCCAATAAATCAAAATCTGATAATATAACTAAAAACACTTTGTAAAGAATGAATGTAATATTAAAATGATTAGGTCTAGAATAAAGCAACAGCCAAAACAGAATATTTACAGCGAATATATACATTGTGTCGATCTATATATATATCTTTGATTATTGCAAAGTATTTAGACTTCCAATAAATCAGAGTTCACTTGAGAGTGCACTTCAAAATGTTAGGTTCCTAGTTGAAGCAATTCAGATATCTTTTTCAACTTCTCTCATCACTTAAAATATACATGTGAATCAAAAGCGATCCACCTAAAGCACAGCAGATGTATTTGACTGTTTAACCGAACACATTAAAAAGCGATTGTGTGAGAAGACACCACCACTGACTTGTCTGTCCCCCTGCGCTGCTCCAGCGTGATGGTGAAGATAGCATGCGAGCGTGAGGAAGCAGCGTTCATCGCCGTGGAGGCCACGGTGCGAGCTGAATTTCCAACCTCCAGACAACCCACCATCTCTTGTTCAGTGGACACCTGCCTCTCAGTTAAACCCACAATCTAGGGAACAGGATATTTTCAGTTGAAACAAAAGCTGACATGTACTTTTAATATTCTACACTGCTGTACTGATTTAAAAAGGTGTCATTAAGGAATAGAATGAGATTTACCTTTCCATCTACTCTTAGCTTCAAAGAAATACGACAGTATGTGCATTCATTCTTGTAAACATGTCAGTCATTTACCTTAATGCCTTCTTTAGGGTCTTCCCTGACGCAGAGGCCCACTTTATCTTTAGACGCACACAGCAGGTCCAATATATCTTCATTATAGATCTAAAATCAAAAAGGAAAAAGGCTCGTGTAAAATACTTAAATACAAAATTATCTGCTGAAAGCTAAGGAACACAATACATTTCTAAATGACATGAAGAAAAAGTGTAAACAACATTTCCACCAACCTCCAAGTAAGATACTGCCAGAAAGAATTCACAGGCTTTCCTCTTCTCCCTTTCCTCAAAGATCCTTCTGATAACTCGTGGAATAACTCCGACTGAGGGATCATTTTCTTGAGCTGATGTGTATGTACCTCCCATGGAGAAGGTCTTCCCTGATCCTGTCTGCCCGTATGCAAGAACTGTGGCATGGTAGCCTACAAAAAGCACAAATTAGTGAGAATATAAAAAGTATTCAAAAGACAAGGAGAAAAATATATCTCTATACCTATCAAAAACTTTTATTTGAATTATGTTTTTAATTTGGTTGCAGCCAATGGTCCGGCAAGTGCCCACTGAAGTGTCTGAGCAAAACCACAAATTGTATGTCTGCTCTGTCATTGAATTCAATGAATCATTGTGTTTAAAAAAAAAAGGGTACAGCTACCTTTGAAAAGCCCACACAACAAGGGGGACACAGTTGTATTGAATACTTCTTCTTGTTCAGCAGTGGAATCAAATACATAATCATAGGTGAACGCCTTCTCTGTGCCAACGATGACCTGAAAACAAGAATTTAGCTATCACACATACTACATAGTGTAGCCCTTGCAAAATAACACATCATATACACATGGATATAATAGATGTGGACACACAGAAAAAGCTTTTGAGCACAGACCTGCGGCTCTCCAGGCACAAAAGTCAGACAGCATTGACAGCCCTCGTTGGTTTCTTTTGGGACCAACGGGCGGCATCGCAAGGCGACCCTCACTGGGATCCCCTTATCATCCTCATGTGTCATGATGCAAAACGATATACCTAGGAATAAAAGAAACATAAAAGGCTATCACAATGAAACCAAGCAAAAGCTGTCTGGCCATGTGACTGAAAATATTGAAACATCCTTCAATTTTAATTAGTGACACCACTCGAATTTAGCAGTGTTAATACTGACTGCAACAGCAGATGTGGAGATACATTGATTTCCATCATCAAGATCAGGAGGATTTTTCTTTCGGTGCCAAAATGAAATGATGAAACGTCATGTGAACAGAATAGACATGCATTGTTGAATACATGAGGATTTAGAAATGAATTGCAGAACAGATCTAATTGACAACAGTTAGTACTGATATCTTAAATCGTAAAGAACAGGTCAGATTAAAAGTGACCATTTCTGCTGTGTAAAAATGATTAAACCATGACATCACTATATTGAATAATACTGTAGTGAACTTACTACACTATGGTTGAAAGGTAGAGTGATACATGCATTAGTGTGGCATATATGCATATTATTTGGATAACTTAACATTGCCTTAAAACAACAATATCACCAGAAAAGAAAATAGCACAGACAACATACTGAATAAAAACCAAAACCACTGTATTGTGTGCGTCAGTGGTTGCATATAGTTATGGAAAGGCAAACTGACAAATAACAACACTGGACAGGACTTTCCAATAAATAACGAAGCCTCTAAAGACCATCCTCCGTTATGGAAATGTGCTTTTACTCAATCGGTCTCTTGTAGGGATCCACTAGCCACTTAACGCTAACTGTTAACGGTAACGTGAAGGGAGGGGAAACAAGCTACCAGCGAAATAGTTAGCGGTCGTTAAAGTGCATTTTTTTATTGAATTTAAAACATGGTCGGCGGCCAAATGAAGTCTTCAACCCCGCTGACATGTTGTGAAAACGTTCAGGTTGTCGTCAGTCTGCCGTTAACGTGAACCTAGCAAGCAAGCTAGCGTTAGTTATGAGCAACACGATGACTTCAACTTTAACTTAACGTTACCTTCACGTCTCCTCCAGTGCCGAAGTTTAGATATCACACAAACTGCATTCAGCGGTTCTAGTTGACAATGGTCAGCATTAATATAAAACACTTCATAAAAGTCCACTTTTTCGGATTACTTGAGTAAGTTTGGTCCTTTCCCCGTGTAACTAATGCCTTTGAGATGGGTGTTGATACTGCCCGCCACTTTCAAACACCCAGCTCCTCCTCCTTCTTCTTCTACGCGTAGTTTTATTGCAGCGTCAACACCACTCTGCGGCGTCACTGCCCTCAACAGGAAAAAAAGAAAAAACACACTATTCGTAACAAAGATTTAAAAAAAGAAAAATAGAAAACCACACATTCCTTCCTTAATCTTTCACTTTTTCTACTCTCCAGTACACATGACACTAATACTAATGTATTCATTGGTCACCCTTTTCCCTTCACTCTTCACCGTTATTTAACCTTTGTCCTCTTCACAGAGATTCCTGTTGTTGTTTTTTGGTGCATTCACTCAACTGGATATAAAGAAGAGGGGTGGTAGAATAAAATTCATCAAGATTTTGAGGACCAAAAACTCAAAAAGGTTTGTTTAATTCCGACTGTAGAAACAAATCATCTTATCTTAAATGATTCAGCATTCAAATGTTTGTCACAATGAGCGGAGCGCATATTAGATTAACGATTCAGCCGTGAGAATGATAAGATTTAAATTAATTCTATTAATCAAGTGGACTAAATGAATAACCAAAGGGATTCATGTGTTGATTTTGGTCTGACCCGATCACTGTAGCTGAATTCAGAGGATCATTATTGCAATTCAAAATAAGGGTGTGATAAAGAGAATCGAGAGAACAAGCATCAACACACTGCTGCAGGCACCAGCATGTGACTCAGTAATTGTGTAATATGCTATGTTAAGAAGAAGAAGAAAAAAAGGCTCCGGAGAGGGGTTTTTTTATTCGGATAATTGCTTATAGAGGAGGACAATACGGCAGAAAGGAAGCTGAGTTGGTGACATGACATCCTTCCAGATGAGATGAGTTTTCAGCCTGATGATGGAATATGGGGAGTGACTCTCTGTTCTGGATGAAAGAGAAAGGCCATTACCCTGGGAGCCAGAGGGGGGGGGGGGAGGCATCTGAGTCCAGATAAAGTGATGAGGGTTTCTGCAGGGAAGAGAGAGCTACAGCAGGAAATACACTGGCAGAAGATAGAGCATGGACTTGTGTTACATTTGCGTGCTTCTGATAAACTGCGTTCGTTAGTTGTTTGCAGAAAATCCATCAAAAGATGATTTTCAGAATGCTGCGTCACAAAAATGGCTCTGCATCCACAGTTTGTTTTAAACCACACATCAGAGGATTCATTAAATATATGGGATAACGGAGCATCACAGCGCTGTTGCGACAACATTGATAGCTTATCCTCTCCAACACAGATGTCCAACTCAGCCTCCACCCCTCCTGTGACAGATTCTGCCGACCCCCCACGTACACAAACAACAAAGTCACTTTTTCACGGTATATGGACAGATTATGGGAGTGACATTTTGTTTGACATGTCTTGCATCGTGTTGCAAATTCTTGTCAAAATGGCTTTTGATGCGGGTTGCTGGCACGAATATCCATCATACAGATTATTTATCAGCCATTGCTGCAG
This sequence comes from Taurulus bubalis, assembly GCF_910589615.1. NCBI lineage: Eukaryota > Metazoa > Chordata > Actinopteri > Perciformes > Cottidae > Taurulus > Taurulus bubalis. The sequence continues at coordinate 39,207,054 of NC_136590.1, read as the reverse complement.
TTGAAACAGTCGAGGTCATAATAATACACAAGGTAGAGGGAATTCACCAGACCTTGAAACTCCAGTGAGTGGACACATTTTGTGCCGAAACATGAGATTGGCCAACAGTAAATTATTATCCCAGCAGGACACTGGAGAAGTAATCATTGGGTGTGACATTTGTATATACTATAGCCAGTATGTGCCACAGCGAGGGAAGTAAAACATCAGTTATATTCCTGCATCTCTGAAGTTCTCCTGAACATCCTGTTTATTTCATCATGAGTATGGCTCCCTCTCTGTCTTCAGTCAGCTGCAGTAGACCCAGAGGCCAGTGAGTCTTGCAGCAATGGGAAATTTCACCACAAGGCCCAATAGCAACATGCCAGATTATCTCTGCTCCCAAGAATAGAACGGAAAGCGAATGAATGGAACAAACCGGCCTACTGTCTCTCTACATACACACTAAAATGATTGTGCATGTGGACACTTTTTAGGAACTAGGAAGGTTGAAATTGCAAGGATAATGCTCTTAGCTCAGCCTATTTGGCTCGTAAAGCCACCTTGACCTTCAAGCAGTGCCCCATCTGATACTGTAGCTGCATGAACGGGAGGAAGAGCAGCCTCCTCCCCTCTTTCCTGTTGTACTTTCAAAAGACACTCTGCATGGGGTGGATCACATTGCAATCATCCATGCCTGAAATCCAATGGGTGCATGAATGGTGTTTTAAAGAGGGTACACTCTGCTCAGCTGCACTAAGCCATGTGTACATACCAGCGTCATGCTCCACTTAGCTAAACGTTCTATGATGGGGCTCCATGTGGGAAATGTAATGTATGATAAGAGAACCGCAATCTATGTAAAGTAGCGAGAATAATTAAGTCGGCTGAGTATCAACTCATTAGGGAATTTAAGTATTTTGGTGTGCAACTTAATCATTGAAATATCATTAGAAGTCACCCATTGCTTAAATTCCACATCAGAGCTAACTCAGTAAATCAATAGAGTAAAAAAGGTAACATGAGGGGAAGTCATTCATGCAGGAGAATGTCTACATTGTCTGTATCCAGCACATTGCACTGCACTTTTACTCCTTTCTTTTGCACTCTGGTCAGATGCTAAAATGCATTTCGTTGTCTCAGTACTTGTACTCTACAATGACAATAAAGTTGAATCTGAATCTGAATGATAGTTGCTTGAACTAAATAAAGCCTAGTATGTACTTTAGTCTGCCCAAGGAGGCCTGTTACCCGGCAGATGCTCAGTCAATATCCACAAGAGCCTACAATAATTAGCTGTACATTTTAGAACAGGCCTGAAGCCTCACGCTGAGTCAGCCATGAGGCTCATGGGAGGGGAGTCTGCGGGTTGCTGTTTACTGCTCTGGCCTAGATGATGAACTCAACCATGTCTTGACTTGGCATTAAGTGAGAATAAAGCAGATGGACACTGAATGAACATGAATATATGTTTAACATTAAGCACAAGCACAATTTTGGCACTGCAATATTGCAGTTTTTTTGCCGCTGGTTCTGTTATGAGAATCAACACTACACGTAATGCAAATAGCACTGAGGAGAATACCGGCTACTCTAAACATTATCATACCCACCAGGTCGTCTTCTGTCAGCGGTGTTAAAGGCTGAGCCACAGGGAGCAGCTTCCTCTGAGATCATTTACTCTGAGAGGTTTGGATACGGAGGATTGTTTGGACACTATATACACTGTCTTGGTTTAATTTTTTTTCTTCTAAAGTATGCAGCTTTGCCAAAGTCTTAAAATAAAGTTGGCACATACACCTTGAAGAAGGATGAGTACTGATCAAATGTACTTCTCCTGATAAATGTCTCATTAATTGAAAAACAAGTATGGGAAAAACAACTGTCAAATTCATTTGTGCCTTGAATCCGTAGAACAGGAGGACACTTTTTCTGTGGCAGACGTGCTTCAAACCTAATTACTGTTTACATACGTGTTTTTGAATTCACGGAAGGAAAACACACCCTCAGGGGAATTTTACAATTCCAATGTCTGATGTTTTACCCATCATCATGAGTCAGGGAAACGGTACGTGTGTTATTCACTGGCATCTAGACAACTGATCTCTTCATTGATACATGTATTTCTGACTAGAGGAAGGGCTGCAGAAGGGAGGAGGGGGAGTTGGAGAATGATTACAGTTGTCATATTAATGTCCTGTGTCGGGGTGCCAAGAAAGATGTGACTATGAGGCCCAGAATTTATACCGGTGGCCCTGAAAACAGGCCAATTTCATATGTACAAGATTCCATGAAAGCCATCCGGAATGAACCCAAAATGACAAATTAGTTAACAAAAATAAAGTGCCTTGTATAAAAGGAAGGGTTACATCTTCTTCCTGAAATGCAAATCAATCCCCTTTACAGGACTAACGTATAATCTAGAATGAGCCCAGAGCAGAAATTCTGGCTTTAACAGCTCGGGGATACTGATACCTCCTCATGCACGCGTATGGACGTCGGGAGCGCGCGTGCTTCCACGGCACCGTACATTTCTTCTAAATTGCAAATGTGATACCTCCAGAAACTACGCAGGATGTGTAGCAAACGGGCGCAACGCACTTTCTGAATCCGCTTCCGGCGTGCTGCCGACGACACCGATGCCTGCGCCCACAGACCGATCACAGGGTTTCTACCCGAATTGTAGCAGCTGACAGGCGGGTGCGGAGCGAGGTTTGCCAAACCCGGAGGATTTCTCACGGCTCGCGGACTAGAATGCTCTTCTATGTTTATCCCCATGAACGGATGACAACCTCCAAACAAACCAACACTGACAACTTTCAGTTCTACGTTTGACGCGGAGCTGGCGTTGATATTTTTTTTATTTTTATTTTTTAAACCAGGTCCAAGAACAAGCATCATGCAGGTGCAAACTGTGGGCTTAACGTTAGTGAAATGACTTGCTCGGCGCTGACGCGTTGCATTGTGCCACATAACCCCGCATTGTCAGATGCCATTTTACTCTGCGTTACCCCAGCGCCTGGGATTCCAACATACTGGGCCTGTTGTGCAATTAGAAGTTCGTGAGGCAGTGGTAAACAAGCTGGTGCAATGAGAAGCTAAGCTGCCCGAGCCATTGTGCGCAATTTGTGCTGAAGCTTATGGGTGCTGCGTACTCGAGCTCCCGGCTTCCACTTGGAGAGGCGTGCAGCGGGGCTACAGCGCACTGGCTGTCGGCTTCACATCTGGACCGCCCGACTACTGTCATCTGCGGCCTGTTCCGACTGTGCGCTCCCTGAACTTGTATGTTTAAGGTTAACTGACGGCGATCGTCTCGGATGGTGTCGTGTTAAGGAAAAAGGGGCGCATATTTTGGCTGGGACTTGACGTTATCGGTGATCCACTGGAACACCGTGGTCCAAAGCTGGACTGGCTGACTACCCAAGGAAAACACGCTTATCCAGCTATGGATTTTGCGTAGCAAAGTCACGTATTGTTAAAGGCTACGCTAGGGTGACATTGCAGTCTTCTCACCACATCGGTTATTGCGTCGCCCGACAAAAAAATAAAAGAGTGAAAGTGGAGTATTGCCCGTCATACGTATCCGCGCAGTGGGATTTCTACGTCTGGTCGGCGTCCCCCCCCACCCTTCCCGCGGTGACGGTTATGGGTCGGAAGCGGTGTGTCGGTGCAGATTGTTCCAAGATGGCGGCCGGGTGCTGCGGGGTGAAGAAGCAGAAACTGTCGGGATCGCCTGGGTCGGGGGGTCCCGGCGGGGTGGGGGCGGGAAGCGGGTTGGCAGGAACCGGACATTGTGGCTCGGAGTTGGGGATTGGCTCCTCAGCCACCGTTGCAGCAGTGGCGAACGTGAGCAGAACCAACGGCCTGGGGGGACCCGGGGGTAACGTTAGCGGCGGCGGCGGTAGTAGTGGTGGTAGTAGCGGCACGAACGCTCTGTCCCCGTCCCCGGCCGGTTACTCTTCATCCGGCCTCTCCCCGAATCTCAGCTCGGGACCTGGTTCGGGAGGTGGAGGCAGGAAAATGGTTGTCTCAGCGGAGATGTGCTGCTTCTGTTTTGACGTGCTTTATTGCCATCTGTACGGATACCAACCTCCGAGAACACCCAGGTTTACAAACGATCCCTAGTGAGTATTTTGGTCTTTTGTTGTTTTGTTGCATGCTCAAAGCTCCTTGTGGAATCTCTAAACGAATGTTTTTTGTGGCACAGTTGACGGGATTGCCTCCGGGTGCCGCTTCGGCGTCCAGGGCACAAACTGTCACAACGAAAAAACATTTGACTTATTATGAATTTGATGTGAAAAGCTCGCGATCAGAGCTTTATTTGGCCAAGTTGGAATTTGGGGCCCTGTCGAACAGACTGTCGGCACTAACCCACAGCGGGACTATCCCAACGTTAAAATGAATGATATATGACATTATGATGCTCTGTGACAACTCTGATGTACTTTAAGATGTTCCGTCGCTCATGTTACGTGGCGAAGAAAGCCATTTGGCGGTTTGTTTGTCCAACTCTGAAAACACAGTTAGCTAGCTGACGTTAAACCTGTTTGCCGCTAACGTTAGCTCCGCTAGTTAGCCACTAACACTTAAGCTAAAAGAAAGGGTGGAACGAGAAAGATAACAATCTTTTTTTTTGTTTCGACTGAAGCAGTTTTGCTCTTTAAGATATGCCACTTCAACCACCAGGATACCAAACATAAAAAAGTTAACGTTATAATTCTTAATCTTTTCTGTTGCCCTCGATGAACTCTGGATTGCCACATACCAGGCTTAGCTTTGTTAGCTGCAAGCTACATTAGCTTAGCAACGGACCACCAATGGGCTTGCGGTAACGTTAATTAATTAATTTAATAGAATATGTCTTCCTAGTCTCTCTGGCATCACGGGGAGATAACCGACCATAATACCCGCGCGGCGAACAGCTGGTGTTGTTTGGTATCGTTAAAGTGTCGAATTAAGGGACACTAACGTGAACCGAGTTTAGCTCAAACCAACAAAGAAAATGTGTCTCTTGCTAAGTAATATGCAGTACTAGGCATTCCCTATGCCCACTGTTTACCGAAAAGACTAAATTCACTGTTAAATATAACAAAGAAACGTATAGTTTTTAAGCATTCATTGAATCGGTTGTTTTCGTGTATGTTATGACCAAATTAACACTAAGATTAATACATGTATGTTCCCTGCCTGTAACCGCACTCTTGCGCCCTCCACTGAAACATTTTGACCCCACCTTTTAGAGCCTTGTAATGTGATAGCAAATTACTTTGCGGGCGTTTTTACTTGCATTACGAGCGACTGAAGGGATTGCAACTACAGTTCACTAATCCCGTGTATTGACCTGAAATGAGAAAAAAGACACTTGAAATGACACAGGCCACGTTTAAATGCACCAGTACGATCAAAACAGTCAAAGGAATTGCTTTACTGTGTTTTTAAAGAGTCTTTCAACTGTCATGTAACACATGTAAGAGCAAGGCACTCTTTCACTTCACCATGCTGACACTAAAGCACAGCGTTTCATATATTCCAGATGCTTATGATGGGTTGTGAATGGTGTGTATTTATGTAAACCGTTCCAACACTCTCAGGGTATTTGCAGGTAATCACTATCTATTATGGGCAACAATTCCTCATACACACTGTATATGCAGGTACTATAACCAACAATCATGCTTTACAGTAACACTATGATAATTGTTGTTATTATCAGTAACAATGATCCTTAAAGGATTGCAAACAAAATGTGTTATATAACTCGTGCATGTTAGTTGACATGTTAGCATGACATGTAAAAAATAGATGAAAAATAGCATCAACTGTGAGCTTTTAAAATAATAACAAACACACACTCGCTCATGTCATTTTTTTTTTCAATAACAAAGATAAGGAAATGTACACAGTATGATAACCTTCTTGCTTGTTAAACCCTTTGAGGAAAAGCCAACACACTGGACCCTTTTTAACTATGCAAGTGTATCTTCAAAAACTATCACACTAACATCTCTATCTTTAAAATTACCTCAGCGAACGGCTTTACGCATTCAACTATGAGAAGCATTCAACTATGAGAAGCATTCAACAATGAATTGATATGTTACAGACAGACTGGATGCAGGCGCCACGCCTTCGGTGTCAGCCAGACTAACTAAAAAAAACATGTCAGGTATTGGAGAAATGCATATCCAACACTGTTTTTGCAAATTCATTTAGGATTCATTACATGGCTGCCTCTTTTAAATTAATGCACAAGCTCACACTCAAATATGTGAGCCTCCACAGAATATTTTCTCGATCCTTTCTTGGAGTATTCTCCTAGTGTCGATGTGTTTGTTTACAAATTACTTTGAAACCCATACTCCATGGCCCGGTCCCAATCATTAAGCCTTCATAAACATTAATGCTGCTGACTTTCTAAATAATACAAGAGTAATTTGCTATTAAGGGAGCTATAAAGCTCCCTTTGATCATAGCGGATCATTAACATCATTATGGCCCTCTTTATGTTCAACAAAGACCTTGTTGCTATGTACATGTTTGGGGAAAAAAATACAATGTCAGACCTATGTAAATTGTGTGTAATCCTCTTAAGCAGGAACGCATGGAAAGCACTCATAAAAGCCTCAGAACGTCATTTTTTACCATAAACAACCAATTCTGATCATGCAATATTTGAACTCTGTCAGTCTTCAGGCGTGAACAATATGGATTGCACCATCACTGTACCCATATAGTAATCAAGGTCTAAAGCCAACCGGTCAGTCGTGACTAAGAATGTCAAAACTTCAGTTTGAGAAACTCTCAAATTCTGGTCTGTGGTGTCCTTGACGTGTCCTTCACTTGGGGGCCTTGTCAGATTGAATTATTGAAACGCTCAGAACAACCACAACAGTTGACATGGACACAGTGCCCTGCAAAGTTAGCCAGTAAATAATCTAGGGGCCTCAAATTGAGAACATTTTGCAATCTCTTTAGGAGCTCTAGCATCCTGTAAACAGGCTCTTTATTTTAAGTCATAATGGTAAACGCATCGCAATTGTGTATCACCTCGAGCAGTGTGTGTTTGTTTCGACCGGTTGTTGTTTAGTAAAAAAGAGTACACGCTGGGACTAAATATATGCGCAACGGTAGCTGCGGCATTTTAAAACTTTTTGCTTCAAGAAGACCAACGGACCACGCTAGCCAGCTAGCGCTGCTGCAGGTATGTTGGCATATCTAGTCAGCTAATTTAGCTAGCTTACTTAGTGTGACTGGTTGTATAGCTTAATAAGGCAAATGTAGTCTTGTGTTGCTTAATATTAATTGATATCTATATAATGTTATGCTTGCTAACATATATTGTAAGCTACTTGAATTTTGTAGCTCTAATAAGCTAAACAAAGTTAAAGATTTCAATTCAAAAGCTTAAAAACTAGTTAGCCAACGTGTTTTCTTGTTAATGCATGTTATCTCGTCTATTTTGCTACCAATTGGTGAACACTAGCAATTTTCTTCTTTCTACATCGACCGTTGACGACGCCAGAAGACGCCAGCCTTTCCTTACTGGGGAGAGGGTGAAATGTCCCTGGAAAGGTATAATGAAGCCACAGCACAGTTGCCATGCACAGGTTTTCTGAGGAACTGCTGTGTGAAACTCCTGTAAGACATCAAAGTCTACAGCGGTGACCATTAGACACCGCATCGTTTTTCATGAGACTATTTGCACCGATGGCCTGCATTTAGCTGTAATTTTTTCTTTCTTTGTAATTTACTTTTTTTTTAATTACTGGAACTTTGAGTCAGAAATCAACATTTTAGTTTTGTAAAACAGTTGTTTCATATGTGAAGAAGCTAAAAATAAAATGTAAAATATGTTCAAAGAGGAAATGTCTCATGTATGTTTCTTTTTGTAAAATTGGACTTTCAAAGCCTTTTTTTTTAACATTGTAGGAGTTCTGGCTCAAGACTTATTGGATTAAACCAAAAATATATATACGAGCCAGTGTCACAGTTTTGGTTCTGGTATTGAAAATGTCTCACCAGGGAAACACTCTTAAGCCCCCTTCTTCCCTCTTTTTCTCCTTTTTCTCTTTACAAGGTTTAATTTTCATTAATAAAGGAAGAAAGAGAGAAAAATATGTCACCAAGTAGCTGTATCAGTAGTCCCACCTACAAAAAACGCAGAGGCTCCGTATTGGTCCATTGAGGAAAAACATAGAAAAATTCAAACGAGTAACACAAATATATCTGCACTTTTCATGCGTGTCTTAGTTTTGAAGAAAACACTTGTTTCCGTTAAATTATCAGTTCACAATTCGTTCTCAAAGAAAGAAGCAGCGACGCAAGTCATCATGGTGAAATATGAGGGTGTCATGCGGAATTTATGTTTAACTGATGCTTTTTAAATTGGAATTGTGCTCATTTAAAGGGGTGGCGGGGAGAAGAGTAGAGCCCTGCAATGGTATGTTAAGCAAAGTTCACACTACGTGACTTGTGTCCACACAACTTGCTGCTCTGTGTTCTAGACGTCATTGTGCTTTTCACACTACATGAGCGTAGTTATTATCCATATATAGATCAGGTAGCGTCAACTTTGGTCCGCATTGCTCATGTAAAACATGCGTCATGTGTCTTGGCCTCTCTTTGGCTGTAGCTCCTTGACAGATCCAGATGTGTATCATGCTGGATATGTGGATGGTGTCTGCGATGCACCGGCGAGCCTCTCGGCTCGCGTCTTTCAACACTTCACAAGTAATGTGCGAGTGCCCAGCGAAGGCAGATTTGCCTCTGATCTGGGGCTTTCGTCCCGCAGCTCCAAAAACTGTCGACGAAAAATCAGGGCTAAAGTCGCGTAGTGTGAACGAGGCATCACTTGACATCAGAGAAAAAGACCTTCGATGAGCAAGTGACGGTAAATCAGTGGGATTAACTTTCCGCAGTGAAGATCAAAATGAGATCCTCCGTTTACTGTTGAGCAAAGTCGGGGTCACAGTGGATCTGAAGCATCTTGACAACACATCACAAAATACACAATCATTGTAGTTTAGTGGCAGAAAGTAAACGGAAACATAAAGACACTGTCTGTTGCATTGAAGCAGGAGACTGTTATAAAGGGTATAACTGCATTTGCTCCACCAGACATTCACACAATGAACATTACTTGTGCAAAACCCAAACAAGATACCTTCAAATTGCTATCGTCTACTCTGCTGGAGAACTGTTGGATGCTGTTATGCATTATCTATTGGCTTATTCATTGTCATTAACTCCTAAAGGTGATCAAGTCATGGGTGGACAGATGGCCCAACGCAATGAACAAAAGCCTGCAGTCTTTGATTAAAGCTGATCTAGCACGGTGTAGAAAACAAGCGTGCATATCCTACCAGATGTGAAGAGCAGCTGTGACGTACTACATCAGAATGAACCGATACGCGCTACTAACCGACTTTTGTATCCTACAGGAATGTACAAAGGATGTGGACATTATTAAAAGTTCAACTGCTTTAACATGGTTCCTTGTTGTTTTTCAGCCCGCTGTTTGTCACATGGAAAATAGGCAGAGACAAGCGGTTGAGGGGTTGTATAGGTACATTTTCTGCCATGAATCTGCACTCAGGACTCAGGGAGTACACCCTTACCAGGTAAGCAACAATGCAAAGTCACTTGTCTATGTTTCAAAGCTGTAAGCCAATTGCTGCAAAAGTGAAGTAGTAGTAGATTAACAACAAGCATATTCAAATATAGACCCCCTAAAAAGGGTGACTTTATACCAATAATAATAGTCGTAGTATTAGTAGTAGTAAATAACCCCCACAACTGATAGTTTGCCTGTGCATGAGTGCAAGAAAACTCACAATTTCTGTTTCTTATAGTATTTACTTTTGTTCTGTTTCATTCATGTAGCTCGCTGTGTGGAGCGCGTATCTCCATTGATCCCAGGTCCTGGGGCTTCAAAAACATATTCAAAAGTTATTAATGTCTTTTTAAGTAGGTTTTTCCTTTAACTGTCTTCCTTTGACATTTATTTAGACAAATGGATACAGTTTACTGTATATGTGTCTTTTAATAGTCAGACAAACTGCAGTTACAGTATGCTAGCGACACAATCTGTTGTCAACACTGATATGATATAGAAGATGCCAAAAATAATTTAGTCTCCATGACCTGGCACTCATGAGATCAAAAGGACAGACAGTTACACAAATGAAATGTATCGACAACTCAACCATAACTGTAATGTATGGACTGTTGTAAATCTGTTTTTTTAATTATTCAAAAAGTATAAAGCTGTGATAATAAAGAGTCCTTGTGTAGTTGTATTTGGGACGTCCAGACAAACACAGTAACACGGCGGGTTAAACCCACGTTGGTGGTTCATTCGGCTGGTGGGTTAAACGCCGATCTTTACATCTCTCGGATGAGCGAGAACGAGAGTGTCTTCAGTGTACACATGGCCGTCGGCAAATACCTGGTGTGGAATTTCTTCACCAGTGTTTTTGACCTGAGGCCAGACAGCTGACGTGTAAAATGTATGTAAACACACACAGTCTCCGACTGGCGCTGTGTACAAATATACACATTACAGACGGCACGGAGCTGCTGTCAGCTCCGCAGCCATGGTCAGAGTCCATGCTTGGAGCACGCTGACCTCTGTGTCCATAGGTTAAATATATAGTGGAGAAAAGACATGGGTGATCCATCGTAACATGTTGGAAATGTGCCCTTTTTAGTTTTAAAACAAAAACAAAAGGTTATGAGTGCATTGCATGTTCAAACCATTGGACCGCTTTTGTAATGGTGCTGGTTGTGCTTTCTTTGTGCTTGTATGCCTGCAGTGCCCTTAAAGACAGCCGCTTCCCCCCTATGACAAGGGATGAGCTGCCTCGCCTCTTCTGCTCAGTGTCTCTTCTCACCAACTTTGAAGACGTCGGTGATTACCTTGACTGGGAGGTAAGACATGGTTTGTAAAAAAAAAAAAAGGTCTTTCTGCAATTAATACACAGCTGCTCCTCCACATTTTCTTTGAGGTTCACTTTTTCCCCATAAAGACTAAAGCTAAATACAAAATGTGACCTATTTGAACAAATGCAAAAACATTACATTCGGTCGCAAAAAAAACGTAGTCTATATCGGATTGAAGCTTGTTCTTTTTACAACTTTGACTTTGTTTGACAGAGCAGTGTGTGAGGTTAAACGTATGTTGTTTCCTCCTTGAATTCTAGGTGGGTGTTCACGGCATTAGGATAGAGTTTTTCAATGAAAAAGGATCAAAGCGCACCGCCACCTACCTACCAGAGGTTGCGAAGGAGCAAGGTAAGCTCTATTTCTAGCATTTCAGCCTAATCTGCTCTTTAAGAAGACGGTGTATGTTGCGCCGATTTTGGATTTTCAGGAATGTGTAAAGATATTAAAAAATTTCTATATTTTTAATTTTTTACAAAGGTTGGGACCACATTCAAACCATAGATTCCTTACTACGAAAGGGAGGTTACAAAGCTCCCATCACAAACGACTTCAGGAAGACCATTAAGTTAACCAGGTAAGATTTCACTTATTGTGTTACCCACAGGCACGCTGCTATGTGTCTCTGACGTACACTTTGTTTTCCACACACATTCATTGAGAACCATGTCTCCAAAAATATGATGGAAATGTCCTAAAACTTTACCTGAGGGCACCAAAGTTACTGGTAAATGCATTTAAGTGTTTATGTAAGAGTTTTAACAGCCAAGCAGAATTGATTGAACTGAACATAAAGCTGTATTTATATTATATCCTCTGCCATCCATTGATTTTACACATTGCCTTAAGTGATGTCACTTGAGCTTACCAGACCCCTGTAGCCCGCTAGACCAACTCATCCAAATCTGTGTACGGTGGAGTTGCACTAGGGGTAATGTAGGAGCCGGGTTTTGCCAAGGAAGAAGAATGCTTGTACTGTATCCATTTGCTACTTTTTAAAATTGGACTGTCCAATGTGAGACTGACAATGCTGAATATATGCATTACTCATACGAAGAAGAAAACAATAATGCTCAGATATTTGTTTTGACTGAGACATCCTGAACCCATATTGGCTCGTCTGAGGTAAGCGGGGTCCCAGCAGGTCCTGCGTTTCGGTGCGGACCGTGGCTGATCCTAGCTCTCCTAACATCAAGGTCAGCCAGCCTTCACCAACACATCTTGTCTCCTCCCCAGGTACCGTAGCGAGAAGATGACAATGGGTTATGCAGAGTACATCGCCCACCGCCAGCACCATCACTACCAGAACGGCATTGGGCACCCTCTACCACCCTACAACCATTATTCCTGACAGCGAGCCGCATGACCAATCATTGGACCTCTCCGCGGACCTTTTCCCAGGAGAGCCAGCCCCCTCCTGGTCTAGCTATTTCTACTACTGTACCATTTTATGATGATAGTTTCCGTTGCCATGCTGGCCGTCTCCCAGACGTTGACATGGCAACGGGTGGCAACGAAACATCATTTGATAAAGGCAAGAAATCCACATTTCGGTTCTTCGCCTGTGGTTAAGTTTTTGCAGCATATGTATACCAATATCTATAACCCCCCTATCCAATAATACTTTGGAAAATTAAACAACTATTAGATTCTTTTCAGCAAACCTAATCCGGTGTTTGATTCTGTGGATGGAAGGAAGTCTTTTTTCGGTGGATTAGTCTCGCGCTTATATTGTTTAGGCTTTGCTACAATTCTACATTATCAAAAAAAGAAAAATCTTATTTTTTCCTTTTGTTTAACTTACTATCCAGACATGTATGACGTGTAGCAAGGCAACTGCAGTTCTCAAAGGCTGTGCCGTCTCTATTCTGACTCCTCTCAAAAAAACAAACAAAAAAAATACTGATTGACTGTTGAGCTTTGTAAACTCTTGTAGTGTTGTAGTTGGAACTATATATCGGGATCTGTATACTCCAAAGTCTAGATAGTAGGATTGTGATGCCTTTTGCTGGTAGTGTGTATTGTTTGAGCTCACAATCGTGTGTGTGTGTGTATTTCTGTGTGGATATAGATATTGGTCTGCCACAAGATGGAAACCAGTAGAGTGAATTAGAAATTGGATTTTACCAAAAGATTCCCCACAGATTTTTTTGATAATCCCCTCCTTTAGTATTTGTTGTGTTTTGTGGTGGAACCCGTACACACCGAACTGAGTTTGTTTGGCTAGAGCGTTCAGCCACGTTCCCCTCTTTTTATTTTTTTTGTTTAACATTTTGAAATGTAAGGTCATTGGTGGAGGAAGCCATGTTGTCTGAGGATAATCACTTCTTGGCAGGGGATTTCTTATTATAAAATGGGCTATAAGTGAGTCTGAGCAGGCGCAACTACAGGTCCCTAGAAAAAAAAAAGAAAGAAAAAATAATTTGCATGAGCAAAAATGCTTTCCTTTGACTGTCTGTTGGTTTCTGAGTTTACTGGCAGGGAGTCACTTGACAGGGCCACACTATAGCTACTTAAAGCCATATTCTCTTTTTATCCCACACTTTGTAAGAGTAATCTGTTGTTTGGCTTGAAGTGTTTTGCATTCGGTACCACTTAGTTGGTCACATCTAGTATGTAGTGTCTTCAATCTCTGAACGCAAACTCTCACCAGCCTCCGGCGAGGCGGCATCACTGAATACTAGTCACACCCGGCGGTTTCAGTCGGATCGCCCGTCACGTTGTGGAAACTTTTGTCTTGCCTCTTCAGATTATAGCTAAGCATTTGTCACTATTTCACAAAGTATGATGCGTTCAAAGAGAAAGCTGCAATTAACACGTTTGTGTCGTTTTGGGAATGCATGCCACTGTGCTCGTCAGATTCTGAAGCGGTTGCGGCAGTGCAGCGAGTTGATTTTTAGTTGTTGACGCCGCACCGCCACCACTCTGCTGTTCAGCGAGATACCCGTTGATCTGTGTGTCCACGGCGTTTAGGTTCGTAAGCCTGTTTTGTCAGCTGTTTGGCAGGAGGGTGAGAGCGAAACGCAGTCGAGTGAGTCGCAGAGGAACCTCTGCGCGGGGCCCGGCGGCTTGCAGTTAAAGTCTACAAATAAAAAGTCAGGGCTTTGTTAGGACTCAAGAAGCCATTTCTCATCCAACGATTACTTGTTGTGACACAAACACACACATACATACACACAGACACGTTGGATTCACTTTCCAGAATGTGCGAACTGTCGAGGGTCACCGCGATCCGCCTGCTTTGGGTTCGGCTTTAGTTCCGCCAACTGGAAGGATTTGAGAGGTTCTCGTTACGTGGCATCTTTCTTCGTAACAGCCTTTACTAACTGACAGGTTATTTTTCTTTTATGCAAAAATGTCAAGGGCTTTTGGCACTCCATCCACAGTAACCCGAAATGACCCAGATTTAAGTTGTGTTGCCTTAAATGAGTGACCTAGTAAAAGATGGACCGATAGATGACGCTCCGGCTGCTCCTCTGTCCCGTGGTTTGCTCGTCCCCCCCCCTCCCCCCTCACATCTTCACACCACAGTGTTGGAAAGGGCCTCAGATGTCGATTTCGTCACTCGAATGCTAATCCCTTCGTAGACATACGGGGGCTCCTGTATGCCTGCGATCTCCTTTTCCCCCTCCGTCACGTCTTACCCAGCTGCTGGTCCTCAATTCTTTCATTTTTGAAAGCCCCACATAAACACATTCTCTTAAAAACAATGTCGGGCACTGTGGTGTCGCTACCCCTAAATGTTTAAAACCCACGGACAGGCGGCTTCGCTCTCGCGATGCACGCGCTACATCAAAAGCTTGACGGAGGAGCAGTGAGGCGATCATTTCCTGGTCCATTCAACACAGCACAACCTGAATTCTTCTGCTGCAAAACCAAATTGACCATGCTCTTTTACATATATGTCTTTGTATACACATGCAATGTATTTAGTTGCATGTATGTATGAGTATGAGACCTATGGTTTTATCCATGATATGCTTGATCTAAGGCTTAGACGCTCTTATTAACCATTAAGAGATTTAAAAGACAAATATGGTGCTATCAGACCTCATATTGGGGTGGTCACAGCTCGTGACTGGTCATGCGGACTCATTGATCATATCATACTTAAAGATTTCCCATGTAAGATTTTCTCCTTGGTGTGTCGCTGTGAATTGAGTTATGACGGCACTGTCACCGATACAAGCGGTAGCCCCCTAGCATCTGTGCTTTCATTAACCAATGCGGGGATCAATTCCCTATGGGGGGAAAAAAAACAGCAACAGACTGATATTCTAACACGCATAATGAAGAAGGAAAAGGTCCCCGCAGCAAACACCTCAGAGGGGCTCTGGACATGTACTGTAATTGGCCGTCATTGCAATTTTAACTGCCACATTTAAAGAAAATCCTACATGTGTTACCTTTTACTATCCTTGATATATGCAGATCTGTTCAACAGGTGTTTTTTTTTTGTTCTTGTTTTTTGTTCTTTTTGTTTTCCTTACCAGTGCAAGTCAACACCCCTGCAGGTTTGAAAGGACATGAAGTCACACGTAGCCTCCCTCTCCTCAATCACACCCTACACTGTGGCCCAACCTCATGGCCGGGCTCGTCGAGGGTCGTTCGGTAGATAGCGGCAGCAGTAGTGACCGTTGCCTCCTGGAAGATTGGATGCTGCTTTTTTTCAGAAGCACGTCCTCCGGTTTCCTTTAGCTGCTCAATCGTGATGACCTCTGTAAAGGCAAGGTTTGCCTAGTGCAAGGTCCTGTTGCTGAGGCTCTCGCAGCCCCTCGAACTATGTTGAAGGCGAGCATCTCCTGTAACGGGACGCAGAGCTAATGTTTTACGTAGAACACGCAGAAAATATTCCTGCTTCTGTACTGAATTTAACTGTTTAAAGCATTAATACCTCATGGGATAATGTGGAGCGACATTTGTAGTTTGTTGTAGCAGATTGAGTTTTGGTTCCATACCAGGGTTAGAGTTCAGCCTCAGCATTCCTTGTGTGGTCATTCTCATATTTCGTGGAATGCTCAAGCTCATGTTACCTTCGTATGTTTGACTGAACCAAAGATGCCAGCGGCCGTGCCCAAATGCTGCTCTTCAGGCCTGGCTTCATGTCCTTTCAAAAGACACTCCTGCAAATGACAAATGTTTTTTTTTTTTTGTGTGTGTGTGTGTGCGCGATTTCTCAATTGTCTTGACTTATTGAGCAACACAATTTTTCAATGAATTTTCATTGGGTCTATCTCTGAAGCCGTACATGGCATCGATGATGGTAAAACAAAAAAAAGGTTGCATATTGTTACAGTACTTGTTTTGTTTATTATTATTATTATTATTATTAGGAGTAGTATTATTAGTATGATTACTATAATTTACAAAAATGAAAATCCCATGGTGTGCCTCCTAGCTTTATGGGTTCATAAATGTTTTTTTTCCTAAAGACCAGCAGTTTACTTTGTATAAAAGATGGATTCCTTATTTTTTATGCCATTAAAGATGAAAAAGCCTGTTTTCGTTACTCTGGACCCAGTAGCTGCACTGGTATACAATCGCACTGACGGATGAATAAAAAAATAAACAAAAAAGAATAAATGAATTAATAATAATAATAATGATAATGAAATAAGAACTACAATAAACTTGTGTTTGAAGCTTTTATTAAAAAATAAGAAAATAAAAAAAGAATATGACTGTTTTTGTACATCAAAATAAATTCTTTTCAAAAGAATATTTTGGATCTAGTTTCAAAATTATTTTAGTGGTTTTCTATGTTCAGAAATTTGTAGACACTGACTTCTAAGACGTGTCGCTGTACAAAATGACTTTTCTGTTGCAGTGGCCTGATGGGCTGGGAGGGTTGCCTGGTGTAACTCCTCATACCAATTTTAATTTATTTTCCTTTTTTATTTTTTTGATCTTTTTTTTCTTTAGTAACTTGAAATATGTTGATGGAATAATATGAACTGGGAACTTCAAATCCATCCCCTCTAGATCTTAGACCCTTTCTCCTTTCCTATTGAATTGCTGTTTGTGTGACAATATTTGAAATGGGCATTTATTAAGATAGTATGACTCAAAAAAAATAAAAATAAACAAACACACAAAAAAACAAGAAAAAAAGATGTAAGCAAAAAAAGTAAAGAAAAAGAAAAGTGTTGGGAGGGTTGAAAGAATATATATAGATGGGTTATCTGAGTAAGCAATGGCTGTGAAGATAATGTAGTTTTAAACATTGTTATTACCTTTTAAAATCATTTATTCAATACAAAATAAAAAAAAACTGAAAAGGGAACACGTGTCTGTCTCTGTTTATTTTTTCCAGCACACACGCCTACAGATATACCTAGAGTACTTTGAACATGTGAAAATGGTGCGAGTGGGTCACGTTTAGATCCCCAAAAAACATTTTAACACCAAATCAATGTGTTCCGTTGATTCGTGATTCGTGGATTCTGTAATTTGGTCAGTTAGAGTTCATACTTCCTTTATTCATGCTCATATTCTGTGTCACCATTTGACACACCATTAGGAAGTCGATGCTGAAGGGCCTCCAATGATACAACGGGACGGTGCTTGATCGGATCCAAGATGAAGCTTGACCCCCTCGTACTAGCTGCCTTTTTCCAATGCTAAACTTGCCCTCCCCAGTCTTCATAGAGACAGTTCCTTCAGTAGAAAATAGTTCCGATGAAAACTGGTCCACTGTGAAGTCTGTGGATTTGTTCATTTGCACCTACAGTACTGGGTTGAAGGCAGATATTTCAGAGTCCATAATGTCGTCAAACCCATTGTATGTAAACTACAGACTATCTACATGTCTATTTACCAGTATGGATAATTGAGAAAATCTTTGAACGGACCCTTTAAATTCGTTGATTCGTCTGTTAGTGTGCATTGTTGTACCAATGCCATTTTCTACAATTAAGGGACATGACTTCCGCTGTCACAAACTTTTGTGCTGTTTGGACTAGCAGTAGCGCATGCTGTGGGCTGAATGAGGATTGTCTTGATTGTAACTGATAACGTTAACCATTGAGTGCCCCAAAGCCAAACTACAACATTATTTTACAAACCCAGTGCATAAACTGAACAAGGGACCTCTTAGTCGCTGAAAAAAGTTCTTCATGTGACCGCAGATTCCGCACAGTATTTGACCTGGCTTTTCATGAGGAAGATCATGTGATATGATCGAAAGCTCTGCTACTAAATGGAGCTCAAGGGGGTTCAGTGGAAACGGACTGTAAAAGTGATGTCACACTGTACCATACTGATGGGTGTGGTGCAATCCCATTCCCATTAGCCCCAGCTCCACTTTGTGGTCATACGCTAATTAGCAAATTGCTAGCTAGCCTTAATTAAGACGTGTCCCCAGCCTGCATTGTGAGCTTGTTAGCAAGCTGACGTTAGCGTTTAGCGCTAAGACCGGCTCACCTGGACGTAGACTCTTTTGGCAATGCCATGTTGTTTCAAAATATATGTGGAAATGACACTGCATTCATAAAAAAAATACTTCACTACTGAATAGACAACTGTTGGGAGATGTATAGTAATAACCAGTAGTTGAGCGTCTACATCTGGAATCTATTGTCGAATCCATTTTGGCATCTCTCTAAATCTAACATTTTAGAATATATTTTAAATTCCTTTTGCTTTTACATTTCCAAAACTGCTTCTCGGAGCATTTCCGTTGTTACTTTCCATACTTCAGTGCTGGTTACAGCTACTGTCCAGCTATGTCCGTGTGGAGCTGTGACCGCAAGAAGGGAGAAGGATCCCCCGTGTGCTCGGCCTGCCTCTCTGCCAGTTCCTGCACCGAAAGCGCTCAGCACCAAGTCAGGAGAAGTCTGAAAATACATTGCTACCGGTTACATGATATTCAGGGCCAAGCGGTCAGAGATTGTTGACTGGTTCAGACTGCCGCCTGCATGAAACCACACCTGCACCCATGCGGGCCTGAGATCAAAATACAACCAGCACTTTACTTTCTCTCCCTAGTCAGAAGACTTCCTCCCTCCCGGGCGTCCATCTGTCTGAATAAACAATACTGACTGGACTTAATACTGCCGTTTAAAAAAAGGCAAGGACTCCGTCAAGTCCATTTTCAATTCGCTTCATTTCACCAGGCCTTTCCATTTGTGTTACAAAATGTGTCGGCTCGATCAATTCCATTACCTGCTGTAGCCCGAAGCAGCGGTTTGCGTCTGGGTTCATCTCCTCTCAAAGAACAATGGAACCGTGTGAAGTTCTTTTCTAGGCCTCAGGTTTCCTCTCATCTACCACAACCGCTTTAGGAGAAGAGCAGCATCTTTGAACCCATTTCTACTCCTAATCCTCCATCACCTCGAGACCTCTTTGCGGCCACTGGGGTGGTTTTAGATCGACCTCCAGGCCTGTGTGCAAACGGTCTGCAGCTCATGTCAGTCAACACGCTGCTTTTTAAAAACCTGTTTAAAAACACACGAGAGAACACATACGTGTTGAAAAATACACCCTGAACATGGTTAGATCAAATAAAAAGAAGCTAAACATACACAATGAGAACTTTGGTTAACTGAAACCACTTTTATTGTCAATACACAATACACTGGAACCAATAGAAATACAAAAGTTTGTCTTATCCCTTTTTTTTTTTCTTTCCCCCAGCCCCGTTTACAGTGAAATACAGTATATGCTACAGTAATACACACACCCGCACACGCCACACACTTGAAATTATATATACCATGACCTAAATATTCCAATTGCCAATGCTGGTTAATACTTTCTTTCGAATGGGTCGTCAATCAGCGACCCCAAAGTGACCTCATGCAAATCATCCGATGCATTTTTTTGTTATTTTTTGGATACTAAACTGAGCCTGTGACTCGCCGTCACGCAGTTGTAGTGGTGGATTGAATTCAGGATGCCTTGTAAGATCAAGCAACAAATTCAAGTCAAGCCCAGATACATATTTTGTCAAGATCACATTCATCCCGACGACTGAAGTTTATACTCAACTAAATATGGTCCAATATTGTGACAAAATCACAGACAAAAACACAACTTCCCTTGGCAGAGTTAAAAAAGAAAAGGAAAAAGAATTACACCCCAGTGTAGATCTATGAATCCTCATTCGTCATTTTGAATCTCGGCACGTACACTACATCCTCGTGTCCCCTGATTATCTCAACTGGAATGATCTGAACAGACTGGAGACAGAAACGCACAGGAGGCCACTATAAAATTGCTCTGTACATGTGTGAGGTCAAAGGGGAACAGAGGGACGCCATAAATAACTTTGTATTGTCAGTCATGACAACGTCATACATGACAAATAAAAAAAAACCTCGGACTATAAAACCGGCAATAACTTTTTACAACAGCTCGCACATTCAAAATCTGTTTCAAAACGCACTTGAGACAAAAATTGCAGCTTTACCCACGAACTTATGACGGAGCATAACTACTACGTACAGAAATAAAAGTGTAACAACTGCAGATCAGTATCGGCATTTGGGTGACTCCTATTTCCTGTCCTCAAAACTTTACATTTATAAAAAGGCAGCTTGATAAGTCTCCCCCAAATTGACTTAAGTTGTTTCTGTAAATTGTATAGCAAAAAATAAAAAATAAGGGAAAAAAAAAAGGCTAAATCCGCCCAACTCCACAATACTAACTACCAGCCTTAAAACGCCCCCCTCATGTTTGTGCATGCACGTATGTATGCAAGCCAAATAATGACACATTGATTCACTGGCCCCTCAAATGCTCGCTTCTTTCAGGAAAACAGATGGTAAGTCTTAAAAGATGCATTCAAATGTTGTTTGCATTTAGAATGAAAGGCTAGGTCTATGTGCGTCCTCGAGGACATTCAGTCAACTTTCTTGCTGCGCAGTCGGAGCGCGTCCAGCAGGCAGCGGCACGCCGGCCCCGTGTGCTGCGAGAGGAGCGTGAGGACCTTCCCGTGGACGAGGGTCAGCAGGGTCTGGTGGCCCGTCGCCCACACCCGGTACCAGGGCCCGTAAAAAGGGTCGGACACGGCCGGGCACAGCATGTTGTTCAGGTTGACCTCCGTTGCCTGGAAGGGGGGCGGAGACGGACAGGTTGAGAAAGTGGAAGACTTAGTGTTACGCCAAAAGAAATGGGAATAATGAGTAAAACCCGGTTGGATAATGAGGTTCTGGCAATTGGCATGATAGACATTATCCTTGATTTCTGCTCCAACTTTCACTACATTAAGTTCATGGCCCATAAAGCCTCCACAGCTCATTATCTGACTGCATAGTTTGCTTTGACTGCTGATCTCAAATTTATTTGGACTTCTATAGATTTTCCGTGGATTCATTATAGTTTGATATCTGCAGAGGGTGGGGAAAAAGAACGAAAATGCAAACCACTGCAGTAAATACTGAAGTTGTGATGCTCTTCTGATTTAGAGTTTGATAGTCATGATAGCGAAGATCTGTCCGTGTACTAACACGCAGGATTTAGCAATCACAAACGTGAGACTATAGAAAAAGAATGTCAGAAATACTAAGTTCTCCGTTTGAGCTGTTGGTCAACAAATGGTCATTTTGTGGGTCTTCCTTTTCACCTGTTTTTGTTCATCCTTGTATACAGAGGTATGAATGAGAGCATCTGTTTAAATTAAGTCTGATATGAATATGCAAGCATGTGTGTCTGTGTGTATATGTGCACATGCACGAATATGTATTTATATGTCTGTAAGCATGTGTATGAACAACAATATTAACTATTTACTTTAATATTATCAGATGGGTGTGCAATAATAATAATATCACCTTTTTATACTGATCTCATACCATTTATTGAAGCCCAACGGAATTGCATTATATTTCAATGTGTACCTGTTGAAGTATGCTTGAAGAAATGACGTTGAAACGATCGTTTATTGCTACTTTCATGTACTTTGCATCGTGAAGTACCACGTAATGGCCAGCAGAGGGCTCAATCTTACCAAGCCGAGGACCTGCAGGAAGAGGAAGTGGTAGAGGAACAGGAGGCCGGTGGAGAGCAGCGCCCACCACATGTCC
Source organism: Taurulus bubalis (assembly GCF_910589615.1). Lineage (NCBI taxonomy): Eukaryota > Metazoa > Chordata > Actinopteri > Perciformes > Cottidae > Taurulus > Taurulus bubalis. The sequence continues at coordinate 39,185,110 of NC_136590.1, read as the reverse complement.
CCCAGAGGCTCAGGCTTGTACACACCTGCAGAGAGAAGCGGATCATGAAAGGATGCATCGTCTCGTGCCACCAAAAACCTTTCACTTCCCTTTTCTGGGGGGTTTCAACAGCAGATGGAACAACCTGCAGCCGCAGCACAGCCAGCAATAGGATGCGTGATCAAACTGGCTTTTCCTGTTTCCTCACTGCTGACCTTTACTAAGAATACAACCAGGGTTAAGACATTTAATGTGCAACGATTAAGTGAGCTCAACTAGAATAATGAACAATACCCGCATGCAGAGGTTTGTTTACGGTGCAACACCCTTGGTAAATCTTCTACCGATTAAATCTACCCTTTTCTTTTTAGAAAGCTCCAAACCTGGAATCTCACCTGCTTTTACGTGTATTCTAATTTGTCTTGTTTACAGGTACGTTTACTCTTTTCCACATGCACCTGGCAGCACAACTTCTGTCTTGAGTGACTCTAAGGGCACCCAGAACAAACAGCTAAGTGTGCAGCAGACGTGAGCAGCGGCGTCCCCCATGGTTGGAGGGCGACGAACACAGAGCAGGCATCTACAGCAGCTCAAAGGTCGTCAACAAAAAAAAAAAAAAGGGGAACCTATCTAGTGTCGGTTGGCAGGTGAACGATATTTCATCGTGGGTGTCAATGTGGGTGGAGAGCAACACCTACCTCCTTTCCTGAAAAGGTAAATAGGCACCAGATACAGCATGGAGTGCTGGATGTAGTAGATCTCCTTCTCAAACGGAAGCTGGGGAGAGAACAAACAATTTAGACTTTTTTTACTCCCTACATTAAGCTGATATTTAAGTAATTATTCGCCCCTTGTAGCAGTCCTGCTTGGATGTTGTCGTTTTGTTTTTTTACGCGGAGATACAGAAGAAGTATCTGAACATTTGAGTGATATTTGCTGATAGTCTGAAACTTTTAGACCTAAAATCCAAGCAGACACTTCTGAACTCTGTCCGCGCAGTGCCCTGATGTACTGACCTCAGACCAGCATTAATAACCGGAGCTGGCTGTAGTCGGAACTGTGCTCTGTTCGCATGAGCTGCTTTGAAAAGATACTCCGACAGGAGAAAAATCGAGGAGGCGAAACCAGGGATGTTTGGACTCCTTTTAATCCGTTTTTCTACTGCGAGTGAAATGTAGTCATTAGGGGGGGCGGGACAGCAGAGCGCTTAAAGTACACCTAGCATAATGGGCCCCACCATTACACACCTCCACAGTTGTGTTAAGGCTTACTTCCCTTTATCTGACAGGGAAATGGAGTTATGGCAGAAAAGCGTTGCTTTACTTTAGTAAGAGTTGTTCTGTAGAGCAGTTGAACTTCACAGGGATCACGTGAGAACTGGACCAAGTTCAAACTGTCAAAACGTGGTTTAATTCAAGCAAATGCGTGACATTGAAAGTTAGTGCACTGTCTACTGCATCTGGTCCTCGTCTGCAGCCGTTAGTGAGAGCCTTTCAAGCAGCCAGTGTTGCCAGATCTGAACTGATTCCCTCAGATTTCCTTCACACAAAAAATAAGTCAATCATTCACTAAGCCCGTACTTTCTGCCACTTTGTGCCCGACTTTGTCCTCTGCATGCTGGAATGTTCTGTTCACATTCAGGCTCTAGCAGAGGAACTACATTTTGTTACACAGTCATATAAACTTTTGAGGTGGAGGAGAAACTATTTCACAAAGCAGTCATGCTGAACACGAACTGCTAAGAGATAAAACAGTTGGCGCTGTCAAAAAAAAAAAATGAAATATATGAATTATGCTCCAGATGAGCGCAGAGGACTTCCCAGTCCTGTTTACTTACCAGTCTAGTGTTGACTACTGGGAACATCAAAGCCAGTAACGCACCGTTCAGCATATGGACCTGAAGCCTGTAAACACACAGGGGGAGATAACAAAAATAAATCAAAAGCTCCGATAGACCTCACGTCCTCCATCACATCTGCCCGAGGAACCATTTTAACAACAATTCCTACATTGCACACATCGGCGCATCATGGACATATTAGTTTGAAATAGAGCTGATCTAAGCGCGGGGGGACAGCTGGAGGACGGCGTAGATTACGTTCCGTTTTGCCGAAAGCCAATCAGAGTGCTCCCTGATGCCGTTAGCGGCAGCTGTCTCTCATTCTTTGGCAGGGCCCGGTCCTGATGGGAGTGTTGACTGTGAGAAGTCGGGTTAATCAGAGCCTCTCTCTCTCTCTCTCTCTCTCTCTCTCTCTCTCTCTCTCTCTCTCTCTCTCTCTCTCTCTCTCTCTCTCTCTCTCTCTCTCTCTCTCTCTCTCTCTCTCTCTCTCTCTCTCTCTCTCTCTCTCTCTCTCTCTCTCTCTCTCTCTCTCTCTCTCTCTCTCTCTCTCTCTCTCTGTGTGTGTGCAGTATGTTGTAGCATTAACTAACAATTATTCCAAAGAGCCACAATAACGCCCTGCATCCACCTGATTGCTCTTTGTGTCAAACCAGCCGGAGTACCTGTTGTGACAGCCAAGGTCACTGGGAAAACAGCGGCGCTGTCGGAATGTCAGTTCAAGTGAGCCCGGCCGTCACTCTCGGGTCCTTTGGACCTTTCAGGGAAGACGATCTGCTTCATTCGAATTCACCACGATTATTGATCATGGGCAACCTTTGCCCGGTGTGTTTTAAAAGGACTTGTCCAAAATAAAGCTTTGGTATGGTTCTATACTGTTATTAAGGCTGGAGCTCATGGGGAGAGTGGTCCTGAAACCACAAGGTACCCGGTTCGATCCCCGTTCTCCCCATAGTTTGCATGTCCAAGTGTCCTTGAGCAAGACACTGAACCCCCAGTTGCTCCCCAGGTGCTTCACGAGGCTGCCCACTGCTCCTTAATTACTAAGGATGGGTTAAAATGCAGAGAATATATTTCCCCTTGTGGGACTAATAGGGGTTTAAATGTAAAAAAGTGCTAAAATAGGCATTTATCTTGATCACGACATATTAATTACTATACTACGTTTACTTTTGTAAATGTGTGCAAATGTCATCACTTGTCGTCATGAATATTCACCTTAGATTTGAGTGTTACAGTCAGCTCCGACCCGGACATGCATCCGAACTCGAATGTGCACATCTGTACGAAAACCTCCATCGTTATCCCGCCGCCACGCGGTATTGAAACACGTTTGCCTCTCATGCAAGGAGCTGAAACCAAGCAGGCGGGAGGCTACGCGTGTGCGCTGGTCATGCTCGCACAGGCACGGATTGCGAAACCTGAAAGTCTTTACAGTTGGTCACATTTACAGACATCGTCGCTGCTTCAGATTCGGCTGGAATCAAACCTCGGTTTTATTTTACTTATCGTCAGAGTTTCTTCTTCTTGCGTAGCCGTTGAAGGTATTTACATGATGTAAATATTAAAACCAGTTTGTGTGGTCGCATTGGGAACAGACGCACCAGTTGCTCTTCTGTTGGATTTCTGATCAATGAGTGTTTGCTCCTGTATTAAATCACACTTGTTGTTGCTAAGGTAACAGTTGCACAGTTGTTCATGTTTTTTAATCTTTGGTTTATACTACAAATACTATGCACTTTGCATTTTTCTTCTCCAGGTGCAGATGAAATGCCATGTTTGCACAAACTACAATTGCTAATCTCCTGAACCAGGATAGGAACCATGACAGCCCTACTCATAGGAAACACCCGGTGAGCCGATACAGTATTATATAAAACCACGAGAGAAGGAACATCTTGACCTGATGGGTGAATATTATCTTTCTGAAGTGGACTTACTTAAGCATTTTGTTATCCAAAGACGAGTGTATTGTTGGAAATTGCTTCACGAAGCTGCTCAAGCTCACAATTGAATTCTCTTTAGTGGCCTACATTGTGGTCATTTCAGGTGAAACGCGGCTGCAGTGCCTTCATAAAACTCCTCGCTGTGCGACGCCCATGAGCGAACGCAACACAAAGTGACCCAGCTTGTATTTATTTCAGAGTAAATCCGACTGTGTGTTCCCACTGGCAAAAACACACTCATTGCTCATGAATAATTAGCCGCCCGGACCGGGGCTGTTGTGGCGAAGAGGAGGCCATAAACCCTGACAAGTCCATTACAATAAAACATTACAATCAACGTCCATAAAATCCGGTGAAATTTGAGTCCGTCTGCCCAACACTTATTTTACATTCAGGATGACTCGGAGTCATTTACAATGAGCACTGAACACATCTACATTGACTTTAACTGAATATAACATCAAAGACGGGCATGCGCCAGCGGTAAATATACTCACCGAAATACAACCATTGCTGTTTTACATGGCGGGCAGGCCAGCAGGAAGATCTGTTGAGGGAAGCACAGAGAGAGAGAGAGAGATGAGGAACCACATTATCACATTAAACTCACAGTCATTGTGGAACAGCTTGAACGCTCAAAGGAGCTTCGAGCGTTCGGTGCTGTAAGTAAAGAAAATGAACAAATTGGTTTAACAAGTTTGTATTAACATAATAAGAGCAGGAGGCTTGAACAGAGCACCCCACTGGCAACTGCGGAGAGTTTCTAGCTTCCAATGAGGAAAAAAAGAAGAAAAAAAAGCAGAGTTAAGATGGGACCCAGGAACTTGGTCAAACTTCAATGCATTAAAATAACAAGGTGAAGCGCTGAAAATGTTATAAATATAATAGGTTTAGCTGCAGGTCCTCTCGTCCGTTTCGTCAAACTGGCAAACCATCCCTTTAAATGTATTTTATTGCCCGATTTAAAAATCAGGGCTGTCGATTGGAACAGTCTACACCTCATTGCTTGTGGAACCTTGAGGAGGGAAAATAATCCATTTCTGTTAAGAGGACAGCATGGCCATTGACAAGTATGAATTATGGACCAATCCACAGCTTTGACTTCGCCCACTCCCACCTAGTTCGGGTTGACGAGTCTGTCCGATATTGGGTAAGGGCCGAGGCCTTTTGGTCAGGCTTTGGAAACTTTATGAGAATGATTCAAACCACGTGACGGCTGCTGATATTTAATTTAACATTTTTATACATTTCAGAACAAAAAGGTCAGTTTCTTATTCCGCCATTTCCTCTTTCGAAAGGCTGGAAACAGAATTACAAGAAAGCAATTTAGTTGAGATCTGTTGTACAACTACCCACTGGTCAGGGGATCGTACGTCTTTGTGATTGATCTGCAGCACACCTATCAACTCATATTAACCTGCACTGTGAACTAAAGTTAGTTTTGCAGACACCATCTGTAACAAACAGAAGCTCGTGACACATGGCCGGATTCATTAAATGAATAATGCACCACTTAAAAATACATGTAAACATTTTCTAGAGATGAATAATTTTTTCCCCCTCTGCGCATCTTAAATCTTTCTTTCATTTCATCTTGTGAGAACCCCTTATTAGGAGTAATAGGTGTTCCTTAAATGTTACAATTTTTTTCAGAGGAATGACTAGATAACAGGACATTAATATAGCTTTTATGAATAAGTATGGTTTGCCAAAGCTGACAGGTGTGCATCCTGAGTCCTTCAAATTCCCAAAGAGGACGGTTGTTGTCGCCCACCATTGTTTACTCTGTGTGTGTGTGTGTGTGTGTGTGTGTGTGTTGTCTGTGGTAATGCAGAGGCATCCAACCAATTACAAACCACCCCCTTACATGGAACTCCAAAGTGTTCAATATTAAATACATTATAAAAAGCACATTATATATTTTTTCTTTTTAATAAAATATAAATAATCAATTTATGAAATAAAATAATTTAATTAAAACAAATTCTATTTGTATTCCTATGGAGTCACGACTTTGGTTGTCCGGCTGCAACAAAGTGGAAGACACACCGTTTCAAATGATGAACATATCAGAACATCTAAAGGCCTGGGAAGTTGTGTCAATGGTGTGGGCAGGGGACAGAGCGGTGTGTGTGTGAGTGTGTGGCGTGCGTGCATGTGTGTGTGTGTGTGTGTGTGTGTGTGTGTGTGAGTGTGTGTCCGTTGTAAAGTGCATACAATAAACAAAAGAGAACAGAGGAGGAACTAATGTGCCACGTAACCAGAGGGGTGACCGCAGGGAAGGGAGGAACAGAGCCTGACTTTTAGAAGCTGGGACCACCGGGCCCACGAGTTACCAAAAAGGCCCTGATGACTGACCTGACAACCAAACAGTGAGGTGAATTCTAATAACAGGAAACAACACGTTTTATTGGATTCTTTTTTTACTGCAGTATAGAAATACTTTTTCTTTTTTTCATAATGGCATTTAAATCATATGTCCATTTCATGCCAACTTTGACTTTGTTCAGCTAAATAAATAAATAAATAAAAGGAGATGTTACACAAAGCAGCAGCTAGTTAGCGAATTCAGAATCACTTTGATGTTGTTGCTGCTCCAGCTAACAAGTGCGAACTGGCCCAACCTGGTAGCAGTTAGAGCCGAATAGCTGCAGTGCATGCCATGTAACCGCAACGCCTCGGGACCTTTGTTATTGCAAGTCAACCCCCCCCATCTTTTCCTCTTCCCGCTCAAAATTTAATTTAATATGAATTACTTGATATTTTAGGCAACACGCAAAACATATTCTGTTCACGGAAACCGTTGCACGAGATCACAGTTCTTAGTTTAGGGTACAATACTTTACATGTACTTTATGTATGACGGCAAGACAACGGCGTGACATGATCTCTGCTGCACAAAAAAATGGATGTCGTGCAAATTACTGAGCACATTGTTTCCGTCAATAAAAGGTCTTGCTGGTAGTGCTTGTTGGTCCACAGCTAAATTATCCATCCAAATAACCCGTGCGTCCCTGCGGACATACTGCTGTCTCTGACTAACTCACATTCCTTCATGAAATTGGTCCAATTAATTTGAGACTATGCCAAGACTAGGTCTCAGCCCAAAACAGTTCTGGGAAACCCAATTAGATTTAATCTGATTCAAAAGGCCACATCAGTCTAGGAGTTGGGATAATCCCAGTCTGTGATGCCGTCCCAACAATCAGAATATGATTCATAGGTGAGAATCACTCGCAGTTTACACTCATAGTTTAACTGCCAAAATTGGGCGATGATGTGGTTTCATCAAGCCATTACGTGTTGGTATAAAGTGCGTGCTTCAGTTCTTTAGAAAGGGCAAACATTTCCTGTTGTGTGCTTTTAGAGTCACAGTCGCCAAACCCAAAGAGTCTGCTCCATTCTGAACACATTTTACCATCACTTTAAATCAGCAACAAAAACGGGTTTAAATTAGTTTAAAAAGTATTCTTCTGCAGCTCTAATAGATGTTCCGGTCCAAAATATATCTGCATGGATTATCAAATTTATGAGTCAAACCAGCCTCGACGGTGTTGTCGCAACATTAAAGGCATGTGTGTGTGTGTGTGTGTGTGTGTGTGTGTGTGTGTGTGTGTATATAAGTGTTGCAGAACTATTTTAAAGTAGAAGTGACTGTAAAAACATTATCTGAAAGACTCCACGAGTCAACAGCTGGGTGTTGTGTCTACAGCTGATACATGTGGCTATATTTAAAGATAATGCTGATACTGGAACTGTATCTGTGACACAGTGTGTGTTGCACACGGTTTGTGAGCAACACACACTCGACGGGACGAGCTCTCAACCTACAAAGACAAAGTCTTCATGCCCATTGCTGCAATGTGCTAACTAGCAGCACTTTAAACTCCACCCATTCTGCTGCTGAACTGCCAGAAGGAATGAGCCATTTCTTTTCCTGGAGCCTGAAGCAGTATTTATCATCAGCCCGCCTCAAATCTATCATGGTTTATCTGATCAGTCACACTGCAGCCCTGGCCAGATCTACAAGGGGGAAGAAAGTTCACTTGATAAGATAAGAGGAGCTCCGATTCTGGTTTAAAGTAAACTCCCAGCCAAGGTGGAGAACCCTGTAAACTCCTTCACCTTCTCGGCCAGCCAAGAACATCGGGCGGTTTCGGGCGGCATGTTTACAGTCATGGCAGATTCAAACCGTCAAGACTGCAGATTTAGTAAAGATTATTGTTATATTTTTCTTTTGTAGCACCTAAAATTGGATTCGTGGGATGTGGCGATTGGATTTACGTTTCCCTGACATCACCACGTTACACTACACACTATTCGTTCCTAGAACCCTGTGTTAGCATCCCGTTGGGCAACTCCAGTGTTCCGCATCTGAGACTTTGATGTGTTTGTTTGTGGTCACATACAGTCAGCAACCAGACCAACGACTGTCGGTGTGGCAACGTGACTGCTTCAGTTTCATGTGGAGGAAAAACAAAACAAACATCGGCGTCGTCAGACGTGTGAGGCATCAATTCATCAAGCATCAGACACTGAACCCGTCAACCTGAAGTGGCGGCGCTCCCCCCCCTCACCCTGTGCTGAGAGATGCTTGTTCACCTGTTGTTTTCACCCAGCTGTTGACTCGTGGAGTCTTTCGGATAATTTTTTTTACAGTCACTTCTACTTTAAAATAGTTCTGCAACACTTATTTATATATATGTATATATATATATATATATATATATATATATATATATATATATATATATATATATATATATATATATATATATATATATATATATATATATATATATATTTGTGTGATCTCAAGTGGCAACTAACACAGCCATGACAAAACATTATCTGGGCAGCAGTGTAGATTAAAAGGTGGGAGATTTCTTCCCGTTCAATATGTATATCTTTAGCAGTAGCACACTGTGGAAGTATTTAGTAACAATATTGACACTACTTGTGTAGAATTGAGCCAATGCTGATGAAGCGCTTCAGCAGACTGGAGGCTGCGGGGCTCAGGCAACCCGCTGCAGACAAGTGGTTATATTCTCAACACTCGGGTGGAGTACATGTCTTGATTGCTCAAGGACTGTGGTGACTTCAGATACAGAAACACTCGACTCAGCACATCTCCCCGGGCAACATGAGAACTTTACGAGAGCCTATTTGTTTTTTTTTTAACCTGTAAAATGTAAACATCATTCTGCTCTCATTTCCGGACGCATTACTTTTATGCACTTTGCTGGATCAAAGAGCTCAAAGGAAAAATGTCAGAATGAGGATCTTTGCACTCCTCCTGAGGTTTTGATTTTAGGAATATATATATATATATATATATATATATATATATATATACACACACACATACATACATACATATACACACACACACCCATTTACTGTTACTCCACCAACTGTAATGTGGACCTGGTGGGTGGAGTCAGATTTTTTTTAAATGAGTCAATAAAATATGAAATCCTTGTCCAAGCCCTCATTGAGAAATCATCTGCAGGACAACGGCCCAAACAGTGCACCCACCCCCCACACCCTTCAATAAAGCAAGAACACATAACGCACCTAATATTCCACCTGTTTTCCCTGATAGTAAAAAAACAACCTCCGGCTCGCCCCTGCGCCTATTCCCTCACAAATAAACTCTGAGTGGCAATTCCTGCAGTGCAGTCACGTTGATAGAGACGACTCTTCCTTTCTGTTACCCTGTTTCAAAAGTTTGATTTCCTCTTTGGATCACACTCAACTGTCAACAAGCATGAGGGATCCCCACTGTGGGTTACTTAACCTTGGTCCCCTATACGCAAAGGCCATTTAGCTACTGTCGGTCATTTCTTCATCACAGCAAGTTAGTCATCAATGTCCACTGGCTAACACACTACAACCCCCCCAATGTAATGTCAAATAATCAGGAAGACGCATTACTATTACTTCGCTCTCCATGTGTCATGTGTATTGCGACATCTATTCATTGTAAAAACAGTTGGAGGTGACCCTTGGGCGGCAATCAAGTCCCATGAAGGTCAGCCAAACCAAGGAGGTGGAGGAGAAACGTACAGGTGTGTGTCTTGGCAGCAGTCGCAAGGGAGGGGGGAGACTTATTAATTTCAACACAAACTCAACTTGCTTCCTGTGCAGTGACACAAAAAAGCCCTGGCACAAACAAATCACACGTTTTTTTTTGCATCTGATGATGCACTTGTTGCTTTATCAGATGGAGCTGAACTTTTTGAGGCACACGTTTTTTTGTTTTTTCTACCCCGTTTTATTGGGTCATTACTAATGTGCACCCATGTAATAACAGTTTACACACACAAATTGCCAGAAAACAAACAACTGTTACTTCACAGTTTTGTTTCCAAGTGCTTTAAGGTTGAAATAAAAAGCATGTAGATGGGCATCTTCAGGAAGTAAAAAGCACTGACTGTAAAATGTCAACCAGTGTTTCCCTGAACTCTAGATGGATGAAGTATTGGAAAACAAGGAGATAAACACAAGTAAAGTCATTGTCTTCGTGTACATTTCATTGGTGATTCCCCCCCCACACCCCACACACACACACACACACACACACACACACACACACACACACACAGAGACCTCATCCTTACCTGAACCATTGTCATGACATGGCAGGGGTTCAGCAGATATATCACAGTCTTGGTCGCGAATTTGAACCCAACCTCCACTCCAAAAGTCATGCAAAGGGCCACCAGCAACAGGTTCTTGCCCAGACTGTCCTCCTTCGCCCGCGTGCAGTCTTTGCCCACCACCCTGTGCTCCTTGGAGAGGTTTATCTTCCTGAGCGCCACGCATACCTCCACCAGGGAGACGATGACGATGACCAGACTTTCGCTGAGGCGCTGCTGGGGCGCGATGAAGGCGGCGCACTCGGGGCCCCCGTTGCCCTCGAACTTCGGGTCCACCCCGCCGTAGATCCAGTCCAACAGGCTGTAAATGTTATATCTGGACATATTCCTCTTCTCGTGTTGGAAAAGATACGAACAAGATGGAATAAAAGACGTCACACCAACTTCTTCTTGGCGAAACATGAACTGCAAGATTTCCCTTTCGTAGCTCGTCTCGTGGTTGAGAGGCAGACATGTATATCCACCGCCTCGGCGTGCTTTAAGCTAGCTAATTCGCCAAACTACTGGGTCCACGGGCAGAGGAGGAACTTCTGCTAGCAGCGGGAGGCAGGGCTGAGGGCGACACTACCCGGAGCTGATGCTGCTGGTACCGTTACCGGCTCCGTCTTCTTCCACACTACCTCACAGTCGCTAGCAGACGATCACGGAGACAAGCTGCGGCGCTGGCTACGTGCTCTCGGTTGTATCAGGCGGGACAGCGGCTCGCGGGAGGTTCAGTTAGCGTTCGTTAGCAACCGCGCGGACACCGGATAGGCGCTAGCTTAGCTACCGATCCCACCTTGCTGAAGGGAAGTGAGAGTTTATTTTTTCCCCGAGTTCAGCCTCTCAGGCTTAGCACAAATCTAATTCAAGAACTAAAATAGGAAGTAGGGTTTCTTCCTCGCTGATTTGCATCCCTGATTATTCGCCGAGGTATACTTTGGCAAACACGTGAACAAGAAACACATTTAGATATTGACGTTAACTGTACAATGCAGTTTAATTGAAATACACATTCGTAAACGTGAGTTTATTAAAACTAGTGATATTCACAGCTGGCATTTACAACTTTTATCGTATGTTGAAATGCACCTTTATGATAGTCAACTTTTTATTCTTTCTTTTTACTTCAGGGATTACCCCAACCGACATACGGTGTGCTCTGCCTGAGAGACTAATCTGAGGGCAAACAAAAGTTCCACGCACGGAGGACTCCCAACACACGTGATGCTTCGCATGGTGTGTTCATGAAATATCAGGAAACTTCTAATATTCTTCCGTCTGAGAAGTAAATTGCCGGTGGATGCAGAGGCGGCAATGTTTATATTCTACACCTCCTTTGCTTCTTCAGCATAACGGCTCCTCAGCCGAGTATTACTTTAATTTCAACCGCGTTTGGGTAATGAGAAACTGTATCATAGTCATTGTTTTGTTAATGGGTTTCCTTCTCCATGGGGAAACATCTATGATAAAGACAGTAATTAAATTCCAAGTTATGCATGAAAATCATAATTCCTACCTGCATTTATAAAGTTAACTCAAGTTACACTCATTCAGAGCAATATTTATGAACGGATGTTGCCACTACTTAGTAAGGACACAAATAAACCTCCACACATTTACACATAGTGGAGAGTAGCATTCCAATAGGCTTTTAGTGTGGTAACTGAGACCAAATCAATAAAACTACTGGGTTTCTCACAGCAATGTGTGTTATCCCGTTCCCTCTATAGCACCCTGTTGGTCAATGTCAGACTTGGATAGTGACCTCTCATTCTTTTTGAGCTGTTTCTTTTTTATTCTGGTAAGTACACTGTAGCTGAATTAGACAATAAAGTTACTCTCAGTTTTAAAATAATTTTAATTAGTTCCACCACTGATAAAGTGTGACTGTCTTCATAGGTCTGTTTGACTGTGGCCAGTTTATCTTGAAAAGAAAGGAAAGGATTGACATGATATTTTCTGTGCAGGATGACATTTATTCTCCCAAGAGCAGGAAAACTTTTAATTTTACCACCTCTTTTGCCTTTCTCCAAGCACTGCCACTCGTCATCCCCCCCCCCCCCCCCCCCCCCCCCCTCCCTCTTCGCCCCCCAGGACACACCCATTGTTCCAAATGAAGAAAATTAAGATTGTTTTGTGAACTTTACATCACAAGCAGGAGAACATTTTTGAGTTATGTATTGTAGTTTTACAGTTGATGATTATGTCAGAAAAAAAAACATAGGCACTGTCACTTCATGGCAAAATGTCTCACCAAATGAGTGCTTTTCAATATGCAGTTGGTAATACATGGACTGGTAACTGTGCATCATATCTATTGGGGGAAAGCAACCATCACCATGGCTATCCATTGACACGCCGCGCTGTTAATTTGTCTTTTCAACTTTCCTTACAAATGCACGACACCAAAATAAGTTGTATCCTCCTAATTAGAGACAAACATGATCAAGGGCCACATTAAGAGGAAAGTTGTATGATTTGCATTATAACGGGATCCATAAATTTCCTTTGAAACCACTTCATTAAAGAACAACTAAGTCTCATTGAAGTGAATTTCAAAATACATAACTTGCCAGTATGAAAGTGCACAAAGAAATAATTTGCAAGCTGGTGTCCTCCATGCTTGTTTGGTGTTGCGTTTCCATCATAGTAGGGGGTAGTGACGTACTTTCCACACTAATTGGTTTGGGATTTGCTTCAATATGGCGAATATCTTTCACAAACAAGCCAGAGGAGATAGAGTGGAATGAATGAGGGCGCGGTTAATGAACTGACATGGAGAGACGAAGAGAAGTGAAAAATCTTTGGGAGGCATCTAATGTCTCCCACAGTGCCCGCTTTGGTTGGCCGATGCTCGTTTTTTGAAATAACCACACGCTGACATAGTTCCATTAGTGTAAGGCTGAGTGTGAGTGTGTGTGTGTGTGTGTGTGTGTGTGTGTGTGTGTGTGTGTGTGTTCGCGCCTCTTTGAAAGCAGGTCCACCAAATGACTCCGTGTTGAAATGTTGTAATTGTGGCCAAAAGTGCTTTACTATGCACAGTAAGGGAATACATGGCATATCTGGTTTGGTTGCACTGGTGGCTGAAACTGAGCCTGAATGTGAAATGAGTTGAATATGATTGCATGAATAAGGTGGGTTTTATATCAAAAGATTATTTCAAAAGAACAGGATTTTCTGATAAATGCACAAAGAGGACTCACAAGGAGGAAAACAGATGGGTTATATACGGGTCAATCCTCTTGTGCAGCAACATTTCTTTCCCCATGAATAAATCATCAAATCCATCCATTCCATCAACTATTCTAACTAATGGGTTAAATTATAGATTACGGTCTTCTTTATCACATAAACACAAAATAATGCACATCCTTTACTTTACCTTTTTGCTTTTTGCTACATGTGTGAGTATTGACTCATAAATTATATACCAGTCCACCCATAAGAATTACTATCTGAGCGCCTGCAATTGACCAATATGGTTTCCTAACAGGTAAACACGTCACTACTCTTTTATGCTAACAAATATGTTAAAAATGAAAAAAACATGCATGAGAGAGAATGCTATTACACCACCATGAAATTATTCCAGTAGACTTCGATACAAACAGTCATGGTTATGTGAGGGGAAAGATCCCATTAGTCAACGACAAATTATTGGAATTCTAGGTTCATGTGACTCATGTTACCATTGGTTTCTATTTTAGACACAGATGGACACATGTTCCGTTCCCACAGATCAAGGTGACTGATAAGGTTGTGTTTCCTGAGGCAAATATTTGTAGAAAGGGGTTAGAAAGGCACATGAAGACTCCAAATAGGGTGATTCAGGCCTCCATTCAGGAGCTTGAGGGCCTGCTGTCATTTGATAAGGAAACGGTCTCATCAGCAGACCTTTTCCCATGACTTTCATTCCCAGAAAAATAAAATGGACTCCTTTTCCACATTCTTAAAAGGGTAATACTGTGTTTGCTCTGTCCCATAAGGGAAGATACTGACGTTTATAATCCAATGGGGGCTATAAAATCCAGGCCTCGCTTCAGGACGTGGAGAGGAGCGGAGAGAAGGCTAAAGATCAACCAGCTTCCCAGCACTTGATCCTGAGGGATAAAGAGCGAGTTGGTTTCCTGGCTCGAGATGCGGAACTCCTCAAGAAATAAACTGTCAGATTGGAGCAATTTTGTGAAATCCAATTAGTCTGAGATTGAGGAGACTGGGGAAGAGCAGCTGAACGGGGAGGAAAAACAGCAGCACAGCCTCAGTTACCCAATATGTGTTTCAACCTTCTTAATATACTGTGTTTGTTCATGTAGGTCCAGTTTGTCGGCAAACAGAGAAAGCAGAATAACACTGACGGAGAAATAAGAACAGCTCTTCCCACCAAAAATATGTTTTTTTTGTGAGGGATGCATCATTTTGTGAGTGCAACTGTAACCCATGTGTCAGAAACATATAATGGGATTTGCTTGATATTTGCTGCAGCAGGGACTTGCAGTTCAGCTTTAAGTTAGAATTTTCAATTTTGTTGGTACTTTGGTGCTTTGTGAGATTCATTTGATTTATTTGGCAATGTTAACCAAGACAATTTGGCCTCGGAAAATGAGTCAGTTTCTGAGCTGCATGTCAGTTTTTAAGCTCCGAGTAAACCCGAAAGCATTAGGATTCAAAGCTGGTTTGACACTCCAGCTCTCCATACTGTTCAAATGATGAGCCAAATGTTGTCACAACTGAATCAACTCCTCATTCGAATATAAAATGGATTATGGCTGATTCAGAAATGCACAAAGAGATGCACAAAATCCTGTATCACACTTGCCAGTGCTGCCTGTAATGTCTGTTCTGGACACCGTAAGCTAATGCCCGGACTTGGGATACAACAGAACACTCACACTCACAAATAAACAATCTCCACAAAATGAATTTAGAGTTTGAATCGTACCGAAATGCAGGTTAAATTAAACCTATTTCAAAAGCACAATGCTTTTTTTTTTTACTGTCTCATTTGTGTCACCAGGGGGCGATATTACCATTTTCCCTTCCTAGGTGGATTTCAGCTTTTGCCACTTGAGGCTTTTTGGATGATATTTGAAAAAGACATTGTGAATCTGAACCTTTTAAAATACAGTCCAATTACAGACCTGATATGGTTTTAGCTCTTTAGCGGCTCAATGTGCACTCATGTTAATGATTGCAAACAGCATTTTATTGTAATACAAGCATTTTTGCAATTGGAGATACTAAAGAGTTAGAAGGCAAATCAACACTGTGCAGCTGCCGGACCACATTTAGACGTCCCATTATACGTGAGTCAATGCGAGTCATTAGAGTTCAACACGAATGTTTATGCTGATTTACTCTGTTTTGACTCCATTTGCATTATGCTGTTTATTGCCTTGCCTTGTCGGAGGTGTTAAGTTATATAGTTGTGTTTATTAAATATTGACGTGTGGACTGCAAGGAGATTAGATGTGCTATAGAAGAAGCTATCTGGGCTCCAAATAAAACAAGCAAATACATAAATAAACGAGATTTGTGTATGTTCACATTTAGCATTCACATATCACATACCTCTAAATAAACACTTCCTGAGTGTATTAACAATAAATACCAGGCAGCAGACTCTATTTTGCAAACACTGGCTAAAAAACAACAACAACCACAACAGACAAACAGAGCGATTTCAAAAAAACAAAAGCAGATGTGGACTGCTGGGCCCGAGGAAATGGCATCTGGATGGACAACAAATAAAGTATTTTGTGGGTCTAGAAGGTTTATGTTTGTCAGAATGGTGCGAAAATCAATGGACTCCTGAGGGGGCGGCTGTGCTCTGATAGGCCTCCTCCTCTCTTCACCGCAGAGCAGGAATCAGTCAAGGATATTAATCTAAACATCAGTCATGCATGGGGAACACCCCACAAGGAGAATAAGCTTGCTCATCCATGCATCTCCTGGGGGAGGTATAGAGGGCCTTTAAGGAAGGGACTTGAATGGGTAAGTTTGTCAGGGTATCATCTCGGGAGATGTGACGTGGGCTGACTTTAGGCACACAGACAATAAAAAACGAAATTGGAGAGGTTGGCACCATCGAAACTGGAATTCACGCGTAGCTGCACTGGACCACATTGTAATCTGTTAAATGCATTAAACAAATGCATCAGACAGATCGGAGAACGCCACAGTCCAAACCAGCAAAGACCAACACACGTCGCCCTGTGTGGGAAAAAAAGGGGAAAACTTTGGAGTTATATGTTAATGTGACTCATCTCAGGGCAATCTAATCCTCCAGCCGTTCCAATAAGCCACACAAGTAGCGGCCTCGAAATATTAAAATTCAAGACCAGTTCCTTTTCTTATTACCTACAATATGCAGCATTTAATTTTCTCTCATCACCTTTAAAAAAATGTCTCCTCTGCCCCCACTGTTTCCACTGCCCGAACTGGATTATCTTCCCAAGGATGAATACAGATGTGGAGCTGCTCCTCCATAAGGGCACCGCAAACTGACTGCAAGGCATCTGAGCTTTCCACTCCACAGCTCTCGTCGAATGCACCACCACTGTCAACAGATGCAGGAACACTCCAGCATGGTCAATCTTAACTTGCTAATCGATGGCATAACCTCAGCTTCACATCATGGGTGGAATTTAAAATTGAACTCATCTTGAGTTTCAGTCGGGCTGAAAAGAGGACAATTTCAAATCAATTCCATATTCAGCTGTACCGCTACGACTGGATCTGTTCAAACCCGGCGATACTAAAGCCAATAGATTTGCTGAGAAAATGTTAAATAATTGCAGAGGTTTTCAACAGAGTCAAGTCACGTCTTGTTATGTCTGGTAACAGCAATCTGCAGCTGTGACATCGATCATGTGACGTTCCACTGATGTCCATGGAATGTGATGTCCTGTTCACGCTCCAATATGTGTGTGTATCCGGTGTCTCCTCCTCATTGGAGGCAAGCAAGTAAGCACAAACCTTTCTCCATGTAAAGTTTTCATCGGGTCATAACATATTCATTTTCAAAACCCATTTGTTTGTCGTCCTGGAGCCGTTGGGGCCTGTGCTGGTCCCGGCAGCAGAGTGCAGCGTCATAACTGAAAGTGATGAATGGGCTCATCCTAATGTTTAGACCAGACAGTCTGCTGCAGTATGCTCGAGAAATCAATAATGATTATGAGGCATTCTCTTCCCAGGCAGATACAATGACAAACCATCAAACACACTCTTTTGCGAGAAAAACAACCAAAGCAATAGTTTATTTAAAAAATATTATTTTGGAAGTGTACAGTAAAAGAAGACATGGCAATGATAGGCGACAAAAAAAAACTCAGCTCAGATTCAAATTCTGGACAACCTGTTTTCATGGTCATAACACATCTCACAACACATTCATGGCACAGGTAAAAAAATTCCTGTGCCAAGTTATTTTCCAGAGGAGCAATAGAAAGCATCCGTACTGGAAACATTCCAAACTGGCATGTGCACGGCCCAGCAGCACACACATCGGGAGATAAAACCACCGAGAACACCATTGGTATCATCTACCAAGCGCCAGTGATATTGGTGATAAGAGGTGCCTGCGAAGAGCTCAAAGGGTATTAAGAGAAAATAAACACCCCAAAGCAAAAACATTGCTCTTAATGACGGCATATATTGAGTGGTCACAAGGCCAAACTCTTTCAGGGTTAATCCTTATAACCCTAAACCAACTTTTTTGAGTTTTTAAATGCAATCAGTAGATTTTGACTCTTTAGTAAGATTTAGTGGCAGCTGTAGGAAACTTCATTAGCAAATACGTATCCTCCACATTTTACAATTCCTCTTCAAAGTCTGTTTGTTTTGGTGACTTTTATATTTGGATGTGATAAAACTTTAAGGTGTTGAAATATTGGACTTTATTACGCATTGTGCACTACTGTGCCACTAGAGGGCACTTCACACTAATCATATGTGCTAGTCCATAAGGTACTTTGATTGATTTGATTAATATTAATTATTTTCCAGAATAAATATTATATAGAGTACTCGAAAACACAAAATGAATGGGGACAATTCCAGCATTATTTTTCCACTAGAATACAAAACAAGCAACCTAATTAACAACAAAGCCACAAAAGCTCCCGACAAGCCCTGAAGGCAGAGTACCTGTCTGCGGAGCTCCAGTACCTGAACAAATCGCTGAAAAGGAGCATACACCTGGGGCCAGCGGTATCTTGTTCAGCGGGAACCGCCAAGCCGAGGTTCAGTGAACAAGGTGTCGTCAAAGTAGAGGGGCCCTAGAGGGGGAACAAAATCAAAGCAAACAAATGCTGGTTAGTCCAGTTTTAGCTCACACATTAGTGGGATATGTTGACAGCATTTCCATGGAAAAGGACATTATAAATCGCAATGCTTTCACTTCTATTATACTGACCTCATGATAATAATGGTATGTTTGTGTACATTGTACATAGTGAGTTTATTTGCAGGATACTTTTCTGGTGAAAGTTATAGTTTCTCTTCTGATATTATTTCTATGTTAATTACTTTTCGTACCAACAATTACCTCATAATTACATGGTAAACAATAATTTGTCTCTGATGTGTTAGTTATGTTTCATGCCGACCATATCGTTGGAAAAGCGCTGCAAGGGACACTATAATCTGAAAGCCATATTTCCATCTCTTGATAAGAAAAAGACTACCTCACTTGTTCAAATGACAAGTGGCTGAAAGAATAATGTCAAGTCGTGCTGTGCGTTATGACCACAGGGGACCTATGGAGACTAAATCGTTGAAAAGGTCCCGGTACAAATGTGATTACATTTATTTTCTGCTGGAACAATTAGAAAAGAAGTCCACCTGAATGCTTGAAACCGAGCAGCGGAAAGAAGCCGGCTGTAGTGACTGTTGGAGTTGGCAGGGAGGAGAAACTGCTCCATAACTTCAAGATGGCGAGGCGGTGCAATCGCTCGCTCCGTATAAATATAATAATGTGGTCGCCAGAGGCGTCAGAGGGAGGAAAGGTCAGGCTCTTAGAAGTTGAAAGAAGTTGACGGATAGATTGAAAATAATTGACTCATCAAATGTCTTCCCCTGTGCTGTCTCTTATTTACACCTCCACATGCACTTCTAAAGTATCCCCAAACTGCCTGACTACCATGACTATTCATTAATTTGACCTCCCAAATTAGCAATTTAAAGTAAATTCAATCTGCAATAAAAAAAAAAGTATTGCAACCACGACCACAATAAACTAGACTCTCAGATACATGTAATGCAGTAAAAAGAAACACAACTATTTCCCACTGAAATATAATACATGTAAAATATATACATACAAAGGAAATACTTAAGTAAAGTATGAGCTAAACATGTAGTGGTGGTAGTATTCTATTAGTTATGGTTAACTGGGACACTGAAATAGAACAGATAGGTTACAACTTTAATGTTCAGACCATAGACTAAGACATAAGAAGGTTCAGACAACTCTCTGCTGCTACACGTGACGCCCTGATGCTACGTATATATCTTAGAGCAGTGATTGTCAACCACTGTGCCGCGGCACATCAGTGTGCCGTGACAGATCGTCAGGTGTGCCGTGAGAAAATTTCCAATTTCACTTAATTGGTCCAAAAAAATATTATTCAGCTGCCGCAAATAATTTTCCATTGTTGAGCGTCTGAGCCTGCAATATAGTGGCTGGCCTAGTAGTTTACTATAAAACAGGTCTGCACCTTGTTCTGCTGGCGCTCCATCAATGACGTTTCTGACGTTTCTGAGGCTCTGGAAATATTCTTCCAAAAGCCCGAAAAACACACTCAAGTGACAAAGCCTGCTCACTTTGTGGTCATCATTAAAATAAATGAACACTATGTTTCCTTTAAGTCAGTATTTATCAAACTGGGGCGTATTACAGGTGGGGCGCAAGAGGAAATGCTGATTTTACCGTACGCCGTTAATAGGTCACATGCGCATGTACGACTCGCCGATTCTTGTCATTTGGCCAAAAGCCGATCTTTATGAGATCTCCGTGAGGTTGTCTTTTCTGCTGTTGCGTCGCTCAACATGGAGCATGAATTGAGAACGGCTGCATCAAATCTACCTCGTTTTAAAAAGAGTTGTAGAGGAAAGCAGCTCACTGCAGCCACTATTAATGATACAACGTTATGCTCACACATCTGCACTCATTCTGTTTTGCAAAAAAATAGCTTGTTGTTTTCCACAATAAGCTATTTAGTTGTAACTAAATATTACTTATTTTTTGCACGGATATAACTAAATTTTCATTTTTCTAACAAAGTGATAACACATTTGTTTTTGTCTGATGGAGCAATCTGGTTCAATTGAAAGTGATTTCAATGTTCTATTATTTATAAAAGCACAGATGGAGTCACTAGTACTGTGAAGTATTACTTTGTAGTACTGTGAGGTGCCACAATGTAGTATGTCCATCAGTCGCTCCCACCCCCTAAAGCTGTAAACCTAGGGGAAACACTGAATACTGTGACATTCTGTAACTTTTTGGGTTGTTGGTGTGCCGCGGGATGTTTTTATTGTAGAAAATGTGCCGCGGCTCAAAAAAGGTTGAAAAACACTGTCTTAGAGAAACTGCGGTCCATTTAGGCTAAATACACAGTCTATGCTTAATGCTCACATACACACAGACACACACACACACACACACACACACACACACACACACACACACGCACACACACAAACACAAACACACACACACACACACACACACACACACACACACACAGCCTTTGACTAGCATTGCTCTATGAGCGCTAATTAGCAAGCACATTCTGCTGCTAACGCTGCCGCTAACGCTGCCGCTAGTAATATGGCAATTAAGCTAAAGGTCCTGCTCATCTGCAGCCAATCATGTATTCAGGAGGACTTCTTGTCCAGGAGTTTCCCTGTTTGGCTCGCTGGACTTCAGACATTCCTCTTCATGTTCTGCATCGGTTACCTGTTGGCCTTAAACACAAACTCCAAGCTGGGTTTTTTCCCGCCTTGCCGTTTGGGACCACACTTCTCCACAGTATCTGGTGCCTGTGCTCTGGTCTTGGCCCCGCACCGTCTGTTTAAGTCCTTGCAACATATCTGCAGAGGCTGCAGCCAAGTGTATTTTGGTTGTCTGCTTTTATTATCATAGAGTTGCTTGTGGTAACTTTCTTGGCATCTGCTAACTTCTGATATATTTATTGTGTTGCCATACATTGGCTTTTATGTTTTATTCATTATGAGTGAAGTTCTAGTCGTGGCTTTTTTCTTCTTCTGGGGATATGTGGCCGGTGCATTATAATACTCTCATGCTTTCTGTGTACTAAATATTGGCGAGTCACGAGTTCTCACAGGCTATTTGACCCCAACATGACTCAAATGTCAAAGATATTATGAGCTGAATTGGTTTTGCGGCTATTCCTCCCCTGCCCAACCTTGTTGTTGTTGTTTTGGGGGGACTTTGCTTTTGGCGAGTCTCTAGTGGAGGATAACATTGTGAGCAATTTGGTTTTCAGGATGTAAATGTGACCGTTGTCTTGCGTGGATAACATTCCCTCACAATATTGGCTTCACAGAAAACTCTTTTGTGACACACAAAGTAGGCCGTCACATTAACATCTTCTCCACCGACTTCATATTCAGCTCGGCATTAGATAAATATTGCAGCTCAAAGTAATGGGTCACAATTAAGTGCTTAGCTTTTTTTCTACTTCTCTTTTTCCAAATGCTGCTGCTACACTCAGCTGCACTTATTGCCAACCTAAACTCAAACGCACGTACTTAAGGTCGTCTGCTGCTGAACCAGCACTGCATCACACTGTAAGTAGAGATCGTCTGCTTCAAAGCCATGCATTTTTGTGAGTTTAATATGCTTTAGTTCAAAAGAATTTGCTGCACAGATGCCATATTGCCTGATGCTGCCAATCAGTTGGATTGCTGGGTTCAGAGTTTTCCTTCTCAGTTTATTTCATAGTTTATTCTCTTTTGTTCGGAGGTGCTTTTCTGGGTGACAACCCCATGGCGTTTGGCGTCCTCACTTAGTGGGTTTTTACCTAATCGGCATTAGGTTGTCTCATATGATTGTGGCGAGGTGGAGTTTATCCGCGTCACTCCGTCTGTGACACCAGGTGCTGATCCCGGTGCGTTCTCGCTGGCAGGGGATGACAAGGCCAGGGCATGCGCGCTAAAAACATCAACCTTGTGCAGGTCTGCATTCATATAAATCTGTTCCATCGTGAGTCGGCCAACTGAAATGCTAAGATTGTTTCTGCACGTTTAAACCCCACCCCCCCCCCCCCCTCCCGGCTGTCTGCAGCGTAATGGTGTCACCCCACTGTGCAGAACTGCATGTCTATGAGATTGAAGACTCCCCTGAGTGGCTTTGAGTCGACCACACAATTACTGGTGGATGTCTTTGGGCTGCAGTGTTCCCTGTAATGTCTTTCATTAACTGAAACCTGTCGCGTATTTCACCAAACACTCAGTCACAGCAACAGACACGTGCACGCTCTTCATCTTTATTCACTATAAAGAACAGCAATTCCTGTACTAAAGGGTGGAAGCCGTTTCTCAGGAGCCCCTGCACATAAAACCCGGGTAATAAAATGGTGGACACTTTTAGGACGACGGTTGCAGAGGTTGAAAGCAAAGGGGGAAGTATATTTTATGTCTGAGGAGATTGCCCCTCATCGCCCTCGCAGGCTGATAACTTCCTTCTCAAACTGGTTTTCAATTCCTTCCTTCACAATACTGACTCCACGCCACAGATAGAAGCACATTAGCCCTGTTTGCATGTTCATCGCTCAATGTTTATTGGTTTACCGTAATAGCTGAGGTCATCGGTTGGTTCAGTTAGTACAAATTACAATTGCATTATACTTTTTTTGGTCTTGCAGGAATGACTGATATAACTCCGAACTCTGCATTTGTGTGGAGGTGAGAGCCGGCGTCCTGTGACGTCAGTTTGCTGATTTTGTGTTTTGTTCATTTATGGTCATTATTATGCACCTGTGTCTTTTGTGATTGGTTGTTTCGCCCAGTTCTTTCATTTTCCGCAGACTATATTTTGCTCAGACTTTCATTATTTAGTTTGTGACAACACCTCTTGTATTATTATTTACTCCTCGTAATGTTTCTGGTTATGAATATGCGTAAACCACTGTTGGCTGCCGACGGCACAATAATTCAAAGATCTGAATTGAAGATTTCTCTCTCCATCCTGCCTTTGCCTTCATTAAAATTGAATGTGTGCAGGTCTGAAGTCTCATTGTGATCAAATTCTCAAATGCGCCTTACTCTTTCTGTGTTTGAGCTCAGCAGATGAGCACCACGGTCACTGAGCTGGTACAAGCAACAGCCACTTAAATCTGAGATGGGTCGTTTCATTTATCATAGCAAGCATAAGCAAGCAAACAACCTTTCCATGTCCATGTGGGGGGGGCTCACCTTCCCCGGCGTGCCGAGAGAAATTAGGTGCTTCAGCTTGGAACATAATGGCGTTCCTGTGCGGCTAGTTGAAGGCACCTACGGGGCAGTGAGGACTGGACCGGAGCCAGACAGCAACGGTAACCTTCAAAGTCTGTTGGAAAGACTCAGCAATGGGGACACTGAAAGCCCTCTGCTTTGTCGATTGCTCTGTATGGACTTCAGTAGATTTACTTTTTAAGGACTATTTTATTACTTTGTCTATTCCATCGCAGTTTGTAAATCTCAGGTTTAGATGTTAATATTGTTGTTATTATTGCTGCATATAAAAACCAAAGCTTGTTTGGCATTTGTCTCTTGGAGAAGGGCTTTGAGGATTTGCAGTTTTTACTTCAAACATGTCATTATTACTCTGTATTCCAGCTTTATATTGTGTTCCAGGGAGAAGTTTTCATAGGAAAACCACCATTTCATAAACCGATTGGGACAATGAATTATGGGCAGGATTTAAATGTTAGTAACTGTAACGCAGAGGCACAGCATTAGTTATATGGTGGGCTTCTGAAAATCTTGAGCTTTCCCTTGTGCCTAGGCTGTTTTACCTGTTTAGCATTTAATATAAAATAGTCCTTCTCGATACTATTATGAGTTGCATGTTGCCAAACCTCACAGAAATATCAAGGGACATTTAAAACCACTGATGCACAAAGAATCAGACCAAAACACTTTTCAAGTGAGCATCGTGATGAGTCCGCCGCGGTGATCAAGAAGGGTCTTACAACTCCAAGACAAAATACAACGTCCTTTTTAATCCCCCATTTTCCATTTGCTACATGTCATACAGTAAGAACATGAACGAGAGAGGGCAACATACAGAGTCCAGTCACTGAGCATATAGAGAGCAACTTCCCAACAAAAACACACAGTCCACTATGTTCCCGGAGCTGTCTTTGTGGGGGAAGTCTTTGATCTCTCAATGCGTAGGGACATGCAGTGAAATTGCTGGAGAGAGAACACAGTGTGTACAACTCTGCTTGCAGACAGCTGCTAATTCACAGTTAGGTTTGAAAAGTGCACACAAGGTACGAAGATATCTTGTAAGTAGCTCGATGATGAATATTGTCTCTACTGTACGTCTTTTAAAATACCATAACACGTAGTGTTATAGAGCTCGATGTAAGACAGCGGTACCTATTGCATGTAAAAAATAAGTGACGTGACATATCAATATTCACAAAAACTATTGGAATTGATTCCACAATATCTACAAATTCACAACTTGGTAACGCTATTCTGAGCAATTAGAATTGTTGCCATTTAGCTTATAATAAGTTTTTTAGTTAATCTATTTGCCTACGGCTTTCTACCCATCGAGAATTTGCATCAATGTAGAGGTTATGTTGTATAAAACATAATATTTAATGCTGTACTGAATAGATATATATATATACATATATATATAGTAATATACTCTTAATATACTGTATCTTATAGGATGACATGATTCTGCTGAAGTTAACACTGGCCCTGTGAGGAAAGGATTTATCACATGAAAAACAAAATCATAGCCAAACCTAAATGGCAACAATACAGTAGAGCCCTGTCTATCAAAACCCCTCAGATACGATGGTAAAATAATTCCTGAAATACCACAAGCTGTTGGCTTACAATGTTAGTTGTATATGCATGCTCTTTGAAATACTTCTTTGATTAATGTCCTCCTTTTTAAGGTTGATAAGTCGTCTCTAACTTTTGAACTACTCCATGTTTTTTCGGCTATGGCCGTTCAGTTATCAGTCTGAGCAATTTGGGTGACAGAGATTCTGCTGCAGAGGGCGGAGGTTGTGGCTTTTGTGGCTCTGAAAGTGTTTTTTCCCCTTTTCTGCTGCCCACAGTACACACAATGTGCATAAATAAGGTAATCCTGCATATTCTGCCAAGCTAAAAATAAAATGTTGGACAAATTGGGACATATATTAAACTGGTTGTCTGAAGCGGAGGCTTCAGTATATAAAGTATAATGATAAGATGAAGATGAAGTATAGATTACATTCAAGGGTGACAACTCACACGCAATGGACCAAACTATGAAGAGATCGCCTGGGAAACCATTCATGATCACTTGTCAGTGTGAAGACACAGCAGGAAAATATTGCCGAAATTCACTTCATCTGAAAGATTTGGACAGGATTTGGGTCATTTTTATGTGGCACAGAATGCATGAATGTATGTTTTACCTGCAAAACTCCTATCACAATGTGGATGTAATTCAATTGTATTCCTTTCCTCTGCTGAACACCACAACAACACATGAAATAGCCATGTGAGTGTACCTCTGGTCCCCACATTATACGACAAAATGATCACGTCTACACGCTGCATGGTGATATTTAGGAATGAGGAGACTGGCACTCGGAGGAGGACTTTGAGGCTAACAAAGGCCGATTAAATATTCGGCGGTTGCTTCTTCTCATAACTCTTGCTCACAGTACCTTGATCACATTATTCAGATGATCCTACATGAACATAACGCCATGTCATCAGATCCGGAAATACACACCCTCTGCAGATGCGTATCGCTTTGTTTGAGACGGGAATCCATTTGTTTTAGACAAAATGATAAAAATCACGAGTCAAACAGAGACCAGGCACCTCACAGTAGTCCTCACAGCGACAGTGTATCAATTCCTTAAATACCCTTTGGTTCTTAAAGCCATACCATGTCAGCTGTGTGATGTCTGATCGTTGTTAAGTATTACAAAAATAATGCTATGAAACAGGGGCACGTTCACCTGGTTTGTCATTATGCAATTAATGGGATTTATTGGGTCTATTAAAACGTTATGAGCTCCTCACAAATCTCATCAAGAGTCTATAGTGTCGTCATTTATCATGTCAGTCTGGTCATTGTTTGAGTTTGTGTGTGTGTGTGTGTGTGTGTGAGTGTTGTTTGAATATGAAAATGGTTTACCAGGAGACATTCACGCTGATGGTGAACAATATGTCCTCGACGCATGTGTTATGAAACCTTTCGACATGTGTTTTGATTGGTTCAAAGATCCTCTCCAGTGTTGAATAGTCAAATATTTAAAATCAGTGCAGTAGTGGATATGTTGAGACTGATGCCAGCCGAACAACATTTACTCACTATGAATTGAATAAGATATAAATATCTGCTCTATTATTCAGTTTTTGGAGATTAATGCAAAACAAAGCAGAATCGTTCTCCTTCATTTTGTTGTGTCTCAGCTGAACCGGCAGTAGTTTGCAATGTGGCTTTAATGCGTTTTCCGAAGTCGGAGCTGAATAAAGACGTGATGGTGGTCGTGCATCTCCATACTCGACAACCCTTTTCCTCACTTTGTATTTTTGACGTTTGTAACTGAGATGGGTTGAACTGACAAAACCTCTGTGCTACCAAAAGAGGGTAAAAACACTTTCAGAACTCTGTGCCAACTATAAATTATTAGCATCACATCAATATGCGCAAATGATTGGAGTTTTAAGTGCCTATGCAGATGTTGCTGAGGTTACGAGTATGTAAATGATGACTAACTGGGATGAATCACAGGAACACTGATACTAAGCCCTATTTTAGTGTGACAAACAGCATTATTGGAGGTTGCAGACATACACGTGTACAGATTGTCATGCATTAACCTATGACTGATACATTGTACATGGTTTGTGTTAATAACACACCTTTTTCAAAGAGGCCACAACACAGTTCACTCATTCTCCTCCGCTCCCTGTACCGCTGAAGGTACCGTTTGAATCCACTGGATGTAGCTCGTGGTCATCAAAGCGTCTATAATTAGGACAATGCAAAAGTGCATCTGGCAAAAAAGCAACATAAATTGCTTCAGAATCATATCACATCTGTGTAAACACGTACCAAGTTCAGCACAAAAGAAAAATACAGATGTCACTTAACAAACAGAAAAGCGAAGGTGGAGACAGTAGCCACAGCTTGAGACACATTTCATATACAATTTAGAAATCAACACCAAAAAAGAAAAAAACTGCTCTTCACTGTGATCACAACAACCACAGGTAGTTCGTTATTTTAGGTTGTTATACAGCGAAATGCTGTGAAACAAAAAAAAACTGTCTCCAGTGATGATAGTGTCTCTGAAACTTGTTGAGAAATACTGCATGACTGTGACATATTGGCCTTGGTTGTCTACTTCAAAACACAAAAACAGTACAGCATATGTAGACAATCAAATCAACACCAATATAATGTACACAATCAAGTATAAAAGGGCAAAAGTACAACATGAATCAAAATCTTGCTTTATGACAAGGCAGAAATGCAGAGAAATCAAAATGGAGCAAAAGAAAACTAAACACTGATGCAGAGAAAAGAAAGAAATAAAGGCACCAGGGTGCCAGCCTACAATAGACTTAAAGAAGAGAGAGTGTCTGGTATGATTTAATGTATAAAACAGCTAATGTTATTTGCATTTCCATGGAAAACGTATAATAAACGATTCAGAATTCGACTTCAGTCTGAGGTAATGGTGGTAGTTTGTTATGACTGCTCGGCTCACGGAGACGCCGCACCACGAGCCAAAACATAAATGCACATGATAATTGTTCTGGACTACGCTGGATCCTTTTAATCTCTTAGCTTCATCTTTTCACAGGCAGAGGTCTGTTAACCTTCCAAACTAATGGGCAATTTTACAACGGGCGCCCATGCCCGTGGGACATGGGTGGGTGGGTGTGTGTGGAGCAGCCACTTACTGCGGTGCACGGAGCCTGTGGACACCAGTATATGATTGCATGTTATATACACACAGACCACTGTGCACATGAGTGCTGAAAATGCAAATGTGAGCGTGTCAAAGCCTTTTTCTTTTATTATGTGTGTATTCACCAAGGCACATAGCTTCTCTGTCATTGAGCATACTCGGCCAGTTAAAACAATAAGAGCCACTGGACTAGAAAATGTACAGCCCCACGGGACGTGATGGCAATTCCAGTCGATGCTGCATTGGGTCTGTAGCGATTCAGCGCTAGCTGAAGGCCAGACACTGACGATTATTAATGATGTTCCTATGGAACTATACAGGCTGCCCCCGGCTAACGGAGCACGGTAAAGCGACAGACGAATGGCTTTTTTCTGGCGCTTTCTGATGCATCGCTGTGTGGCGGTGTCTGCGTGCGTGCATGCGTGCGTGCATGCATGTTGTTAACTTGATGGACGTGTCAAAAAACCTTATCATTGGTACTGAGCTACAGTGACAACTTCCAACGCATGCTTGCTCTAACTTATTATAAGCAAAGTGCAAACATGTCAAAACATAGTGAAAACACGGTTTGACTACTCTACAAAACGGCAAGCAATCAAGCTACAGCAAAGGGACACTTGGTTACTCACAACAGGGGGTGGGGATAGAGCTAAGTGGGGAGGAGGGGAAATAAATTCTACACAAACACAATCTGAGGTGAGAATGTGCTCCCTCCAAGGTCCACGACTATATGTGAATCTACTGTATCTTACAATTTGCCTTCCACCTGTACAGACGTGCAACATATCAAACTCTAAAGAAAACACACACACACACACACACACACACACACACACACACACACACACACACACACACATAATACGATGTAATGGACTTGGCCTCCTGCAAACCTGTCTACCTCCAGATCAAGCCTATCATTTGGTCAAATTCATTTTAAGTTGTTTGCCTTCATGATCGTGGGCTTTCTGTTGACATACGTGGCCCAGTAGCCTACGTTGAAGATGAAGAACAGAACTGGGAAAATGATGCGTGAGATCTTGTCCACTTTGCTGACACGGTTGTAGGACTTCTTGGCCTCCGTGTAGGGGTCATCCATTTTATGGAGGTATTGGTGCTTGGCCGCCGCTGCAGAGGCACTCTCGGCAATGGCCGTTAAACCCTGGTCTTTGGCCACGTTGATGGCGTAGGTGCTTCCAACAATGTTGAAGGTGTTGTTTGCCTTTTTGGACAAAGTCGCCGATTCTCTTCTCTGAAAAGGAAGAAGGCAGTAAAGGTAAAGGTTGTCAGGGGTGAAGCACCAGACTGAACAATACTTCCATTTGAACTCATAAAGAGGAAATAGAAGCAACACCACGAGACACGACACACACAAGAACAAAACAAAAGCCTAACCATATCGTTAATCCTGGCCATGTTAGCCTGAAACGGTTCCTGAAAAGAAAAGTAGAAAAGAAAAAAAGTTTACCAATTATATTAAAATTACCCAACTTACATACTCTATTAATCAGTATCTAGCTGGAAGTACTTTTGAACATGTTACACTATTAGTATAGTGAATTCAAATCTGCATCATACAAATCTGGATTGCAGAAAAAAAGGTTGTGATAAAAATTCCAGACCAAATTAAGAGTGTGGAAATATTAATATAATAATATAGTGCTGCAGGAATGAGTCCTAAAACCAAGAAATGAGCGCTTTTGCACCTCCAGCTCCCTCGTTTCAAAGGCAATGTTTTTTTAATGTGTTTTTGGTGAGATGACTGAAATAAGGTCTGCGGTTAACAAACGGCGAAGAGATTTTAACGTTTTATTCTACGACATAAATTACGTTAGGAAATACCCCTCTTGTGAAATTTTAAGCGTTTGTGTCTTTAAAAAAGGGTTGCTAACAAGTGGCTAAATGAGACCACCAAACGTCAACATGTCTTTAGTTTCGTGGTGGTGACGGGAAGCCATGCAACCGTAGTGTAGTTCGCTTATAGCACAACGTATAGCATAACGTATAGCATAACGTATAGCATAACGCTTTTTACTTTTGGTGATTGCATTCAAGTTTCAAAAGTCACAAAAGTGGTGTACATATGTGAAGATTATCTTGCTTTACAAAATGTGTGAGCATCATAAACGCTTGTTGGCCACAGAGCTTATTTTTTGCCATAGTCCAAAATCCAGTTGAAAAATCCCATTTTTGTCACGAGGTATAGTGCGATGTTGGCGTACAACAACACACATGGTCATCCCTGCAGCACTCTATATTTTGCATCACCACAGAACTAGGCTGGACTGGCGTCTGATACTGCTAACAGTAGCAATCGCAGCACAGAGTGGGATTAGAAACAAAGCAAAATAACTTTTCTGATGAACTGCCTGAAGAGGCCTGGCTGTTCTCATTCATACAAACAGCTTGCGATACAACAAACACGACAAAGGCGGTGTGTGATGAAGCTGGCTGGAGAAACAGCTTTCTTCCTACCACTCGAGAGAAATCCTTAGACAATCTTTCATATTGAAATCGCACAGGGGAGGCAGAATTTGATTTGCTAAATTGGTACAGTCGGATAGCTGATTCACACCATTCGTCCCCACTGTGGCCACTTTAAGATCTGCAGCAACGCTACAGCGCTGTGTGTCACGTAACCGAGGGATTCACTTTCAGTGCTCCCTGTTTTCACTTTCACTTTAAGCCCAGCTTTAATTTTTGCTCTACTTTTTTGGCTTCATTTAATTTTCCTTCCCTTTCCTTTGACTCCATCTCTCAAATTAGCATAACTAATATCCCCTCTTCTCCCCTTCACGCTGCATCTCATCACCAAATGTTTTGTTTGGTCTTTAGCCTCAATATTCACCCTCCCTCACAAATTGAGGCAGAAAAAGGGCTTTACACGAGACGTCTGCTGCAGTATGTTTGTTGGGCGCCTCAGCTGAACCACTTGGTCCCTATGATGCAGCAACAAGCAGTGGAATAATATTAGCAGTAAGCACCACGGTAATGTTAAGGTCTGTCCGAGGCGATGGAGGCAGCAGGATTGAGGAGGAAACGCGTTCAGTGTGATCGATGTTTCCTCCTCAAGTGAGCTAGAGAACAGGAGGAGGAAGATCATTCAAGCTCCTCTGCTAAAACAATACGTCTGGTGGAGAACCGAACAAAGCTCGCAGACAGTTGATTGCATTAAGCAGAGGAATGGTGAGACGCTGCCTGAAGGGGTCTATCTGAAGTCAATTAGTGCGGAGAGAGAAAGAGTCGCTCTAATGACCCCTGGGTAACCAGACTTATCCTCCCAGATTATAGATTCCTCCACACTCAACACCACCACGAGCCTCCTCTATCACAGCCACGGCATACATCAGCAGGAAAAGCGACTGGTTACTATATTGTGTCCTTAATGTTAGCGCCCTAAACTCTTCAGTCTTTGGCAGCAGAGATGCTCTTTGCACAGAAACCTGACAAACGAGCCGAGCGAAGCCATTTTCTGTTGCTATTTAGCTGAGCTGTCCGCCGCAGTAATTTATATGGCCTAATTATTGGGAAACCACATGTGGCATGTGTGTGTGTGTGCGTTATCAACCTAATGTGACACAGCACATAATTTACCTCCGGCCAAAGATTCTTGCGCACTATCCAAAGTCATTTGGCTAGCTGCAGGCACAAATACAGCCCAGAATACAATGCATCTATTGACCTTGTCTTTGTTACTTCTGCAAATTGTTGCATCAGAGTTTCTTCATGAGTGTGGGTGTCCTGGGGATAATTGTGCCTCGCTGTGTCCTGCTGTTTGGAGCTCAGCGTGTGCATGTGTGCGTGTAACTGAACCGTGTGACAGTCTGTCCCTGTCGAAGATTGGAGATGAGGTGTTGACATATTTGATAGCCTCAAGTATGTGAGCAGGCGGATGCATGAGCATGCACGCTGTGTTTTAGGGAGCCACAACGTCT
Organism: Taurulus bubalis; assembly: GCF_910589615.1. Taxonomy (NCBI): domain Eukaryota; kingdom Metazoa; phylum Chordata; class Actinopteri; order Perciformes; family Cottidae; genus Taurulus; species Taurulus bubalis. Next base: position 39,152,593 of record NC_136590.1, on the reverse strand, counting down.
CCGTTTGTGTCCCCGTGTTTGCTATCTCAGTGGCACGTGCGCCTGTCAAAGATTTTTGTAAATGTGGTAGTTGCCTGAGCTTGATCCCATCACTGCAGGTTGTGTGTTACACGTTAACTAATCCCGTGCTCGTGTTTAGGATTGGTGGTCAGATATGACCGCCTCATATATGCTATATTACAAAGGTTATTCCAAGTCGCAGCAGTCAGTGGAAGCTTGCCAAGAAGCAAATAATCAAGCGTAACAACCCCTCCAGCTCAAACAGAAATGGTGTGGAAAAACTTATCAAAAAAGCAATAATAAGAGGCCTTCAGGAATGGCAGCTCAGTTTATTATTTTTATTTTCCACCTGAGCAGACTGGATTTACATTCATAAACTACATACAAGTTTGGTTAAACTTAGCTGTAGCAACTTCCCTGTTGTTCAGGAGAATGATTTGCAGTGTCCTGCTGAAATGTGACTGCTAGGAATAATGATGACAGGCCGTGCCTCCAATTTTCTAACAACTATTGTTGAGAAATCTGTCTGCGTTTGTGCTGCAGGTGTGAGCCATACTGTTCACGTCTCACGATGAACTCTCCTCGGCTCCAGCAGTGACGCCCACTGCACAATGAGCCGGTGCTCATGCATCTGCTGATGAAACCAGCAAATAATATCTAACACAGTAGAGTCCAATCATGTGTCACGGCGTGCCGAGAATACGCAGGCTTTCAATCCAACCCAACTCCCCACCGGCTAATTTCTGTAATAAGCGCACCTTCAGCCGGGGAGCGGAGCGCTAATTGGGTAGCTGGCTTGTCAAACAGAACGTTAGGTCACAAAAGAGAAAGAAAATGTCATAGAAACTCCATAACCAGCCAAGTAAATGAGTGCACATTGATTCTGCAGCTCACCATTTCATTCCTAAAATAAGAAGGAGCCTGAGGGCGATGAAGTCATCGGTTGGTTCCGGTAAGGGTGATGAGTGGGGACGGTATTTTCAAAAGGACTCACTGAGTTAAAACGTCTCTCATGAAAAAACACTCCAGCTTTATAGGTTCTCCTCCTCCTCCTCCTCCTCCTCCTCCTCCTCCTATAGGTTTCATTTTTTTTATTGTAAATATGTCATAAAGGGAAAAAGCATGTGTAGCCTGATCCCTTTGCTTTCCAGTAGCTCGTTCTAGCGGGAAGTGTGATGGGAGTGCCACGTCTCCCTCTGTGACCCCATTCTTTTTTATCTATCATGACAACTGCATGCTCAGCACAGCCCCGAGAACGCAGCCCAAGCTGTTGCCATTAAGACGAGGCATCAAAAGGAAAAAAAAGAAAAGAAGAAAAAAAACCTCCACTCTGCTGCAATGTAACTCTGCAAATTATTCTCACCGACTGAAAAGTTCCATGGCAGCAATATGCAGTTCTGCCAATCACTCAGAGGACCAAATGTCAAACTATAAAAAACACTAGAGAGGCTGTACTGATTGTGTCAAACAGTTTGTACATTAGTAGCAGAAAATAGATTTGTTGCAATGTCTGCCGCAGTAGAATAAATATGGTGTGTCTGTGGCTGGTAGAAGTATTCCTGCAGCCTTTACAAAGCCACTATTTACCATGTAGTACATATTTCATAAAGTTTCGCATTTGACTTTTACATTATTCTCAAGCATAATACCAAACCAAACCCAGAAGGCCATCATTTCAATGTAGTTTTACTTATTTTGTATATTGCCACTGTTCATATGTGCCGATCCATTTTAGCGTATGAAACCCCTCAGGAATAAATCCATTCTAATTAGTTTAGTTGTAGTATTAGTAATTTATCTAACCTGTTTATGTTTTCTGCACCTCGTTTTAACATCATGGCCAGGTTTCTCCTAAAAAGCGGGGTTCAAGCTAAATGAGACATTTTATCTGGTTAAACAAACAAAAAGTTAAAGAAATAAAATAATAAAAGTAGTGAAGTTATACATTTTCTTGCACTTCAGTTAACATTACAGATGTTGGTGTTTGCCAGCTCTCTTGCTGTTAATAATAAGTGGGACTTTGTATAAACCCCATTGGTTCTACAAATTGTACACAAAATACAATTGTATGTATTCTTCTGGATGCGAGGACCTTTCTATGGTAACTGACCTCAAAAAACATCTGGGCAAACCATTCATTATTAGTTATTATATACATATAGGCTATTTTTGAGAGGAGAAAAACATGTTTTATAGTCTACCTCTCAGCACTGTCAATCAAACCACAGGGCTACCAACGCCCAATTCTGTCAGTCATGCGGTCCATACCAAGATATGAAAATAATTTCATTTATTCCTTTCATTACTGTTGCAAATGAGCCTCTTTACATTCAGCACATGACCAAGTATTTTAATTTTGCTCGTTGATTCTCAGTGGCTGCTTTGATACTATCTCATGCCTCTAATATATTTCATTTGATGTGATCACTTACAAAAACATCACAGAAATAATGTTGAATTTAAGCACTGAGGGTGCCAGTTAGTGCACTTATAATTTTTTTTATGGGACTTTGTCACAGCTTCAGAGAACAGCGTCGTGTTGTGACGCCCGTAAAACCCGCTCTAAAATTGAACAAAGCACCAAAAAACTCACCGTCACTCAACGCCCTCATAAACGACACACAAACAGCCCAGACTATTGACAAATGAAAAATCCACAAGCTGTGATTTATTAGATTTCATGAATAAAAGTGTCAGCCTCAGGTGATTCATTTTAGATGATGCACACTCACTTTTTAATCAGGGTGTCGACAGCGTTCAGACTAGAAGGGGGCCATCTTTTGTGGGGGGGAAGGAGCTTACACTGACTTACACTGAGACATATGCTGCCATCGTAAATCAGGGCCAGTGTCTTTGGGAGTTTACTTCTGTTTCTGCTCCCACAGTTCCGCCCCTCTGTCCCTGTTCCATTTGGCTGTTAATGAATAAATAAAAGCTCTCTTTATAGAGTACTTCGGGCTGCTTAAAGGAGGGAACTTTCTATCACTGTATCCAAAGTGCAATTTGCCCACGTCGCTCCGCGTGGAGTAGATGAGGACTTACTGAGCGAGTTGGAGCATTTTTAACAAGGTTGATAAATCAAAAGATGGGAAACAATTGCAATCATCTGCAGCAAAAAAGGCAAACATAAACTCCACTGTGAAGAGTTGCGTTTAGTTTTTTAGTCGGTTGGCGCGTTTGTGATTATTTATGTTGGTATAGCGTGAAAGTGTGGCCGTGTCATATCTATTATAAAATATAAATAAAAATTAAAAAAACGTAAAGTGTATATATAAAAAATTATCACTCACCCTTATCTCCATGCCCTCTTTTTTCCCATCCCATGCCCAGCTGCGTTTGGTGAAGTAGTTGACTGTGGCAAACTCAATCAAGGCAGAGAAGACAAAGGCATAGCACACGGCCATGAACCAGTCCATGGCCGTGGCATAGGCCACCTTAGGGAGGGAGTTTCTAGCACTGATGCTCAGGGTGGTCATGGTTAGGACAGTGGTGACCCCTGAGGACAAAAGGAAAACATCAGCAAATGGATCTTTTTGTTGTTGCACAAACAGTTCAGCTTTTTTTTTACAACCTGGGTCAAGTCTTGCAGAGGTTTCTTTCTACCTTTTCTTTTTGTTGATATTTTGGAAACCAGGAAGGCATGGCGATGCAAGACAAACTTTGGACAGAGTTCAATTTGTATTTAGCTCAATCATCTCAATTACTTGTTTGGGAGTAACAGGTAAAAAAGTAAAATATATGAATTAAAAGGTGGTCCATTGCACTGTATAGCTTCATCTTTACATAATCTACTATGTGAAATCAGAAACTAGAGATAAATGCTGCTAACAAAATTCCACAAACATTTTAAGTCTGCTGGGTCAAAATATAAGGAACTAGCTTCTGATCTTCGGGCATTTTTTTTTTTGTTCAAACCAGTCGGATGCATGCATTTTCTGACATCAATAGAGAAAGCCACATATTCCTAATAACAAAAAAAGGTCAATACTGTGTACATCCATAACAATCCACGTCAACAGGACCCAAGTTGGAAAAAATGCAAAATATCCTTTACCTTATACACAAACTGAGACGCACATGCTATTGCCACGTGCATATATAGTGAAAGCCACCTCAAGTGCACGACTATTGTGCAAAGGTTGGCTACTATGAACAACACATGTGAAGGTGAAAAGGAAAACGGACTCTGTCTACACACATCATTTTGCATCCTGGCCTTTACATTCAGTGCTGCAGGGGATGAAATGTGGGTCGGACAATGGTCGCCCATCCAACCACATAAAAGCAATCACTTCATCTGTTCCAGCCTATCTCATCTGATGGAAAAATGTATACACTGTAGGCTCTAAAAATTAATATTGTGTTGCAGAACAGGGAGGTCAACCAATTTCCCTGAGTCATAGATGAGAAATTAAAATTTGTGACAAAAAGATTGATGGGTAGATACTATTCAATTTATTCAAGGACAGAGATTGATTTGTTGTCTGCAATTGCATTTTGCATGACTTTGACTTTTCCAACATTTTTAAGGCAGTCTTTATAAGGACAGCGTTAAAAAAAAGTTACTGATAAAGTTGCTGATGGATAGGTTGATAATTTTCTGGAAAGATAGATGAGGGTAAAAACCTGTATACATCAGTCTTTGAATCTCTGAAACTTGATCACTGCATGATACAACACACAAAAGCAAAGAAGAGATCCTTATTTGAGCTGATCAATGCGACTGTGTGAACAAGAAAAACAGATGTGAACACTGCGGGGAACTGTGCCCCTCACAGATAATGCCTCAATCATTCCACTGAGAAAATGACACTTACAGCTTCTCTAAAACGTCTTGTGCAACTCAAAATATTTCCAAGGTTCAAGGAAAACTGTTTGTGTGGGCGTGTGTGTGGGGAACTGAAGGACCTTTTTGGTTGACTAAAAACACAGGGGCTTCTATTCCCTCGCTCACATGATGAAGAGGGCGCCTTGCCTGGCATACTATTCAACATCTACACCGTACGGCGTGTGCTACTTCACGCTCACGTGTGCTTCAGTTCCAAATAAAAATGCTAATTATTCAACAAGCACAGGTTGAGGGGGGCACTTCCATAGAGAATGCAGCACAACAACAACAATTGAAAAGAAGAAGAGCAAATTACATCTCATCTTTGAGCATAGGGTGATCTAAGCAGACACAATGTTCTCATCATGAATGGTGCCGTGTGGACAAATTGAATATATTAATCACAGTACAAAGGGACGCGTCACATATGCAGCTTGCTACTTTCTGAATAATAACATATTAACATATTATTTGCACAATATGAGATAATCGCGTTTGGTTAAACGTTTCATTGTCCCCTTTATTAACACTGACACTGCTTTCTAAATGGTGAGGATCTGATCCTATGTCCTTCCCTTGAAACCTTCATTTTGTTCCACCACTGCAAACGTGTGATCTGACTCTTCCATTGAGGGGTCCACGGTAACTTTGGTGGGGTTACGTCTGTTGCTACAAACTGATGTGTCTGGTTCTTTCTGTACTACAAAGAGCTCAGTGAGTAATACCACTGCAGGCTGCCTTGGATACAGTTGACAAAGCAGCCATCAACACACATCACCTGCCTCACTTGATACGTTCCAACTTTGCTTCGACTCATCTTTGATTAATTAGAGTTGGCAGTTACAGAGGCTGGGGAGAGTCAATGCTGTGACAAAAGATTTGGAAATAATCTAAAACTAAAAACTACTCGTCCAAGTGCACCTGAATGCACCCAGCTATGTTTGTCCACTGTTATGTTAATGAGAACTTTTCAAGGGGAATCTTTTTTAAGCCCTCCAACGGTTTTGCAGTTTGCTGAATCATCTGATGACATGAACACATGCAGCTCTGCACATTTCTTTTGTCTCCCCGCAATATGAAGGCGCCACCAGATGATTTAACCTGTCCAATCGATCGTTAAGTGCATGTCTCAGTTATATCGTAAAAACACAGGATGTCACTCACCAAATACAGTGCGAGCAGGAACCGATTCTCTGTTTAGCCAGAAGGAGACCTGAGACAGTATGACAGTCATGATGCACGGGAGGTAGGTTTGAATCACAAAATAGCCAATTTTCCTTTTCAAATAGAAATATGTTGTCATCACTACATAGTCTCCTGAGGGGGAGGAAAGAAACACAGAAAGAGATGGAGAGAGACACAGAGTCATAATTATTAATACAGCTGTGCACAGTCGGGAGATACATAAACTGAAATATTCAAGGTAAAATTTATGAAAGTTGGTGCATTTGCATCATTAAAGTAGCTCAGAGGATTGTAAACCAGAGCAATGCTATAGAAAATGCTGCTCCAGAGGATTCCACGAGCTTGTGATGTACACTTTGTGTAAAAAAGTCACATGACTGATCCAAACATGAAATTTGGAAGGGTGGAAAAAGAAGTGAAGTGACGTACGACATCACTGATTTGAATGTTTTTGGTTCAGATTTGATGGTTCACTTAGCAGCACAATAGGAAATTCAGGACAGTGGCATGTCGAGGTAAACCTTGAGATGAGGCACAAATGTTAACAGACTAGTTGTCTAAAGAAAATAAGCTTGCATAAAACACAGTTGCCCAAATATGTTGTTCCACATATTCAGTCACACTGAGCAACAATCTTCCCTCCTCACTTGAATTTTGAATATGCAGCCTTTTTCAAGGAATACTCCCCCAAAAATGTAGGCTGTAAAGATGCCTCTGAGTCATTTGTTGCTGATCCTCCGTGGAGATCTGCTGGAGCAGTGTACATAATGTTCTCCGATTTTCAGTGGAGCACTGCTTTCGATGCATATGTACATTTCCCCACAGCTCTCTTAGCTGTAGATGTGAAGATCATCAACCTGCGTCATTCTAACCCTTGATATTAAACATTTCCAACAGCTCAGATTGTTGTCACTGACAGCAGCAAATGTTCCCCTAAGCACCAGCTCTCTTTGCCATGTCTGTAATCTGTGTTGCAAAGATATGAGAAAAAAAACATTGTTCCCTGCAGGGTCTTTTTCTGAGCAGACTCTAACCAGAGCCGAACTGGCTCAAATCCTCCCGTTCCCTTGGCTTGCTGTCGTCCATTAGGTTTAAAGAAATTACTTTTTTCACCTCTAAAAAAAGTACCTTTTTTCACCTTGTTCAGTTAAACTTGTTCAACTGAACAAGTTTATGAAAGTAATCATGTTGAGTCCAGCTTGAGTTTTTGTATTTTTAGCCGGACTAGCTGGTCCTATGCAGTTTTGTGGACTGAAGGTTAAACTACCAAACAGCACTACAATGCCGATGGGCTCAAAGAGGGTGTCCTCTGTTACACAAGTACTCTTATCTCTACAACTTGCAATATCCTTTCTGCTTCCTGAGGAAAACTGGCTGAGAGCCATTCAACAAAGCGGTTCCATGATGGTTTAGACTCTAAACACAATATCTTTGGGATTCAATAGCTCACCTCTTGAGAGCTGCATGAGCAAACCGCTTCACTGCAGAGGTTAAATCTCTCAAAATGGAAAGCCAGTGTTACTCAGTTGCACTCTGTCGGTAATTACCAAGCGCCCCTCTGAATCAACCTTTCCATGGCTTTGCAGTAATCAGTACTTTCGCACTTTATCAGGTCCTGTTGCACTGTTCCCTGAAGCTGGAGGCTGATACTTAAAATGTTGCCTGTTAGATCAAAATTTATGAAAATAGTGGGGCGACTTACAATTTCTTATTTCTTTCTCAAATGAATATGATACCAGAAGCATGGGCTGGCAGATTTTCTTTTAATTCTTTGCTTACTGAAATAAATCGACTCTGGGCTCTCGCCCCGCACAGAGTAGGAATAAGACCGTCACCTCTGGCACACCTCCTCATATTATCTTTGTAAATATGCTGAATAGTTTCCCGAAAGCGGAGTCATTTCCTCGACGGACCCAAATAATGCAAGCCAAATCTAAAATGACAGAAACTGGAGAAAAGTGCAGACTGTTACTTTATGAAAAACAACAAAATAGTGCCGGTGTATTTCAATAGAAAGCAGGGAAGGCAATTTCATTTACTGCATAAATAATGTAGCAAAAGCAATAAGAGTTTATATTTTAAAGGAAAGGGTTTCATCACATGACACACACTCATTTTTGTTTCACTGCTTGCAGTTTCCTCCATCGAAATAGACCTTGGTGTGTCCGCCGAAGCTGTCAAATTGCTGTAAAATGTTGCTTGGTCCAGCCCGTTTGCACCAGCGGCATACAAGCTTAATATGGTGTGTTGTTTGGGTCAGGACCTCACCTTCTGACTGCTCAAACTCACCAAATTGGATTTAATTTAACACACACTGTGCACTGCTCTCTGAGCTGAGGATGGCATATATAGTGTACCTGTGCTGGAACTGATGTTTTCTTTGCCAATAACATGTCCCAGTAAGTCATACTGGTTCAGCCTGGAGCCATCCTTTGCCACAGCAACAGATAGTTCGTCTTCCTGGGACCACAGGTAGATCACCTCGTTATTGGTGTAAGCATCTGGGTAACAGAGAGAACAGTAATTGGCACAAAATAGCTGCAAAACTAATGACATTCCCATCAGCCCTAGCTGTATTTAGATCTACTAAATAGCAAATGGTAGCATGTTAACACGCTACACTAAGATGGTGAGCATGGTAAACACTACCTGCTAAATATCAGTAGTACAAGTACAAGTACAGCCTCACAGAGTCAGCAGCGTGGCTGGAGACTCTTGGGTAACAATTGATCAAGGAAACTCTCACTTCAAGCCAGTGGTTGAAAATGTTTGCTCTGTTTCGCTAAACGAAACACATCTCATGAAAGTATCCCATAGTCTCATATTCCTAGTGGTGAGTGCAGTTTGAGTCTTCTGAAGTTTTTCCAGGAAAGGAAAGACGCCTGTAGAGAACAATCACCAAGTTTCTTTTATTCTCCTTTTTGTTTCCTGCAGTGCGATTCTCTATCCTATTGAAGTCTGTTTTGTTGTGACCAACTGAACTGACTTACAACTTCCGAATTTCAGAGGACAGGCGTGTGCGTCCATCGGGAAATCCTCCAGGTGCATGGGGCACTCGGCATGAATGGTCAACCTGAGGGGGAGAGACAATACTCCAGCGGTCAGACGGCAGTACGTTACAAACACATCATGACGCACCGTATGTCGCCAGAAACAAAACTGTGCATTTTCATAGACCAAAGTTCTATAGTCAGACATGATATGAATGTTCCCTGACATTTTCTGAGGGCACTAAAGAAGAAAATCAAGGCATTTGACATGCCACAGTAACTGATTTTCCAGCCACATTTGTGTATTATGTTTTAAGGATAAGATAAGATGAGCTTCAGCTCAAGGACAGAAATATAGTAATAGTAGTATAGTATAGTAAAAATAGAAACTTTACAAGAACAATTACACTCAAGATTACAAGGCAAGCAGTAAACATAGTACTCACAATCAGTGTTATGAACTATTATAACATATAACATATATATATATATTATAACATATAACATAACATATAACATATATATATATTATAACATATAACATAATATAACATATAACATAACATAACATTATAACTACTATAATATGAACTATTAGTGCAGTATTGCTCTGAAGTGACATGCTGTAGTGGTGGGATTAGTCACCACACATTGTAGATAGTGTAATGTATTGTGTAATATGATTCCATCTAGAATAACAGCTTACACCAAAATTATTTATATATGAATATATAGTGATAATTAGTGTGTTTCTGTATTAATATAGAAATATAGCACATAATGTAATAAAACAGTAACAAATTGACATATGAAAATACAATATAGGATGGTGTATAGTAACGTAGTATATAATGTAATATTTATTATAGTACATATAGAATTGAAAATGAATTTGTGTGTTGTAAAAGCTGGAGGAAGAACAGACATTGCACTCTCTCCTCCCTCCCACAGACACCATTGCTAATGAGAGCTCAGCTGATTTACAACAAAGACAAAAGTCTCCAGAGAGCACCGGAGTTTATTTCGTTTTGTCAGATGGCCGAGCCACACTACGCACTCTGGGAAGTAAATAGGGAAGCAGAGCATATTATCTCACTCATAAATGTTTAATCAACATAAACCCCACAGAGCCACCCTGCAGTGGACTGAGGTACTCATGAACGGACCACGACCGGGTTCTTCTCACTCGATCACAACATTTATAGTTATCAATTCAAAACTGGGCTATCTGAGCAACCGGGATAGGAACAGAATACCTGAGCAAGTAAATGTAGTTTGTATATTGGTAATTAGTTACTGTACGTATTGTAGGCCTTGTAACGTGTTGTAACATGTCAACTTGTACACTCGATGAAGATCATAATGAATGAAGTCATGTATACTCATCATTGTAAACAGTTTCAAGTTCATTGCAGCCCACGTACTAAAACTAACGTCACAGACCACTTCTTCAGACCAACTTACTGTTTCCAATTAGCTCCTTGTGTTGCACTTGCAACAACCCTGTGACCCTTTTTACACCCTCTTGGCTGCTCTATCGTGCTGCCTCATTACTGATAAGTGGCTCAGTAACTACCCAAATTGACGCAATACAGCATAAATCAAACTGGAGCAACGCACGGCTGCATATCATACCGCACTTAAACCAGCGACTAAATGATGAAATTCATCTGATTCCTCTTGGCTGTACTGATGTTTTAATATAAACTAAGGCAAACTAAATAACAGATAACAAAATGCTTTGATTAAATACAACAAAGTGGGCTGTCCTTGTGCAATTACAAAACCTCACATGAAGTATGAAGGGGACACGGCTAAGTCTACAGCGATGCTAGCGGCATGTGAGGCTTTACTTCGGTACTTTTAGCACGGTGCTAACATGGCACTGTTTATCAGGTATAATGTTATCCATGTTCTCCCGCTCAGTGTAGCATGTTAGTGTGCTAAAATGAGCTAATTAGCTCTAAACATACAACTGAGGCTGATGGGAATTACATTTTATAGGCAGTTGGTCATAAACCAAAGTATTGAAAAAATTCAGACCTACTGGGGACGCTAGATGAAAAGTAATGGATGAGTAAATAACTACAATTCATCCTCAGGGGAACACGAATGGCATCCATCCAAGAGTCGTTTAGATATTTCAGTCCCAATCAAAGTGGTGGACCGACCGGCCACTAGCATGGTTACAAAGCAAGATTGACGGAAGAATATGAAGCACAAACCGTATATATTTAGTTTTCTAGAACATGTGTTCTAAATTCAACAATATATATATATATATATATATATATATATATATATATATATATATATATATATATATATATATATATATATATATATATTTATTCATTAAGTCTCTGCTTTAAGGCAGTATTGCACCAACTGATTCACATTTTGTTTCTGGTGGTTCATGAGCCGTTTAATCCAATTTGGGGATTTAAGAATAAATCAATTCTGGCAAAAAGTTGAAACCAAAAATATACAGCGCTTTCTTTTGAGGAGAACATTTGAAACATTTCATGAATTGATATTCTGTATCAATGGAGAAATAATTGCTTTAGTAACCAGTTTGAGGTAAACTGAGAGTGAGTGATAAATGTTTCCACACAAAAACAAGACTGCAGCAGCACTGGCAGACAATAACAGCTCATTCAATGCAAAAATAATGACGCAATCCTGCAGAGCGGAGACCTTCACAGAATTTGTCAGTTCAGATGCTGCAGACGTGCTGATTAAATGGATTTAAGCGGTTGTTTTGGGCGGAGTGCAAATCAACACAAGGAGCCGTGGTGATGCGCTTCTGACTAAACTTCCTGTGAAAATAGATGGATTTATATTCTAAAACCTAATACCTGTGACGGGTGCTCAGGCAGATTTAAGTTATCATTCTCTCCTTTTGGAGTGTTACCTCTGCCTCGAACAATAAAGGCAAATTTTGCCTAAAACCCCTTCAAATAATCAGCCAATGCTCCATTATGATGGCAAGGTAGTCCATGAATTGAACACTTACAAAATTCTTTTAAATACTTATTAGAAAAAACTTTTCATATTAGCCTTAGGATTTCTTATATTTATATGCAAAAGGTAAAGCAAAATACCACAAATAAACCAAAGGGTCTGAACAAATCGCATTGCAAATGCAACACAAAAGATAGCCGCTCCAGAACCGAAGGTTTGAATAAGGGCTTGAAACTGAATAGAATTGTAGCTTCAAACTGGATATGTGATGGCCAATAATCTGGTTCCAATACAAACACTTCATCTGGCCAAACATGTATACTTGGTTATGTAAACGCAACAGTCCTTGTAATAATCCATTCTTGGCCTTGGAAGAACTGCCGACACATCACAAATCTATTCTTTTGGGAATACGCAATGATTTTCTTTCATTATTTAATTTTCACCCTTGAAAATATAACATATACTGTAAATACATAAATACAATATATATATTCAAGTTTCTGATGAAAGTCAAGGATTATATGGGTTGAAAACCAATGAATTATTTCTCCATTCAAGCAGATTGTGTTACTCACTGGCTGTGGGTGTCTCGGTAGCTGATACTACTTATAGTGTGTTTTATGTACAATGGCACTCTATGATCAAGTGATTATTCACTGAGTTGTCTGTATAGGAAACATTTGTGGCTGCAGGTCAGTTATCTGGTACTCAGTCAGACTAAATGATCAGAAATCCAGATAGCTGCAGCAGATAGCTGCCTGGTTTTAAGTGAAACATCTATACTTTAACATCTATTGGACTAATTGCCATTACAGTTCGGTACAGATATCCATGTCACACTGAGGATAATCTCTATAAACCGATATATACAGTACATGTGAATGCAGAATCTGTAGGTGAAGGGACACGATTTTGCAATCGGTTTGTGATTGTAGTTTTGTAGTCTGAGTATTGACCAACCACGTTCCAGCGTGATCTGGTTGGCTGGTAAACAATTCTTGGAACTCATCCTTGCTTTTTATTAACCTTGCCAATTGGCTACTTCTGAAACAATCCTGTCTCTCAACTCCAACTCCATTAATCTCAAGTTGCCAATTGGACCGTAAACAGTGATCTTTGTGGAGAAGGAAGTCTTGGCCCAGATATCTGCATATCAGAAGCTTCACCGGGAACCCGAACCCCAGAAATACTGTCCAGTGTCCCTAGAGGGTGAATGAGCTCTAAGGTCTCCTCTAAGTGACAAGCAGCTCCTCCAGTGTTACTCACCTTTTTTTCAAAAAACATGTGAATATTTATTTTAACTGTTTATCTGATAACATAAATTAAAGAAGTTAAAGGGTTAATAATCAACATCCCTACCACCAGCAGGTGAACAATTTATTATGTCCAATACTTTTGTTCATTAACTGCGAAACTAATTACATTCCCCACTGGAGGTTAAAATTACAAATTACTTGCTGATTTGAATCATTTGGTTAATGTGTTTGTTTTTCCATCCATCCATTATCTGTTAGGACTATCTGTTATGCACCAAACTGACTTTTTTTAGTCCCGATTTCAATTCCTGGGCTTTGGGTATCAGTCAATACAGAGTACCGATACCAGTGTTTCATCAATACGCTCACTGTGTGGAGTTGACTGGGATCATTCTTTCATGTGTAAGGCCAGATTTCCAGCTGTACTTTGTGTTGAGTGCTCGGTAGTAAACATGCGGACACGCTAAACTATGATGGTGAACATGGCTCACATTACACCTGCAAGCTAGTGTGCTAATTGTAGCATTTAGCTCGGAGCATTACTGTGATTACGTCCGTCCTCATGGCATGGCTGGTGACTCTTCGCCTCGATGAAGTTAGTTAGTCAAAAGTGGCAGCGATTTCAAAAGCGGCTCACCTCATCGTGTAGAGAAGCGTGCCGTTGTCGACTAGCCGAAGCAGTTTGTTAGGAGTCGTCATGTTGTGGGCCACTGATTTCTTTCCGTTGTGGAAAAATGTATCGGGGGTCCAGATTTTACTGGCCAGGAGGTTGTTGAGGGGTAAAACTTGCATGGGCCCGTCAAACTTCAGCCGCTCGTCCCTCCAACTCTGACGGAAGAAGACATCAATGGTGTACTCCTGAGGGGACGAGAGTGCAAAACATTAGTTTGAGTGAACAAATAACACAAAATATGTTCTTTTGTGAATCATCTCTGCACGTGAAAGTGCTTTAGCCAGTCATTGTTTTTCATAAGATACAGGTGTGTGCCATGCTATATACACGTTTCATATACATACACATTGAGCTTTTTAAAGTCATGTAGTCCTGCATCATGTAATGACTATACTCTTTTAGGGCTAAGACACACATTTGCCTCATGTAAAAACCTTGTTGTACATCTTTTTCATGTTTTATTAATACGCAAAAAAAGTCTTTCTGTGTTGTCACCAACACACAGACAACAAAAAACAAAACAAAAAAATTACTGCAGGAAGTAGCCCATTAAAAAAGGAATTTATTTCACATCGTTCATTCAATGGGATTTGGTGTCCTAGCAACAGACTTCCCACATCAGCTGCAGACTGAATGCAGCTGTCTTAGCAGAGTGAGATGGAGATAAGCTGTGTCTTGTGCAACAGTACACATTGCTGGTGATCAATACAAGCGCGCCGTATGTGTGTCTCTGTCATTTGCTCGTACTGCGAGCGGGACTCGTGTGGCGCACCGCTCACCAGTGAGCTGTAACCGGCTTCTCATCCCACGAGTGAAAAACTGATAAAGTAATTTCTCAGTGGCTTTAACAACAGGAAGCCATCATCCCCCAGCAGGAGAAGGGCACAGCTTCCACACAACCCATCAACAGGGCCCCGCTATACAGCGCGGGGTGGACGCCTCTTAATTGTTGTGATTGGCCTCCTGGTGGCCGGCATTCAGAACCATAAAGCAATTACGCTGCATCTGTCCACGCGGCACTGCTCTTAATAAAGCAGAAAGCTTCACAGACGGACAACAGCAATAGTGAACCAGATCTCAACCACACGTGCAAATTGAGTTATGCTCCTCTCATTTGATTATTTTCTGTTCAGTAATGTCTAAAGTGTCTACAATCCCTACACATCTAATATAAAAACCAGCCATGGAAAGAGGGCTAGAATATTTTACTCAAGAAAAAGTAATTACTTTGCATACATTTTAGTCAAGTTGAGGGTTTACTTGTGCTATATGATGATGCTTGGTACAGCCATTAAATTAAAGAACACCTTCAAATTACAAAATAATGTGCATTAGCATGTCAACATATACTAACTAGTGGAAACACATCACACCTTCCTAGAATTAACCAAAAAGGACAACACTCAACAAATGTAAATGGAAAAGATATTACAACAATAAATAGGTGAAAAGAGTTATGGACACCGTGGCGGGTGCAACAAACATTTTAGGCTTGTTATGAATATTATATTACATTTCTGCCACTAAATCCTACACCCTGTCCCTTTTAAGTATGGGTCAAAGGAATGATTTAAACAACGTTGACAGTTTTTTTCAGCGGTGCAAGTAACAAATTACATTTACTCTCTTACTAAGTTTAAAAAGTAATGCATCTTCTTTCACACCAATTACTCCACATTGAGTTTGGTCATGAATTAAATGCCCAGTGCAGACAACAAAGGACTCTCCGAGTCACAAGACACGCACTATGGTGATTTATTGCTCTTTGTCCTGTGTGTCTTCGACCAAAACTTTCTGGCAACAATACAAGAAAGTTTGCTCTGTCCTGGCACAGGAAAACCCTCGAAGCGTTTAAATCTCCATTACCACAGTAAAACTCTTGAATGCACTTCACTATTCTGGCCTTTTCTGAATGAGATGCAACAACAATGCCAGACCTCATCCCAATCAGTGTAAAACATCCAGTGATGAATAAACAGACAGTAGTGGGCTTGGCTCGGCCGGACGAAGCCCTCATTTGTTTGTTTCTTTTGGACAGGAATCTCCTGTAAACACAGTGAATTCATTTGAAGACTGAAAGACAGGGATGGGGAAAAGCATAGTCGATCTCCACACTCGGCCAAATGGCGCAATCAGTTCAAATGCCAGCTGGTGTTCCTCCAGGGACTGAGTGATTGATTTCTCCTTGACAGAGGAGACGGAGCGGAGCCTCGATCCAACGGTAGTTTTCAAATGTCTATTTTTTATAGCAACAAGGATCATGAATGGATTTACTGTAGCAAGCCACTGTAATTTAAATGGCATTTATGGCACCTGTGACAAAAAGATTCATGAATATAGAATCACCCACATGAAATACAGATGCCTTTTTATGCCTCTGTGTGTAAATATATATACATATATATATATATCATCTCTATTTTGGCATCCCACCTGTACTAGAAAGCAAAGAGAGACTCAGGATATGTGGGGAGAGAAAGAGGGGCACGGCATGCCACAAGCGCCCCAGGATGGATTTAGAAGTGGATTTTTTTGTTGTTGTTACTAACAATGGATCAAATGCCTTCGAGCTTTTTGAAAGGGGTCACTTGTAGCGACAAACCCACGGAGAATGAACACTGACTGTGCAGTTCATCACAGTTCTGTGGAGCTTTCAGCGTCTTTCGGCTCATTGTTTTATGTCTCTGGCCTTCAGTAGTGCTGGTGTGGTTTCTCTCTTATCAGCACCATTTCCAGACACAGCCAGTAGCTGTTTCCAGCTACGCAGCTCTGATTAACCCGGTGCACACGTCCTGCCCAGCACCAAATGGTAGACAGACAACCTTAGCGACTAGCTGGTGAACATAGTGTTTAGCAACTAAAGAGACAAATATTGTTTTTGTTTTTTAAAAAGGAGCGTGAATGTGGGACTTAAATTCATCAGGTGAACCTGAACAGAATTGTTGTGTAAATAAGCAACTTCCGCCTCATGAAAAGGACAGTGGCTCAGTGTGCTTTCACATTCTTTAAGCTTCAAAGTACACAGTAAAGACTTTAATAAGACATTTAATGGAATCACTTTAGTTGCTGCGCATAAACAACATATATCAAATGATAAATATTTTTGTGGAATTCACCTTTTCTGCCTCTTGCAGTGTCAATACATGTAAATGAATCAGACAAAACAATCCCCCTGTTTATTCATGCATGATTCATAATGATGTAGAAATAACTGTCGTTGTCCTATATGCCATAACTAAACGGGTCTCTGATGTTTTCAAGTCAAGGTCAATTACTGAACACTTAATAGATACTGCAGAATTGTCACAGCGGTGCTGAAAAGAACGCACAAACAGATACAAATAGGGATTAGGAAACGAGGGAGAGAACGAGCTTGTCACGCACACGCAAACATGAGTCCTCTGCTCACATGTGAGCGTTAAGAGGAGTGGTGGAAAGAGTGAGAGAGTCAAATAGGGAAAAGGAAATGAGGAAAATGATAGGAAAGGCTGATAAGGTGGCAGTTAAGGTAGGATGTCCACAAGACGGGGCTAAATGAGTCCAGACGTTCAAAAAAACGACAGTGTCTGGCTCTCTGATAATGGCAGGAAGGTTGTGTCTAATATCTGATAGAATATTAATGCAGCCTTTTATCTTCAATTAATAGGTTCATTAAATTCGAAACATTTAGATATTAGATCCCATTATAATAATGTCATTATGTTTTAGTTTTAATTTGGTTTTACTCAACCGAGCTGGAAGTTTAAGTCTCGAGGTTGTTTCGGTCACTTGATCTCTCGTGGTTTTTCCAGCGGATGTGCAAGCTTATTATTTGTCTTTTCATTGAATCATCTGGTTGACAGAACTACATATCTGCCATTTGACATGCAACATCTCATTCCTTTTCCAAATATATTACACAAATAATGTCATATCCTGAAGACAAGTAGCTGAGTCCCGGAAATTGAAATCTCAGATTATTTCTGCACAGTAATTTATCCTCCGATGGTCCGACTTGATGTACACGTTGTGATTTGGTGCCCCTGACAAGATACTGGATACCGTGCGAGATAGCCATTTCCCCAATTTATTGTGCATAAATGTTGCATGTGATGCATGCTACAATGTCTTGTTTTCGACAGTAAACAGCAGACCAGAGATAACGCTGTGACTAGCAGGTGTGGGGATGATGCAGCCGGCTTCCTGGAGGCAGTGCATTCATGCGGCTTGGCTCTTCTGAACTTCTCAGTCAAAGACTTGATTAATGTCTAGTCTAATTACTGGTCCTTCTGGCTCTCGGCTTGTCAATTATTCTCTCTTGCTTCGCTTCTTGTGTGCTGTTCACCTTTTCCCTGCTGGGAGTGTAACCTGTGTGAGGCTTTTCAATGAGCTGTGAATCCCATACCAACTGCAATTATCTTCAGTGTTCATCAGCTTCTGCAGCTCTGAGGCATAAAGAGGCTTTGGCACTTTCATTGTGCCTCAGTAACATTTTGGGCCTTGGATATAATCAGCCTGCAAACAGAGAGTCGTAAACACAAGAAGGATGTGTTGCAGTGAACGAAACAGAACTGTTTCAAAACAGAAACATTATGCATTTTTTAAATCTGAGGCACATTATTAAATCAAGGTTATTTTGAGCTGCTCTCAGGGAAATGAACATAAGTTGCTCCCATTTAACAAGGAGATGAGAGCAAAAATACATTTTGGTCAACATGTAGAAGAACAAAGTGTAAACCCATCGCCTCATAATCTATAATAAATACATGTAAGTGCAGGGTTTGTTTTATTCACTGGCAACGTCCACAAAGTGCTGCACTCTTATAACGCGGGAAAGTCGTAGCTCGGTGATCGGGGTGGATGACGGGTTTACAAAGACTCCAGTCTTTGATACCAGAGACAAACTTTTTTCTTCTCAATGCTATATTTCTTTTTCATCTTTACGCACACAGCTAAAGAGGTTGTGTGTTCGAGTAATGCCAAATCGTGGGTGAATTACACTCAATATGGTACTTGAACGCATCATTTGTCACTGTCGACTTTTTCAATATTTAACAAAGACCGTGTCAGCTTTAGGGCTGACAGTGTGGGTTTATCATTTGAAGATGGGAAGTTTCATTCAAACAGGATGGCTGTGTCATCAAAACATTTTTGAATGGGCAACAAGAAGAAAAAAGAAAAAATATAGAGCTGTAAATGGCAGAGGATACGATCACTCTGTTCTGCAGAAAGGTTCCACAGCACAGTGAACACCGTTTAGCCACCACATGTTAATGTCTACTCCAATAAGGTTAATAGAGGCTCTCTAAAGTTCACAACACCTCTTTTGACAGCAACCATGTTGGAAATTGGATTTTGGAACAAACTCCAAGATAGCCAACCAAAATATTCAACATGCCATTGAATGCTTGGGCAATTAATGAGGAACCAATTCTGTCCTCAAGCTGCATGTCCAACGATCACGGATCGACCAGATTCTAAAGTGATTCTTGGGCAATCAATGGTGGGTTCAAATTGGGCTTGACCCGCACAGAGCCGTCTTTGAGTGGCCTACATATAGCCAGAAAAACACTATAGTTTCTTTAGTTGCCATTATTGGGAAAACAAATTAAATACAAATGCGCATACACTCAATAAAATGTTTCCTCCCTATGTTGACAAAAACTTGACCTGAGCACTATTAGATGCTGATCGTGTCACTGTAGAAGAGGATGAATTATAAATAAATATCAGAACACATCTGACTGATGAAGTCAAATGAAACAATGATTAAAATTACTGGGAAGTAATAATTGATACAGTGAATACAAATAATCAAAGATTTTGTCTTGAGGAGGGAGACCTGTTTTTCCGGACAACACAACACATATTTCCATGATCTCCACGCGTCCTATCAGTCCAACAACACATGCTTCACAACACTGGGCTGCCAGCAGAAAATAATGTCTCATCCTACACCATTTGTTCCAATGTTGTTGTCATCACCGATATGATTGCAGTTGGGTAATCTTCTCGATGCTCAGAAAATGAACACGTTGAAACTAGGGCAAATACAATGGGTTGCTCTTAATCCCAAAACAGACTTCCTGCCATTTGTTCGTAATATGATTGCATTGTTATGAAGTCTTCCATTTCTTGTGGCTCCCATTTTCACAAAATAAATGTAAGGTCGTAAATAGACAATGCTTGCTCGGCTTTCAAGTTGTTCTCGCCCTGAACATGAATCCTATGTGACGCTAGGGAACATGATGACATGAATGCTGAGTAAAAAAAAATCAGCCCTATTTTCTTTTCTTTCTGAAAGGTGCTGAGAATCTATAAGACAAATTAAAAAATATTGTGAAAAGGGGCTAAATTGGACGAGCAACTCTTTGAACAAGGTCAACATGATTGATGCAGAATGCAGGAGTTCACTTACACTTTTTAGTAACACAAAGCTCCATCTGTGCTGTTCAAAAGACCTTGAACTGCTCAGGCGTTTTGGAGTTTGAGTTTCCAGAGATTGACAAAGAAGTCAGTGATGGCCACATCTCACCATGGTTTCACAAAGTAGGCTTCAGCTCAGTACCTGTGACAGCCTCAATCGCTTCCCATTTCATCAGAGCAGACCTGTCAAATCCCGACATGAAACGGGCAAATGTGCCGTGACACTGCATGAATGAGTTGCGACTCATGCAGAAGGGGGGAGGGAGAAAGAAAAAGACAGAAGAAAGATTAGCAAGAGTAAGTAAGAAAGGGGAGGCTTGAGGTGGAGAAAGGCATCCACCTACTTACCAGGGATCAGCATCAAGATTGTAACCCACATTCCGGGTCTTGGTGTGACACACTGCAGGAATCAGACACGACTCTGAACAACGTTCCCTGTTATCGGCCTAATACTTGGGTTCCACTCCGATTATTCAGTTAGCTTCCCTCCTGTTGCAATAGTGGGACACTGAAGGCAGATGCGGCGTATTGAGGTCCAAGTGAAAGCTGAACGAGTGGCCCGCAGGGTGAGCGAGAAGCAGACATTTCTGGGACACTTGATGTAACAGAGATGGGTAATTGGACGACTGGATGTTCACGACATAAAGTATGAGATGCCTAGGGTATAGAATGTGCTCTGTCTAGCAGCATAGTTTTATAAGTTTCTCCAAGGGTGTATGCTTCACATTGTTCTCATGCTAGCGGCGTGACCCCAGAGATGGCAATAGCAGTCGGTCAGTCCATCCCTTTGGTCCAGACTGAAAGATCATCAATGGATGGATGGATTGCTATGAATTCAGAGTAGGATCTTTTAACTCTGGTGATCTCCTGACTCCTCATTTAACACCACGGTAGCAGGTCACAAATCCAGGGAAATATCTGTAAATCTACAAAATGCATTGTACAACATTTTGCACACGTTCATGGTCCCCAGGCGATGTATCAGACTGATTGTGCTGATCCCTTGACTTTTCCTCCAGCGCCACCAGCTGGTTGATATTTGTGGTTTTGAGTTCAGACTCTCAATAACTATTTGATAAGCAAAGACCTGTAATGCTAGCACTGTCATTATAAACAGTGCTAGCATGTTCACATGCTAATGCTAGGCAGAGCAGTACTTTGAGCTGAGTGCTAAGTATAGCCTCACAACTGCTAGCGTGGCTGTAGGGTCTTCGTCCTGTTGGTTACTTATCAATAATCCATTCTATGAAATTAACAAAGGACTGAAACATTATTCTAACAGATGGTGTATTCCAGGTTGCCTGCAGCGAATGTGGTGAAGACTAATAAGTAACAAGAGCATTTACAGAATGTGCAGTAGTGTTCCCTGATTGAGGTGATATGGTATTAAATGCCAAGCACAATCCAGGGCTATCTCAGTGTCCCATTGCTTCCTGTAGCCTCCCCCTCACACAAAACAATAGGCTGATCTCCATCCTCTAAATGTTGGTCTATTCAATCTAAAACACAAACCATGAATACATTCCTTTATGTCTTTTAACAGTGTCAAGGTTACTAATTAATGACAACAATTTCCACGGATAACCTTTTATTCACTTTAATTTCCACATTGAAATAGTTGTTTTTACCTTTTCGAGTGTGTTATACTCACATGTATTCAAGCAACGGGGGTGACTCTGGGTTCACTTATATTGCATCAATAGCAACGGTGGCATTTATGGAGTAATATTTTAGTTTATTATGAGGAGCCACTTTCAATTTAAAGCTTATTAAACAGTTAACAGGCGTTTATCAAATGACCCCTTAATGGAATCTGGAGAGAAACAACTAATGCAGTAACAACAAGATAACAAGAAGTAGACAAAAAGATACTTTGCATGTCCTTGGCAGCATACAGCTGATTTCCCTCTCTTTATTTAATGACTAAATAGCTGCCCAAAATGAATTTGTTAAACTCTGGCGAATCGTCTTTCCTTTGGGGTACACTTCAAGGAAGGATCTTAAAAAGCTTCTCTCCACCTCTGAAATACCTCCAGGATTAGTCATTTCCTCTCCTTTAACTGACCTAGAAAACTGGTCCATGCTTTTGTTTCCCAGAACCGTGTACTGCAATGCTCAACACTCCGGGGCTGTCCTGCTCCACTCTCAAATAACACATCCGACTCATTCTCAAACTCACGAACCCGAAAACACGATCACACGACCCTGACCTACTGTGGGTTTGCCTTCATTGGCGCGGAATGCCAGAACTCTTGTGTTTTCAAAGCCGAAATATGCTTTTTAAAAATCAGGACAACAACAATGCGCCCCTCAGTACATCACACGTTTACCTGATCTGTAAACCGGCTGCAGCTCTCCGCCTGCTGATGCAACAGTACTTGTTATTCTCCAAACTCAAAAGACAAACCGAGTCACCCACTTACTCCCGGAGGGTGCCCTGCCTTTTGGAAATGGACGCACATTTCAGCAAATCAGACCACTCATTATTGAAGTCCAAAGTCAAGACCGACTTATTTAGTGCAGCCAACTATCCACATTTGCTCACTGTACTGTATAACCGTTGGTCTTGTCCTCTGATTCCCTCCCCTGCTTAGAGGGCCTCAGAGCTCCTAGAGCTGATTTGTGACCAACGGTTTATTTCTGTGGCTATCATGCAACCCCATTCAGTAGCTCTGCAACAAATTCTACCAATGTGAAGGTAGAATTTAGGAGATGCAGTAGGAGAACATTTGTTCTGAATGCAAAGTGCAGAAACACAATTTCTCACTACAATGTTGTAAAACAAAAAGATCATCGAACCAAAATTCCCAAAATGCAGACTCATTCATAGAATAACATGTTACAGTATCTGGCTAGACCTTGTCAGTGTTCCTACAACAATGTAACCACATCCATTGTTATACACCACATACATCACAGATGTAAACACAAGTAATCCACATTGCCATGTATATTTACAGACTTGCAATGCGCTGTACAAGAAGATACTAAGTCGTCTGTTTTGTAGTGTGATGCTTCCTGAGGGTTGATTAGCCTGACATTTTTTTGAGGCTGGAGTGTGGAAAATCTTGAAAGTCAATGCTTGAAGTCTTTATTCAGTGTTCATGTGCAGACGGAGACAGATTACGCAGCGTAGCCTGGGGCTATAGCCTTGCCTGGGTAATGATCAGTGAAATCCTGACATCATCTAAAACTGCCGGAGCAATGCAGAAATTTAAGACATTTGATATGTTGATGCTTTGTTTTCATACATCATACATCTGTGGAAGCCTTGGCAGCGACAGGCCACATTGATTGCACGACAAAAGCATAAGTGTGCATGGACTACAGGTATTTCTGCCTTTGACAGCAGACAGAAAACACCTAATCCCCACTCACAAAACATTACCACAAGTGGGTTGCCATGTCCTGTGCAGCCATCATGTGTGCCACTGCCTGTCCTTTGTGCCGTTGATTCATGATGTTGCCAAGTGGAGAATGAGAAGAGAATACAAAATTGGGTCTAGAATTGAGTCCTGAGAGACCCCCAAAGGTGATATCTGCTGTAAAAGATAAAGCACTGTCTATTGTAATAAGGTAAAAGAAACAACTCTTTCACAAAGCAAGTTCAACACTATGGTCAGTGTCTTCAAAATAGCAGAAATGGTCCATTTTGAATAGACTGTGGCACAGTTTTAAAGAACAGGGAGCATTTGTAAAGTTAGTATGTGTTAAGACTAAAGTATAGCGCCTGGCTTCTTGGCAATCATACATTGTATTAATGGTAATTGTTTGCTCAGTGTGCTAAATGAACAGCCTTTAATATTGTAATCTGAAATAACAATCTGCTCAATCATATAATCAATACATATTTGCTGTTTTGTAACTCCAAATAGCCTGACAGGACATGGACAGATCATGAGATAACGGGCCCCTGGGCATGTAAAAGGTAATTCTGTGTCTTGTCCTCATACATGTTGTGTTCGTTTTGTAGTTGCTTTGCAACTCTTTGTGTACCTGCATCTGCTTTTAGTCATTTTGTGTTTCTTTGTAGTTGTTTGATGTCCAACAACAACTGTTGACAGGTCACTTCATACAGAGGTTGGCTGGACCCGGTAGGCTGCGTTCAGTAATCAAACCAGCCAACTTCACGCAACACTGACGGATACGATACATCCAAGTATTTTCCTGAAGCTAAACAAACTATGAAGAACTACATAGGAATTATTCTAAAAAAAGAAACTGCAATTTTACAATATATGCCTCTGAGGGGAAAAGAGATCACAACAGTGTTAGATGCTTATTGTATTGTAGTGTCTGCCAAAGTCTGCAAAATGTGTTTTGTGCTAAAATTAAACCTCATCATCCTTCTTTGTATGTGTCTCAGGTTCTAATGTACAGTGCAGATGAAGTACAGAGAAGTATGAGTCACGTCATATTTTCTATTCACAGTCAGCCTCATGTCACCTAGAGCTGTGCTGATTGAAAAAAAAAAAGGAAAATAAAGGTATCTTAAAGATAAATAAATAGAGGCAGCAAACAGCAAAATGGGAAAATAAAGTTGTTTGAGGGGTTTTGTTTGATTACTGTATTAAAACGTTTATTCCTTTGTCACATGTTTATTATTAAGCTAAAGTACAACAGCGTCAAATCTTAATTATTTAAAATATAAGGTTACAAAAAATGGCAACCATATTTTCTATTTTGGCAACGAAAAGCTTATGGTTATGCTGCCTTCACCAAAAGCGTTACTCACATCAGTTTACTCGCTCGACAATAATGCTGTGTTCACACCAAAAGCGCTGCGAATGTTACTCACGCCTGAAAGGGGGCGTGGCTTATCTCTGTGGCTTATTTCCGTAAAAACTGTTACCGTTTCTGCCATTCACCATGGAAATAACCACTAGTTCTGCTTTATACTTGTTGTGTAAATTTCACATACGTTGGAACATCAAACTCCATCGTGTGTGGGTTCATAATATTACCCGTAGTCCCAAAACAGCGTCTGAATGACGGCGGCTACTAGCGCTACTTCAGCAGGTGATGATGGGTGGAGCTTCTCAACGCTGATTCATAGTCACGCAAATTTTTTGCCAGAGTTGGAAAATTTCAACTTGCGTGAACTTTGCATGTAATCTACTCGCGCGTCAAATTCGCAACGCTTTGGGTGTGAACGCAGCATTAGTGTTGAGCCCTGCCAAGTTCAACGTAATCGGTCCAGAAGAACTAATCAGAAATGAAGGGCATTTTACAAAATATTTGTAGCCCTTAAATCATCGCCTAATGAGCAACAAAACATGAAATGGACTTAATGTCACGTCACAAACGAAGCATTATCCAGAGACGATCATGTGCAGAGATTTGTTACAATAGCCCCCTGGTGGGACCACCGCAACTCAACTCAAAGTTTACAAAACCATTCATCTTGGAACGTCATACAGGCTGTCGAGCCAGCTCAGTGCTGAGGCCGAGAATCAACCCAGTGCTCAAGGCGGTCAATTAGAGCTGCATGATCAAATATGTCAAATGCTGCATAAGGTCCCAAGACAATGCATGGCCCATCTCCAGCATCTGCTGTTTGAAGGAGGTCATCGGGGGACCAAAATGGAATTAATCCAGAATAGAGCCGTTTAAAAACAGACAACATTGGTTGTCGTAATATAAATGTCATTGTTTCCTGTTGATTAAAACTGCACTGCAGTTGATTCTGTCTTTTACAGCTGAGTAGTGAAATTAACATTGTAAGGCCTAATGGCTTATACCTGCAAGACAATCAGCTGTGTAATCAAAGTGATTATATTACCCAACACTGTTATTAAGTAAACAATATTGCCATATGAGATCATTTAAATATTGTACAGCTCAATAGGCGACAGAAACAGCATTTTAGAGTCGGTACTTGTCGGTCCTGTAAGGGATTGTAAGGTCATAATTCCTGGAGAGAGACATTGCTGTTGAGCTTTTTCAAACATATATTTTGATGCTTTGAGCACCACACGCCGAGTGCCATGAAGTCCCAATATATTTGAGAGGAGGCAGACATCTCAAAGACTGATATCTCCAAAACTACGCAACTCATGGCAAAACAATCTAGATCATTAAATAGCACTATACAGGCAAGAGGAAAAATATAGGTATTTTTTTTATATTGGGGTGACCTGTCCCCTTAAACAAGACTGGAGTTTTTATTTCCAGAAGTTGTCAGAAGTGTTGCATGCATGACAGCAAAGAAAATGAGAGAAGCTCGCTGAAATATCATTCTATTATTCTGCAGAGAAGGTTCAGAAGCTGCACAATCCGAAATGACAAATGCTGTCCAAGTACTTCTGCCGCAGCAAGTGAACACCGATAACCTGCGTAGACGTGACGACTCGTGGGGATGATTTAGGAGTTAGGATGAAGTAGAAACATGAAAAATATGCTCACCATGTCTGTGTCCGACACCGGCCCGAAACTCGTCACATAGATGTTTGTCCTCACTTCTGTAATGCTCTCTGGGGAAAGAGACAACAAGGAACAACAAAAAGAAGAAGAAAAAGAAAACATTAGAGTGAAAGTCGGTGTAGAAAAAGCTTTGCTGCAGCTCCGTCTTTGTTAAGATGATTGTTTGTGTACATGCTGGTGAAGTCTGCCGGTTGGCATTCAACTAAGCCGCTTCACACAGAAATTCTCCTGTAATCAAGGGTTAGAGGAACACTTCAAAGTGAGGAAAAACTAGATTTATGTATTAGTGAAGAATTCCTGCCCCTGTTGGACGGCTTAATATCTGGATTCTTGCCGTCTTTGTACATCATTTTGTCATTTTGCTGTGTCACAGATGGCAAGTTTCAGAGCATAATGCCGGACGAATGGTACAAGACATTTCCAAAAAATGCATTGCTCGACAGTATTGGTAATAGTACTCGCAAGTATTTGGCCCAGGAGGGTTTCTTCAACCTCAAATTAGGGGGAAAATGCAACTTTACAGATGCTTTTGAAAGTCTTTTAGTTGAGTAAAACTACCATTTGTTTGGATAAAACTAGTTTTGTCCACTACAGCATAAAATCTGCTCTGGGCTCACGTCTGTGTCTGAGGAGAAAAGATCTCCCTTTTGAACCAAAATAAATTTAGTTAGCCTGCCCTGAAAACATTTAACAGTCCCTCAGGGACTACTGGCCCAGGAATAATATGCAGCAGTCAGCGTTAAGGATGCAGCTCTGCATGCGTTCGTTACTCAAATAATGGGCCCACTTGACTGCTATTACACAATTATATGCACACATCACATGTGTGCATATAATCACATTAGGCATGTTGTAGTCTATTGTCGTATGAATCTGGCATGACGGTTACAAGATTTGTCTGCTCTGTATGTTCCTAGAGGGCCACTGTAGTTCTTTATTCATAATCACGTGTGTCTCTGCATGTTATGTTGCATTACAAGCTCTATTGCAGCTTTTGTTCCGTCACAACAATGGTCAATGAATCACTTTTGTTACCGCAAGATGTTCCGATTGATTGGATGTGGTAAATTAGCCAGGACTTTATTAATCGTGAGATGTGAAATAATTGTCTCCAAATACTTTGCAAATGATTGGAATACAGCATTAAGTAGGGCATGATGTGATTGTCGTGACGGATCTAAAGTTGCCCTCTTCAGTGTGGACTGAATCAGCTCCTCGGGGCCAAATGTGTGAAGCGGGCTTTTGGGTCATTGGTGAGACAAATAGCTGCTCCCAGTGGTGCAACAACTCGAGAGTGATGAGGCCTTTCTCCAAAAGTGAATAGATCCTCGGCTCTAACTGTGTCTCAGATCTAACTGACCACCCACAGGTGAGGTCTCAAATCCTCTGGCAAAGGCCCCCCTTGAGGGAGGGGATCCACTTCCACATTAATCATTCCTGTGACACAAATAGCTCTCGCAAATGCGTGATTATCACAAAACCCAGTCAGCAGTTTGCATGGCGGGAGAATCGGGATGAGTTGCCCTGTTTCTGTTTACAACAAAGCACCAGAGCATAGGGCAGAGCTAATAGATGGCGCTGAAAATGAAATGAAATGGGTTTTCTCCAGTTTCTTTCTGGTCCGTTTTGTCTGAGATGGTCCAACATGACTGTTTCTCACTAGGATGGAGGCTGGGTGGGGGTTTGGTGCAACAGGAGGAGGAAGATTGGTAGCCTTGTTCATGTACACGTTGAAGGTTGAAGCTGTTGACTTTGATGAGTATCCGTGCTGAAGAGGAAACCCAACTGGTGTGTCTGTCTGCAGGTAGATGGTTGGACTAAATCTAAACCAGAGGTCTTTCAATGGTAATGTTGCAATATATGTTTGATAAACTAGATGAAAAAAGATTTATCTGCAACAGAAAATTACATATTCCATGCTGTTTGGCTATTTCAAGGAATAGTGCATGCAATATCAACTAGATTTACACGAGAATATTCCTTAGTGTTAAAGTACTGCTTGCATTCTAGACTGTCTCTGTTGGTTTTTATCTGAAGTA
The DNA here is from genome assembly GCF_910589615.1 of Taurulus bubalis. Classification (NCBI taxonomy): domain Eukaryota; kingdom Metazoa; phylum Chordata; class Actinopteri; order Perciformes; family Cottidae; genus Taurulus; species Taurulus bubalis. Next base: position 39,123,827 of record NC_136590.1, on the reverse strand, counting down.
AAAGAGACACAATGAGTCTTCCTGCAATACGCTGGCTTCTTCAAAACACAAGGCAACATTATTGTCCTATAAAATATAGACATAAGATGATAATTCCTATTTTTTATGAATAAAAGAACCATAAATAATAAATAGTTTAAACGTGGCCATCTTGCTGCGTAATAAATAAAACAAATAAGTTTACAAAATAAGCCTTCATAGAAATATTAGAAAATGTATCATATAGTGCATGCAACTACATACATTCAAGTGAACACACTACATGGCTCAGCATATGTTCATCTTTCAAAGCAATGATGCCCTACTGGCCCATGAATGAAGTGGAATATCTCAACCAATCGGACATGCTTTAGTCGTTCCGGTGCTTGTGGCTCAAGCTGTTGCAGTGGTTGCCCTTGTGTTTCCTCTGGCCTGTAATGGTCTCTCGGGCCTGGTGGGAAAGCCGGTTATGTTTCGCTGCACCACACAAGTCTGCACTACAAAGGGAAGCCATCCTGACTGCGAGTGGCGCAGGGCTCTCGCTCTCCATGCCCTTGGAGACGTGATCCCCGGGACAGAGGCAGAATATGACATTAACGGCTTTTCCTTTCTGCGGCTGCTGTCATGGGGACCAGGTCGTGCAGCCTGGTGGGGCTGCAGCCCGATAGCCACGCTCGTGGCTTCAGCAGCAAGCAGTAGAGCAGAAAGGACCATTCCAGTTGGCTGGCTGAGAAATAGCAAAGCCTGCTTGAGCATGTGGACTTGCTGTTATGCAGCACCTTGGGGTGAGAATATTTGGATGAAATGGCATCAATTAGAGGGATTTCCACTGACATGTGCTTATTTGCCATTTGGGCATTTTAGAACAAAGACTTCCACCCAAGGGAAAGCAGCTTTTCTGCACTGAGCGACCTGACTTCAGTGTGATCCCGGTGTTTTTTTTCCTCTCTTAAACACTAGCGCCTAGTCAGGCATTATACAGTATATTCTATCCATTAAATCAGATAGAGAAATACCGTGTGACCTGTTTGGTCAGTATGTAGATTGTATTGTTTAGATTTGTCCATAAAAACAATTCTAATTATATGTTTTTTGTATTCTTTAAAGCAGTGTGTAGACTTGTAGTGACCGATGGACACTTTTTTGTATCCCAATCATCTATATTATTTTTATGATCTATAAAACATATAGTGTGGCTCACCTCCCAGTCCAGGACGTAGTCTGTTGTCATATCCATCCAACAGCCGGTCTAGAATTCGGGTGAAAATGGTGATATTGTCTTTGCTATCATCAGGCAACGGCTCTCTGTGTCCAACGACTGCCCTGCAGGAAGAAATGGGGACAGAAAGGTGGGGTCAAAAGATGGAAATCTTATAAAATGTAATAAAAACGTAATATAAAAAGTAATATTTCGCTGCACTGAAGCACTGAGACTGGCATTCAGTGTCCAGTGGAGTGAAAGTCTGCTGTTTGTTTGTAGCGGCCACTGAAAAGTAACTTTTACAGTAGACTTGATTCAACACTATACCAAGATATCTCTATGATTTATTAATTAACACATTATATATACCAACTTTAAGTATAAATTAATGTTAGGAGAATTCATTGTTTTACATTTCGAACATGATCAAAAGTGATTTTATTTAAAAATGTAAACTGTACATTTCAATATAATCCAATAGTGTGAATATGTCTCTGTTCAGAAATGAATCACCTCCCTGTTTAAATGTTTTTCTAGCAGTCCAAATCTCATGCAATTGAGCCTCAGGCTTCAATCAATATTTGGATAACAACATCAGGTTGTGTTTGTTGTATTTGTCTTAACAGACTGGAACCTCCATATTTACAAAAACGGTCAATTTATGGTAATACATTCTTTCCCAAGAAGGCAATACTCTGCAGCATTTTGTTAGAGGATTCCTCGTGTGCTATCAGCCCCTGGTTATTAATTTACATGGCCCCCAATCCCCTGCAGAACAATATTGTGGTGAGATGAAAAGGCCACTCTACTGTAGGTGGAGCACTGATGAGTTAATGAGTAGCGTCTTTTAATTAAACTTAAATCCCCTGAGGACCTGACCTATAATATCCAAATAAAGCCCATCAACAAGCGGCCCTGGTGCTGATGCACAGTATTGTGCTTCTCGGCAAAGACGGAGCTTTAAGGAATTTAGCGCTTGAAGAGTAACTCCAGTTTTCCCTGAATGTTGCTTAAAGGGAAGCTCTCAACCGCAAATCTGTTTTTGCTAGGCCTCTTAGAAAGGCTTTCTGAAACTTAATCCGTCCTATAATAACAACTCAACATAAGACCCTATCTGAGCTACAACACCATTAAAACACTAACTGGGCGAAGGTCACTTCTTAAAGTGTATGCAATTGTAGTTATTTTCACCTTAGGGTGTTTGCTGTTCAGAGCACGCACACATGCCATTTGGAATGTAACAGAGTTTTGAGGCATTTGGGAAAATGACATGGGCATATGTGGGCAATAAATAAATATACATTTCTCTTCTTACAACCATTCAAAGCGCTTTAACACGACATGTTCAATGACCCATTCATTCACCACAGGCACAGCCTACGGGAGCAGTTTGTCTGGCCCGAGACGCTCAACCTGAAGCCGGGTATCGATCCGCCGATCCTCTGATTCAAATTACCCATATTTTAAAAACTGTTTGGGGATTTATTAGTTAAAGTTATAATCCTCAACATAAATGGAAATCCCAAGGACTGTTTGCTGTTGTATTAACTCTTCCCAGTCTGCGCCCGCGGATCCGCGTGGTACGATGTTTACACAATGTTTCTATTAACATCTCCGCGATAAATCGGCATCGTACATGATTCACACAGCGAGGGCTGAGCTTGGACCACTGTGGCCACCGCTTTTGCCAATTCAACCAGGACTGAAATCTAAAGAATTACAACTTTAAGAATAAAGTACTCATAATTAACCAGATGATGTCAGATATTTGAGGCTCCATATCTCCACTGAGACTAAGCTTTTCAACACTAAGCTCCCGATTTGCACCTCATTGAGTGGAGCACAGTTTGATATATTCTGGTTGTCAAGAGTATAACTAAGCTCCACCAAAAGAGTTAGAATATGACAGTATAAGAGTGTACTCAAAAAATATTTGAAAGAAATATACATTTCTGGCTTTTCATTCACAAACCTTATCAAAAAGGGACAGGCGTGCACGTTCGAAGCAGCTCAGACACCGAAAACACCAAATCTAAAAAGATTCAGAAACGTCTGGGACGAGCAAAAATATCATCTCACTCAACAAGAATCATATATCAAGACGGCATCAGTGGAGACTAAAAAATTAATGAGAAACCTTTAGTCCCCGTGAAACCATTGTAACGGTGTGTGTTCCACACTAAAATAGCCACAAAGTATGAGTGTGTAGCATCTGTGTGCTTTACTGAGGCACAGACTCTCTCTCTCTGACGCTACACACTGAAACACACACACACATGCCAACGTCTTCCAGAATCAGCCAGATGTTCCAATTCTCTGATGAGGGCAAAGCAATGGCACATTCTCTCTGCATTTGATATCATGTTTAAATACACTGGGTTTATAATCAAGCTTGATTTTCTTCCTCAGTCCTCTTCATTATTCTCACTATCTTACGCCTATAGGAAAAAAAAAAGGCAAGAATAGTCGTTATATTCCTGATCTATTCACACATAAAGAAAAACATTTAATGAAAACAAACTGTGTGTCAGAGACTGACATTGTTGAATGATTGTCTGAACCACAGAAGGTAACGGAGCTGTCGGTGTAAACACTGGAGATGTAAAGACAGACTCTCACTGTTGTGTATCTACTTTCATTTCAATGTGATGCTAAATTTGACATCCTGCATTCATATATATATATATATATATATATATATATATATATATATATATATATATATATATATATATATATATATATATTAGTCATGGGTTTAGCTAATGGATAACATTCACTTGTATAACTGCCTTGCACGTCTGATGGCAATGCTGTATTCAGCGTGCCCCACATGAGATGACTGATATCTTCACCAATGCGGTGTGAGGCAAGCCTGGGAATGCATTTATTTCGATTGATAGCAATAACATTAAAAGAAATGATTCACGACAAAACTGCACATGTGGTTGTAAAGAGGTATAGCAGGGGGACATTTACTGTTAGTGAGTCAAGGTGGGGAATCTTACACCTTTATGATTCTTTTATTGGCCGTTTTCACAGCAGACATTTAAGCTTAGGTGTCGCTAATACCACATTTAGAACTAGAGATGGCAATTTTCTGAAGGAATTGCAGTGTGAAGGCTGGATGTTGAAAAATCTGAAACTAACCTGGTTTGATGGCCTTAGAATTCGAATGATACCCATAATGCATGAAAGATGTTTAAGATTGTGAGGTTTGAATGGAGTATTTAGCAGTAGGAAAAAAATGCTTTTAAAAAGTGTCTCTCTCTGTACTAATTAGCTCATCTCAATCAGCTGTGTGTCTCCTGCTGCAATCAAAGGCGAGTGAACTGCACAGTGACTTCTGGGTCAGGCAGTTCATTTAATGGAGCACCACTCAAACCCTTGCTTCTTGGACAAAAATGTGGATCCAGTTGCCATGAATCCTATCATCATGAGCGAAAGAACAGACTCTGCAGATCACCATCGGGCCGATTTAATGCATGTCAATAACGGGAGAATGGGAGTCGGATAAAGATCGAGCACGGTCTGCTGTTCTCCAGAGATTTTCTTCTTTTTTTTGGTGATGTGAAATTCAAGCAAGCTTGAGCGTTTTTCCCCCTTCTACCAGAATGAGCTGGATCTTTCTTCAGGGCTGCCGCAGCATTGTGGCGATAGGACGAGCTGGCCATGCGAGACTGCATTCGTGGTACAGCGGTATCAAGCTTGATTTATGTCTGCCGCATCCACCTAGGTTCTCGAGAGGCCGCGCGGCCAAAGTGACATCACGCCATCAAACGCGGCCCTTCGTGGTTGTTCTGTGCAGCAGGTTTTTGCCTCTCCGTGCACACCCACTACTGGAGAACTTCGAGGAGCTCTGAGAATGTTGGTTTGCTGCTGAGAGAAACATGCAGCGAGTATAAAAGATCCACAACGTTTCTTTCCTCGCGATTCTGTGTCAGCTCGTGGCATTATTAGACGGGACAAATACCAAATCAAGGGTATTATATCTCCTGTTGCGTATGGACAGTGAAACCGCTTTATAATGTGTGCGCAACAGACTGAGCTTTGCTGGAAGTTTATTCTTTCAGAAGAAGAGACACGGCATTCAAATGTCACTCTGCAAATATAGTTTGTTAATTGGCCGCGTTCTGTAAAAGTCTTCTCCTAAATTATTGCTCAGTCCCACTCTGAATCGGATTTGCAACGTTCTTCAGCTGAGATGAAAGGGACAGAAAATATCAGAGTGATTGCAAAATAGAAAACTTGTGTTTGTTAATAAATGTTGCATATTTGCACAAGTTTACTTCAATGAATAACTCTCAATGCTTTCATGCCACTAATGTCCACTTCAAATGTTGATTATTGATGTTTTTGATTAAAGGTTCTCCATACGATACTCAGAGCATTAATATAGCATCAAGCAACCCTTTGCTATGTTTAGAAAAGTTGAAGTAATGTATATTGAGCCAAGAATGTAGTCACTCTCCCGATGTACCTGTTGTAATTTAAAGCTTCTCTGTGGTTTGTTTATATAGCCGTGCTGGCCAGCCATGCGTTTAGTGCATGTTAGTGGTCCCCACTGGCTCGCTCACGGCCTCCTTGGGTTAACACTCTTTTAGTGATCTTGCCGTTGTTTGCACTGTTGACGCTGTTAGCACCGTTGACGCTGTTAGGATTGTTGACGCTGTTAGCTGTGATTGACAGGCACAGCCTTCGCCACGTTGAGAGCCGTGTGGAGGGAATGGATATGCTCTGAATTTCAAATTGAGCGCCTTAAAGTTCATGGATGTTGCAGATCACAAAGTAGCCCGTTGTTTCTCACTTTGGAGGTAACCGGCAACGTGAGGTAGAGAAGGCGGCGCAGACTTTGTAGGCTGGTGAGATCAAATGTGTGTGTGGGCCCAGGAGTCTGAGTTAGTGGATCGGGCATGAACTGAGTGAGTGGACTGGATCTGATCCAAGGTTAGTGCACTGAACCAGTCTGACAGGTGAAGGATTGCAGGCTTTGCCAGGGAAGAGATGTAGTGGTCTCCCAGGGCACACAGGGTGGCTGCTGCCAACCAGGAGGCGTGTGGAGGGGGGTGGAGTAAATGGGGAAGCTGGAGCCAAGTGAGCAGGAACGAGAGACGTTTGGTGGGCAGTGTGAGATGAAGGTGCTTCATGAGCTGACAGCAATGACAAATAGATCAGTAGAGGAGGAGTGCCAGCTAAAGTTGGCAAATGTCTGTTTCTTCTATTGACTCATTTCACGCATTTCACAAGGCCAGTTGTTTTATCCCGCTGCCTCTGGATGTTGAATATTTGAAGCAAATTTCGTTATGGGAACTTAGGCGCTCCCATCCCAACAAACATTTGGCTGCTGCTCATCCGTCTGCAATTCAAAGTGGACACCTCGGCAAACGCCTCAGCATCCTCCCTCTAAACTGCCTCATCTCCCTCAAAGTGTCTCTCTAAAAATCCTGATACCCATCCACCACCAACATGCCCAGACGATGCACTCGCTGAACTGCGTTGCTACTTAGAGCTGGGGGCGACCAAAAATCAAAAGGATGGGATTAGTGAGGCTGCTTGGTGCTTTGTGGAGAAGATATATTGGAAGCTGATGACTTTTCTTGACTGTGGTAATGGGGACACTGGTTTACTTATTATATGTGGCAACACATATTTTAATTCCATCTTCCTGTCATCTAAATCCCATAATGGTGGGGGGGAGGGGGGGGGACAAGGCACAGGGGAGGAGATTTCTAATTAGCACGTTCTTGATTAATATATAGTAAATTCCGAGCTTGAATTCATGCATGCGTTTAACCTTTACAACATAACTAATCTCCCTCGCAAGGTCCTCCCACTCATATTCTCTCCTAGACTACCAACAATATATTGATAAGGTTATGCAGCAGCGCATTATGCAGCATATTGTCTCTTAGCAATGGATGTCTTGTAACATTCAAAGCCTTTCCAATATGGCACATTTTTCTTTGTTTGCGTCTTTCTTCTGTTTTCCACTTGCCTGTTTTATGCAGATAATATGCACATGGGGGAAAACTAAAGGGATCGTTGCTAATATACAGTAGCTTTGGCTGACTCCCATCCACACACCTTTTTAAGGAAGCGCTGCCCTCAGAACTTTTTCAAAAACTGGAGCTTATGTAATAAAAGGTGATATAGATAATCAGAGTTGTATTTTACATCTTCTAAGGAAAACTGTGATTTCTTTAAAGAATGTAAATGTCCTAGCAGTGTGGCTCTTGGTATGGTAATGTTGGTCTTTCCACCATTTTGGTCCGGACTGAAATATCTGCTGCTGGACAGATTGCCTTGACAGTTTTTGTCATGACATGCAATTGACATCTATTCAGGAAGCATTGTAATCAGTTTATCGATTATTTGGTTGATGACAAAATGCCTGCAACATTAATAACATTCCCATCAGCTATACTTTGAGATGATAGCATGCTAACGTGCTAAACTAAGATGGCGAACGTGGTGAACATTATACCTGCGTGGCATCAGCATGTTAGCATTGTTATTGTGAGCATGCTAGCAACAATAAGTACCGGGACGGTGTACTCACAACGGTCACAAAGGTACGGGTGGAATCATAGACACTTCTCACCATCAATGGTCGCCATCTTGCCTACGTTGTGGAAGGGGAAGTTCCACCAAACTTAGCGGAGATGGTGGCGTAAACATGGGCCACACATTCAAGTCAGTTTTTATGCAATTGTCAAGTAAGCAAACAAGCCAGCAGGTATTTTGGATAATCATGGTCTAATGTTGCCGGTATTGCGACATTCCTGTCCTGTAGGTGCACAACAGCAATGTTAGATTTGAGACAATAATACCTGTCGAAATTCACACACTAGAAATGTAGTGCCCACGAGCTCCCCTGCCAGCTGGGCTGGAATCCCTGCAGCAAGGTCTGGGTTGGCCCCTGGGCCTTTTCCCAGTTGGCCGTGCCTGGCACAGGCTGGCACCTGGGGGGCATTTTCAGCAAAGGCTCAATCCACCTCCACCGGACACACTTTGTAATGTGTGTTTGCAGTTGATGCCAAGTTAGGTTACGTGTCCACTGGGAACATTTCTTTTGAGTGCCGACTTCTTTTATAGATTGTATTAACTTGGGAGGATTTTTTTTGTGCAAATTTCAGATGTTGCCAAGAGATTTGCATTGGCTTTCTTTCTCTGAACAGAGGGCTGCTAAACGATTTCAACTTTGGAAAAGGTTTTCAATGGTTGCTCAGCAATAATGGCAGCCACGACCAGCACTTCCTCCCGAGCATCTGTTTAACACTTCCAGTTAAAGGGAGAGGTGGAGGCCAATGGGGGCCTCCTTGGCCCATTGATCACCATTAGACGCCAAAAGTTGGAGAATGTGTTTTAACAGGCCCAATCTGTTCAGACAGTGGAACAAGAGGAGGAAAATAAAATCAATTAAAAATGTTAATTTCCAGCTGTTATCTACACTGCTGTTCTTTACCCTTTACTTGATGGTGTTGAACAAAAAAAAAAAGTCTTTCTGTGACTGTTTGTGGAAGTTGGCTCAATAATTTAATATTAAGTTGTGTTTACTTTGGGATTTAATGTCATCCACCGAGAAATCATTCACATTTAAGTATTGGGTTGTGACTCAGATGAATCTCAAATGTCAAGCTGTTTTTAAATGCACAGTATTATTTTTGGTTCATATTCTTGTCGTTAGCTATACAACACTGTTCTCTCTTTTCTCAAAGTGTGTTCCTCTCTACATTCAATACGCATTCATCCTGTCTTTGCCTCTCAATTCCCCAATCCATCGCTGTAAACGCCTCTGCCGTATTTGATCTTGGATTTGAACAGTTATCGCCTCTCGTGTTGTCCTTGATCTTTAACTAGCTTGAATACACTGCCATGACAACCAAGGTCAGAGAGGGGGCAGGGAAATGTCTTTCCGGTGTCTGTTCAAGCTGCAAAACGAAAGCTGACCTGTCATCTGAAAGGCTCTGTGTACACAGGAAACGAAAAACTGGAGAAATGTTATTTGACAAATAATGAGAGCTAGGTCGGCTAAGTTCAGTGTTCCCATCAAAACATAGCAAACAATTATTCCAACCTAATCAGAAATTGCAGTGCAGGCTCAGTGGGGTGAAACACAGCAAGGTTTCACTGCAATGGATTAATTTAACATTTCATTTAAAGGAAAAAATCTATTTCTTTTTTTTTCTTCCAATCACGTAACTGTGATTAAAGGACATACATTTTGCAAGAGGAAACAGATATTTTAAGAAGCACAGCCCCATACAATGAAATAGGCTGGATAGGACAACAGCCTCCCTACAGCAGCAGGAAATTATCTAACATATAAGATAGGATCTGAAACGCGTGATATCAACGTTTGTGACACCAACCTACTCTCCGAGGCGTTTTTAGAAGAAAGCCCCGGCTCGCGCTGTCACACGTAGTGCTGATATCTACAGGGATTACAAAAGCGCAATCACCTGCATCAGCAGCAATGAAGAGATCATTTATATCTGTACGCATGCTCCATAGCACCGCATGCTATGAAGTGCTATACAACCTTCTCTAGATCAAACGCAACTCCAGAGCTGGTGATGTGGAGGCTGTCAATCCCCCTTTTTTTAAACTCAAAATCTCATGACAATGGAATATAGCGTTATGTCAGTGAGAGAAGGTGGGACAGACACATTCCAATACATCAAATAGGACCGTTTTCACATAAATACTGGCCACAAAGGCCATACTGCACTCTGTGTACTTCCCAACCAGGGAGTGTGCATATATTTCCTGTATACATCGCCTAAATTGCCTTGAATTAATGATGTTGAAGCCACAGGTAAAGGACACATACAGCCGGTTTTACAGCCAACATATGCATCCCCATCTGGCAGGGCAGCGTATGTCACAGCGTTCGGTCCTCTGTGAAACAGGAGGCTGAAAATATTGGAGCTCCTCTTAGTGATTACTCGCGTCCTTGACAGCAGTGTTATGCTTTCATCATTTTCCATCTCAGTAACACGTGTTCTCTGTCCTCATCTCTGATCGCCATGTTCCTTTTAACTTCATCGCTCTCTTTATTTTGCTGACTCCAGCGGAAATGTCTCCATTTTCAAGCCCATTTGCAGATGTAAATGATTCTCATTCTATTGAACTAATGCACATTACTAACAGGTATGCTGCTTCAGAATAAATATGTGGCAGTGTTTTTGTCGATGTATGGATAGGAGGGTGAAAAGGCACCTTTTCATAGTAAACATTTACCAGTTAACGTGAACATATTTGACATAGACGTTTTCATCCTTCATTCATCGAGGGGTTGCCAGAATGGCCTCTGCGGTAAAAGCTTGTCTGCGTCTACCTGTGTCAGTCACAGCAGTTGGTTCGGCATGCCCAACCACTCTGCGACATCAAGGACATTCACATGACCTTCCATACACACAGCCACACCACTCCAGTTATGCAATAGATTCAACATAGAGGAATCTTACTTTAATAAAAGGAAAAGAAATTCTGTACTGTTTGCTAAAAATCTGGAAATGTGTGATGAGATGACATTTGATATTTGGTGGGAGGAGGTGATTCGCACGTGATATTGGAGTGACCTACTCATGTGATGGAACTGCACAGTATAGAAATTAAGGCTGCAGCTAGCAATTATTTCCATTCTTCAATAAGCTGCAGATATTGTTTTCCTCATAGAATGTCCTAATTTCCCAAAGCCTAAGATGATTTAGCTTGAAAAATTATTGTGACGAATCCGTTATCCAAGGAGTTGGCAATTAAAGATGAGCTTATTACCATAATAACAATTAGGTTAGCTATCTGATTGTCCAATTTTATAATTATACTCCTGTACAATTGTTATATTCAATTAAATCAAATGTATTTGTATAGCCCAAGATCACAAATCACAAATTTGCCTCAGAGGGCTTTACCATCTGTACAGCATACGACATCGTCTGTCCTTGGGTCCTCGCAACGGACCCCCCCCCCCCCAAAAGAAAAGGGGTGTTTTAAGGGGGGAAAAAAGGAAAAAACCTCAGGCAGAACAAGAGGGAAGTGCAACAGATTTCACGTGTACAGATTGAACAACATAATAGAATTACAACAAAGTCAATCCACATCATATCAATTATAAATATGAGCATAGGTATAGCAGTAGTAGACCCAATAATAGCAGAGTAATAACAGAACACGGTGGACAATTACAAGACAAAAAGTATCAAAATCAACGCAGCAGGACCAGGGATATCACCTTTTTTCATTACACACAATATTTTCCTCGTCAAAACCTGGCACCAACATTTCCCACAATACAACTCCAGGCAACATGTTAAGGTATCTGATACGACAACCCGGTGGCACACATTGCGACACCTTGGAGGAAGGTGGTGGAGCTACAGGTACAACAAAGACTGTGAGGGAGGTGCCAGCAGAACGCAATCTAACAGCAGCACTGCTGGTATCTATTAGTCCCTAGTCTTCTTTATTAGTACGCCTAAGGAACAATGGCTTCCTACTCTGCAGCTTGAAGATTGAAGTGTATATAAACACACTTGAGAAAATGCTGAGCTCATACTAAAGATAGAAAACTGTTGCCAATTTTAAACAGTGAGTAATTTAAAAAGTAATCCGTAAAAGACGAGTCGTCACCCGTAGCTAATAACTGGACTGCACCCAACACGAGAACAGAAGTGGCCCAAGCTCCCAGATTTTATGCCTGCTGCATCATCCCTTGTCCTTGGTGGATGACTTTAAGTGCCAGGTGTCCCAAAACCTGTGCAATGAATCTCTTCTTGCTAGTGTTCTACCATCATGACAACATGACATGAATAAGTGTTACTGTCTGGCACTGGTTTAACAGACGGCAGGGAAACTATACAGAGTTTAGGTTTGGAAAATGTATCATTCATATGTTCATAAGTTTTTTTGCTCTGTTGAGAGCAAGAACAGATACATATCTTGATATTTCTCTTTTTCTTCTAAGACTCTCCTGACATTCTGAAGAATGAACAATAAAAGTAATGCCTAATACATTGTACTTTGCTTCCTACTAGTGCTTTGCTTTTACACTTCAGTGCACTGGAAAGGAAGCAATATTATGTATAATGCGGCAAGTTAGTTTAAATATACAATCAAACAAATTCTACTAGATATGTTAAAGGTTGAACAGTAATTGTCTTTTTCTCTCTGCATTGTAAATGCACTTTCAACACACTGTAGAAACGGACAAAACAATGCTGTATAAAAATAACTACACAGGAACTTGTACGAAGGTATTTGCATGTTTCATCAGTTATAACGAAAAATGAATACGTGAGTCTTTAGAAGTCCAGCCATCTGCCAAGAACACATTTGCAAAGTCAGACCAAGCTCCCCAAAGTCTCAGACACCATCTGACTGCGTTGACTAATATGTCCAGTTTGTTCTAAACCCCACAGTGGAATACAGTGTGGCATCATAAGGCCGACAATCCTCTGGCCTCCTGCTCATTTTGCATTCATCTCGTTCCAGACTATGTCCCACTTTTCCTTCTGTAACTGCAATAATACTTTGGATCGTGAGCCCCAAACCAAACATTTGTGAGTAGTTAGTGGAAAGGCCAAGCCTTAAAACAACAGTAACAGGAATCAACAGAATAAAGGGTAATTATTAGCAGTTTAACATCTTTGATGCTGTATGTTCTTAATCTGTGAGATCCACAGCTATGATCTATTAAACAATCACAATATTTAAAGGACACGTTAGCTGAAAAAATATTGCAGATAAGATAATTACAAGTAAAACTAGTGGCAATTATTATTTGATTTATGTGCACAGATATTGTGGTTATCTTGATTCTGTGATTTAGTTTCCTACAAAGATTTATTTTTCAAAACGCTTAGGCTGGATAATCACAGCCATCCACCCTATAGGAATTATTAAACGGCATGGTCCCCAAAGAGCTATTTGAAAGCCATAGAACTCTAACACATTTTTTTTTGAGTTGTTAAAATATGCAGCGCAGCTGCTTTGTGTGACCTTTTTTGTATTCTTGCAAAGTTTCTGTGTCTTTAGATTTTTTGATTGAACTTTTGGCAAACATTGGTTTTCAATCCATGTCAGGGAGGAATCTTATAACGCGTTATAACAAGCGATGTAACCTTGATCAGCAGAACATGTTCCTGCAGCAGCATCAGAATAAGCTGCTCACCTGCTTTGAGTTTACAGCAACGGGGGAGACGTGTGCAGTATGTAATTAATTAGGATTCCAACCAAATTAATTAGTTTTGCTCACAGCTACATAATTGTTTTGTTTGTATAACTCTATGAAACAATGCTATTTAAAACTCGGATGCCCATATAAATCGGACGAAAAGTAGACTCTTTCCTTGCACACCTACACTTTCCATGAAAAGCTATTACAAACCCTTTGTTCACGGCACTTTGTGTCAGCCTGTCCACCATTTCCAAAGGCACTGTTAGGTGTAAGGATTTAAATCTGCATTGAAGCGTTTCCTCAGACAGGCTCAACTGCAGGAGGATGTTGCTGGTGGCGATTGATATGGAATATTGATATGTAAAGAAACGATTGGGTTTCATAGACAATGCTCCATGGAAAGAGAGTCAGAGCCATTTCCTCGAGGAAAGAAGTGAACTAAACGACATGAATACGACATGCAAAAGATACGGCTTCAACGATGTTAGAAGAATAAAAACGACTCAATCGGACGAGTGTCAATATCTTGAGGGTCCATTCTGAGACATTCCAGACATTTAGTTAGGCGATGGTGTATTTTCTGGGAAATCCAATCCAGCTTCAGTTCGATTCATGCCTGCTGGGGTTGTCCGCTAATTGGTTACTTTGAAGATCATTGGCCAGATGCTCACTATATCAATAGGAAATTGACTGGAACTCAAAAGTAATTAGTGAAAGAATAATGACATTTTCTTCAATGAATCTGGGACGTCAGACGGACACTGGTTTCACATGGCTCTACTGTTGCTTCTAGGATCCGTTCTCTAATTGCTTACAGCTCCTCTGCCCATTCTCTGAGAAATGTAGCTTTTCTTCGTCTCTTACTTGACTTTTCAGTTGCCGTGTGAATAGAATATTAAAAGGAACTCAAGGTAATTGCAAGACAGATCAATACAACTTCAAAAATAATTAACAACAAGGGTTTACACCTCAAGAACAAAATGCGTTTTTATAATTCCTTAGTAGGTTTTGGCCGTCATTCACACCACTGTATGTCACACTCACAAGCTGAGATGCAACTCATCGTTTCTGATTTAACATGAGCTGCACCGAGTCAACATTTGACTTTCTTTTCTTTTGAAGTAGTTGCCCGGTCATTCAATCAGCGAAGTGGCTCAGCCATGAATACATTACCCTTGTCCAGACCCGTGACACATTAACCTTGACAACACTACCGAAACAGAATGTTATCTGTTGACCAGGTCACATCTCAAAGTGATGCCGCTCTCTGCCATGCCGTGAATAATTCATGTGAGATGGGGTGAGAAAGCAAGTCGAAGCTGGGCAACTTCCCTCCAATCCATAGGCAAAGTGTACATATAGCACTCTCATCCTTATAGCTATTGATTATGTGCCACGTTAGCCAGCAGCTTGGCAATAGATACCAGACAAAATAGACAACAAGACACCCGGACTGTCCACACTCGTTAAGTGTAGACTGTGGAAGGGGAAGGCTCTGGGTTGGAAGCGAGGCGAGCTGGAGGATTGCAAGACCTTCGCGAATGGAAATGAACACAGCGCTCTCATTCGTATGTAATACATGGATTGCTGGGAATAATAGCTTAATCAGCCCCGTCTCTCAGTGTGCGGGAAATGAGGAAATTTGGTGATGTGCACAATGACGGACCCCTATATGTAGGATTTGTCTGTTACACCTTAATCCATTAGGAAAGTCTCCTGCCTCAACTGTAGTAAAGCCGATTTGGAGCCCGCTGATAGCATCAGTGGGCATCAGGGAAGTGGCAGTTCTCAGCGAGAAACAGCTCTGCTGATACGCAGATATTCTGCGAGCATGTGCACGCTGACATTCTGAGGATTATTTTCCAAACTCCGGCAACTTGAACTGTGATGGACAATTAATATACACTTTCACTTTCAGATGCAAATTTCCAAGATAAATTTAATTTTTTTTTGCAGGTTTGGATTTCTCTGTAGGCAGCATAATGTCTTCCCTCAAATGAACCCAGGCAGAGCCTCATTTATTCCAGGTTAAACTGAATAAAATGTGTTAAATAAAGACTGCTGTGCGAGGGCTTTGCATATGTGGACGACATCATGTCTCAAGTAATTTCAGAGAGATTAACATTTGTGAAAATCCTTGTCACATGCTGCGTTAGGACCATGCATAATGAATTGCATTGGCTACTTGGGCCCTTTTGGAAAGGGTGCGATGACAATTTCCTGGCCCTGAATATATCAACACATACATTTCCATTATTAACCTGCTGCTCTCATCACATCTAATGGTTTCCCAGATTATTTATTAACATCCTGAATACCAATGCCAATAATTCTCCCCTCAATCTTCTTTTCTGGTCTCCTTCTGCATGATCAAACCAAAGCTACGGCCAGGCTTCCAGTACTTTTACCAACAATTTTAACTATGGAAATATGAATTATCTGTTCGCTAATATTTGTTGTAGTTGCCAATGTGAAAGTCCAAGTTTGGACAGTAGGTTGAGGAGAAAAAAAATGCTTGAACGGACAGACTTTAAATCTTATGTGGTTCCATGTTTTCTCTTCATAGTATTTACCCTCCATTTATATAAACTGCTTTTCAAAAGCCTGACATCACTCCACAGACAAAATTCAGAAAGCTTCACTACAACTGTATTGTATTTGTTTATATTTTGGCAAATTGGGACCATTGAAATATGCCGTATAACCTTCTAGCATCTCCTGTTTGCAATGTACCCATGGATGTAGAGACACCTCTCACTGGAATACTTTGACACTGAAGAAAACGTGCTGGAGTTTTAGTGGAAATAATGATATCCTCAGAAAGTGTATGTCACATTGAATTTAAGGATTTGTATATCATGTCTGCATGTTTAGATTTCAGTTATGACCCTGAGCCGTAGGACTAATTTGACACAAATTGCGGCTCAGCGTCTCTCCTCCCCTCAACTGGCCCGTGCCCTCCTGCAGAGGCGTGCCTCACAGTTTGAAAACCTCTGATCGAGATAGATGTGGACACCAGAACATTACGTCTCAATGAAAAAACCATGAGCGTTAATATGCTACTACAACAGCCTCTACTCCTTTCGGAAAGCTTCCCACAATTTGTTTTTCAGGGAGAATCCATGCAGCCCCAAAAGCAACAGTGAGGTCGGCCAGTGCTGTTGGGTGATGAGTCCTGGCTCGGAATCAGTGCTCATTCCAAATGTGTTCGATGTTGCCAGGCGCTCTATGTGGGTCTGGCAAGTTTTTCCACACCAAACTGTGGTTGAAACAAGAAAAGAAAAGGTTTCCTGAAAACTCTTTTTAACCATGTGGCCTAAATATCACTGTTTGCTGTATAGCATTAAGATGCCTGTGGGGTTCAGTCTACGCCTACGTTCATGCAAGCTTGTTCCAATGTTGTTCAGGTAAACCACCATATCCTTGATTGGGAAAAGGGTGCAATAACACAAAGCACATATTCTTATAAAATATCTCTAACCAGTTTTTGCCAGCATATTTTTCCTTGCCACACATTTCTACTTAATATATGTAATTACAAACTTGATGTGCTCCTAATAAGCGCGGAGAGCCAAGTGGCACAATGACAAAAGCAAACTTGGCTAATCCATTTGCACACTGCTCTGATTTCTCTCCCCCATCCTGCTTTCTTCCAGGTTCGATGAGCCTTTCCTGGCGTGCTTAAGTGATTTACACTCCGCCGCCATAACATCCTACCTTATCAACAATGCTAACATGGCAACCTGTGCAATCTCTTCATTTGAAATTACGAGGAGTGTGGTGAGAATGACTTCTAGACATGCTGGAGCTTCTTTTTTTTCTTCTTCTTTTTCTTTTTTGCTGATTCTCGCACACAAACTGAAAAATGTGCACAGGATGCAGGAGTGAAAATGCTGTGAATGGACAATCATGACTGTGGTGTGCTGCACAACAAAAATGAATTCACCAGTCCGTGAAATCCAGACCGATGCATACAGAGGCGAGCACAAGATACATTTCCTGTAGCTGGGAGGATGAGCTCTCTTGATGTTTGCTCTTTTTAGGCCTAATTTAGGACACAATGTTAAAGTCTCAGTGTTGCCCTGGAAGTCCTTGAGTGATGTATTGAGAGTACAGGAGGAAAGAAGGAGGAATATTCTTACCTTGATCATTCATAAAGGTTTTCTCAGGCAGCCCTGCATTTTTTTTTTGTCAACACTATTATAGAGGTCTGGTTATTTCATTTACCAAACTGACAGTCACAGCTGAGACCTTCTCCCTGTGTAATAACAAAACAAAAAAATCTTGCCGTTTCTCTGCTCGCAATATAGATTAACTTTTGCTTCTAATGGTGTTGGTTAGATAAGAATGTCTGCCGCAGCAGCGAGCCTGATTAATAAAGGTATTATTCAAACGCATCGCCGGAGTATCAACCGCAGGGACGGAGTCGGGGAAATGAAATTGGTGGAGAGCACGGTAAATGGCAAACAAAGGGCAGACGGAGAGGTGAAGTACGGCACGTTGTTGTACCTGGCTTCAGGAAGGAGGATGAGGAGCAGGAGGAAGATCCACAAGCCCAAGTCCAGTGCTTTAGGCTTCCGAAGTGCAGCAGCCATATCAGTTTAAAAAGAGGACTCCTGTAGGAAAGACGGAGATGATGTCATACATTGTTCACTGACAAACATTAACTTGTAACGAGACATTATGTCAAAATGTTCTTAACAGGTAAATGCAGATGTGATGAACATATCATTGACAAATGTATACTTAATTCTAATCATTATTTAAGCCTCAATTATTGTTATTATGTGCGCTATACTTAACCTGCCTGCTCTTATCTGTGCTTATTATTACCAGCTCTGACAGCATGTGGCTGGTATTGTTTTCAGTGTGTGTGTGTGTGTGTGTGTGTGTGTGTGTGTGTGTGTGTGTGTGTGTGTATGTCAGTCATCATGGCAAAATATGGTCCAGGAGATACTTATTGCAGCGGGAACTACTGTTTACAAGGTGGTTATGCTTATGTCTGTCTCTCTGTGGACAGATTTCATGACCGTGATGGGGTCACAACCATTGACTGTATATAAGAGGTGGATGTAGTTGGCGTCAAATGAGCCATTGATTTGTTTGAGTGTTACATTTTTTTATTGTCATTGTCATTGCTTCGAAGGAATGGAATAGGGACACTGTATTCGGCTCTGGTAGCAGTAGTGAACTGTCCACCCTAAGGTAGATACACCCTGCTTTATGGTCCATTGGACTCTAAATGGGACCATCATATATTAAATGAACATCATGCCGTATTGAAGAAGACTTGAAACTATAGCGATTAAGACCTTAAACTCATGTCTGCATTGTTTACTGAGGTAATATTGTGACAGGTAGAGCCATTTTCTCATAGACTTCTACACAATCTGACTTATTTTTGCAACCAGAGGAGTCTCCTCCTGCTGGCCAGTAGAGAGAATGCATGTTTAAGACACTTCCACAGTGGCTTCCCTCATCAGAACCGGAGGTTGTCACAACCGTGCAAGATGAAGTCACGAAACTTAAATAGTTCAAAGACGGGTGTGATCCGAGCAAGGGGCAGCGGCAGTAGAGGGGTAGGAAGTACGCTCCTGGCCCGATTTGGCATCCCATCTCTAGTGGATTTAAGTGAATTGTGTCTGTTTGGTCTGAAACTGACAAAATTCAAAAAGAGATTTAAGAAAAACATCTATGTGTTAAGTTTACAAGACCCTCAGAAAAGGGATGGGTTATTTATAATAATAAATTCAGCATCAGATGTTTACTCCTAACCTACAAATCATAATATATTACAAGATAGGCTCTGTTTGAGTTTAAAATGTGACTCCTACTCACACGTATTCTTTAGTCCATAAATGTCACTGAGCAGTGGAAGTTTTCCAACAGTTCTTAGCTTGGGTTGTGATATTTGCCGTTTGTTTTTGGCTGTCTGGAGGCCTCCTCTGACTCTAGCTGCTGATTGGAGATGAACAGCCAAAAGCTATCTCTTATTAGGCAACATATCAGCTCTAATTTGTATTTAGTTATATTATTTGGCTCCTCAGTGGGATGAAAAATATCAGGATGCTCAAGCCCATCAGCAGCCATGGAGATGGTGCCTGCTTCACTCAATCAGCTCACAGATACAGAGCATTTTATCATGTTTGCCATAAAGTTGGCAATTGATAATTTCCATTTTGAATGGTACTTAAAGATAATAAATGTTCACTTTGTGGTAGATCATCTTTTATTCTTCATGATTTTATTCTTTATGCTTTTCTTCCTTTAGGTTTTTGGCAAACTTATATATTCAATTATTTTGAGGTAAGAAAAGTAAAGCCAAAGGTATAGCCTCTCTCCCCCACACTAATAAGTATTGCACAGTCCCTGACTGTAGCTTCATTACCATAACAAATGTGTGCCAAAATAATCAAGCCGAACTCAAACCGAATACATTAAATATTCAATAACCCACCTAAATATTCTCGACCAAATTACACTCCATATTATACTTACCGTTGAACTCTTTCATACATTCATTGTGAGTGTGTGCGTCTGCGCTCACACCCACATGACCCCCAGTAATCATGAGAGATGACGTAGTTTACAAGCTCCAAGATTCAGAGCAGCACACTAGGCACAATTCGACTAAACACTTCCCGGATAAAAAACCTGGAATATACAGAATATACAGCAGCACACAGTCTCCTTCTTTCTAATGTGCCCAGTCTAAGTGACGTTGCATAGCGGCTGCATTCCTCACACAGTAATCATTGGTAATTACTACACGTTTCGCAGTCTGGCAATTTACAGAAAGATGAAATGACCTATCATGACAAGTACATGAGCGCCAGGCAGATGAGGAGGGAGGACACACACACACACACACACACACACACACACACACACACACACACACACACACACACACACACACACACACACACACACACACACGTGAAGCAGCTGCGAGCGTACTTGAAAGGCTTTCATTGTGCTTTTGTGAGAATCCGCCCACCTTTATTGACACCGTACCTGGAGAGGAGATCAAAGCTTCCTCTGGGACAGCGGCGCTTTGGGTTTCCTCTGTGAGGCACCGATTATTTACAGGAGGAGTAAACAAATGAGGACACACTTAGGGTTAGCGTTCAAACGGAAAAATGCTGCAACCTGTGACCATCCTTCTGCACTGCGTTTGTGAGTGAAACTGCTTTTTAAAGAGCTGTCTTGATATTGATTGTGGCGGAGCACCAAGTGAAAGATCCACATCTAATAAGTCTTTACATGGCAGTGATGCTTGTGCGCCAAAAAACTCTGACTTACCAGCCAATTATTTGAAGTCGTGAATGTGTGATTGGAGCTATTTGCGACCCAACAATATACAGCAAGTTGTAAGAACTTTGTTCTGACAAATGAAGTGATACATTGACGCCACTGCTTTTTTTTCACAGTTTCAATCCATGCGCCTCCTAAGGGATTTGGCAGTAACCAATATACATTGGCATACTGCTTCATAAATCCAAGGGCTAGAGTGTCCTCGTTGCCATAAATAAAGCAGCCATCCATCTATTTTGTTCTCATTTGGCTGAGAAACACTAAAGTGGGTTACTTCTGTAACATGGGACAGAAATCATGATGGTCCCAGTGAGAGAAATGAACAACCATTGTCAAGTAAGCCATGTAATCTTAGCTATAACCTCAATATTCTTTTTTCCATGCTTTCACCCTAAACTGAGTTACTTGAGTGGCCACTTTAAAAACAAAATTGTAAATGTTGCCAATTAAATGGAGTACAGTTCATGCAAATTAGCTTATATTTCCTAATTTCAGCCCTCATCTCCCTTTCAGCAGATGACACGCTCAAGGGCAGGCCGAGTCCCAGACTGTGTCAAATTAAACCGCTCCTGTTGCTCGACAAACGCTGGTAAACAGCAGACAGCTGCCTTCCTAGATTTTTTCCCTTTGAGAATATAATATTATGCGTTATCAACCTCCTTTCTTCCCCTCTTTCCTTTCTCTCTGTACATGTTTTACACAAAGCAGGTTTGAGTTAAAACCAATGGATCGTTATCCATTAAACATTTAATGTTCCCTAATGAAAACTATAGGATGCCTTCTGGCGTCAGAGGTGTCATTTCCTTGTCTTGATGTCCGTCTGAAAATTGCAGCGCTAATTTCCTGACATATTGCCACCTATTCAAGCCACTTCCACTCACACCAGGACCATCTTTGCTCATCTCATGGTCAATGCTTTATGTGTCCTGGATGAATAAATCTTGTGAACATACGCTGTACTCCCGATGTCCAGTCACAACACAGGGTTTCAACACTGATAGTCTTTATAGTCTCTAATTGAATGGTACAGTGAGTTCTCATTAAAGAGACTAGTCGACTCTAATAATGTGCTCAGTAAACAAGAAAGTAAAGTTTCAAAGGACTAAAGAAATAAAAGCGAGGATTTTAATTATTCTCATTAGTCAGTCCATAAACTCTACCGTCCGGTTTCCTATAGGATTTCTGTTCTGTTCTGTTTATTCAGTACATGTCTCCTTAACACGAGCACCAATTAGAGCAGCAGTAAAATCTCCCAGGAAGCTTACCAGACAACACTCTTACAAGTGTCAACAAATGAATTCCATAAAAAACGGCCATTAAAAGACTGGCTGCCGACCGCCGTCTACAATTCTGCACCCGATTTACAAATACCTGTCATGCAAATGAGGGCTCAGTGCGTCAGCAGTCCCTGGAGCTCAGATTGCGCTTGAAACAGAATATGAAGGAAAAGAAAAAAAGGCCCGGTGCTTTTGTTGGCAAATTAAAATTAGCTTGCCTCAGGTGACAGTAAAGCATTCTCCATTCCCCACTCTTCTAACATTTGTTTTTTCAATTCTGTCAGTTTTTTACATTTTTTTTTGTGCAATGAGTAATGTAATCACATTTGACAGAATTAAAAGGCTATACATGTTTTTGATGCAAATAAGATGAATAATCCGACTGGAAGACTATGCTGAGTGATGTGTGAAACAATACAGATAATACGTGGGGAAATAATAAGTGGCAGGTCCTAGTTTGCTCTTAGAAAGATGTCAGTTGGGGCCAATTTGGTTCAGTTATTTTTATAGTTATAGTCATGTCATCTAAAGGGAACTGAAATGTCATATTGTAGAGTTCATGGCACGTTGTTGATGCAAATAAAGCCCCAGCGGTGCACAGGAAGTCAAGGAGCAGCTAAAGACCTCATCAGCCAATAAACACTGACTGCAGTAATTGTTGAATTTAGGACACAGCTCTATAGCCACGTAATCCAAGTGGCTGTTCACTATAAATAGCCCTAAATCCTGTCACATTTGGTTTGATGTGACAGTCTAGCGCCGAGAATCTACCAGTGATCTTTGTGGTCTGAAATTCGACAACATATTTTCAAAAAGAAAATTCAAACTGCAACCACTGTCAGTCATTTCTGCATACTTTTTTCAGCCGACACCGATAATCACCTGCCTCTCATAGCAGATAGTGATAAGATAACCGGTAATATCACACGTCTGGCTTTATATAAACCTGCTGTTTTTAAGGAAAAGGCTAAATGTACGAGTCGTTCATTTTAAACACTGTCCTTCATACAATAACTCAGTCGTTCATTTTAAACACCATAACAATTGTGATTGTGATCCCAATGTCTTTATATATAGGCAAATCTATGAAAGGCAATAACTAACAAGTGGCTAAATGAGACAACAAAGCATCATCATGCCAGCTTCCACCCTCACAGCTATGTTGTGTGTACTTGTGCCCATGTTACCGCAGTGTGGCCCGTTATAGTCCCTTCATCTCTGCTGATTACATGCTTCAGAAATCTAAATGGTGTTCATTTGTGAATATCATCTTGCTGAACAAAAGGTGTCAGTATCATAATCTTTGTTTGCCACAGAGCTTATTTCCTCCAATAGTCCAACAAATCCAATGGAAATATCCCGTTGGCTTTCAACCACCTCACAGTGTTAGATAACAAGTCATCCTCAATTCAGTTCAAATTGCCACGTTTGAACCATGGAGGGTGGTGTTAAAGGTAACAGGGGAACACAGGTGGACCTAATGAGCGAGGACAATGTTCCTGTTTCTCTTTTGGGACTGCGGGCGTGAGCGTTATTACGATCATTAGGCCACATCGTTGCCAAATGATCAACGTATCGGGGCTGCCGGGAAGAAACTGTCTAGGATGAATAACGTGTCAAGATTTAGGTTTGTTCCCTCACAGACATGTAATGAGAGTACAGTGGCAACATTATGAGCACGGCACCGCATGACAATTTGCCTTTCTTGTTGTTTTTAGGCCGAAAGGAGAACGATATATTTCATGCTGTCCTTTTCATCTCGCTGAGCCAAGGTTTGGCTGACTAATGTTCAGTGTAAGTATACTGTTCACAGGTGCTGTAATGCACTATAAAGCTGTAGCATAAAACAGCCCAAGTGGCCCTAGTGGTCCAGTTTAATCAAAGCAAAACATATTTTATCTCCTCTGAATTTAAGGAGAAGTGTCTTGATATACGTTTTTATTAGTGCTGAACTTGGCAGGAATTCTAAAAAAATAAAGTCTCTCTCTCTGTTTTTGCCAAGCCTTCTTGGAAAAAGCTTACTCTCCCTTGACTGCACATTTATGAAGCTGGAATACGGTACGACATCCTGAAAGCCACTGTTGTCCTTCATTAGCATAAATAAATGAATAACAAAATATACCAGATGGAGCTATTTTTTTTTTTAACAGAAATATATTTGGACTTGCCTTGCTGTGTGTGAACTTACCCGAAAGTAAAGAGGGAATAACAAGAAATCTGGTTTCCATAATTAGGCGAGAGTGCTTAAAAGCAAAACGCTGTCACAGCCTTTACACATTTGTAATTTGGTGTTCAGAAGGAGCTCAGACCTTTTTTTCTAAAGTAAAATATAAACTGCGAGCACGAGAATGTGGCGGCGACAATGCAGCGCGTGTGACAGTGAATCTGACTTGATACTTGACAAGGTTTTCAGGGGCTTAAGATCCCTTCAAGAGACGACCAGAGAATGAACATTCCTGTAAGCACTTTCGGGTACAGTAATGTTTAAACCTACTGACATGCCACTTTGGTTTCCATAAAATCATGATGGCTTGCTGCTCTGGGAATGGCCTCATATAACACTGCTCTCTGCCCTGCATGATGGGCTTCAACCCATTTTTCCTTCCCCTTTCACATGTAAAAGTGAGGTTGGGTTGTTAGATGGTGCTAACAGTTGCCTCTGTGTTCAAATAAAGCTGATATGGCTAACACCTTGTTCAATATTTCTATAAGCTGTCAACGGTTCCCACCTGTCAAGTCGCTAATGGTTAAGATCTATAATGCTTACCCAGTTGAGCATGTTTGCACACGCTGAGCCCAGCTGGGTAATTCGTTGTACATACTGCTGAATCTACAACATTTTATATCCATTTATCAAATCTGTTAAGTCTACAATCTATATCTGACTGGAGAGTGTTCCCAGACACTGGTACCATTTGAGCTCAATGAACGGTGTTAACTCAACAACCCTGATGATTTCCTTACACATTTTGAAAGGAACCTGTCATTAATGCCACATGTTTCCAATAATAATTGACAGGTCAAAATCAGTTTTTCTTAATTAATGGACTCCAGTTAGAATAGTATAACTGGTAAAATACTTCTGATATGCCTCTGAAATCACACATGGTTATAAAGGAGCCGTAATGGAGCATTTGCCCCCGCAGTAGCATTCATTATACTGTTGTGAGGAAGACATCTATCATGTGAATCAGTGTGACTTTAACAATTAGAGACACGGAACAACAAACTAATGGTGATCTGCTTTCTAGTCAATACAGACATAAAGTACAAAAAAAGGGAGACAAAAAAACTTGTGGAAAGCAGCTGTTAAACCGCGGACAGGGCGCCTGCCTTGTAGGTGAAATCTGTCACAGTTCATCAAGACTCCCAGTGAAGAGCAATACCTTCCCGAGCGCTCGCCACCTGTGCACATGTATTTCCTCCGGCCTTGTTACGCTGTTTGCAGCTCAATGCCCGCGCAATTCAGATGGCAGGACTTCACTGTTACTTTCACATTCTGTTAATCCTTTTAACAGAATGTTAACGTTGTTACTGGTTTATATTTAAATTTCAGAAAGTAGCATTGCACGGACAGTAATGGGGAGTTAGTATGACGTATAAGCGCTCGTTTGGGCTGTTGAAAGAGCAAATGCCATGTGGGGGGAAAGAAAAAAATCGTGATTCGAGGAAACACAGTAATTCTCCGCTAATGCCGTTTCAACATCATTATTAAATAAACAGAAAAAAAAGGAACAATAACATCATTAGCAGTGGTTCTACTGCGAAGATACGTTTCAAGCTTTAGGGCTCAAGAGCAAGGACAAGAAAGCCACTGTTTGCTCGAGACGAGAGAATGAGAAGACAAAATAATACAAAAGAATTACTACAACACAATTAATGTTGCTTTCCCAGTGGATACTGGAGAAGCAGGATAGTTTCCTCTGGGTTTAACATTTATACAAACAAAATACTGCTGTTTTCATTTAGTTTCCCTCAGAAAAAGAAAACAAATATTAAGTGTTAAAATCTGTGACTCATTCACTATTCATTTTAACATGCATGCTAATTCACATACATCATGACACCTATTTTCTTATAAAAATATTTGATGTTCAATACAGTCAGATAAATAATGTCAAATGTACCAATTATTAATTTCATTAAAAGTAACCCACAAATTTCTAGCGAAAGCATTCTAAACTAAACAGATGCAAGCTATCGACAGCAATGCTTTTATTCTGAAAAGCAATTTTCAATTTTCACTCGCAAAATTAAAGTCTAAGAAAATGGATGTCAAAAAGAACGTTTGTGAAGGGCTTAACCAGACGAGATTCCTTCAAAGCTGATAGCATTACATGGCCAGCAGAGCGGGGCCCCACATGTAGGGGAAATTAATATCTCCGTCCAGACTGTGACAAGTTCTGCATCCCCTCAATGGATTATGATTACAGCTGGAACAAAGTCTTTTCCCATTAGGAGGGGTAGCTGGTAGCTGAACTGGCTTACGATGACAGGAAGTGGGCACCAGAAGGAAGGCTTTGAGGAGAGAGATGTACACAGTGCAATAAACAACTTCCCACCGGGTGGGTAGGTCGGATAGAGGTATTAATATTACCTTTGTTGAATAATCGCTGCTTTCACATTTTAAAAGATTTTTTTATTTTTATGGATCAGTGTTCTTGGTACTTGGTACATCAGTGATAGAACTGATATTGCAGTGGTTCAAAAGGAGATGGGCGACTGTGACTCTGTGGTTAGCATGCCCATCTTTCAATCAGAGGATCGGTGGTTTGAGCCCCGGCTCTGCTAGTCCAAGTCAATGTGTCCTTGAGCAAGACACTTACCCTTATTTGCTCCCCGTTGTAAGTAAGTAAAAATGTAAGTCGCTTTGGATAAAAGCGTCAGCTAAATGTAATGTAATGAGATGTCATTGACTCACGTTTCTCTCATTTTAAGATACCAAACTCAATTTTTTTCTAAGTATCTAAAAAAAGGCACTGCTTGTTTAAATATTTGCATGAATAAATAAGAAACAGTTTGAGAAACGATTTACACATGTGGTGCATCTTTTTTTCTGCCTTTTCCTCAATCCTTGCAACTTTTCAAACTAATCCACTGACAGAAATGAAGGAACCAGCTTTATTATGACACATCTGTTCCTGTTAATGTTTCTGAAAGCAAAGTAGACTAGAACATGAAAGATGGATGTCAGAACAGGGATGTTGGAGAGTGCACTTCACATGACAGTGACTCAACAAATAAGGAAGGCAGAACACAGAGAGACTTTCTATCTCTGGCTGCCCGCATGGACACACACACACACATGCTCAGGCAGTCAGATCTCAGTGGCGTTGACACAGCTCCGGTGTGTGCAGGGAATGATATTGCAGGTCAGCTCAGTAACCTACCGCTGTGAGGCTGCTTTGGGAATACAAATGAGTGTGAGATGGCGAAGCATGCAATACAGCTTGCGATAGATACCGTGTCAGTGGAAGGAGAACAAAGGAATTCACTGTGGACTATATGCTGCTCGAGAGCACACTGGAAAAGGGTAGACCAGGTGTATGAGATAATGCAGTACTTGAACCAGCAGATGTAAATGAGCTTAAAAGCCTGATGGAGCCACGCCACACTGGACCTTGTGCAAAACCGCATTATCCCCTCAGGTTTTGTCAGTATCAGGCATGGCGGTGTTTAAGTTATCACCTGAGAAATCATATTTGAAATGATGATGCACCCCCACTAATTGGCCCTGGGGGGGCCTGCATTATTCATGGGGAACACAGCATGTTTCACTTGTATGCATGGCAGTAATTGTTTTATGATTAACCTCCTGAATGCTTACTTAGTTCATTTTCTAATCCTTTTTTATCTCACTGGGGTCTGACAATACAGTTTTTGAGGCACTTGGTGGGGGCCTGTAGGAGTTTGTCCTTGACGCATAACCTTCAGGAGACAATGTATTCCAAATAAGTAGCAACCAAAAACAATTACCTTGAAATAGGCAGTGAGAACTCTCACTGACCTGTAGTCTAATTACAACCACAAATGCTGTATTTCACAGCATTCAACACCTGGAGCGATTTCTGAAATGGAAAAATATGGAAAAACTTTCATCAAAAAGAATTTAATTATAAAAATTGCATTTTAAGTTAACTAAAAAATTAAAAAGAAGGAATATGCTAACAAGTATAATCAAAATTATCATTATAAATCATTGAAAAACTAATGACATTGTGTGCTCAAACTAATTATGTGTAAAGTTATTAAATGAGAGAAAACATATCCATCACTTGACTACCGAACAAACCGTTGTCCACTATGCGAGACGCTGAGTCACCGCTGACTCACCGCTCCATCACATTTGTCCCCCAAAGGATCGCTGGCGTCAAGCCAGGAGGCAATAAATAATGAATCTTTTTTTTGCACAGGTTACATACTTGTTCATTTTTGTATGTTAAGTATCCAATAAAGTATATTGCTAACGAGACATTTCAAGACGAACCCAGAAGCAACAGCGTCTCGGCTATTTAAACTTTCACACTGTCTAGTTTTGTTAATGAGCTGAACCCTCCATGTCACATTGGGGTTTTCGGGCGCTATGCAAAATACCTTTTCTAAAGTACTTTTTTCCAGCTGCTCCTCTGAACCACTCTGAAATCAGCTTCTTATACTAATGAACCGTTAATTTAATGTACTGCTCAGGCTTAAACTTCAGAGGTCTCAGATCGTTATCCTTTACGTAACCAACAGGTGGGCCTCACTAATTGCCGACTAAAAGGCACCCTGATTAGAAAAAAGCAGTAAATAACAACGGTATTCACAAGGTCATTACCCCCGAAACCAAATTTTTTTTATGTATTGTGCCACACTGATAATTAATAACATCACAAGCATTATACCATTTTTTGTCCATTACGCTCATTCACCCTGACTTAAATTGCAGCTTTCTAGATCAAAAAGTAAGTCTGGAAAATTTCAAATAAAAAAAAAAACGTAAGAAACAGCAACGATATGACAATGCGATCCATCCACAAGAGTGGCAGACAAGTCCTCCAAAGTCATCAGATAAACAGGGTACGACATGATGAGAGGCCACAGGGCAAACATCTGTCTTAACTTCATCTTGCCCTTTCAGTCTTGTGGTTTCACAAAGATTTAAGACGCACCAGAGCAAGATCACGAGATGGGCTGTTCTTCGATCGATGTGACTTCCGTGCCATCGCCATCAATCATATGCCCCATATATCACTTTGTATCACTACTTTTACAAAATGCTCTGTGCATGAACATGGCAGGTGTTGTCTAGACCTTCACTCCTCTTGACTTTTCCGCTCACCAATCCGCTGAAATATCGGTTTGACGGACTGGCAGCGTTCACGGTCCCCGGACAATGAATCCTAATGACTTTGAAGATGTCCTATCATTTCCTGTATGAGGTTGACATTCGTGATTTTGAGTGAAACGTATTGACAACTATTGGATGGATTGCCATGGAAGGAGAATGATCACGCAGCGCATCCCTTGACTTTTCCTCTCGAGCAGCTGCGTCTTCAGCACGGCCGCCGGCACTCAGTGTTGGCGCAAAGTGTTTTGCAGGAGATTGCCATCCGTGACTTATTAATATAAGAGGTTGTTGATATCTTAAAGGAGCGTTGAAAACGTGTCAAAGTAGTGTCATGCAATTAAAACAGAAACCATTGGAGCCATGACCCATCAAGCGATGACATTGTCCCAAAAGAGTCCATAAAATATTTTAGAAACCCTGAAACGTCATGCAAAGCAATCCATTACATCCTGCTGATTTTTTTCCCATGAGAGTCAAGTGGGCCTTTAACGTCACTGAATCCATCCAACTTAAGGGTGCGTCCGTAAAGTGGCTTGATCAGTAGCTATCGATCACACTAAAGTACAGTATTCACGGGCAGGTTGGCCCGTGAATTCGGTGGAAGTAGAAGCTATTGCCTTTGCTCACATGAATGACACCTCTACAGCCCAACTGTAATTGGAATGCAATGTTTCACTCTCTTGTAATGGCCGTACAAAGAGAAGGAGAGTTCAGCAGACGCAATAGACCGGCCCAACAGAATAATTTAAGCCGTAAATCAAATATCCATGCCGTGGTTCACCTTGAAGCTCTGTTGGCTCATCTTTGCCACTTAGATGGAACTTGTTGTGTTGAATTTTGATCTTGTTTTCTCATCAAATCCAAACAAGGATCTACTGGAAGAATTCAATTGAGTGCACTACTACTTTAAGATAAATGAGGCGGCTTTCAAAAGCAACAAGCTTATTGTATTTCTGGAATCAGGATAATCTGATGCAGTTTAAGACTTTGAACAGGTGGTTCAGTGTCATGCGTGTTATTAGAAATGTCCGTGCATTGAACAAATACCACCCTTTGACTAAATTTTAAATAGGCAATTCATAATTTAACTTTTCGTCATTCAGCCAGATATGAAGGCGTGTATGCCACAGGCAAGAGCTGGCCACCCATTTCCCCCGTATGACACAGAGGGATATTACTGATGGTGTTCTTCCCTGAAATACATTAGGCTTGCAAGAAATATTTCATCTTATCCCAAGAGCAGATACTGTGCCTCAAAAAAAAAGACCTTACGTTGCAACTGTGAATCACACAAATCAAGGCATGCGCACACATCACATTTTATTGCCTTCTTATTACACCACCGAGATGCGTAGAAGACATATTTAAATTTCATCCGTGAATGTTGGTCCGTAATTAAATTCATAGCTTTTTTCCGGTATCCTCCAACATAGCGAGTTACCTCTCCCCCGGTCTAGATGAAAATCAGCATTCCCTCCCGTGTGAAGGAGGCGAGTGGGACTCTGAACAGGGCTGTGATCAGCTTTTGGTCCTGACGTGAGTCTCCGTGGACGAGATGTTTACTGGGGCTTTTGTGTGGCCAGTAGGATCCCACTTAGTGTGAATGATGGCAGCTGTGAGGGTGCCTCTGGCAAGTGCGACTCCTACTATGGCTGCTTGGTCTCATGTAGCGTACAGCGCCAGCTGCTCAGGCTGTGTAGCACTCCAGCGAGTATGACTGATTGAGGCAGAGGTAAGCACGTCTCTGGCGAGAGCGATGCTGAGTGTGAGTGCAACTGCGGCTGCAACTGTGGCAGATCGTGTCAAACACCGGCGCGGTGCAGCTGGCTACTTGGACTGCGTCTACGCTAGCCCGACTGTGGCAAGTGTGACTGAGTATCTGTGACGGGCACGATTCTGTGTGGGCTGCCGCTGCTCAGCCTGCAGACGGTGGTGAGAGTGATTCTGGTGATCAAAGCAGCTTTGACTGCTGCTGCAGCAAGTTATCACTCTGGTGGAGTTTTACTGGTTGGGCAGAGGCCGAGATGCACACAACTACAATTGCGACTGACTGCAGCAGGGTGAGCAGGACTCAGTTAGGCGCTGTTCACTCTGTTTTCAAGCCGCAATGATGTGTGAGGCGGCTAAGCTCCAGAACTCCTGCACGCGGAGTGCGTGTGTCCAGATCCAAGCGTGGCGAGCAGAGACACACAAGGTGTTGCATATTGTTGCATGATTGATCCTCATGAACGTCACATTGTGAGTTATGCCAACTGATCGATTATTCAAAAGATTATATTCAAATTCCCAATTGATATAACAATCAATTTACCCCCCCAAAAATATCTCTAAAAAAACTTTTCTGATATAATATTTAAATATTTTATTCGATCACCTCTGAAACACAAACATTAAGATAATACATCCTTTTTGGCAGATGCCTGATCAGAAAATGAACGGTCATCAAAATTCAAAAGGACTGCTGTGACAAATTGATTAATTTAATCCCTGTATGTCAAAAAAAAAATGTAATTTTGCTTTAGTATTTGAGCTTAATAAAATGTAGTAGTTTTCCGGTATTATGATCAAATCAATGATCAAATACAATTTTGCAACAGTGTGGGTCGAGGGAAATAATTCAGATTACTGTAATATTAGTGGAAGCCATTTACTCCCTCACACATGACATGGCCGTGAAAGTGAAATGAACATAACAGCAAAATATTATCAGCTGATGCGTGGTGTAAAGCTGCGTTTCCACAACAGCTGCAGTACAGAGAGGACTTTTAACATGAAGAAACATTAGGAAATCAATTGTAAGTGACGACTACTACCAGGAACACGTTCCACGTGTTGATAATCCTAATGGCTCATGCCTGGGTGGGGACAAAAAGTAAACAGAGCGGTGCTGTCTGGCTGCAGCTGCCGTCCTGACAAAGTGCTTCGGGATGCTTTCGCTTTTCGGAGGTGTTCGTGCATAACAGTTGTACTGCTGTGATAAGCCACATCCAGTTTGCAGAGTTTACACAGCACCGTGATGTCGGGTTGCCGTCAGAAATCTTTTCCCAACTTAAGAGGGCCGTGGACGAGACTTTCATGCTGCAGCTCCTCCTCAGGGCGGCCCGCGTTCCTGCGACGCGTCGATGCACAAATGTGCAAACTGAAGCGTTTTTTAAATAGTTGAAGTCTACGACGTCGACGAATGTCCCAGGCCCTCGCACTGCATAGTACCTTTTAGTATAGCGTGAAGAAACCTTTTCCTGGCACATAATGGTAAGTACTTTTTTTTTTGTCGCGCGGTAGAAAAAGTACTTCATATGCATTTTCCTGCTTCATTGAGGTCAAACATACACCCACAAGGAATAATGGTGCTTCAGTACTGGTGAGGGTTTGTGAAATTAAAGTTTGTCAAACTAAATAGTCACTTCACTTATGTTCCCCGCCCAAAGTAAGTAGTTACATTAAAAAGTCAGCCTGAACTGATTATTTTCCACATCTTTTGTAAAGTCTTTGCAGATTCATCAACCGCCTGGTGTTTGTTTTTCTGTCTTCTGCCCCTGAAAGGCGAAGCAGCTTTTATTTATTTTGGTACCACTTATATACAGCAAACTAGTAAGATCACAGTCTGCTCTCAAAATAAACGGCAGCCGATACTTCCAACAAAGCGGCGAGTACTTTCAATTTCCTGAGGCACTTCTCACAGTAACACACTCACGTCTTTGAACTCATCGGAGAGAATGAAAAGAACATAATATTCCAAGTTCTTTGTTTCAAGAGAAAGGAACAACATGGAGTGCTGCCGGCATCCGCATAGTAATATAATAGTAGAATAAGACACAAGTATTTCTGACAACACTCCCTAAAACTCCCTGACGAAGGCATGACAACAATACCAGAGTATTTAATTATTAATAACAGCGAGCAGACCCATCATATAAAGGTATTGTGAAGAAGCAGGTGTCTTTTTCAGGATATTCTGCAGTCTTTCATGGCCTATCGACCTGTATCATTGTTACAACTGAAACTTACTGCAGCGTCTACTGCTAATGTCAAGCTTCGGTGCTTTCATCTTTTCAAACTCCTTATTATACTCGTCACCAATCGATAGAAAACTCAAGAGTTTTATGAGACTAGTGCAGCGACAATCACTTAATCAATTACTGGATCAAGTGAAAATGATTGATTGCCATTCAAAAAACAGATTCATTGTTTTTGCCATTTAGTTTCTTACCGGCCATCATCAGCATGGACTCTGGCTTTCAATGGATGTGTCGCTTGGCTGCAAACTATTTATTTCCTTTGATAAGGCTACAAGGTCAGTAAGAGTCCAACAACAAATTCCTTCCTTTTGTGGCGTTTGTGTTCACTGAGGCCGCGCTGCTTTTTGCTCTCCTTACTCATCTATAATTGAAAACTTGCAAATGTACGTCTTGAAAGCTCTGACCGTTACCCGACACACAGCACTAAACACAAAGCACTGGGACGCTCCACTTTGGTGTTTGTGCACCTGTTAGGTAGTTTTACGTCCGCTACATTGAAATTAGGAGCGATCGCAGCGAGATGCAATATTAATACAGGAAATAACTGCACATTTGAATTCACTTGTATATGGTAATTAAGCTTTATGTCCTTCTTGGTACTGATTTTTTACAAGGCCATTACAAGGTTACTGTATCTGAATAAACAAACCTCCCTTGTCATTCAAATACTTTTGGCACCCTGAGATACAGGAATGTGAACAACACAACTATAGGATATTAATAATTCATTTGAAATTTCGAAGGCAAAATGAACATGAATCTGAATTTGGTAGTTCAGAATATATAAACATACACATATTGTGCATTTAAAGCTTTGATACGCAGCGAGCGTATCATCATCATATCATCCTGTAGCAGACGTCCTGTTTTGTATCTCATTTTCTCATACCAAATCAATAACATATTTCATGTTGAGGACGGCTCATTTTTACTCCTCACATTAACAATGAGGCACGATTTTTACTATTTTAAGTTCCATACCAAGAATAGAAGTTTGGCATTACTAATCTTTAAACTTATTTTTGTTATACTATGTTGGAGTAGAGTTCACAGAATTAATGTTTATCGAACATATCTGCAACATTTGAATTGATCAATTATTTGAATGTTTTCAAAAAGCAATTGTGGCAAAACTGGAGCCGCAACAATTAGTCAAAGATTTGATTGTTCCAGGTTCTCAAATGTTAGAATGTACAGCTTTCATGGTCTCATTGGGTTTTGTTGTTCAGACAAACAAGGATTTAAAATGTAATCTGGTGCGCTAGGATATTGAGATTGGGCATTTCTCGTGTTTTTGTCGTTTGGTAGATCAAATGTAATCGTCAAAATAATGAGAAAATGAATCGATAATGGAGAAACAAAAACTAAGCCCTAACACTAAAACTTGCAATCATGAATCCTGTCTCATAATATGATCCCGACATGATTCCACGGGAAGAAAAAAGTTCTCCTAAGGTTGCGTTACTCTCCGTCCCTCCAATTCCATGCACGAGAAGCGGGACTGGAAAAGGTCGCGTCGTCCAGTAAACCTGTGGCAGGTTTTACCGGAGGACAGAGTCATCCTGTCCTCAGAGTGTTCACAGTCTTGGCATCGTGTCAAACTCATTCAAGGTGGGTGTCAGAGTCTGACAAAGCTGTCCCATCGTCTGTTTGTGATGTTCATGGATATGCAATGAGGCAAAGCCAAGGTCTGACTGTCAGTGACATTAGGAGGCCATCCCTGCTGATTGCAGACAAATGTCATCCTTTCTGCCTTTTGTCTGACTTTGGTGTATTTTGCTTCTGTTTTTTTATTACATTTGTGCACATTAAATTCCGATAGATGCAGTTACACATTCTGCTTAATAGACATAATAACTTGCACTCTTGTGCAGATATAACTGACACTGCACTGACAGCAGTAGCATTTATTCATTTAATTTTATTTGAGGAGGTGAGAAAGTCTTCGCACAGGCCCTAGTTTTCAGATTAACTAAGGATTGAATCAGTATTCATAGGAATGCCCCCGTAGCTGTTGTAAAGGTCTTATGCAGGTGCTGTAAGGCTCTTAGAAGCTGCAGTTCATGAAGATAGTGAACATTTTCTTGCAGGATAAAAAGCTGATAAAAGCTCCTCTGCTCGGCTGGTTCCAACCAGGTTAACCTTTAGATGTATGAATGATATTTTGTCGAGCTATATTGTGTCTACAATTCACTTTCATGGTCTGTCAAATGTAATAAAGTTGCACTGTCTCTTGATGAAAGTCCTTGCTGGGTCAGGACATTTGAGAAAACAATGTTTTATTACATCTCCCTTAGTTGGGGATAGTTCTTGGTTGAGATAAATAAAACATGGTCTTTAAATTAAATCTTAAAGGGCATTATTCATTGATTGATTTTTTTATAGATTGTTTGTAGGTTTTGTAAATAAATCTGTAGCTTCCAGTTGTGTTTATATTTTGTTTGGTCGGGGTATGTATTGCATGTTTTAGCGTCAAAATGCTATTCTCGCCAACCCCTTCTAAGAACTTTTACCAATGTGACCTGACGCAATGACTTCTACATATATATATATATATATATATATATATATATATATATATATATATATATATATATATATCTATATAGATATCTATATATCTATATATATAGATATATATATATATCTATATAGATATATAGATATATATATATCTATATATATATACATATATATAGATATATATGTATGTATGTATGTATGTATATAGACACAGATATATTCTCAAACATAGTCATTGTATTACCTACATTAACTTAGATGTGACAGTCTGCATGCATCTAACAAATGCTGTGTGAACGCCTAGTCACACAATATCACAATTAAACTAACCGGTTGATGCAACGTTATTTCTACAAGCCCCCGAGTCCTGTGAGGCAAAATATTGACTGTTTTTATCGAGGGATTCTTGTGGTTTTGAAGACAGCAAAATAACGGCTTTGATTCCCTTTTAGAAAGGGCTGTCTGACGGCAACTTAAAGCGATTAAAATATTCTGAAGATAATGTACTCAGATTGATATATCTTAACGTGGCTAAAATATGTTTCTGACTCAGCTCGTGCTTCACAGCCAAATTGATCTCACTGCTTTTTGCAACAACTGAGTGGTAGCTTCAATTAGAAAGATAACACAGATGGACCTGCCCTTTAATAGCATTCACAATGTCTCCAACACTGCAGTGCCTTCTCTGTCCGTCTTAACCATGACGCTGCTGCAAAGCACTCCAAAAAAAAAGCTGCAGTGAGGCTTTTAACTAAAGAAAAAAGACAGAACCACATCTGCCCTGTTTTTAGCATCTTGTCGCTGGATGCCTGTTCCTCATTGATTTTTTTGAGAACTGCTAATGTGCTTTAGTCTTTGAAAGACTTAGCAGCAACTTGTCTCTGAACTTAAGGTCCCCCATGACAGAAAATCCTCAAGCATCCTGCTGACAGTTTCTTTGTCAAGGTTGTGTACTAAAGGTGACCATGCTGTTGCTGTCAGGGCTCCTTAGCTTACGAGCGAGCTTCCAGCAAAGTGGCACCGCAATTAAGGCCTTTTTATCATCTTTGATGTTTACTCTTCTTGCATCCCTGCAGCCTTGTCTGATCGCAGTATTTTGCATGAGCTATCCCTCTGTTCATTGAGGCATTTTTCGTTAGTCAGTCATTATAACCTTGACTAACAGATTTCCTGTGGCAAATGCAGAAAATCTGATAGTTATTGTTCTTGACAGGAAGCATGTATGGTACAATTTAAACTGCAAAATCCCCTTGTGCATTTAAAAGATACATTTCAGCAGCCATCATCACACCTACAGGGTGTTGCAAAGCAATGCGATAGTGATGTAAAATAATCCCTGTGAAGGAAATTTCTCTATGCCATACCTGGTGCAATAAAGAGTAGGCTGAGACAGCATGAGGGTGGCCAAACGCTGCGCACATTTAAAAAAAACACAATCATCTGGCAGCCTGGGATAAAAAAAAAGAAAAGAAAAAAGAACAATACAATGGTTGCGATAGTGAGCTTACCTATAAGGAGCTGTTGGTTTCTTTGCAGAAATGTGCTTTGAGTTACATTGAGTTACATAAGAACATTGCAGCCCTCTGCACAGGATGTCATAGCAGGGTCCATTCAACTCTCTATACAATGTGATGAAGAGTTCTACACATGGCTTAAACTACGAATCTCCATCTGCAGAGCCATTCACTTTACTGCTCACGAATGCTGCAACTGACAATGATTCTTTATTCGTATGCTGATTTTTTTCTCTTGATTGTTTGCTCTATAAAAAGGTCAAAAATTACAGAAACATTGGCGCCAGAATGTCCTAAAGCCCAATATGACATATTCCAATTTGCTTGTTCCGTCCGACCATCAGGCCGAAGAAATAGACGCACAAATTAGTAAAGGGAGAGGCAGACACCAGGGAGTGCTCGACAGCCTCTCGTTCTATTTGACATGACAGGGTCTTCGAATGAGGCCCATGTGCTTTCTTATCTCTTGTTATTTTGCACTGGGGTGGGAGCCGACGCTCACTCAGTCAGCAATATGTCAAAAAATTGCGATCGAATCTTGATCAAGATTCATTGCGCCCTGCCAAAGTGGGATCACACGCGCCAGATTCACAGTTTTTTCTTCATTACACATTGTGCCGCGCGCACCGGGATGTCGGCAGAAAAAAATGTGTTCCCTCGTCTCACTGGTCGGTTTATATCTCGACGTCCCCGCACAGCTTCCCGAGCCGTAAAAATGATCGGTGTTAAAGTTGGTGTCACCCCCGGGACACTTGGGACACACTCAATTTAATCGGGGTCCATTAAAAAAAAAGAAGAAGAAAAAAAAGACAATTAAAGCTTCTCTCCCCTCTTAACATCACAGAAAGCCCGCAGGACCATCGGTTCCCAATAATCCCCCTCTCCATATCTCAAGCCAAAAACACCGGGTTACCGAGGCAACAGCTGGGTGCATTTCTTTTTCTTCCGATGTGTGTGACAACAGTGGTACACAGGAAAAGGTTTAATTGTCTGTAACTGTGTGCCTAAGGCCTGAACAGAACACCAGAAGTGCACCACCACTCTCCCCTGCACACTTCACATCTGACTGCAATTTGTGCATGCACCTTGGTTCCCAGGACATGCACCCGCTGTCTGTAATATAAGCTCCACTGTATTCCTCAACTCACCTGGACCAGGAACAGAATCTGACTGCCCACTGTGACCTCTCAGTCCTCGGTCAATTGCAATCCAAGAATATGTATCTCTTCACTTCCCTTTCTTGTGCCAGATGATCAAATTGATGCACGACTTGAGCAATTCTTTACTGACCAAACTTGGTTTAAGAAGGTTTCTCAGTTTTGGATTAAGCAATAAGCCGCAAGAGGCATTGATTTAGAGTTATTTTACAAAAGAGGCGTTGTCAGGCTCCATTTCAAGTCTTGGATGTGTATAATACAACGTCAGACATTTTAGGAGTTTCTCAGCGTCTGCAGACATCATGTCAAAAACAGCCGGTCCTGATATGAAGCTTTAGGCTCCGGGATAATTATGACATTTGAGAGATTTTGCCTGTCAACCTTCAAAAGGTCAGAGTAAAGGGAAATTACACCTACATTACTATATTTCCATGGCCTTGGGAAGTGCAATCAATATTTCATCAATCTCAAACGTATGATGTCAGTTTGAACATGTACCCCTGGGTTCATTCCCCTGGGTGCTCTGTGTCATCTATAACACATTTCCCAATTTATTTAATTTTTTATACCCCATGACATCACAAATTTGACTTTTGTCACTATAGTTTTTGGATTTGGGAGAGCGTTGTTAGACCATGGGAATAACATGTATGTTTTGAAAATCGCCCTGTAGTTCCCATTTTTAGGATAGGACGTGAAAATAAGGTCAAGGTGGCATTATGTTTTCTACAACCTCCACTTACATGTGGATTCGACTTCTTTAAAACAAATATATAAAATCTAAATCAAGGAGTTATATTTCAACAACAAACTACAGTACGAACACACATGCAGATTTCTATAGTGGCTCCAATCTTGAAACATTTAAATGAAACGCCTCTTTGACGGCGATTTCCTCTTCCCTTCCTTCCTGTGCACTACAAGCGGAGTGTGAGGAACTAAAGTTAACATCTGCGGTGACGACGCCGTTGTTCGATGATGAATGCTCATGAAAGAGTGCTAAATCACGCAAAACGTTGCTCAAATGTCTTCATTTTGTATGCTTATCTGCTTTTCAGCAGCATTCTACAGACAAATACTTTCAAATAACAAATCTATCATCAATGATAATCTAACCAGAACAATCTCAACAACGTAACTCTGCAACCTTGGCAGCCCCAACAGCCTTTCATCAAACAATAGTGGATGATTTGCTCTGCACATAATGTACTTCTTGAAGATGTTTTATGCCATTTTGGCACGCAGTTCCTGTCCCTATATCACGGGAATGTGCGTTCACACAAGCTCGCTCTTGTCAGGATCCCTCTGTCTCTGCCAGAAGTACAGTAACGCGGCTCATCTGTTTGTGGGGGTTTTAACGTAACAAATTAAAGCCATGGGAGAGGAGTCGTGTGCAGGATTAAGATCGGTGACAATCACGGCAATGATCATCAATCAGCGATCGTCTGGAGGAAACATTATTCCAGGGTGAAAAGCTTCCGTAATTAATCTCACTGCACATAAATGGGGAAATGATGGTTGCTCACCAAGCCAGAGAGTGAGTGAGGTAAGTAAAAGTATTGGAAGCAGTGAACATGTTGGGAAATTAAGACGAATGCAAAAGCACTCCACATCCTCAAAACATTCAATCTCTTCACTTCATCCGACAAATGATGTTTGGTTGTGCTGAATAAGTGCGTCTCTGTTCACGCCCGTCTGTCTTAACCCAGCGTGGCCTCCTCATTGTCCCGCCTCCGCTCCTCCATGCCACGCTGCAAATTTCCTCCTCAAAAGCTCCTCGTCATGACCGACATGATCGTGGTCGAGGCTTCAACATACTTGGGAGAGCTCTCGTGATTACTTGCTGTCAGCTGTGATCATCATTGGATGTCCGACTGAGCTGTGCGATGTGGATCTCAGTGCCACCAACAGTGGTGCGGGTAATCAGTAGTTAGCATACCAAGTAATTTACAAACATGTTTTAAACATTAACATTCATTTATGGGCGGAATATCTGCCTCCTGCAAAAGAAGAAGAAGACAGTGCTTTCCCTTAACACTCTGGGAGACATTACCCTCGTTTATTTTGTAATCACTGGAGATACTCCATTTTACCGCATCATGCCTTACTGTGCCTCCAGAAACAATATGGAAATTCTAATCCTCGCGACAATCTGCCTCTATCTCCGCCACCCGATTTATTTGACTGTGTCCGCATGCAGAATCCAAATAATGGCAATTACAAAGCGATCCTCTAATCACGCCACATCACAACAGCCGAGCCACGGGAGCACAACATATCCGTCTGCATCTCTTCTGAAAGAGATAACACCTCCCTCAACAAAAAATCTGCTCTCCCTAACACATTCAATGTTGGACAATGAATCAGAGTTTGCTTCCCTTCCCACCACGCAGCCATTTGCTGTGAAAAGGGGGTGTCTCTCTGCTGTTTGCGTCTCAACAGATGAAGAAACTGGCTGAGAAAAGTCATTTACTTGTGGTCACACTCCTGAGTCCAGGGAATCCTCGCGCCATGAGCCCCGTACAGCAGGCAGACGGACAGATGGCAGCATGGGAAAGGCGGCGAGGAGCCACAGATGACTGTGCATTACATCAAACGAGCGAGAGGTGTGGTAAACACACGAGTGTGTGATGTGCAGGGGATGAACTCCTGGAAATGTGGCAGGCGAAGGACGGAGCGGGAAACGATCCCCCGGAGTGAGAGACTTCCCACAACCCCTCGTGATGCCCCAGCACGTTCGCCCGGAGCACGGCCTCTGACATTGGCTGGCTGAGAAGCAGGAGAAGATGAAGCCGTAGACGTGTTTGCGGCAATCACTGCGAATGGTGTGCACACGCATGCCAGGCCTGCGTTTAAACCCTTTTCCAGCGTGCACAACCAACAGGTTGGTTTGTTATGTGCAGCTCGTCTGGATAAGTGCCAATTAGCAGGTTGTGCACACAGAGACATGCAGCACAAATGTTTTTTTAAGAGAAATGGGCGCACAGTCAGGGACCAACACTATTCCACGGATGGGAAAAAATAAATAAAAATAATTTGTTGCTCTTTTACTGTTTTCTTCTCGGGCAACAAACAAACAACAGAGCGGTAATTGTGGAAGTGTGTCTTGTTTGTGTTGTCTGCCTGCGACCCAATTTCACCTGATTTATTTTTTTTGCAATATTTTGGTGAGGGGGGTTGGGTTGCATGTGCTTTTGCAACGGTGTGAGATGTGTCGGGAATATTTGAATTATTTAAAGTGTTGGGTTTGATTACAGGAGAGGCGTCATTGCTCACAATGTGGCTGTTAACACACTACATGGCATGCGTGGTCCCATCAGGCAGAGGGGAGGGGGTGAGGAGGGGGGGGGAGACACACACACACACACACACACACACACACACACACACACAGAGAGAGAGAGAGAGAGAGAGAGAGAGAGAAATAGATTTCTCAAGAAGGGATTATGTGATTTTTGTTTTTTTAATGAGGCAGGCTTATGCTTCCTCAGCCGCACACTCAACATTGAGTTCAAATCATTCGGAGAAACATATTTCTTAAGTGGAAAAAGCTCCACATGGAAATGTTTTTTCGCTAGACATAATAAAGAGAACATCTGTTTGTTTTTTCGTTAAACTTATCAATACAGCCACGCAAACAGGGAACCACAGGCATACATGTTATTTCGTTAGCTAGGGTGTGCGGGAGGAGGGGGGTAGGGGGGGGGGCGGCTAACGGGGGTTTGTTCCAAGGTTAAGTTAGCCTCTGCTCAACAGTCTTGTCACTGGTTGCGGATGCTTGTTTCCGACAGGATATTCCAGCACGCTGGGGGTCAAACGCGCGAGGCTACCGGGTGCAGGTGCGGATTTAAGGAGAGGAAAAAAAAAACGTCGCGCGCGCCGTTGTTTAATTGGCCATTAAAAGGAAAGTAACAACTGCCGTATAGTGTCGCATTGTGTTGCCATTTGACTGTCCTGAGAAGTCAAAGCCGGAGAAAGCCATTTAACACCGCCATCGTCTCCGTTGCATTCCCACACAGAGAATAAAACAACAAAAACAACAACAACAACCCACATTTGTTGCTTTCAACTGGCCAAACAAGACTTACACCCCCTCACGACCCCCACCACCCCCAGACTCCTCACCATGCAGGCACCACCACAGCATGCATCGCCGCATCCTCACATCAGCACCAATGTCCTCCTCGGAAACATGCGAGGGGGAGACCTGTTAAACCGCCAATTACACTGCGGTAGCTGGACACAAACAGCAGTTGTTGCATGTGAATCAAACATTGCACATCTTCAATCATCTCCGGCTATTACCCGGGCGGCGACACGTGCGAAACCCAATAAATGACGTTACATGAAACACACCATAGGTAATGACAAGCATTAAAAAGAAATAATAATCTCACCAGCAGCAATAAGGGATGTGCTCTCCTTGCTGTTTCTTCTCTCTCTCTCTCTTTCTCTCTCTTTCTACCTCTCTCTTTCTCTCTCTTTCTACCTCTCTCTCTCTCTCTCCCTCTCTCTCTCTCGTTGGAGTTAATGAGGGTCTTCTGACGTTTGGTCCGACTGATTTCTTTCTCCCTCAGCTGTTTTTGTCCACTGGGCTTGGAATTTCTTTCTTTTTTTCTCTCTCTCTCTCTTCTCCAGCGGTGAGATAACAGGGGAATCGGCGTCCTCGCGCAGAGCTCTGCCCTCTTCAAACTAACCTTCCCGCCCCCCTCCTTCTACCCATCTCAGATTGGCGCCGGGCAGGAGGGGCAAACCCTGAACCCTGAAGGGGGCTGCTGCGTTAAGAAGCGGGGATCTGTCACGCGGATCAATGCCCACATGGACATGCGGTGGACGTTTGCGGGAGGGTTCACTGTTAAGCGACCAGCTTGTCAGTGATGCTCCCGGCAGCTGGAAGGGACTCTCTCTCTCTCTCTCTCTCTCTCTCTCTCTCTCTCTCTCTCTCTCTCTCTCTCTCTCTCTCGTGCGTTATTGCACAGCTGCCTCTCAGGCGAGACGCCCCATGTGAGTGGGCCCACTTATTCAGCGGGGCTCCGCGCGGCTTGAGCCCTGACGCAGGTGCCCAAGGTCCAACAAGCGACGGACAGAGATGCCAAAGCCTGCGGGCTGCTGCTGCTGCTGCTGACAGTGATATAGCGATCTCATCTGAGTCATTGCAGTAGTAGGGATGTGAGAGCAGATCATTCCCCCTCCGTGACCTTGGGTTGGTGTGTGGTCTAATCACAGAGACGTCTCTCCATCAACTCAAAATATATGCGCAATGCGCCCTTGTGCAAGGCATGTAATGTCACCTCTAACCCCTGCTCATGCAGCGGCAAATAGTACAAGACTCCTGCGTGCACTGTGCCCAACTCCCCGGTGTGTTTGTGGGAGCAGCAGGCAGCCTCTGACCTGGTTTTGTTACAAGATCAAATATATTACAACTACATGGCGGAGATATGCAAAAACTGAAATGAGTGACCTGCCAGTCAGATTTCAGATCACACGTAAATGAAATGTTTACGTGTGAGTCAATTTGCCATTGACTCACATTTCTGAAACAACCATGTGCCAGTAAAAATCTTGCTGGGATTATTTTCGTATAGGACATATGTTGCTTTCATGTTTTTTTTTGTTGTTGAATATTTCTGAGACAAATATGAACATCTAGAATAGTGGTTGACTCTTTTAACTTTCCAAAGTTACTTTGCTGCTGCGAGCTTAAGAATTCACAAACTTTTGTTCAGTTTTGAATTAATAACATTACAATGTTCAACCTTACTATGCAATGTTACTAAATGTTACAGTATCTGTGCTGTACATATTCTCTGTGAATAAAATCACATTCTGTTATATTGGTTGAATTTCTGTTGGCAATGAAACAAAATCAAAATGCTCTGACAAAAAAATCAATCATTTCATTTTGCTGAATGACATGTTTTGATTTCACAACGTTTGGGCCAAGAGTTGGCAGCACTGGGCGTTTTTTTCTTCCCGTTTGGATAATTAGTTAAATGTAGCATATTCTTGCTGGTTTTCTCAACATTACCAACTGTAGCTTTAACTTTCATGAATAATAAATGAGCCACTTTTGCAATCAAGCCCTCTGAGATTTAAGTGATCTGATCAGCTCGGTCTGCAGCCATTAGCCTTCAATACATTAAACAAGATGGCCAGTAAAATAATAAAGGATGGATTCTTTTTTTCAAACAGACTATTTTATGTCTGATTCCTGTCATTTATAATAGTCCCGATAGGGCGACTTTGAACAGCCCTAGACTTACAGAACCTCTTTAACACAGTTCAGTGGGGTAAATCTCCCCTTTGAGCCCCTGTGACTTTCCTTTGAACTTAAATCCAGCACTTTAACCATCTCCGCTTTGTTCGCCTATTGCATGGCTTTTCTTGAAGGGAACGCGGGATTCCTCTCTGCGAGGTCCACCACGAGGCTTCTTGCATCCTTGTCC
This sequence comes from Taurulus bubalis, assembly GCF_910589615.1. Classification (NCBI taxonomy): domain Eukaryota; kingdom Metazoa; phylum Chordata; class Actinopteri; order Perciformes; family Cottidae; genus Taurulus; species Taurulus bubalis. Next base: position 39,078,883 of record NC_136590.1, on the reverse strand, counting down.
CTAATTAAGTTGCTGTGGAAGGGTTTCCCCCCTTCGCTCTTAATGAGGGTATAAGGTTGTTGGTGCCATTTTCATTCATCATTTTCATTTATTGTTTCATTGTGATGCCCTTTGAGACTGTAATTGTAATTAGAGGCTGTAATAAACTTGATTTGCAGTGAGCTCCTGTGGGCGAGGAGAGGAAGAGGAAGAGGCGCCGGCCGGCTCTGCCAAGGAGCCTGTGAGCCATGAATAGAGACACAGTTTGGGTGTCTGACTTTAGGCCCTGCGTGCTTATTTTAGGGTGAAACTCATCCACGCTCCCTGAAGCTAAAAGTTCCCTGCCTATACCATCAATGCCACCTGCTGTGAGCCCTGCCTTCTAGCTTATTTATTTAATCTCTCATCTTATTTGTTTTTATGTGTCACCTCCCAGCACGTAAGACTCCACTTGGAAGCCCGGCCAGCCGAAAGCATGACATTTTGTCTTACCTCCTTTAATATATGGGGCTGAGCAGGAGCGGTACAACGAATCGACCTCAATGTGCCATTTCCACGCTTTCCCCAGTTACCAGGGGCCTATACAGTTTGCTCCCTTTCAATAAATCCTTGAGCCTGCATAATCATGTCCTCCAGCTCATAATTATAAACTCTGAAAAACTGACACTGAGATATGTGTGTATTGGCTGCTTTTGTTAATTAGTCCCAGCTTGCGGGCAAAGATGTGTTGGCTTTTGGGAAAAATAAAAAACTGTATGCAGGAAAAGTGCAATAGTTTATTCAACAATGCACTTGATAAATATTGTGTAGTAGAGAACCAAAATATCAGTGTACAACCCACTATATGAGAAGGATTTGGTGGCTGAAGTAATCTCATCCACTTCAGCTGATACATTTTTCATATCTGACATTACCTCATCTCTGAATCTGCCTTTTGTCTTTTAGCACATTCCAGGTCCAAACTCTGTAATTGCTGTCGTCGCAAAGTTCGAGAAGCAGACTCAAAGATTGTCAGTTCAGCTTTGGGCGAGACGGCGATAACATGGTCTTCGGCGGGGTGGGGGGGGGGGCACTCTGGGTGAGACACTTGAGCCTCAAGAGCTGCTGCTGGCCGAAAAGGTTGCACCCGGCGGCGCCGAGGCGTGAACACATGAACCTGAATGTCACGCCGGCGAGCAATCTCACGCTTTGGCTCCAACGCCTGGCTTTGTGTTCTCTCACCCTTCTTCTTCTTCTTCTTCTTCTTCTTCTTCTTCTTCTTCTTCTTCTTCTTCTTCTTCTTCTTCTTCTTTTTCTTCTTCTTCTTCTTCTTCTCTTCGCGACTAATGCTCGTGACCTTTTTCACGTCCTGTATTCCTAAAAAACTCTGCTGTTTCTTCTACATTCATTATCGCAGATAAGGGGCCCGCTCTCTGGTTGTTGTTGTTGTTGTGTTTGCGGGGCCAGGTCTGAGCCACAGGTGCGAGGCTTGTCGGGGGCTGATACCTAAATGCAAGACATCTCGAAGACTTGACACTTTTTCTTTCATGAAGACGAAGCGGCATGTTAGGCCTCGTGCGGATGGGCGCGTCATGTCATCAGATGGGATCAATCAGTTACTATTACCCACGGTAGAGCCCCCTTGTGACAGCTCTAAAGAGTTGCTTAAATTGATAAGCAATCATCCCCACCGCTACGCACAAAACAATGTCATGTCGGCGATGTGCTGGACGTATATATTTGCAGGCAAAGCTTGTGTTAAAGGCAGGAAACACAAGTTATGCACGCCACATCAGCTGGCCATCAGCTCATTCTAATTAGCGCTAATTACTGTCAGCATTTAATGCCAGGCAGTTCACTGAAGCTGTCAGCTCTTCATTTAAGCCATCAACTCGTCTGTCATTCAGTGGTTCTGCCACACTGCTCATTGTGTGGATCCACCAGCCTCTTCGCTCTCTTCCTGTTCTGGTTCCCTCCTAATCCACTTTGCAGTGGCATGTTTTTCGAGCCTGTCCTCATAAGAACTTGCATCCCACATCTCGGCTATATGCACTCGCAGGGCTCTCTCCTCTCTCTGAAATGTTTCCGATTGAAATGGGCACATGCACATATCGCTTTAGGAGGAGTTAGAGCGAACAAAGGAAGTGCTGCGATCATCACATGGAGATCAAGCGTCACAAATCATTGTCAGCCCCATAATTAATCACCAAGTGCTTTGGGATTCGGCACATAAACACTGTTAGCTTGATGCTAATTGCTTTGGAAAGATATTGTTGCTTGTTAACAACTCCTCAGTCCATCCATCAAACTGTCCGCTCTCTGTAAGCGTCTCTTTGCTCCTACAAGTAAACACAGCGATGAAATAGGTCACTTGGCAGTGTGCTCGGAGATGACCCCGAGTTGGTTTCGGGTTACGTATAGATCACCGACGTTTCAATTTAAACTTATAATGACGCCGCGCCTGCCACTTTGTTTCAGGCTGCACAAATGAAAGCCCCCCCGAAGCCATCTGAATTCAGATGATATTAGCTCAAAATAATCCCAGATGGGACTCTGGCATTTGCCACACAAGACAGGAGGTGCTCATGGCCAAACATGTCAGCAAAGGCTTCTCAATCCCGCTTCTTGGCACTCGTGGTCCTGCTGATTTTCTATCCCATCACCTCGTTAATTGAAGCTTGACACACTCATTGCATCCCCTCAGTCCTTAATCAGCCCTTGATGAGATGGCTGAAATGAGCGCCAAGACCACATTTAAACGGAACGCCGTCCCCTGATGTATATATACACAGCTGGCCCCGTGAGACGAGGTGAGCACTGCTTGTCCCAGAGCCGCGTTGTAGCCTATTTGGCTGTCGAGAACAGGACGCAAGTCTACATTTGTTCTCAACAAATATTTCTCTGGAGAGTGCAAAGGTTCGTGCTGCTGCATCAGAACGACTTAAGTTGCAGGTTTTGTATTTGTGCTGTTTATTTCACAAGGGGCCACTTTTCTAACTTGGCAAAAAACTGTCAGCAAGGCCGCATTAAAGTACCGTGGGCCCCGGGACGACGGCTTTTTTTAGGCTTTTTCAAGCTTTTCTAAATCAGCACCTTTCACAAAACATAAATACACACCTTGAATGTGTGTATGTACAGTATTTAATGTGTTTATTTCATTAGATGAGGTTGTTATGCCCTAATTTAAAGACTTGTTCAAAAGAGGAATAATTCAGAATAACCAGATGACTGATATACTGTTAGTGATTGTTAAAGCTAGTAATGTCTCACAAGTTTACTTTACAGCTCAATCTCCGACCCACATCCAGAAGCTGTACAATATTGATAACTAAATAGCATTAGCATTGAATAGCGTAATTTACTTATTCTAATGATCTTTATAGATGTTGAACAGGAATGTCTTTTCTCACTTTTTATTCCGGTAGCAGACCCACTTCTGTATTTAATAACATACAGAAGCTGTGTCAGTCCAACCACAGATGAACGCTTTCATTATCAGTAAACAACCATCTGCCTTCAACAAAAAATAAATACAGATATTTATTCGGTGAGCTATAAGTGAGAATCTGCTCAATTAAGAACTGGCATATGGATACAGTTTCCTGTTTTATCTTCACATCTATCAGAAAACCCTTCAACTAATTGAATTCCATATCAAGTAGACATTAAATATAACCCTAAAACTGGAGGTTTAATGAACTTAGCTCGTTTTTGTCTGTAGATCAGCCTCTCCAGTTTCACTGTGGTTGACTTAACAACCTTCCATCTCAGGAGACTTCTATTCTGACAGGAGGATAATTTAGAAAAATGGTTGTGTGTGAGCTGTCAATAAAGAGCTCTTTATGCTAATTACATTGTTTGAAACTGACATGTGCACAACACAGATAGTGTTTTTACACCAATGTAAGACTTCTTCTGACGAAACTGAAATAATTTTGTTCTATTGCTCACTACTCCAAATCACCGTGAACAAAAAGAACTAAAATGATGACAATTGAAAGATATGATTGGAGGGGAAACAAGATACCCAGAGCCAAACGCATATAGTATTTGGTTTCTTAGAAAGGATGGAAGTTTCATACGAGCACAAACTGTTAGTAAAAGGAAACTTTGGACGAGGACCCCAGAGGGTGAAACTGTATAATGCTGCATCTCTTTGTGTGAAGCTGCATCAGTCTCAGCGGCTATCTTTCACTTATCTTCAGTATTTAAGCCTCTGAAGTTAAAAAGAATATAATAATAATAAGGACACAATAAATAATGCACAACTAATGTTAATATTAAAGGAAAGAAGCCTTGGCTCTGTAAGAAAAACATTGGCTCTGTAAGAATGCAATGGTAATAGTAATACAAGGGTGAGTACTATCTGCTAATACTGCTCATGAAATTCTAATAATGTTGGAAGACAAGCTACATTATGAATGCCTCTGGAGGGATTCATGAAATCTATTTCTCATATTCTAGTTATGTTTTTAGATTAGCTGAGTGATGGGAAAAGACTTACATTCATGCTCATTGTTTATTTCTTAAGCTGCGTTTTTGTGTTCACCACACAGATCCAAGCAGGAAGAATACGGGTACACACTTTATTGATCCGCCCGCATGTCGACTCAACTGTAAGGCCGGTTACACAATGAGCATTGTTTAATTGTGTCTTTGTTTTGCATACGGTTTGATCTTGTATCGAGTAAAAAACTAAATATCACATTGTAACTATTTCATCTCCAGGCCGCCCCTGGTGGTTTAAGCCACAGGTAGCATCACTGAAATAGAGCCAGCCAGCTCTATAGGCTTCAAAGAGCTTGCTGCTGTGATGTGGATTTTACCAAGCAGAAACTATACTTTCAAGATTTTTTAGGATGGACAGGGAACATATCCTGCAACAGTCAGACAGACATAACAGCTTTAAATCTGAGCTGAAATCAGCCTTTAATTTGCACAAATGTTTGTTGTTGAACAAGTTAAACACAATTCCCCATGTTAGGTAGGGAAATGTGATGAGCTCAGAAGATGATGAGGGAAACAAGGATATGTAGGAAGAGGAGAGACACGGCAGAGGCTGTGACTACAAGGATTCAAAGTTAATATCTCTGTAGATAGATTTGGCACTGGCAACATAGTCATTTGCTGCAGAGCATGGTCGTATAATTCAAAGTAAACCAACAGAAATGAATTATTGATGTGGTATGAAAGACAACCATACATCATTATGGCATTTTAGGTGGGGAGGAAATATGAAAGAATTATTGAGCAGGCCCAAGTTAGGTCGGCCTCGGTACACAAGGGAACGCAAGCACACGAACGTCAACTTTCTGTCGTGCCAAAGAAAACAAACACCAGTCCGTAAGACCTAAGTCCATCATTCGGCTTTCTGTTTACTTTGGGGGGCTCGCTGTGCCATAGGAAGATGCAGTAAACGCTTTAGATCAGGCATATGGAAGCAGAAAGCATAAAGGCAGCGGAAACACTCTGAGCCGGCAGCCAAGGCTGAACAGTGAACAGTTTACAGCTTGGAAAAATGTGGCCAGGGCTTTCATCAACAGCCAAAGGCATCTTCAGAGGCAGATAAAAAAAAAAGAAAAAAGAAAAAGAGCATCGAGCGGCTGTGATGGAAGTGAAACAACATTACTGTATTTGGGACCCGAAGTCTGAAAATTCACCTCAAGGGTTACTGTAGGTGCCTGGTGTACAGTAATGGCAGTTTGTTGATAGTAAAATGCAGTTCCTGAAAGATATAGGTCTGGTTTGAAGCTGTTTCTGATTTTTTATTCCCAATGATAAGGTTAACATAAATCACCACCGGATCTTTGATTCTTAAGAAATTAAAAAAATGATTGATCACATCCCATTTACTGACAATCAATAAAGCCCATCTGATGACTGGAATTGATCAACATGGTGGCAGAGAGAGGCTGACAAGAAGGGTCATGACCTTTCCAATCACTGAAGGAGGTATGGTAATGCAAGGCTCTGAAGCAATTATCTTGTCAGCTCTGGGATTCTCTGTATGATCAATGGACCGATGTGACCTCATGTCTGCCATCACCTGAAGTCTTCAGTAGCCTCCCGACGTGTTGGCCCTGTTACAGAACACAGTGCCATAATCAACACCGATGAATTTGTGTGACTTTAAGCCCCAATTCAAATGTCACAACTCAAAAGCACATCAGCACAGCTGCTGCACGATCAAACAAGCGCTGGTTTGAGAAGTGTTGTGTGAGTGTGAGTGTTTGTGTGAGTGTGAGTGTGTGAGTGTGTGTGTGTGTGTGTGTGTCGCAGAGGTGTGCGTGGGTTTGACAGAAGCCAGTGTAGTGTGTGTGCAGTCAAGACTGCAGCAAGGACTCCGGTGAAGCATATAAAGTCAACAAAAGCCACTCTGTGGTAGGTGTTAGTCATCCTGCGGTGTATTAGGTCAGAGCAGAGCTGTCCTTATGAACAGGGGTTGTGGTCATTCATGCTAATATTTTTGTTTTCATTCTGGATTAATTTGTTGATTGTTTATTTTATTTTGAGGAATCCTATAGTAACCTTTTTTCACTGATGTACCCCCTGTGAATTCTTTTTTTTAGCCGAGTACCCCCGGACCAGCGCAAAGCATTTTTGGTTGAAAAAAAGATGTAATACACAGCGCTGTGCCATCAGTGTCTGATGTGATATAGAATATAGAAAATGCAGTTAATGAACATACAATACAACATACAATACATGCTCATTTTAAATATATATTTTTTTAAAACCAGGGGTTCGCCATTTGAGAACAACTGCTATAGTCATACAATGTGAGAAAGTGTAAAACAAATATTATAGTACAAAAATACAACCACGACATCTTCAGATTGCTTGTTTTGTCCAGCCATCAGTCCAAAATCCAAATAAATATTTAATTTATGATGAATTATTTTAAGTGTGAGCACATCCTCACACTTAAAATGGTCCAATTGTGAATGTTTGGCATTTTTATTTGATAAATAAACAGAATATTTAGCTATTATCAAAACCTTACCAAAATGATTTTTTTGTTATTCAACTCATTTCAGCGTTGAGTACAAGCTTCACCAAATCACAATTGAATGCACCACTATTGTATAGTATATAATCCAATGGAAACTGTACATCAAAAGACATTTATACGAAGCGTCACATTTTTTTGCTGGAATTTTACAGATTGTGGTCTGATGTGAGGGCTTCTTTTATTTTTTGGATATCATAATGTTTTTTTTTCTCTGAGTGTAGTACTTCACAGCATGGAGATGCTCTGTTTACTGAGTGGAAAGATTGTCGCTAATAACACTGCCTGGTTTCAACGAAGCACACTGGAAACATTCTTCCTCTTTATGCGCTCCCACAAGGGACAATTACCAGAATACAGTGTCAGGTTTTCACAGTTACTCACTTGATACTGTACACATGGCTCGACATTTAAGGACTCTCTGTCCTCTGAATTTGATGAATGAATATGTTCATAATGAGGTGGCTGTGCCGTCACACTGCAGGACACTATTTTCAGTAATGCGTTTCAAACTGAAAAAAAAAATAATAACCCCATGTTTGCTTCGGACATAGAGTTGCAAAGGAGTAAACTAGTTTGCCAAAATGTTATTCTCCCACCACTGGGCCATGGGGCTGTAATCAGTAAACATCCACTACTAATGATCAGATTGTATATATAAAATATGGATTTTCGTAACGGATGAATAACTGTCTCCCTTAAGGTTTTCACAGCGGCATGCATCTGTGCAGTCACGACTGGTCTTATTAACCCCGCAACTGAAACATCATTATTTGGTGAAGAAGAAAAAATAAATTCTTGCTTTTGTAATTTACAGTGTAGTTTAGGTTCACTTAATACAAAATAATAAAAAAATCTGTGAACACGTTTTAAAAAAATAACAGGCTGCAATTGCAGTAATTATCAGCAGGTGGTATTGGTTAACCATGCTGTTATTTTCAAGTCACAGTTTTAGCCTCAGAATATGAGGCTGTCCATCTTTCGGCTGCACATAAATAGCGCAACAACTGCTGGATGGATTGCCATGAATTGGTGCAGAGCTTCAAGTTCCCCTGAAGATGAATTGTAATCCCTTTTTTTATTAATGACTGAAATAACTGAAATTTTAATGTTCTGATCTGTTAGCTCTGTTAATTGATACATTTACACGTCCAAACCGCTTCTAATTGGATTCGCCTGTCGTCTTGTTTTTAAACTTTGACTTCTACGTTGCCCATCCCTCAAGTGATCCCACAGTTGATGTGTCTATATCCTGATGCCACAATTTGACAAAGGTTATATTTGCCTCACCATGGAGCTCGTATGGCTAACATTATCGCTCTACAAGTTGAGCATGCTACGCCTTTTTAATCAAACAATGTATTGTTGTTTTCCTCTAAGTGTGCCCTGTCCAGTCCCACCATCTCTTTCAAATTAGACACTGGTACGTCTCCATTTTATAACTGTTCTAGCTGAGTGACATTTTCCCCACCACACAAGTACATTTACATTTGCCTGATGGATGGATGACAGATGGATAGATAGACATATGAGAATCACTGTCCCAATCTTATACAGCACATTGTCAACATAATCTTTCTCTTGTTCAGAGTAAGAACTGACATGTTGCAGCGCTTTCCATCTGAAAACATAAGTGCACGAGCCCTGTCAGGGATGCTTCCCCAGCAGTGCAGATGGTGGAGCAGTATAAATTCTGAGAGCTTGTCAGGGATCCTGCCACAAACAGCAGCACGGTTTGTGTGGTAGGATATACATTTTGATGGTATGTAGCTGCAAGTGCTTATTACCGCTGTCTGAGAGTGCTCACACATACGGGGGAGCTGTGTGGAATGCTGGACCACAGTATTGCACTTTTGGATGCACATTTGAAATATAACTATCTAAATCATTAACAGTTAGTGATAATGCTTTTGTTTGGTAGATTAAAAGGTTATTCATTATATGTTTTTCAACAGTCATTTTGGACATTGCTGAGCTTTAAGTCATGGCTATAATTCACAAGCAGAATTGATTGAGAGAGAAAGAATGCTGGTGTGCGACAATGGGATGCTGTTTTCATGGTACACGCTTTAGTGAGCTAAGCCACTGGGAAACCTATTCCAATCTCTGTTTTAATGATCAAGTGAAGACAGTGGTTCAGTCCGTTCTCTTTCTCCTTTATTATCCCTCGCTAAAGCTATCATTGCTTTCATCTCTTGTCTAGATTAGTTGATCCCATCCGCACCCAGCCAGAAGGCACTCCACCTTCTGCAATTAGTGCACCATGCAGATGCTGTACTTCGAACCATTCAACACAGCCAAGACCATATCATTCCCATGTAAGCCTCACTGCGCTGGTATCCACATTGCTCCAGAGTACAATTCAGAATTTTTTATTCCTCACGAGCCTGTGTGCAACCTCAGATCTTCTCGGTGAAGATCTGCAGGGCCCCTTCGGCTACGTATATGGATTTAGATAATCGACACACGTCATGTCAGTGCCTCTTATCACTAAAGGTTACCAACAGATGGTTTACTGGTCAATAACTGCAACTTTATCTCTTATACCTTACAGGCATGCAACACTTTATTTTAATTCGAACATTTTGAACATAACTGCCAAAATGTTTCCCTTGTTCATTCCTAAAGCTATTGCACACTATATATTTGCACATTTTATTATGCGCATTATTCTTCCTTATCAAAACTCAGTGCCTACATATTCCGGTGTATTACTCTGGTCGGGGCTCAAGCAGAGATACGTAGCGGGATGCGTTCAGGATCCTTGTGAATGCTGATTACTCGCGAGACGAGACACATTACAGCACCATTTTGGAGTCTGGGTTGATAACCCAAGGTCTGCACTAAAATATTTAGTTCTTGGCTTCTACTTTCCAATAAGCACCGTGAGGGTGGTGAGCATCGACTTGCTCATCTGTAGCCCGCCCCCTCCCCAGTAACAGTGAGCACAGCTTGACAGACAGAGCCTGCTCAGAAATCATATTCTGACAACTTGTATCTGCGACATGGCCACGTTACGTGTGTTTTCATCAACAGCAAAAGAAGGAAACCTCCCATAGTTTACATCACAAGACTGGATTAGGCCCAGCTGTGCATGCACGACTCTCCCAGCAGCATTAGCGACGCACCAGCCAAATGTTTTATCACAGCTGATTGTACGAATGCATGTTGGGCATTTCTTTTCATCTAACTGGAACAACCCGCTGAGCTTGCCAACGGCTGAACTCAGGAGAGGGACTTGTTTTTCCTGAAAATGAAGAGAGATGAAGAATTTCCATCAGATCACAATCCATCACTTTTTTTTTTGGCAATGATTCATATTAATGATATTGAATTTGGGGTTTAATTCCCTTGTGTGATGACATACAAGGGATAACGCAAGAAATTGACACACACAAAAAATATTTAATAGTAATGAGGTTTATTTATGAATGTATTTATCTTTAGATGTGCTGTTCCTCATCTGTGTTTTTTCCCCATCTTCTTTGTATATTGCTTGCCTTTTTTGTGTTGCTCTTTATACTTTTATTATTGCATTCTTTGAAATAATGTTTGATTTGATTCAAGCTGCAAGTCCTGGTACAGGTTTTAGTCTGTGAATATTCAGCCTTAACGTGTTTAACGAATTAGTTTCAGGGGTTTGCGTGAACTCAATATGTGTACCGTTTTTAAAGATTAACAAAGGGATGTAGATTTGAGAAACATAAAATGAGAAAGATCAGAAAACTAGTACCATTTTTATGACTTAATGGCATTCGTGGTTACGCAATTACTCCTGCACCCCCTAATCATATGCTGAGCTGTAATGTTGGGGATTAGCCTTGGCCTATTTTTCCTTCTCACACTACAGTACAGAACCTCTTTTACTTCTCTGTATGTTTCTACGATTTTCTCATCCTGTTCCTTTTCTGCTTTTTATTACTGTACCACAACCCTCGATGAACTTGCAGGAGCCCAACACACATGATAATTTAATCGTGGTGCAGCTTTAACGCTAAGCTGTGATGGGAAGCAGTGCAAAGCTGAAGGTATTTCAGTGTGTGTGCTCCTCTTTCACTGGTATTCCTCTCCCACCATTCTTCCAGTCCTATATTATGCTCGTATTTTCTGTGCACATGACCCAGTGTCAGTTGCCTTTTTACACAGTGTATAATGGGGAGGTGAGGTTTTCTTTCACTCATGTCCATTCAGGTTGATTGGCTTGTCCTGTTCCATCAGGGGCCGGTGCCTCGGTCCTCTTTAATCTGTGCTAGCATTCTGGGCCTGTTACCTTGTTATTTGTGCTCTTGAAGCGCCAGAGCACTCTGTGAAATCGCTGCCTAAAGCTACAGTAATTGTTTTTGCTATCAGCGCCTAACATCCAAAATGAATTAGGGAAACAGCTTTTGTGCAGTCTGTCCCCTCTTTTTTTTTTCTTTGGACAGCTGGTGTGACAGCAACTACTTGTATCGTCTTTCTCTCGATGTTTTGAGACAACGGTATGATGGATATTGTGGCGCTCTGTGCAGTTTGTTTGTTTGTTTTTACTAATACCTTGAAAACGGTTAATTTGTATCTTGATTAAAATTTGAAAATGGGCTATACAAACCCCAACAATAATCTTTCAACAAGTTCATTAAGTATTAATCCCAGGAAGCATTAATTTGGTGATTTGGCTAAATATGGTTGTAAAATGTGAGTTTATGGAATGTATTCTGTGCTAGAGCTGTTAAATGGCTTCATTACTATGTGAAATATTATTTGTGTTGTAAACTTCTTATCAACGTTTGTAAGCAGGTATCACAGAGATTGTTACCATGGAAACAGGGCACTTTCGAGTTAAAGGTGGCCAACTTTGTTCGCTTGAAACAAGTCCTTCTTTTGTGTTGATTTCCGTTTGCATCATCTGCACGTATGTAATCTCTTCTTCAGAGTCTTGCTCATGCCGTGGCTTGTCTTCAGCTGCAGATGTTTCTCAGCTGTGGCTCTGATCACAGTCATCACCTTTCTGCTGTGCTGTGATATGTCACAATGTTCCTGGAATGTGGCATAATGTTTAAGATAAATGCTTTTAAGTAGCTTATCTTGCAAAGGGTTATGCACACAAATAGCTGGTTGCATATGCAGACAGACTCTCTGGTATTACATGCACTGTATAGAGAGATAAGTCATGCACGCCGTGTACACAGCCTCTCTTCCTGTTAAAGGACAAAGGACGAGAGGAGAAGAGTCCGTAATGTTAACAGCCAATGCTGGACAGACTATTTGTTGGATTCAGGTGCAAAGTGACCTTGGCCATGTCTGGAATGGTGATGCAGGGCGGGAGAACTGACTGAATGTAAATCACATACCCCTTTAGCTGATTAGAGTGCCTTATGCAGTCTAACCGGACAAAATATGAAGGACCGCCCAAGTCCATGGGTGCAAAAAGTGCCACAAATAATGCATCTGCCTACCAAGAACACGTCTCAAGAGTGAATGACAGGTTTATGCGCTGATTTAAAAGGGTGTGTGTCCTTGGTAAAGAAAGCGAGCGCAGAGCAGAGCGCAGAGCAGAGCGCACTCCAACCCACTTGCCATCGCAACCAATATGACAAACTGAGGCTGCGGCTGGGAATACCAAATGTTGAGATGGGACAGGCTTTTATCACAGACGTGCTGGCGTGCTGGAATGTGGGGAGTTAAACGACCAAAGTGTTTGGATGGATGTACCGCGCGTGTGACTCGCACCCATCTCTAAAAACGTCCTCATACATAAAGGCCCCGGGGAAATTAGAGTGACGAGAGAAGCTGCGAGGTGGCTCTTTCGCAGTGTAAGCTGTGGGAGATGCTGTGTGAATAGTTGCATTCTCTGAGATGAGGGGGCTCTCGTGAATCTGGCTGTATTGATGCAGCTATTTAGTCTGGCTCTTCACCATGAAATGTAGTCCTGACGGCGGTAATGAGGCGCCCTTTTCTTTATTTTTTTCTTCTTTTTCTTTTGTTTGCAGTCATGATGAATTGTAGAGACAGTGAGCTATAGAAGCTAGAACCAATATGTGTGCTATACCGCCGCTGCTCTTTGTGTATCTGCCTCAAGAGCCAGTTTGCATGAGAGGCGCTCCTTAAAACATGGCTCAACTCTTTAACCATGACCCAGAAGGTCTATGCAAAATGAAGAATAGCTCACGACAGTGAAGGCCTATTTATTTCCCCTAAAGCCAGCTCAGCAGAGTGATGAATCACAATCACTATTCAAATCGGAGGTCTCCAGTCACTGCACAGAATATGTTTCTGGAGTAAACTACAGCTTACACAAAGGGTATTCTCTGCGTTCTCGAACATGTCAGAGTAGCTTTATTTCTTCTCTGCAGCATTTCTGTTTGTTGAGTTGTCATTACACATCATTTATTTAGATTCAGATTTGTCACTTCCCTTGAAGCTCAAGAGCTCAAACATGAGCATTTAGTATTCGTACAAAGGCGAACCAGAAATCTCGTGGCCTTTTTGACTACAGGTTGAACACATATTTGTGATAATTTGCTGCCAACATACAAATGTTGTTCAGAGCATTTATATCTTATACAGGATATAAATTACACAACTAAGCAGCCGACAACAAATATCAGTAGAAAGGTAAATCAGCCTGTAATCCAGCAGTCTCCCATTTCAGATACGCATACTAACAAACGGAGATGTACTTTTTGTGATTTGACGTTTCCCTTTTAGGATTGAGCTGATGCATGCTATAAAATATACAACACATAACATTGATAAGGATTAAACAAGTGATTCCTGACCTTCTTGGCTTCTGGCCCCTTACAACAACCTAACTGTACCCATTACAATGCATTTAGGTAACTGCATTCGTAACAATCTAATGGTGTATATAATCATATATGTGGGACATTTTTCTTTTCTTTTTTACTTTAATATTCTGCAAATTTTACCTCTGTACTTTTACATGTAATGGAGTATTATCACATCTCGGGATTGATACTTTTGTCTGAAGAATATTTCTTCTATCACACCTGCCATCATATTTATTTGCCATCATATTTGTTTACCGCATCATATTTTGACAAATAGAGTAAATGAACCCAAATCCCAAACTTAATTCAGTGCTTTGTCTTTGATGCATCCATCACGATGAAGCCTTTCGCACAGGACAGAAGGCTTTTGTTTCAACTGTCTTTTAAGAACTGGATCAAAGTTTGTTTTGTGGTGTAAAAAAAAAAACCTTCACCTTTTTATTTTTAGGGTTACGTGTGCCCAGCGCAAGAAGCATTGCTAATTTTATCTTGCTGAAAATACAGATGAAGGAGATGAGGTTGTTACAAGAGCAGCCTCTGTCTCTGATACCATGATGGCATGGGGACAAACATCCACGCTCAGGGTTATTGGGTTAGCAAAGCGCTGCACCTAACTTTGCGTAATATAATAATGGCATATGCATACTAATCAGTTAACAGGTCCTATGCTCTTTTCACATTATCTCTCACACACTTTAATTAGCATATTCTAACATCCCCCAGAAGGGATTTCTGAGTATAAAAAGACATATTTAAAACAATGTTTTCCACCTACTTCATTGTACTCATTCCATGTCCTTACTAACTTACTTGTATCACAAATATACACTTTATATGACAATTCAGGGATTTTTCTCTAACATATAATTGACATTCAAATGTAACTAATGAGCCAATGACGAAGTATTTCTATTACATATGTTTGTATATATGTTTGGAAAAATAGCATCCTTAGTTATTAATAAGAGTTCAACAGTCAAAACTTCAGCTCATCTGCCTCATCATACTTTGCAGATGTGGTTTGATCAGATGTGATGGAACAAGCCAATGACTGTGCAAATCAATTACGTACAGGACCCCAGAGTACGGACATCTCTCGTATGAAACATCCAAATGCTGATCAGAGGTCACAGGCGGCTACATAAGTCTCAGCTAGTAGCTTTCCAAATGCAACGTGAAATAGGAGATTGAAACAGTAAAAAGCTTGAATATGAAATATTTAGCCATTTAATGTTTTAAACACACAAGAGTATTTGTATGTGTCTTGTGGTTCATTTATGAACATCCTCTATATTTTAAGAATAAACCAACAAGGGAAAATCTTAATGTTTTGAAACCTTTTTATGCCTGAACAAATAAAACCATAGTTAATTTAAACCACACATCAAACAAAGGAAGAACAGACAATGTTATTGAAGCAACAAAACCCAATTCGGAAGAATACTCACCGTTTTCTAAATATGTGCCTGCTGACTGTAAGATTTGTGTCTTAGTGGCAGAACAGGAAGCAGCTTTAATCAGAGCTGTGGGTGGAGGTGAGATAATAACAGGGGCCAGGCGAGGGCCAACACAAATCCTTCATGGAGGAGTCGATCCATATGTCGCAAAGACTAATAGCTTTAGGAGGAACTGTGCCAACAATGAGGCAGAAAAGTTGAATAATTCTCACATTGGTTGTCTGTGTGCAGGTTCTAAAATCCCACAGGCCACCATGCAGGAGGGAGGACACAGGTTTGAGACACCATCCAGAGGACCGGCGCGGTATTACAGGTATGGAACAAAGACGTGTAAGCGTTGAATTTCTTTCCCTTCGTTCATCTGGGATAAAGCTTCCTGAATCACAGCAGTGGTCACCAGATGGTGCTGCACAGGCAGGTTTGATCCATGTGTTGCTCGTCAGGAAAGGAGGATGAAGGAATGAGGAAGTGGAGGGTTCACGTCATAATAATCATCATAACTCTGGTGTCTGGCGTGCCGACAAGTGACTGATGGCAGCTATAAATCCGGCACAAGAGAAAGGAGGCTATTATATATGCTGTGGAGGAGAGTGATGCTTTGCACTTTAGAAATTAGAGAGGTCCAGGGGGACAATGTTCCTTATTGTTAATGGAAAAGCCGTATCATCACACACAATTCTAGAAGTTGTTGCGTGGCAGTGGATGGATGGACAGTCACTGTGACTGGATCTGGAATGGAAAATGTTTATCAAGTTATGGATTTATTTATTTTTGTCATAAAACTTTTTTAAATGTTGCTTAAGACAACTAACACGATAATCAGTCAAGAAGAAAAAGAACATAATCACAATAATACTGAATTTCTTAATTTCAGGCCACTTCCGAGGTAAAATAATAAAACTATCTATTTAAAATGAAAGTCTTGCATTAAAAAAATGAATTAGTAAAAAGGTCAAATGTAGTATTCTTTCTGTTGTCATTTTGTGTGAACATGAACGCAGCAAATCTCTCAAAATGGAAACAAGTTAATCAAAAATTAGACTTGTTTCCATTACTTTACTAAATGCTCTGTCCACTGCTGATCATTTTCTAATTTGATTTCACGCACTAGAAGTTGCAGTGTCAGATGTTCATGGCAATGTGAATGTTGGAGTAAATAATGTTATGAGATGATAGATGCCAAACAGCAGGGGAGCTCAGGACACTTTCCAGAAGCCCAGAGGTTGGCACCGGGATGGGCGGTGGGCAGGAAAAGCGGAGCAGCAGATGGGGTGTCCCATTAGCAGTTGTCCTGTTAGCTTGGGCCAGCTGCCACTCTCTGGGTCTCTCTCCGGGCCCGTCTTCTCCCCTGAGTCGACCGGATGAGCCCATTTTGATTTGAGGTTTGTTGTTTTGATGGCTTGCGAGTGGAGCTTGCACACAGGGAGCTACATACACGAAGCAGCGAAGGTATAGTCTGTGTGCAGGAGTCCAGAGTGTCACTTCTGCAGCCGCTGAGAGCCATTTCACGGATAATGTTTCATATTAGAGGCCTGCAACATACCCAGTGTGCATCAGTATGTATTAGCATCAGTACAGAGTGTGGTTAAAGGTGTGCTCTGTTGCACCTGTGACCCCACCCAGCAGGGATGGCACGCCGTCCTCCAGTCCACCTGTGCATCACTGCAGCAAAGTGAGAAGTCAAACCATTGGAGGTTTGCACAAACTCAAATGTCAGGGTCCAGTTTAGACCAATATGTTCCCTCCCGTTATACACAAGAACAAATACGTGTACATAGTGTGGAATAGGGACGCAGCAACGGACGCATGTCATAATACAATGCAAAATAAGCTCCTTCTGTTTAACTTATTACTTAAGATTATTTCAAAATGATGGCATATTTTACAGATCAGTAAGATAATCAGATAATATTTTTCAGATCACGGATCATGATTAGATCCCTCTTGCCCTTATTATTATTGTGACTATTATCATTAGTATTATTATCATTATTTGCATTACTGGTAAAGAGTTTTTGTTTCACACATTGCACACGAAACCTGCATGATGTCACTAGCACAATTGTGATAATGATTGTCATACTACTAATTGTGATGATGACAACAATGATAATGGTAATAGAAGGATGAAGGATGAAAACAGAGAGGAAGAGGAGGAATAAGAATGATGTATTGCTCGTGTGTGTGTGTGTGTGTGTGGCCATTGTGGCTTGTAAAGTCAAAGTCGGCCCCTTACATTGTTCCTCTGTTGCTTTAATAACAATAAATATTGTAATGATGGGATTTCCTCGCCTAGACAAGCAAGCTGTGTCTATCACTCACTCTGCTCCTCCATTTGATAGAGAGACGTGGTTGCATGGTTCCTTCACACCATTTCGTTCACCTATAAAGCACACGCGCACAGAAACAGACACACATACGCACACACACACACATGCACTTCTATACACATGTCCCAATGTTTCCACAACCTTTCTTCTTCACTCATCTTGACTTTTTTCTTTCTTTCTTTTTTTTCTTCTCCTAAATAGCTCTTTGTTCTCTGCCCATGTCTATTTTTATCCCAGCGTTCACGGGAGGAGTCAGAGAAATGACGAGGCTTGGTAGACTTGCTCATCTCCATGGCAACTATATATTGCAAGCCTTCAGCGTCTAACGTTAGCCTTTTCTTCCATGTTCCGCTCCTTTTGTTTTGTTTCTCTCGTCTTATTATCAGATTTGCTCAGGTCCGTATTTTACGGCGTTTCCTCCCCACATGGAGGTCTGTTCCCCATGCGTGCATCCTCTCCTGGATCCTCTTCTCTCCACGCCGTCCACCCCTCAGCCCCCTCCCCCCAGGAGTGGATTGAGCTGTCTTTTCCTCTCTGAACCAATGGGCGTGCTGTTGTGGAGTAGTTCTGTACTAACCCACGCCTCACTCATGAGGCACAGTTTGGATGCCATTCGTTTTGCTACCACTGTGAGGCCTACTTTCATGAGACCGATAATCTCTGCGGGCTTTGTTCGGTTCAAGGGGGTTTCCCCATTTCCCCCCCCCCCCCTTTAAAAAATTCCTGCTGAGAAATGCAAATTTACTGGCATCTTCCCCAGTCAATAACTGCAGTATGGCACCCTCTTTTGAAGCACATGCTGTACTACTGGCCTTGTTTATGATCTGATCAGAACAAGACATTCATCGCTCTTAAGTTCACTACACCGTATGTATCTGGAAATAAACTACAGGTGGATCCTTTCATGGTAGAGGCAGTATTTCTTTTCCCATATTTCCAATTAGAGCTGTATTTTCTCAATTGTTTAATCAAACTCAAACAAATTCATGGCGCCATTTGGAATCCTGTCACTGTGTGCACTAAATTAATCAGCGCAAACAAACCAGCATCCATCCGCATTATTCCATCACGGATCTCCCAGGCATTAGTCATCTCTTCATCAAAATATTTTCATCCATTGTAGCTATAGCTGTCTGTTTCAGAAGCAGGACATGCATTCAATTCAATTCCACATGTGGGATTCCTTCCAGTCACGTGGCCAGGCAGCACACACACACACACACACACACACACACACACACACACACACACACACACACACACACACACACACACACACACACACACACACACACACACACACACACACACATATGCTGTCAGTGGAAGCTTCTGTGTGCAGTGGCATTGGATGCACAGAATCACACATAGAGAGAGAGAAGTACAATCATAGGAGCTATAATGGTTCCAACATGAAGGGGGTGGGGGCTTCAGAGGAGGCGCTCCAATGAAACACAAGCAGGAGACCGAAATACACCACAGAGGCAAAGAGCACACTGATGCACAGCCTCATATTTAATACAGTCTGCACACAGTTAAAGGAAAAAAAAAATGCTTGCACCCAGACTAACAATGCCAGGTGAGACACTGAAGGTAATTACGTGTTGCCTTTTGTGCCAGTCCACAAGCGCTGACAGATGTCAGTAGCCCTGAGGGACTAAGTGCTCACCCATGATCCTCCAGATTGCCCCTAAAAGAAATCTTTTTTCACCAGTCCGCCCGTTCCCTGTGGCAACAGTCATCCCCCTCCTGCGTCACCTGCCAGCGAGGGAGCAGGTGGACCCAGCGGGGCCAGGTGGAGGCTTCACCTGTCACGCTTCCAGAGCGGTCCCACGCATGCCAACACAAACACAAACGGAGGCGCAAATAATCCAAACATGCGATATTTCGAGGCGGTTTCATTATGCAAAACACATGACACCCACTGCACACACACCGACACATGTAAACACACAGGCGTTTATAAATAGCCACGCTGTCATGTGTTGAGAGTGCAGACAGAATGCAGTGTATATTACAGGTGATAGGTGCATATCTTGAGGTCTGTTTGGATTGTAAACTGACCGTGGGGCTGATAAAGTACATTTGTATCGCATTCATGTATGCAGATTTACATCCATCCCTGCTTGAAACCAGCTGAAGAGAGAGCTTTTGATAATCAGACAGAGTGCTCTATAGGAGCAATAGAAGGAGTGAGCGGATGCAGGGTTGTGTGAGGGCTGCATGTGACCCTTGACATAAAGTGAATGACAGTCAGGCAATCCACAGCAGTATCTAAGGTCACAGGCCCCGACTCTGATATACAGCGCAATCAATACTGGCAATGAGGTGCGTTGTGACGAGTGGTCTATCAATACCTCCAGGAAGAAGGAGCTGGATTCGTAAATCAGTCCATGTCTTTCAGGTTCTGATTGCTTAAAACCACTAACAATGGCCGGCCAGTCAGCAGTTACCTGTTTTATCCGAACAAAAGCAAATCTTCCGAGCAGAAATGGTAATAAAGGTTTATGAAATTGCGACATATATTAACTGCTAAATAATGTAGCCGACATCCGTTTTAAAACAAATTGTGTAATTTCCCCATGGCGCATGCAGTATTTGGGGAATGAAACCGATATGCTGAATGTAGAAAATGCAACATTACAATGTAAGCCTTTTACGCAAGTCGACAAATAGATTGATGATTTTGAACAGAGGAACGACAATGATGGAATACGCCATGATATTAAACTACTGGTCCAATGAACACTACTTGATGTGTCGGCACTGACAACTGAAATCAATTCCAAATGCCATTAAAATTATATGTTTTCTTCTTTTTCATTCCTTGGCCTGGCCCAGCCGTAATGGCATGATTAATGTGCAGGGAGAGAGTCGCACGCCACTTCTGGGCCGACAGTGTGGGACGAATGATGTAGTGGCTCCTAATGCTCTTTACCAGGAATGAAGCAAACACTTTACTGGACCACTACCAGACTAACCAGAGGATGTCAAGGGTTACCGATTGGAATCTCTATCTGTCTTGCTCTGAAATGTCCTCCTCATCCTCCAGGCTGTGCATTCACTGTACAGGTGGCCATTAGACATGGAGTGGTGACATGTGATATTACACTTTGTTGCCTGCTCACTGGGTGCATCACATTCCCCTACATTGGTGAATATCTGTGCAAGGGCACTGGGGTCTGACCTCTGGTACTACTGTTAGCCTCAGTTGCGAAATCAATGAAGCGCGTGCGCATAAAGGGCCCCTCAGGACAGTCCACATCTGCACAAATCAGCACTGTTTTGCCACCACCATTTTTTCTCAGCTCTGTCAGATGAGATCAGAAGGCACAAATGTGCCACATTTCACGCACCTCCATTGGATCTTCACACACAAATAACCATAGGATACCCTGGAGACGGGAGATGCTGGCCATACTTCCCACGTCTCAAAAAGATATAAATGAAAAGTGGGAGAGAAGTAGGCCACACAAGTGTTGGTATTGTAACATGACTAATAACACATGAATAAAGAGAGGCTGCTTTATATTACACATTCATCATGTCGACATTGTTTTTTTCAAATCGCAACGTTCATGGCTGACTCAAATGATCAGAATCTGATCCCAAATCTTCCCCCGAGCCAAAACCTGCACTTTGCAATTTCCCCCAAATCTGTGTTTCCCTGCTCTCTCTCATGCTGCACAATCCATTTGCCTTCCCGGCCCTTGATTTGGCTCTGCTCTTGTCTTTGCTTGATGCTGTACAGTATATGAGTTTCTCCCCTCGGGTCTCTTAGACATGCAGAATACTGAGCTGTGCACATTTAGGTTGACAGATTAGTTTACATTTGGTTTGACACCACAAGAGAAGGCCTCGGCTCGCCTGCAGGAACGGCTGCTGCTTTTCTGGGTCGGTTCAGTGTGAAAGCATGGCCTGCCAGGAGAAATATGGAGAACCCTGACCCAGCAGGACCTGCCCGTGAGTTCACAGCCCCCTGTGCCTTCGGAGGATGAGGTGACTCATCTATATGGGAATCCATATAGACCGAGCAAAGCAGAAAGAAGCCCTGGGGAAGATTCTGTTTCTAAATTAGTGGCCACTGAAGGCTGCATTACGGAAGAATGCATAATCAGGCTTCAAGTGCGCTTAATTCAACACTGACCATCTCAAAGAGAGAGATAGAAACCAAGTCAATCAGTCATCTGCTTCTATGTAATGTCATTATTGTTTTTGCATTGTAAGCCTGATTATGGCATAAATCATTTTATAACTGATTTAGTCAAATGCTTGATAAATGAATTCACGTTTTATGATTTTAATCATTTTATTCATTTAGAACTAGGTTTAAATTATCTGTCATTTTTAAGATAATGATGAACAGGCATATAACAACTAATAAGTGTGTGCTGCCTATAACTGATTAATTTGTTCCCATCTATGTGAGACCACCTCTCTAAAAGTGTAGCGCAGCTGCTTTGAGATGGCTCTGGTCCCCTGGCTGAACCCCACCACACAAACACACACACACACACACACACACACACACACACACACACACACACACACACACACACACACACACACACACACACACACACCTCCTTTCCCCTAGAGTGGGCTCCGCAGCTGTTCCTGTTGGGAGTCTGCGTGATTTGGATCACTAGGGCCATGAACAAAGTCTACACGATTGGAGGAAAATGGGTGCCTCAAGGAAGATGAGTACGAATGAAGACAAATGTCAGATATTTAACTAAATATATATTGCAGATATGGGAATACAAAGTTGTGCATTTGTACCTCTGCAGTGATGCTTTTGGAAATGTCTTACAATTCACCCAATGAGGTTCCCTGAGGCAAGGTACTTGATCCAGAGTGGCTCTAGTGGAGATCCCTGGTGGCCAAAGCATTACATTGTGGCTGTACTTGGGTGCTCCCTGCTGCAACTGTGTGTGACTGTATGAAGCTCGACATTTCCACCACCCAAAAAATAAACAAATTCTACTCAGCCCAAAAGAAAAAAGAAATATTGACTTTAATTGTGCTAGGAAGGCTCAATAATATATTTACTCTATAGATAACACGTCTTATAATAAAATAAAATTCAAGTGATTACATCCAATGTCCTGTAGTACAGAACCGAAGCACAATGAATCATTTGAATGAAACAGATGTTTTATTAGCACAGTTCTGAATGTAGGGTAGCTACGCCTCCCGGAGCTGCCGCACGCTCTACTCGGACGAAGCAGCCGCCTGAAGACTGAGAGGATTTCTCGTTTCAGCCACTTTGGATTTAATTCAATAAACAAACGATACAACGCACACGGACCTGACCGCGGATGTGTTATTGACAAGCCGCTCTCCTTCTTCTTATCTCTCATCTGCAACACAATACGTAGACGTCTTTCACATAACGTCCACATGGTGACATCTTCACATTCTGATGTTCAGATAATTTCTTTATTGTTTTATACTTAATGAATGGTGGCGAGACACTTACTGCTAAAACAGTATATTATGATAACTAGTATGAAGTGCATACTGTATAGAATGTAGTATGTAGGATTTGGGACACACCAATAGGAATTATATTGTCGTATAAACTGGCTAATGGCTAGCAAGACGAGGCACATTTTAATATTAATCAAATGATTTAAATTGTACATCACTGGTAGATCATGTATTGTAGGTCTGAAATTACATTTATGTAATAATATATATTATTATTATTTCTGACATCAAATGACGCTATTTTTAAGATAACGAAGGGACAGGTTTAACATCCAGCCTGATTGCATTTATTGATCTCATCCCAATCAGAGAGGCCAATGAGGCGCTAACAGTACAGTGGTTGCTGATTGGCTCTGACTGAAACAACACTGACCTCAGGCCATTTCACACTGCTGTTACATATCACATTGTAAAGAACATACAATGTTTCACTTAACCTCAAGCACAAGTCCTCATTTTGAAATGATTCGTTCTGTATTTTAAAGACACATGTAGTAAATTACAAGTTCTATACTCTCCCACACAGTGTCTTTCTTCGGCTTCGTCTTACAAAACCAAATGCTTCTCGCAAATGTTGCCAATTTCAAAGCAATGCCTCAATTCCATTAGCAAGGGCGATAGCTGCAAAGTGACAGCATCCCATTCATTATCTATGCAGATGAAGAGTGAGGGAAGACGGCAAGAAATCTATTGGAAAGTGTCAACAACATAATTGAAAGTGGCAATGTGCCACTACAACTATTCATATGTTGGTGTCAAACTCCAGAGCTCTTGGTTTGGTTAGCATAGTGTCAGATGGGCAGACAATGCTGGCCTCAGCTGTATCACTGCAATTTCTATCATCCGATTATGACAGTACAGATTAAATGGTGTATCTGGATCCTCGGATTTGATTTGATGAGACAGATGATGTGTTTTACTGGTTTGGCTGAATTGTATGGATGCCATCCGGTCACACTGCTTCCATGATCAATGAAAAATAGAGGTAGGTGCATCATGGAGGGAATAGGTTTATAGCCATGCTAGTGGCTGCGGTCTCCCATCTGCCTGTCGGATCTCAGTTGGAGAGGGCACCTGGTTGTAGATGCATCACTGCTGGGATACAAGTGGCCATCACTGAGTCACTCAATAGCTCATATGATAGAGGAAAAAAAAAAGTGTCCTTGCATGTTTGTTAATTTGCACTCTGCTGCATCTATTGCCAATACATGAGCAGATGTGTTGGCCAGGTAACAGACCTCTCCTTGTGAAGATGTGTTTAAGCAAGAGAGACAGTGAGCTGCTTCCAAATAATTCATTTGGAGTACGCTGTGGTCCACTGAACAAGGCCATTCTCTCCCCATCATACAGGCACAGTGACACAGTGTGTGAAGGAGGCACCACTGCTGTCTCCTCACTACACCTCATGTCAAAAGATCTGAGTTTTCTCTAAATCTGTTTTTTTGGGGGGTATTTTAATGTAAAGAGTCAAGAATCCAGACAAAATTGATTTTGGCACACAAAAAATGTTGTATTCCTGCCAGGAAAACTATGCTGATGTCCCGTTCCACCAGAATGGGGGGATTTCCTCTTTGAAAGTGCCATTCCTGCTGCTGATGGGATCACAGAGCTGAAATATGAGAGATGCAGGATAGTGTAGTACACCACACCGGTCTACTACCTGTGTGATTTAAGATAGTGGCGTCCAGGATGCCAGTAATAGCACTTGCTGGTAAATGGTGTAATTTATACCCACACATGGATTACAAGATGATGGGCCCCCGTCGTACCAGATCACAATGGTGTCCTGATGGCTTCCATGTTGTGTGGTCTTCATTATGAAGATTTATTTCAAAAGGACTTTTGAGGGAACATATTTTCTGAGGATTTCCTTCAGGCTAATTGCCCAAGCCATCAAAAGTAAGATTGTAAATACATCGTACACCTTATCGACTGGTGATAAATGATTTAATTAAATGATTAAATGATTTAACTTCAGGGTGATCACACCAGTTTTGCAAAAACACAATCAAATAGTTCAATATGGTTTACTGGCCGTTCATTTGTTATGCGTGTATAGATAGAAAAGATGACCAACGAAGTTTTAAGTGAGACTTTGTCCATAGCTTGGCTGAATAGTACTCTTGACTCCACCACCTTCCACAAGACATGGTGGTGGTGGTAATTGTGGGTCATTTTACATAAGCCATCTGCACCAGTAGCCCACCACTGTCTCTACTCCCTCACCCATTAAACATGATTATATTTAACAGGTTCTGGATTACAATGGCCATCCAGCGCTCGGTGTCCCTCTTCTGTGATCGACCTTTGGTACAAGTCAGCCAGTAGCATAAAGTACCTTAGCTAGTCTGGAGTGCAGCGGCTAAGCTCATTGTTCTGGTCCTGAGTGTGTGGGCACAGTAATTTAGATGTCCAGCTGAGTGGCTGAGGAGTTACAAAGGCCTTCCTCAGATGCGTGGGTTTGCCTGCTTTCAGACGGTTGTTGGCCTCGGGGGGCCAAATAGTTAGCCTGCATGGTTTCTGTAGGAGGCTTCTGAGTCTCCGTCTCATCAAAATCTCAGCCAAGGAAGGTTCGACTGCGTTCCTAGGAGTGCCAAAGGATGTGTTTAGCTTCATGGCAAAGTCGGGGAAGCCGGCATAGTTGTAATAGAGAAGGGAAGATGTGGGTGTCGTCTCGCCATCTGTGGAGGTGCACCAATGAAGCTGTCAGCCAAACCACACCGCAGTGTATGAAGGCAGGTTGGACTGCAGACTGAGATGTGATTAATGGCTTCAGTCCTGATCAAACTGGCCAGGTTGGAGCCTGCAACACAACTGAAGCAACATGGTAAAGTCAAAGTATTAGGCCCCTGAGATGATTTTTGAGATTGTGGTGGATTTCCAATGTCGTCCATTAGCTATGTACGGATATTAGTACTGCTATAGCTGCAGCCCTGGAACATTGGCTTTTTGCTAGAAAAGTCCACAGAAGTGGACGTGTTGACAGAAATGGGCATGTTGGCAGATTGCCTGTGATTTGCTGTTTGTTTGAAGGGGTCAGCAGGCAGCTGTGTCTGAAGAAACCATCTGAACCATGACATCCATAAAACTGTAAAATTACCCCAATTTTAATTTACATTATGTAGTAAGTAAAGAAGGCTTGCCGTGCCAAACATTTTGAGAAATCTGCAACAAATTCTTGGCCTTTTTTTTGTTTTACATAGAAAAAGATTTATAAGATACAAGATTTGTTTCATTCGTGTTAATTTAAAATTGCTGTTACACACACCCTTTGTGCGCACGTGCATCTGTTTTAGAGGTTTTGATGGTGAAGCAAATTGAGTTTTTTGACGGTGGGGTGAAAAGTACAACTGAACCTTCAACATAACAAAAAAAGTGTAAAAAAACAAGTGTAGAAACCTGAGCGTAATAAAACTAAAAGGAAAACGTGTGACTATCTCGGCATCTTGGAGCTCTAAAGTACTGCAAAGCATGTACAACAGTGACACATCAAGTTCAGCAGTTCAAGATAGCACATCGCACAGAACCACGGGGGCCAGACAAACAGTGGAGCGCAGAGCAACATGTGTGGGCAGCTCAACGACATAATGAGGAGGACGCTGCAAGAGCTGGCACACCCATTGACGGGCCGATGAACACCGCCGTTCACAAGATTGTCATTAAGCTGACGTATAAACTCACGCTTTGAATTAATACTTATTACAGGTAAAGTGATGCCAAAGAGGAAAGCAAATATTAACAGACAGAAAAATGAAAACATAATTGGATGTTGCAGAAACATGTTCTTTTTGCTTTCCCATCCTGTAAAGATTGTCCTTGTGGATGTCCTCCCTCGCAGGTTGGGAACCAATGTCATATCATTTAACAAGTAGTGGTGCCTGGTAATTAATCATGTCGTCATCACAAAGCGAGTGTTATTGTAACATTGCGTAAGGGCACAACACTTTAAGTTCAATTTGCACAAAGAATAATTTATATCCAGAGATAATTTAGCAATATGTATCTCTTAGTGGTATTTGGATCTTAATACTATAACAGTCAAATGAAACAATGCATGTTGCTACCAGTCAGACATATATAGGTGTAATACATCCAAGAGAGCAATTGTCATTATTGGATGATTTCGGTGTTGGACACGGGAAGCATTGTGTCATCAGAACATTCAAATCTTAAAAATAAAAAACATGAAAGAAATATATTTTATTTTTAGGATCTGGAATGTTGGTGATTTACATGCAGAAAACTGTGGAAGTTGTGTTCATTTAATTTCTCATTTAGCACTTAAAAGATAAATCAATTCACAAAATGATGTTGCACACAAGTGTACTGTTTTAATCAAAGGTGTCCTTTACATATAATGCGCTTCAGTAAAGCAAAAAAACTGCGAAGACAGCACTTTGTCTTCCAGATGCTACAGACCACTAACATAATAAAAGGTAGATCGCTTTTACTACTACTGAAATTTCATTTTAGTTGAAAATGGTCACTGTTTTATTTGAATTCTTCAGTTGTATTTCTTTGGAGAACATTCATTGAATTTAATGTTAATTCATGTTAATTTCAGGATTGCATACCACACGTCCAGATATTTATGATGAAAGGAAGGTGGTGATAACACAAGGGCTCAAGGTCAGCATACAACCACGGCTGATTCAGAAGCGAATACCGGGCTGAATAATTTCTGCAATAAATAACAGCTCCACATTACTGTAAAAGGGTAATAAGTAAGATTTTACTGCCCCGTCGCACCAAATGGCCATAATATATCTGCGCTGGGTTGATAGGATTATTGATCAATACAAGTGAATCAACACACCGGGTGCCTGGAATTTCTCTCTATTTCAGAAGTGAAGCATCCTGTTAATTTAAATCTCGAGACGTGTTCCTCCCTCTTGCAAACTCAAGATGCAGGACGGTGTCATGTGCAACCGACCGCTGCACATGGCGGTCTGTTCTCACACCAGAAACAGTGCCTTTGTTTGTGTTACTGTATCTAATCATTACATTGTCTTTTGCAGCTGCACTCCCAGGTTGTTCAAGTGTCTCAGAAATAATTGGGAATTCCGAACGCGACTTTATGTCAACTGCAGCAGCTGGTAGTCGTTATCCTGGTTGATGGAGACCTGTGACCTGAGAAGCTGCTGCCTGCTGAAAGACCGGGAGACGAGTCACAGCAACTTCTAAAGCTGTGTAAACCTCTCATGTCATAATGTAATCAAAAAAGGCTTTACTTTTCCTCAGTCTGACATCCAAGGTGCTAAATGCTGAATCATATGTAGTTATTTCAAGAATAAACATGGGGAGTTTGAAGTTTAAACTTCCGTTTGTATGAATATTGATTAAGAATCTCTGATTGTAACATACACCAACAGTAATAAATACAAATGTCATGGTGCTTCAGCTCATAAAGAAAATATGTGCTGTTCTAGAGTGCATTGACAAATTAAGCATTTAGTTTATTTTTGAGGGACATAGCACAACCTAATAACTGTCAAGAAGTCCTGTGCCTGACCAAGAAATACTCCTGCACGAAACCCCCCCTAAAGCCATGTTGTATTGTCAGTATTTGCAAATTAATTTAACATATTCATTATTTGGATTTAGAGGTGCCTGAAGATGGATTTTGTCACCCTTTGGACAGAGACCTTTGTTTCCAGGCCTAATGCTAAGCTAAGCTAACCGGCTGCTGGCTGTACACTGTAACAAGATGACTGTAGAATTTACAGTAACGTGCAGGCAGCAATTAGCAAATTAGTAACTGTAGTATATTTCACAGTATACTGTAAAATTAATCACAGTACAGTTTATAGCAAATCCCAGTTTACTGTAACATGCATCACTTTATTCATTGTAATACTGTAAATTAATAACTGTAAAATAACTACATACTGTAAAATGAAGACACAGTTTTTTTCAACAAAAGTAATTTATTTTAATATTTCAACAATTTAAATACACATTTAACATTTTGTTTTTAGTTTGTAAAAACATTTTTTGTAAACAACAACATTTTTTATGGTATTCTTGAACATACAACATTTTAAATGTTCCTCTTTCTTCAAGTTACTATGACAATTAGGACATGTTTTAAAGTATTTTGACAGTAAAGAGTACAATCCAAGCACTGGAAGCAATACAATATTCAGGTCAAGGGGGAAATGTATAAAAACAATTTGAACTGAAAAAAGTACAATTTCAAACAATAAAATGTCCATGACTGACTTTATTGTTACTGTATTGAACTGGAATCCTCTCCCTGGGCGGTCGTCTTCTCCATGAACTGGAGTCTTCTTCCTTGGCAGGAGTCCTCTTCCTTGCAGTGGAAGGACAGAGAGACATTGGTTACAGATTCTCATTAGAAATACCACAATATGTTTCTACTACTGACGATGTCAGCCTATGTTGTGTTTTGTCTGGTACTGGGATCTTACCAACATGATGAGCCTTGGAGTGCTCAGTAAGGACACCTGGGCCTCAACATCAGCCTGGGTGGAGGTTTCCTGCAACATAAAATAAACAAGCAATAGTACTGTATTCATAAGGGGAGACATGAAAGAAACCCTTACTTTGATTTTCCAGGTGTATTTAGGGGGAAAGTGAGAAGATAAGCATTGTTTAGTCTGGAAGGTGTGGTTCACGTGGGGGGATGGGCACATGAAGCAGGAAAGAGATGGTTCTCATAATAAACACCTGCTTTTTTGGTTTGAAGTTTGAAATGTGTACAACTTTATGGGACTGCGAACAGGTGTTCACACAAGTGTATGCAGGGCTCTCAAGTGTCACGCATTGAGCGTGACTGTCACGCATTTCGGTCTTAAGTCACGCCCTCCCGCCACACATCGTATTTCTCACGCTGAAAAAAACCTCTAGGCTATTTAATGTGCCGAGCGCACAAACATGACCTGGTCGCGCTGCCCTCACCATGGAGGAATCAAGCACGTCTCGGGTTTGTGTCTCTTGTGTAGCTATGAAGTATCCATGAGTTTCTATGAGCTGGGTGGCATCTTAAGCATGCACGTAAACTGTGGATGTTTTGGAGAAAAACTGCAAGATACACCGTAAATATTCAAATTGTATTTCTTATGAAAGAAAAGGTCCATAGTCCTGCGCGCTGCCTGGCAGCACTGAGTTCACTGGAACATTTTGTTCATGGACCTTCAAACTTTATTTCACGGACAATCTTTGTTGATTACAAGAAACATTAAGATTGTCGACCGAAAAGGCCTCAAAAACGCACCTCTAATATCTCACCTGCATGCCAACGTTAAGCCTGGCGTGTAATGTCTGGCTATAAAAAAAATGATAGTGTCCATCCATGGCTCATTTAGCAAATAAGATGATATCTCTTCGCATACCTGCCTGACAAAGTCACAGAGCCTCCCACTAATTTGCTTTATGACTTACTTCTCTGTGCTTGTGTGATAAGCTATGATAGTCACCTAATCTTGTAACTTCTTGGCAGCTGTGCGCTATCTCATCAATTAAAAACTCCCCAGTGGAGGATTGGATCCCAAAAGGAATTACTAAAAAATGATTATCCAATTATGATCTGCTTACAGCTGTGTAATTATACTTGACCACAGTTCGTCCTGCTGTGTCATGAGGGGATTGCTGAAGTCCATTTTTTTTAATTAACCTGGATGAATGTGGCTCAAAAACTTAACAGAACGGGCCGCCGCATTGGTCTGAGCTCAAATTATCAATCGACTGATCCCGCGTGAGCTCCAACCTGTGACATTTGCCGACTAATTATAGCTCATGTTTGTTGATTTCTGAAAATAGCTTCCACTCGTTTCTGTCACAAGTGAATGTGAACGCTCGTCTGTGCCTGTTTCACGTTTCGTGCTATTTAAGCAGGGAGCAAACGAAAAGCAACATCACAGGCTCTTTTAAATGTCCTGTTTCTTCTGCAGAGGATGTTGACACAAATCACAAGAGAAGCAGAGACTCAAATATGAAAATAGTAGAATTGACTGACACAACGTAAAGCGTTGTACCTGAAAAATGGAGCATGCACACTCTACATCCATCTTAATGGACAGGGCACATCCTGGAGGAATGTGGTTCATTTCCTGGGAGAGTTCCCTGCTCTTGTTTCCGATTGGAGGAGGATGGGGGAAAAACAACATTTTAGTCCAAAATGGACAGAAAGACACGTCGGCTTATCGGTGTTTTAATGCTTCGGCTTGTCGCTGTTTATTCATCTCCTCTATTGGTTTGTTAACTGAACACTCTGCGCCCGATGCTTCCTGCACCTACAGCTCCTTGCATCCCTATGCTAACTCCACTTTATGGACCTAAAAGCTTTTCAATGCATCTCAAAATATTTATGAATCTAAATACAGTTCTTTTGCTTCAGCAACTGAGTGCCGGCAGTGAATGCCGCAGAAACCGACCTATAGAGTCATATTTGCAGAGTCAAGCAGAAAAGTCCATTTGGGCAGTGCGAGAGACTATTGACTCACTATTGGGAGGATGGCTAATGGCACTGAAAGAACATGTTTTTGTGCGGGAGTGGATTAGGTTATCCCACCAGCTCATAGTGTGCTTTGCCACTTATTTTGAAAACACGGGCAGGGTTGTATAATTTTGAGGCACAAATACTTATTGCATGTATATGTGTGCGTGTGTGTGTGTGTGTGTGTGTGCGCAGCCATGCATGGTTTTGTGTGTTGGTACATGTTTTGTATTTGAGAGCATAATAAGCATCACGGCCCTCAATCTATTCCTTCTTTCTCAGCTTAACCGCGAGGCACATTGCCTTAGGTCTGTTTCATATTGTGAATTAATTATTCTCTGCTGGAATTGTGTTAGAGCGTGCGTGTGCGCGCATGTGTGTGTTTTTTTAGTGGCTGTGTGTGTGTGTACTTTGTTATTGCAAAGGAAATGACAGAGCATAGTATTATTTCCCATCTCCCACATCCAGACCTCATATTTTTGAATGTATTAACTCCATGGCTATTGCAAATGCATCTCCAATGCCAATCACATTCCTTTTGAATTTTCAAAGATGGAGAGAGCGTGAGGAGGGAGAGGGTGCGGGGGTGAGGGTGCAAGGTGGCTACTCCTCACTCTTTGTGGCTCTGTGCTTGTTAAAAAATAGAAAATAATTCTTAAATGCAGCTATGTGCACTGGAAAGCCTCTGCTTGCTGAATTTGAAAATACCTTTGGCTTCATTGTTTTTTTCTTTTTTCTTCTTCTTCCTCCTGTGTGTATACAAGCTGCAAGCAGTCACGCAGCTGTTTCCATGGCAATATCTATCTGTGTGAGGAATTCATTAACCCTTTCTCATAGGAGTTCCGTGTAGAAATCCCACGTAGAATACAGATAGGGAAAGAGGAAGGGATGCTACAGTGCTATTTTTGACTATACGCTACTATTTATATAATGCTACATATTTTTGGCGTGTAGTTTTTTTGCTCTGGTGTTGACATTCATTGTTCTGCGTGTTATGGAGACAACTGAAGGCTGTTGCATCAGGCTTTGACATTTAAATTTAAGGAAAAATGAAATGAGGACACTTTGAATGCAAATAAGGGAACTACACGAGTTGCCCTTTTGCCAGAGGAATACAAGAGTGACCAAATGAAGCCCCTAACTTACGGGCTTACATACAGAACTATATTGAGACTGTGTTTGATAAAAGATAAATCAATGGCATGCTTGAAATCCACCTAACTGAAATTCAGTGTAATATAAAAAATACATGGAGTGTAAAGAAACGAAGAGATCTATGACATACACATGCAGACTGCTTGTACCTACTCACACATGCAAAGACAAACAAGCACACTTACATACGCTCATTCTCAAGAGGGAGAGTGGGGTAACGCCGGTGACTAACTAGAGACTTTGCCGGACGACGTGCGCGTCACAGACGTGCCGTTTTGATATTGATAAAACATTGAGAAGATTAACCTCGTGTCAGACCTTTACAAACACTTAATTAATTATTTTGATTGTATCAATAAAAGGCCACCAGGGTCTGGTTAAATATGCACCACCCCAAATGTTCTATAAATGAAATGCACTGAGAGTCGCAAAGGGACGCGGGTGAGGTGTGGGACAGAATTACAGACTCGTATTAGTGTTTGTCCTCCATCAATAGCTATTTAGCATCGAGTGTTGTGCCCCGCCCATGCTAATTTTGGAGCTGGCGAGCCACGTGAGATGCGTACTCCTCCGGTGGAGAGGACGGATGAGTGTTTCAGGTCAGTTGGCTGTGTGGCGCCTGCAGAGGGAGGGGGAGCCTTAGTTTTCTCACTTAGAGGGATGAACAGGTAGATGTTAAGCTGCTTACATTGCATGTAATTGCACAAATTGCACAGAATTATAATTTATTTTTACAAAGGGTGGTGTGACACATCTAACCTTTTGCTTGGTCGGATAAGTATTGTTCAGACCCCCCGGGGACGAGCACCTCATGTCATCGCTATTGATAATTTTGAAATATGTATTATATTTTCCCTGCCTTTCTTTAAAGGGCCACGGCTCTCTTGTTTATGGTCAATCAGGACGTGTTCATTAATTTCCAATTATGTGGGAACATTGATACATTGCTGTGAGCAACTTACCACGGGAAGGAAACAAAGTGCTGAGTGCTGAAGGTGAAGGTGAATGTCTGTCAATTCTATGGCCATGTTTAATAATCGTGAATGGATGTCATTCTGTCTGAGGTCATAAATCATACAGGATTCTCATCTGCCATCCTGCAGTGCACCACATACAGTATTATGATCAATAGAGGATATTATTCATGATGCATCAGTCTGGCTTGTTTACATGATTGTGTTTTTTCCTTGCAGAATCCTGAGATGGACTAAGCGGAAGCATTAGCATGCATTTCCCCTTCTCTCTTGTGTGCTTTCTATGCTTTGAGTGTAAACAGCGCTCTTTTACAAGTATTTGGAACATTGTGGTGCAGTTCAGCCTCAACGAGCAACACACTGCACTTTGATTGGGCTTTCTGTATTAGCATAGCAACAATTGCCTGGTAGCCTGCTTCGAGGTAGTGCTTCAGAGCCGTGCGTTTTCAAAGCCTCCAATCTCATCACTGCGGTCAATGAATGGTGTGATGTACATTGAAGTTGAACCTTCATTTTCTCAAAGCTTGCCAGGTGTACTGTTACACAGCGGGGAGGTGAGCTCATGCAGCGCTGCTTTGAGCTGCCAGTGTGATCACAGTGTACGACTCCATGCCGAACAGTGAATAATCATCAAGTTTAGTCATACAGTGCATACATGCAGTACTCCTATACAGATTCAAGCTGACTCATCTGCCTTTCGAACTCCCATATACAGAACCTAGCACAGCGCTGGCATGGATCGCAACTTTTAACTTGACTCTAACTTTATAGTCAGATAATTAGGTCGTGACTCGGGGAGGTCAACTAAGCACCCAATTTTGAGAGGCTTGTGTGTGGCCGGGGGAATGGAGAGAACTGAAAACACACCTGTGGATCTGCTGGAAAACGTTGTGCCTCATTGGGTACATCCCAAGTCTCTGAATTGCATCCCCGTTTCCCTCACTCCTTTCCTTGCGTCTTAGTTATATACTGTGTTCTGTGTCCTGCTTATACGCGCAGGATCAATTTCTACCGGCGTAATGCGTCTTATTTATTTATTATTTACGTCGGTATGTTTTGAAATTCTGATTGTGACATCATTATAAAATAACCCACAATATAAATATGGTTGCTCTTCATTACGTGTTGTAAAAAGTGTTTCCTCTCTCCAGCTCTCTCTGATTTTAATCACATACATAATAAAAGTTATTGAGGGAAACAACAGATCAAATCTTTGAAGACAGTTGTTTGAGGTCCTTTTGTTATTCAGACCTACAATGAACATATTTGAACCAGATGGTGAATAAGAAAACAGATCTATTATATAACTTGAGTTTAATCTGTGATCCTCTCTGGTATGAAATTCCAGCGATCA
Source organism: Taurulus bubalis (assembly GCF_910589615.1). Classification (NCBI taxonomy): domain Eukaryota; kingdom Metazoa; phylum Chordata; class Actinopteri; order Perciformes; family Cottidae; genus Taurulus; species Taurulus bubalis. The sequence goes on along the minus strand of NC_136590.1, from coordinate 39,043,925 downwards.
GTCCGCTCAGCTGCAGCGTCCAATCACATAACAGATGAACAGTGAGGGGGCGTGTCCAGCGTTAAAACACCTTCTGGAAGCCTGCTCTCGGGGCTCCTCGATCATGGCTCCTCCGATTTCCCTCCTCGCTCCTCGCTCCTCGCTCCTCCGAGCAGAATAAGAGCTTTGGGACGGCCGTCAAGATGGCGCCGCAGAACCACTTCCGGTTCAATCGAGGAGCGAGGAGCGAGGAAACGACAATTTAGAGACTTGGGATGTAGCCATTGCATAGGTTTTGGTTTTCCTCTTGTGTCATGCTTCACTCCTCCATCTGCATTGAATAGCCTGAAATTTGATTGGCCACCGCAAGTGCCCCCATTGTTCTAAACTACGATTGGCTAACTGCCCCATCAGAGGCGGGGACCAACTGTTACGACTAAACCGGATTTTTATTTATAGGTGCAATTCAATCTTAAAACGGAGAGGTGACAATGCGCCAGAGCAGATAAAGTATGCTTTATATCAAATATGTATGCGTTTATCTTTTTAAATTGCAATTTTTAACATGATGAAGTAAAAAACTGAAAGATACTGCAAGGCAATTAAACTAGATGTGAGTGGGCCAGTTCAGACACACTACTGTCCATCTACTCCAGGTGAGTCTGGGCTTGGTAACACAACACAGTAAAGACAAAGGTTAACAAGTTCACACTTGAGTCGGGTCAATATGTCAGTCTGTCTCTCCGGGCAGGTTTCCTGCTCTGCTTTTCCAAACCAAAGTGAGACAGCCGAGACAGCGCTTTGATTCAACCAGTAGAGGAGAGCCCTCTCGCAGTGAGGTGGACCAAACATGAACTTGCGCTGTCGTTTCACCTCATAGTTACAGATTGCGTTGCCTTAAATTAAACCGAACTTCTTTGTGAGAAGCCCTGATTGTGGTCTCTAATCAAAGGGACTACGCAAAGTCCCACAACACATCAGCTCTAAGCGAACCCTCATTAAGTCAGCCCATTTTATGAAACTCACATATTCACTTATGCCACTGACTGATGGGGAAGTTGCCTGAAGAAAGGATGAAATGTTGAAATGTCTCTAAACACGTCGGTTAAATATATCATCTGTTACTTAGCAGATTGGGGTGTGTGACAGATATGAACAGCAAGAGGAACAGGGAGTGACTGGAAGGCACCAATGCATTAACCATGTGATACTATTTATATCATCGGAGCATGGGTGACCCAGTAACTCACGTGTGTTATGCAACATATGAATGGAGCAAAAAAGAGCATGGTACATCCCAGGGGCTGGGATCTCCTTGTCATAGATGCCAATTAAAGGTAATTGCAGTAATCAGGGAACGGGAGCACTATTGAGAGCGTAAAAACACGGACTGAGCATGCCCAGACATTGAAGCATGGTGCCACATAGGTTTTGACTCCATATTGCACATTGCTCTACTCTGGCTCTCACTAACATAACCTATGGGGGATGGACTGTCTACAAAGAATACATATATGGACAAAGTTTGCTTTTTCAGCAATTATTCAGCACACAATTACTGTTGCCTTGGCACCTATGCATGAATAGACTGATTAAAAAACGAGAGTACGTCAAGCTAGTTTATTCTCAAATTGCCTGGTGAATAATTTGCATTTAAATCACTGAATCCCATTTTGAAAACCAATGTGGTGCTAGTTAAGTAGCTACCACGGATTCAAAAGGTGGAAGCCCACTGAATTAGGTTACAAACAAACATACAGTATTCTCTCCATGTAGGGACTGCATGCAAATCATTGGAGGGTGTTTCACATCTTCAAAAACAAGGGTTATTAATATTTCTTTGGATTCTCCCCTCTCCACTCAAACCTAATTGTATGACTAATATGTTAATGCAAATTTGTTGCACATCCCAAATCACACATGAGGAATTACCACTCACCAAAATTATGGTAAACATAACAAATGGTGTGTCCGTTTAACCGAGCTGCTACATCAATGTTATTTGATTCCCTGAATAAGTGAACGGGGTGCAGGTGGCCACTCAGTTGCTGCTAAGGGGCTTCAGCACTATAATATATTTGCGTTGCTCGTTAACAGTTTTGGCTCTGTTGAAGATGCATTATGTTACAGCTTAGATAATAAAATGCTTATTAAGGATATTATTACTTGTAATAATTATTTGTAAGGCTGAATAAAGTGAAGGTGACGGTTGTGAAAAAATGGCTCACTATTCCATCCATCCATTATCAGCCGCTTATCCGGGGTCGGGTCGCGGTGGCAGCAGCTTCAGCAGGCCGACCCAGGCTTCCCTCTCACCCGCAACACTTTCCAGCTCATTCTGGGGGATCCCGAGGCGTTCCAAGGCCAGCCGGGAGATATAATCCCTCCAGCGTGTCCTCGGTCTTCCCCGGGGTCTCCTACCAGTTGGACGTGCCTGGAAAACCTCTAATGGGAGGCGTCCAGGAGGCATCCTGACTAGATGCCCGAACCATCTCAGCTGACTCCTTTCGACACGAAGGAGCAGCGACTCGACTCCAAGCTCCCTCCTGATGTCCGAGCTCCTTACCCTATCTCTAAGGGTGAGCCCGGCCACCCTGCGGAGGAAGCTCATTTCGGCCGCTTGTATCCGAGATCTCGTTCTTTCGGTCACGACCCAGAGTTCGTGACCATAGGTGAGGGTTGGAACATAGACCGACCAGTAAATGGAGAGCTTCGCCTTCCGGCTCAGCTCCCTCTTCACCAGGACGGACCGGTACAGCGCCTGTTTTATTGCTGCAGCCGCACCGATCCGTCTGTCGATCTCCCGCTCCACCTTACCCTCACTCGTGAACAAGACCCCGAGATACTTGAACTCCTTCGCTTGGGGTAGGCAGTTTGTCCCCACCTGGAGGAAGCAATCCACCGGTTTCCGGCAGAGCACCATGGCCTCAGATTTGGAGGCGCTAACTCTCATCCCTGCCGCTTCACACTCTGCTGCAAAACGCCCCAGTGAATGCTGGAGGTCACAATCCGAGGAGGCAAACAGGACCACATCATCCGCGAACAGCAGAGAGGCGATCCCGAGACTCCCGAACCGGATCCTCTCCGCCCCCTGGCTGCGCCTAGATATCCTGTCCATGAAAGTCACGAACAGGACCGGTGATAAAGGGCAGCCCTGGCGGAGGTCAACACCCACCGGGAACGTGTCTGACTTACTACCGAGGATACGAACACAGCTCCTACTGCAGGCGTACAAAGACCGGATAGCCCGTGCCAACGGGTCCGGCACCCCATACTCCCGCAGCACCCCCCACAAAAACCCCCGAGGGACCCGGTCGAAAGCCCTCTCCAAGTCCACAAAGCACATGTAGACTGGTTGGGCAAACTCCCAGGACCCCTCCAGTAGTCTTGCAAGGGTAAAGAGCTGGTCCACTGTTCCACGACCGGGACGGAATCCGCACTGCTCGTCTTGAATCTGAGGTTCGACAAGCGGTCGGAGCCTCCCTTCCAGCACCCTGGCATAAGCTTTTCCCGGGAGGCTGAGCAGTGTGATGCCACGATAGTTTGAGCACACTCTCCGGTCCCCCTTCTTGAAGATGGGAACCACCACCCCGGTCTGCCAGTCCATGGGCACTGTTCCCGACCCCCATGCGACACTGAAAAGGCGTGTCAACCAAGACAGCCCAACAATGTCCAGTGCTTTCAGCATCTCAGGGCGGATCTCATCCACCCCTGGCGCCTTGCCACCAAGGAGCTTTTTGACTACCTTAGCGACCTCTGCCAGGGATATGGGAGAAACCACCCCAAAGACTTCCGGCGCTGCCCCCTCTCCGGGGGACATGTTAGCCGGGTTTAGGAGTTCCTCAAAGTGCTCTTTCCACCGCCCGATGATGTCCCCATAACGGGTCAGCAGTTCCCCCCCCCCCCGCTGAGAACAGCCTGGGGTAGGCCCTGCTTTCCCTTCCTGAGCCGTCGGATGGTTTGCCAGAACTTCCTTGAGGCCAACCGAAAGTCCTTCTCCATGGCCTCCCCGAACTCCTCCCATGCCCGAGTTTTAGCATCCGCGACCATCGCAGCTGCAGCCCTTTTGGCTCACTATTGAGAAGGATAATGTTCAAAAACCCTCAAGATCCACATCTAATGCAACTGAATATCGGTCGGAATATCGGTCGAAAATTCACCTTTATAATCTGTTGAGAAAAGGATTATTTTGACGTTAATTATTTAGTTTTTAGAGTAAATCCCATGAGAAAAGGATAACATGAAATATAAATCAAGAGCTCGGAAAATATAAAGACCCTCCCTTGCTCTCCCAAAAAATTCAGATCACCCTCCTATTAGCAAAAAGGAAGAAAAATAATAGATCCCCCTTTTCTGTTTTTTTTTTTTCAGTTATAAGTTCAGTATTGCAGATTTTAAAGTTTCTATGACTGCTTCAAATGATTTCCTAAGTGGTTGAAGACACTGAAACATCAGACATTTACACGTCGCTCTCCCCGAAGACTAAAGTGAAAAGCACCTCAAGAAATGAAAAGCACATCAGTCAACACATATTATTAAGATCGCACACAAACTATTCTGGATAAATAGTCTTGAAGAACTTAACTGACTTAACTCAAAGTCCACTAGACAACTTTTCCCAATGCTTTCACCCACATCTCACATCTATGGTGGTATGTTGATGTAAGTAACTACATTACGTGACAGAAACAATTTAAGGTTATGGTTCAGGCAGGAAAACAACTTAGTGAGGTTTCGTAAAAACGTCAAGGTTTTGCCTCATATAAGTACATAAAGTATGTGAAACCTTCACAAATGTAACTTCCCAATCAAGCTGTGAAAGCTTGGAGGCAAGCCTCTTCACTCATGTGATGCAACAAGTAGGCCGTGAACTCTGAAAGCCAGTGTGTGTGTCTTGCAGATCATGTTATGTTAATTGCTCACCCTTGGGTGCCAGGTCACGGTCAGTCATGGGTGTTGCCCGTTTGATGCACTGTATGTAATTGCAATGCCATTTCTTTTTGAAAATGTCCACATGATGTCAGACTTATGATTGAGGGATTGAGTATAGTCATGTTCAAAGGCCATGCCTCCTCCGACGCCCGAGCACTGAAAAAGCCAAAATACAAATATATAATTATTTGAGGCTTTTTAAATTTTTAATTTATTTTACATTGGCACCCAATAAGTCATTTAAAAAAAACATTATAGTCCATTAGCAGGAAAAATAAATCCTTCTTTGCCACTTGTCAAAGGTGCTGTGCCATCACCTGCAGACAGCAGAGAATAGTCAAAAGCAACAAATACCTGTTGAGTATTAGCATGCTTCAAAAACATCAACAAGCCCTGGACTGATTGATTCATCACAGTGGCCCTGACAGTGATGGTGATGATGAGGAGCATAGGACAATGATGATGAAGCAAATGTGTAGTGTGAGTGTGATATCCCAAACAGCCACATGTATTTTACATGTATTATTGTCGGCTAAATGGCGTCCCCCACCCTATCATAACAGAAATGGCTCCATAGCACATCAGTTGCTGTCAGCTTTTGTCCCACTGACACCCCGGTGGTGACAACATCGGGTCTACTCCTTTAAATGAGCCTTTGCGCAGAGCCTCGAATCACCACAACTGCATCAGTGCTGGCTGGGTTGCTTAGCAACTGGACAGCACAGAGATCCCTGAAGAAAACCTCCTCCTATAAAACACAAGCTCGTGGGATTCGTCAATTGTGGCGTGCGCGTTAGCAGTTCCCAGTAAGGACGTGCATGCATGCTTCAAATACACAGGCGCGAGTCCTGCATGGGTTCACATGAGGAATTAAATGAATAGAAATAGATACACTTAAACAATCTCTCTCTCTCTCTCTCTCTCTCTCTCTCTCTCTCTCTCTCTCTCTCTCTCTATATATATATATATATATATATATATATATATATATATATATATATATATATATATTGCGCGTACTTTTTGTGTGTATGGGTGCGTATCCGTGCGTGCGTGTCTCTCTGTACGCGTGTTCCACACACAAAAAAAGAATTGTGGCAAAGTGGAAGAAATGCACGAAAACGCACCGGCACACACTCGCAGCATCCTAATGGGGCTCGGAGAGAAGAGACAGACGCGATTCAGCGCATGGACACACTGTCGCTAAGGAATTCACCTTAGGTGTCCCCCACCCACCCACCCACCCCCACCCTCAAACCCACCATCACCACCACCCTCTCCCCCCCTTCAGTAGGCTAGGACATCATTTTAATTTCAACTAAGAACTCAAAAAGACAACCGAAAGGAGACGATCTATCCTTGGCAGTCTCTTCGGACTGTTGCATGTCTGTGGTTTGCTCAGTGTTTTGGAGGAGACGCGGCGCGGACCCACACTAACGTGTTGAAACGCCATTCAGCGTTGGACAGCGGACGCAGGTGGACTTTTTTTTGTTGAAATAGGTACGCTGTCTTTGACATGGGATCCGACCCGGTGGTCCACGCATCGTCGTATAACGGGGCCATCCCTATTTCTCGGCGTCTAATTTGTTGTGTTTTTTTTTTTTCACCAGAGGAGTGATATAGCCCGCTCTGACGTCTGCATCAGATATTACCCAGTGCTTTTTCAATGTGCATTTTCCCCTCAGTGACTTTGCGCTGATCTACATCATCAGCAGCAGCGGCAACGGGGGGGTGGGGGGGGGGAGAAAAAAAAAAAAAGGGAATGAAGATTTCATTTTTCTTTTTTTTAAACCCACCGCTCCCCTTGAGCCGACCAGCCTTTCCAGCTCAAACAAATATCTTTTAACAACATCACGTTGTGGAATAGTCTGGCGCCGGAGCATCGCTGGAACCATGCCTCTTCTGCAGATTTGGACTGGGAAATTTCATCCACCGATTTGATCATCAAGAGGCTGCTGCTCAGTCATTCATGCCAGTGTTTGTTTTTTTAAGGGGAAGAGTACTTGTCATCACTTTCAAAAGTATTGTGTATGCTGTTTTTTGAGCAAGATGTCTGATCTTCTGGTGTTGGTCGAGGGGCTCTGTGACCTGCACGGATTTCCATAGCCGGGGAAAACAGCGGGGGCCAATTACGAGATTTAAAAAAGAAAGAAAGAAAAGCAACAACCCAAGAAGCATATTACAATGAACACATCGCATGCGTAGATGTAGGTTAGTTTCTTCGGCATTTTTAAAAGGCAATTTTTTTTTTTAATTGCCCTTTTTTACTTTGTGAATTTCCTGGAGGACCACTGGACTGGTTGGATTATAGAAACTATATCTAAGGATTTGTGGAGATGTTGGGTCGTCAAGAAGATAAATTATGTGGAATTTGCTCTGCTCTGGCGGCTTTGTCCTTCTTCTTCTGCTTTGTTCAAAGGTAAGAAAACGTCGCTTGGAATAAAATAATAAAAAAATAAAAATCCCCATTCACACTAACAGACGTGATTGCCGGTCAATAACAGGCTGAGATGTGGCAAATCGCATAAACGGCCTACTTATTAGGGGCATTACTGCCGATATATGCTCTATTAGACGGTGCTGTGGCGCGCGCGAGCGTAAAAACATGCGCGTGCACGCGGTATCAAGCCTATTGTGAAACGTAACCCACTCCCGATATCAAAATGGGGAGATATACATGTGTGTGCTGCAAAGGGCGACTCTCAGTATGATGATGCCTCTAAAGTGACAGCCCTCATAGGCTACACTATATATGCTGGCCAATGATTAGTTGATGGGATCAATCAGCTGACAATCGATTGATTACTCCAGGGTAAAAGCAGCCAGATGTATGTCTCCAGTGCTGTGGCAACACTGTCCGAAAGCATACTTGTTGTATGCATCTCTAACAACGTGAATCCTATAATCAACGTGGTTGCATTGTATCGACCCTAACCAAATGAATGACCACCCCAAAAAAATACTCCCTCATCTGTTGTTTTGAAGACTGGAGTCAGGGTGTCCGATTTAACGTTTCAATACATACGGGCTTGTCTCGTTTAGCCTACAGTATGAATTACTGCACAGGCCTTTAAAGAACATCATCACAGTCCCCAATATCCAGATCAACCCCTTTATTGTTGTGTTGTTAAAGGCACTGATACATATCCCTCGTGGCCCACTCCTTTTCCAGGGCTGCAGGTCACTTGTGAGATTCAGGTGCTCAGAGAGAACTGGGTCGCACTTTTTCTTCTTTTTTTTGCGTGCACATTCTGATCCTATTGCAATAACCGGGCATTTAAAAAGAAAGGGGCGTGATCTTGCATGTGTTTCAGGTGTCATTGATAGTCTTCTCAGAATGATGCTCTCAGGTGTCAAACGCACAAGTCCTGTAACCGGCCAGCTTGATGAACAGCTGCACTACCTATGAGCTAATTGAACAGAGCTTCCCTGACTGAGCCGAGGGCTGGTGCTCCTATCAGGGGAGCAATGTTAACCCACACTCCCTCCTCCACACACACACGCTCATTCCACACCCTCCCCGTAACAAGGAACCTCAGCTGGAGAGCCGATCTCGGTCAGGTGATGCAGGTCATGGCACCAATGTTATAAGTGTCAGTCAGACTAGTGCGTTCCTCCTGGGGATCGTCTGTCTCCAGTCCAGGCTCAGACCCACGGAGCCTGTGCCTCTGACAGCACGGAGGGAGGCTGTGTTTAAATACACGGCTCACCAATAAGACTTGCATGGCCACCTACTTGTTACTTGAGCGGAAAAAAGGCGACAACTTTAACATTGTTACTTTTAATGCCACTTTTTTGAAGGGCCCACATCAATACAATGCTTGACAGGTGTATTACATCGCAGCCCTTAAACGGATTAGATGAATACACTGGAGGTGGGGCTGCAAGGGGGGACATTTTTTAACATTCCCCATGACAACACTACCGTCAGCATGCTTACATTTATTTGTCTGATAATTAACTCTAACAAGCCCCCCCACAAAAAAAGACATTTCCTAGCTAAAAATATTTGCATGGTGAATGTGTATTCTTCTGTGAATGTGGTTAAAGCCCAGAGTGAAAGATTACAACTGAAGTCGACTAAAATTGAGGTTGAAATAGATGAAATATGACAAAAAATAATGCTCACTTTTGAGGAAAAAGGGATTTGTGGATGATTGTTTGTGGTAGATGTTGTTTAATGCATCCTATGTCCTCATTCCCTTTTGTCAAATCCTCACCACGTTGGCGTAAGGGCTTCTTCCTCTTCCAATGTGGCGTTCATGGCATTAATGTTGAGAACAGAGAGCGGGTGCAGTCATCATTTATCGTACAGTTGGTGTGCTGGAGAGAAACAACAATATCTATGACAAAAGTATCAGTTTTCAGTTTTCTCTCACTACTTAAAATGGCTCTTACACTTGTGGTTTTTTCCCTCAGCTCTTCCAATGGAAGCACCGGAATGTCTGTGGCCAAGGCCACCGTGGACAAGTTGCTGAAGGGATATGACATCCGTTTAAGGCCCGATTTTGGAGGTAGGTGTTGCGGCTCCGTCCTTTTTGGGGTCTCTGCTATCGAGGGTGTGTGCACGTCAGGTTGTGTACACAATGCTGCTCACGAGTCATCCCTCGGAAATCTGTCGAAGAGTGGGCCTGTGGCAAAATATAGGAGACGGCTTTGATGTGACTTCTACCGCGTCATTACTATGCATCTATTCGCATATCGAAGATGGCTGCTCCTGGAGCACACATGGAGAAGAGCAGTCAAACACTGTATTTTTTTGTTACGACCAGGGATGGTGAACATATTGATTTTTGATACTTTTGTGATTTTGTGATTTTCAGTATTTGTTGTCGTCTTTGTAACACATGGCGGTGTTTCTCAGCATTTGATCTGCAAATCAGGGAAAGCACTTTTGCCCCATTAACTTTTATTAGAAATTGTGCATCTTTTTACATCCACACTTTAGAATAATGGATAATGAATTATTTTTGAGAATTTGAAGGCGTGGGGGAACGACTCATTAGTGTATGTCATTCGGGCTGATTGTTTTTGCTGAAATGATTGAGCCACAATAGATGTTAAGCAATATAAAAAAAAGTTTGTCTTTTTACAGCATACTAGCCTAATGGCTAATGATGTATGACCACAATGGGCTACTTAAATCTTAAATTAAAGGTTTCCAGAAAATGTATTTTCGCAAATTTAGTTTGGCACTTCTACCGACGTAGGATTAATATAAAGATGACGCTTCCTGTTTCATGGTTCTGATATTGGCAGCTGGGCCCTGGTCTGTGCAAGGCAACTCACTGAAGACGTCATAACTCAACGCTGACTGACAGCCACACTGATGGCTCTAATTGAATACAGTATATGATTGTATCTAATCATTTCAGCACCAGCTTTTTTGGCTTCTGCTGTACACGTGATCCAAAACGTTGTGTGCAGAAAAGCTTATTGCTACTTTAAAAACAAAAAAAAGGGCTTTTTACTTCCAGGGCACGTTAACGGAGTGTGATGTTAATTTAATGAGAGTCTGTCGACGCTTGAATTTGCTCTAGCTCTCGTGTTTCATAGACAAAAACATCTATCCTATATGGAAAAATGTCAACAATCTGAAAAAAACCTGCTTTCAAAATTGATGATAGACCCTTGTTTAGTTACAATTACTTAAAATCGTATTCATAAATAACAGACGTGACATTTAACTTATTAAACTTTTTTTTTAATGAATGGTAGCTAGAGACAATGTTACATCACTCACCTGCAAAATATCTGAATATGCTACGCTATGCATTAAGCATTTTTTTTGCTATGTGTAAAAAAGCAATACTGCATTAAACAAATCATATAATGATCACATGATGCACAATGATGTTCATTGCCTCAAGAACTTAACATATTTAATTCACTCTGGCAGGTTGGCTTTTTCTGTGAAGCTAAAAAAACATTTTAACAAACATTTTCAAATTTAAAAGTACATCGATTAAAAATGTCTTGACGGAATTTGGCCTCTTATTATTATTATTATATTTAACAGATTGAATCTAATTTACATCGATTAAATATATACTATTCCCCAGTATCTTTAAATAGGCTTGTGGCAGCAGCTTGTCAGTCATGCGACCACATCACACTTGATGAGAATGAGAGCAAGCAGTGAAAAGCATATAGCAGGTGCACCGCCTCATATAACCTTCCTCTGGTTGGATGCTCTGCCAAAAAGCAGATGCTCTGATGAAGACGTATGTGCCAAAATGCGTTATCCTGATGTTAACCATTGTAAAAAATATGTTATCATTGAGGTTATGTCTTCGTTCTGTGTTTTGGAGTGCTGCCATTTCAAAGTTGTCACATAGATTCGGTGGAAGGAAATGAGAGCAAAGACATGTCTCATTTACAACTGTGTCAAACAGTTGAATCAACAGTTATGAACATTTCAAATTCAAGACATTTTCAATTTGCAGCCAATTTCAGTTGGGGAGCTATCATGCAGTTGCTTCTATAACATATTCACACCTTACTCAGCCACACTAAAGGCATTTCAAGGAGCGCCTTCATGACGGTTGGCGGCAATTATAACTAATCTAAATGACTTTAAAGACATTCTTGTCTTCCTCAGCAACAGTGGTGTCACTCACAGTTCTACAAGTCAAAGCAGACAAAATTATGAAATGTGACCAAGAAGTGTTAAAAGTCTGAATCGCAATTTTGGTGATAAATCTGACTAAAAACAGTTAAAAAAAAATAAAAAAATAACCTTTTGTTTATAAAACCTACACATAAGTCAAAATGCACATCTTATCCACAATGAATTATGAAACTATGCATTTATTATGATCAGAAGATTGGATAAAAGAGGTATATGTACAGTATATGTCTGTGTACACATCTGAAAATATTTCTCAATATTGTATTATTTCACCTATGTGCAATTCTTTGGTTACTTACATTTTATATCAAACAGACAACTAATGGATTAACGACAACAACACCACTTTGTATCGCTGACAATAACTGAGTTCAGAAAAATGCAAGAAAGAGAAAATGGAAGTGTTCAGGTTGTTTGTATTATACTTCTTTATCAGCAGGTTTTACACATTTTTAGAGACAGCTTGACTTAAAAGTGATTTCCACAAACATTTCTACTTCGATGTTGGTTTCTGAAGTATTTGTTGGCTGCTGCACACTATGGTCTCGCAGCCTGTGAATGCGTTGGAGTGGGTAGAGCAAGTTTTAGAGAGTAAGTATCCCAAGCAGAGAGTAACTGTGCTTTGCCCTCAGGCCAGGGGAGCTGTAGTCCATCATGTCTTGATATTTCCAACATCAGTCAGCTACTTCTATCGTGACACACACTGCTGACGACCTTCAGCTCTCCAGATTCAACAGGGAGGGTCTTAATTTGGCACAACGCTGGACAAACACTGGACTGTGGCTCCTAACAGCCTGGCCAACACCCATATTTGAAATAACAAAATATCGCTGGTAAAATATGGTCAGAAAGAGCTTGGCCATAATTCAGGATCAGATAATTGTATTTTTCTTTTGTAATTATAGTTATTCATTTTATTTAATTTGCAGAAAAAAAACTTGTCCTTGTGACTTTCCCCTGACTGATGCATCTGTTGCAAATGGTGTCTGTATCGTATTGGTATCTACTTGTTTGGATTATAGCCCTTGGATGTAACTTCTTAACATGAAGCTGAATCATAGACCAGAATCCCCATGTAACCTGGATGTTTAATTACTTACATTTATATTCAGCAGAGCATTGCATACCCAAAAGAAAGAAAGTATAATTTTTTGAGGATTGAACAATCTTTTAAATTTTTTTGGTACACGTTTAAGAGCGTAACATCAAATTGATTCATACTAGCATATTATTATTACTGCTTAATCCAATATTGGAATTGAAATATGTGCTTTGTAAGGAGGACTGTCACATGTGTTTGTATCACACTCTGCCTTTGTCTTTGTAATGTGATTATAAGTTACTCTAAGTTGGCATTGGGTACTAGTAAGGAAATCAGGCATGTCATAACAGTGATTATAATACATTATAAAAAGATTATAAAGTATTCCAGTAATGGGAATTTTAAAACACTATTATCCTTGAAAATTAAATTACAGTGAGTGACCAGCAAGTATTATGATACTTGACCATATAAGTCATTATAAAATGCTTTATGGGGTCAGAGTAAGAGTAAGTGTTTTTATAATGTATTATAGATATTATGGAAAGTGACACCATAAATGCTTGCTATCTCAGTGCTGTTTATCTCATATTTAATATTCAACCCTAATGAAATAAGGATGAGCACTTATTCTACTGTAGTTATACTTTCTCACACCCAAATGTCTCTTGTACGCTAGCTTTACCTAGCAAATGCGTGTAAAATCGAAGAAAACTCTATTCTTCTATGTGTGCGATATCCCACATGAGGAACTGGTCTTAGAACCACCGTGATCTAAAGCCTTGGTTGGCCAGTTTCAAAGTTCACAGCCATTTCAATAACTAAGGCCAGTTTGACATCTATATTGTGGCAGAGTTGTACCACAGGCTGCTCTGAAGGGTTAGCGGTACAGAACCGTCTGTTGGAAACGTTCCCTTACTTTTAAGAAAGCGATTTTCGATCTTCGATCAAGGACCGTAATGATTGCAAAACATGTTAGATTTAAATCTTCGAGGTTGCTACATTTGAGACTGATCTGAGGTATCATCAGTCATCATGATTGGCTCAGAGAGATCTGACTGACATGGCAAAAAAAAGAAATCAAGCCTAGCACTATATCCAAAGATACTGTGATGTTCTTAAGAAGGAACTGGGCACCCTCGAGGGTTTCAAAGGGAGGGAGCACATCGATCGAGAGCCCACCCTATACTGTTCCAAGTCCAGCATGTGCTTTATGCCATGAAAAGGGAAAAGTATAGAAAGAGTTGGAGCATTTGTACAGACTGGGGTTTATTGGGCCATTGCAAGTTCCCAAGTGGATGGCACCCATTGTATCAGTCCTAAAATAAAACATGAACATAAGCCCAATATTAAAAGCACAAGGATTTGGGTAGAAGAGGCCAAACATTTGCCACGGAGAGCCAACGGTCTGTTTATTTTCCGACCAACCAAAGAATGCCTGTCCTGATTAATATCCATCACAAATATTGAGAAAGAACCCACCGATAAAATCACCTGCAAAAGTAATCAGACTGTTGGCACATGGTACATGGTTACCCTCCCTTGGTTTTGTGTTAATGGCATCCAGCCCCACCATTTTCCAGCAGCAGTTTAAACACTGTATAGATGACCTGATCCTCTCATACATGTCCTATATTGGCTCAAAACAGATGCAACCTTTGGGAGGACCAAAACGGTTGTACCTCCCTGTGAAGGAGATACATGAGGATCATTTGGGTTCCTCTGCCAATGGTCTGTCGGGTGGCCCGATATTGACAAGGAGGTAGAGAACAAAGGCAATCAACGAATGGTTCAACCATCTCCTTACACGCCTTAGATTTCTGATCAAATATCTGGATTGGAATTGTGGAGGCTCATTGAAAGTAAATTCATGGCCTCACCACAACAAAGGGTTTGCAGTCCGGGCCCCACATGGTTTAGCAGAGCAATCAGTTCAGACAGTAAAGGAGGGCTTTGGGAGATTAAGAGGGACAAGGACAGGATTGTCTTGCACCGTCTCATGCCAAGGATAGCCACGAGCTAAAAGTTGCTTTGAGCTATCCAAACCCAGAGGGGCCCTGTCTCATTTATGTCAAGATGGCAGACAGGAGTGTCTTTGCACTGAAACCATCTTCATTTGTGACATATCTTACGATGATAGTGTCTGTTTTCCAAAACTTCTAGTGGCGGCACCAGTCACAAGACGCTGTTTGCACCAGTGCACCTGGTACCATCAGTGTTGTTGCCAGGAGACCAGAGAATGGCAGACAGTTCAGACTTAAAGGGTAGAACCTTCTCACAATAACGAACAGGATCTTTTACACCATCGGCCCCTGATTGCCGTGAGCCTCCTGCACCTATAAGGTCTCCTGTGACACTGGGGTTGTTGCAAAGCTCTCACTTGTAAACATCCTCCTGTTAAGTTAAACATGTCTTGTTTTTAAGGTATTTGTGCTTTTATGGCTGCTAGTTAGTCCCGTGTGTACAGCTCAGCGACCGTTTTCTTTTTGCTCGATCTTTCAGCATGCTCAGGGACATTCTACAAGATTTACAGTTTGCTTTGCTTTTCTAGTTTACCCAGCTGAAAGGAGTGAACTAAAGCAGTGGTTTGTTAAATGCCCTGGCAAAGACCTACAGTGGACAGAACATGTTGGCTCTTTCAATGATTTAGTCACTATAATAAAGGCATTTAAATGATACCTTCCTCGATGTTCTCAGATGTTGAAAGTGCCTGGATTGCCTTCCTGTTTATCCCCAACTACAGCTGCCATAGGGATTCTAATGAGTATCGCCCAAATGCAACTAATGTGCTCTTTTACGTAAGATGTGAATTACTAAGAAATCAATTTTCTACTCTAGCACAAATGCATAAGCTATGTAAGGTTTTGCATTTAGTCAAGCTATTTATTATTAAGATCATTTTTTTTACGTAAGATGTGAATTACTAAGAAATCAATTTTCTACTCTAGCACAAATGCATAAGCTATGTAAGGTTTTGCATTTAGTCAAGCTATTTATTATTAGGATCATTTTTTATTTTTGTGGGAAGTTTTTGAATAATAGGATAAAAGGATAATATCCTTATAGTTTGATTTAGCATCTTTCATGGTATTTTTGGGAAGCAATTTAAAACTAGGGTTTTGATAAACTAAACTAGCAAGGGTCTGCTAGATTGAAAAAGTATCCAAACGAAAACCATGCCCAGTGTTGCCAACTCTCTTCCAATGAAAGTAGCAAGTCCAAAAGTCTATTAATCTAGAGAGAAAGTTGGCAAGTTGGCAACCAGTCCTTTCAAGCCACTCTCCCCAAAATTATCATAATGAACATAAACGTATCATAATAAATGTAAAATAAGACCAATAAGAGTCCAATGATTTAATTTGGGCTAAATGGTTGGATGGGCTTATAATAAGTCCTTAAACAGCCACAGATACCAGATTAAGTTTCTTGCTTTTGTCAGAGCATTTGATTTATTTATTTCGATTTCAGTTCAGCATTTAACACCATCATCCCCTCCAAACTGAACACTAAACTAGGTGAGCTTGGCATCGACACCTCCCTCTGCAGCTGGATACTGGATTTCCTAACCAACAGACCCTAGTATGTTAGGTTAGGCAATCGCACCTCCTCGACCCTCACCCTGAACACTGGCGTTCCACAGGTGCGCCAGGTGCGTCAGGTGTGCTGAGTCCTCTCCTCTACTCCCTGTTCACCTATGACTGCACGCCTGTACATGGTTCCAATACCATCATCAAGTTTGCAGACGACACAATGGTGGTGGGCCTCATCAACAACAACAATAAGTCGGCCTACAGGGAGGAGGTCCGGCACCTGGCGGCGTGGTGCGCCAACAACAACCTGACCCTCAACATCAAAAAGACCAAAGAGCTCATCATGGACTTCAGGAAGACAAAGCGATGCACACACTCCCCCATCCATATGTGTGTGTGTATATGTGTGTGTATGTATATATATATATATATATATATATATATATATATATATATATATATATATATATATATATATATATATATATACATACATGTATATACATGTGTGTATGTATGTATATATATATATATATATATATATATGTGTGTATATATATGTATATACGTATATGTGTATGTATATATATGGATATATTGTATATATATATATATATATATATATATATATATATATATATATATATATATATATTTATACTGTCTTCATTATATTATCCAAGACATTGCGCTGCACCTTAACTGCTTCTCTTTTGCACTCTGGACAGATGCAAACTCCATTTCGTTGTCATAGTACTTGTACTATGTGCAATGACAATAAAGTTTAATCTGAATCTGAATCTGAATTTATTGCTGTCCAAACCTCGCCTTTTTTTTCAAGTTATTCATTATCTACATGTATATGCATTTAAATTGGGCTTTTTGTTGCTCATTAAGAAATGTGCAGAGATGTATTATCCTACAGTTCTGTCTCACATCCGCTTGGCCATTTGCCAAAATGAAGGCCTACTGTATCATATAGCAATGTATGCTGACAAATATGCGATTAATCATGATAATCACATAAATACACAAATTCATTGCAACATCGACAATAATTGCCTATCTATAAAAAAAATCTCACTTTTTAAACACACACAAACACGTAGGCATTCAAGAGTGCTTGAGACCGTGCATGTCTCTACATCTATAGACTACAACAGAACTACGGCCCCTCCTGGACAACACTGCCCACCTTGAAATAGTCAAACCCTCTGAAACTCGAGGCACGGCTTCTCTGGTATGGTTGGATGGTATGCTCTATGATGAAGTGGTTTTCATAAACGTCCAATAAAATGCAACTGAATAAATTTATTAAGTAGAGTAATGAAATACATGACCCAGCTAAATCAGTTTCATAAGAGGCCCATTTAATTATTAACCAGTCTTTCATTGCGTTTACAAATATGGTGTTGTCTTGAAGTAGACAATTATTCCAATTTTTTTTTTAATATATCAGCAACAACAGCAACAAAATGTATGTTTTGACTGTTTCTTTTCGATAGTGATGAAGACAGTTATGCTGCTTCTCTGTATGCTGAGCATTGTAATCGTGGTTAACAATATTGTTACCTGTAACATGACGTTTCAAGTTGTTCTCCAGACAAAAGTTGTACATATATTCTATCTAAATGTACGCAGCGATCGTCTTCTCTGCTCATTACTGCATGAAAAGGCTCCTGAAATGCTTGTTGTTCCACCGAGTAGTATCAGCTTTCAGTCCAGCTTTCCAGAATTGAGAAATACAGCCTATGGCCATGAAGCAAATGCCAATCACCAGATAGTTTGTTTGTGCCATTTAAGTAGGTTACTTGGTGTGTGGTCATGTGTGTGTCTTCATCTGTGTCCGCATGTTATCTAGTAAGAGGTTATTACTTTGTGCGTGCACTTTTGCACTCAGGGGTCATGGACAGTGCCGAGTGGGGTTTGACGGGCTGATCTGATGTCGCTTCTGTCGTTATTATTGATTTGCACAAGGAACTGGAATCATGTTGAGTAATGGGTCACCAGTGGGCAGACTTTTTCAGATTCTATTGATCTCAATATTTAAAAAAATAACAAATGTGACATCCAGTCAGTTGGAGGAGGTAACAGGAGCCAGCTCAACCCTCACCTCTGTCACACAATCGTCCTTCTGGAGGACATATTTTAAATCAAGCTGTCATCATCACAGGGATGGGTTTTATGATCTCAGCTTCCACCATTAACAAAGCATGAAGGGTGACATATCACCAGTGCCATGAACATGCCATTCTTCCTGCTGCGCTAAGTGCACAACATTGCTGGACTACAAAGAACTGACTTTGTTCAAATCTATATTTACACTGGGCACTACAGCATTTTATGTATAGTTAAATTCTGCTGGGGTAGGATCAAGTTTAAGACAATTAGACTGGATATATACGGTAACAGGCATGGCAAAATTTGTGTTCAAAAACAAGTGCTGATCACAAAGAGAATTCAGTGAACTTGAAAGCCCCCTCTCCACTAAATATAGTTGACAAATGTCCACGGGGGGATCTGAAGCAAGCACTTTTGAGATGGTGACTTTGGGATGAGCTCGTAGTCATAGAGAGAATGCATTTTGAAATGACCAACCCGATGTATGCTGAGCGGTACAATACCAGAGTGGACTTAAGTCATTGAATAGTACATTGATGTACGCAGAACCAAATATATACAATTAAAAACATCAATATTCTTTCTGTCAAGAGTACACCATCTGAATTTTGTATTTCAATTAAATTATCATTATTAATTCATCCTTATCATTAAGTGGGAGGTGCTACGCTGAAAACATTTCTCCTCTACCTGATCAATGTGTGGCACGTACCCCGGTCTTTGATGTGATTACAGAAAAATGCAGGTCGCACAACATGCAAAATTATACAGGGGGGAAAAATCTCTTTATTAACTGATTAAAATACACATTTATCTTCTCCTCTTCTTTGTATAGAAAAGACAAACAAAAAGTGAGCTGGTTGGTTAGGTTTTTAATGACTAACTATGTAATCCGCTTGCTGGCAAGTCAGCGTCAACACATTAACTGCAACTAAAGAGACACATTGATTCAACTTGGACTATGATGCAATGTGTTGATGATTTAACTTCCATTGCTTCTATTTAAGGTAGATGATAGTGGACGGCAAAGGTTGGCAAAATCATCAAAAACAATTATGAATAATGTTGTATAGCAGTCATGATTGCCCTCAAAATCGTATTTGTACTGTATGTAATGTATTTCATGCTATTCAGCTTTTTTTTGACAATGGTTGTTGATTATGTCAGCATTTACATTGTCTTTCTCTCCTTACTATACTGAACATGGAAAATAATTTAGATTATCAGCACAAATACGGTTCTCTGTTGCTTTCCTAAGTTACTCTCCCTCCTTACTTTGTCCTTGTCTGGCGTAATAAACAGTGATACTGGCTTAGTGTGTATTAAATGGTATTCTGTCAGTTGTGCAGCAGAGAGAAAATGAATTTCGCCGAGCATACTGTTGATGTGCATAAACAGGATGACAAAGAAACTGGAGAGCCTGTAAATGTCTAACAGAAGGTGCCGTACTGGGGTGATTTATGGAGTGTTGTCATTTGTTGTAGATAGCCCTGCAGATTTTAGAAATCCTTGTGACTGCTCAAAAGTGGAAATCGGTTTTGCGATTATTTTGGATTACTTCAAATAAAAGGCTTGCAGAGGTGCATGTGGAGATGCAAAATGTTCCTGCGCAGTATGTGTTACTGAAGGTTTACTTGGGTATCTTTTAGGTAAAACTGACTTAATTGTCACACATGAAGCCTTGTGTGAGCGTTCAATATCAACATACTCACAAAGTCCGAAGCACTGTGAATGTAATGCTAGTAGAATGCACTGTAGATCAAGACATGAGATATCGGCATCACCCTAAATGGAAAAAAACATTTGAACCTATGACATCATAAAATACAGCCTTAAAAATACCGCGGAGTTGCAATAACACAATAACAAAATGGAGTTTTCTAAATGTTTCTGAGCTATTGAATTACATTGTAGGTACAGTAATGTTACCCTGTATGTAGCCAATAAAAGAAATACAAGTTCAATGTTGTTATTGTCAAAATACATTTCATTTTTGCAGAAGTGATCAAATTAGAACATGTGATCACTTAACCACCAGGATAAACTGATTAGGTTCCTTTTGTTTGATCAACTGTGCAAAATATGAGATGTTGCATGATGTCATTGTCTTTGATTTTGAATTTGAGTGTTTTTAAAGCCGCGTTGCTTTAGTTTGGTTCTGCACAAACTGTACGTGTACACTGCATATTATTGTGTATGTGGACAGCATGTATTGGTAACCTCAGCTCATGTGCTCTCATACAGTATGTTCTAACCTCTAATGTACAGTACGTTGAAAGTCACATTCATAGCTGCAGCAGCAACAGTACATCTGTCTCTCAAGGCTCCATTATGACTGAACTGAGTATGTATCACAATGTACCCACGAAGAATTTGACATGAGCCATTAATGGTTCCAACTGAAGGAGCATTAGCGCATGTTTTGCAGTTTCACCATCTCAACCATGAAAAAACATCAAAAGGTGCCAGGCGTACAGGGATGTGAGAGCCTGACTTTTTGTACGGCAGCTTGCAGCCATACCTGTAAGCACCTGATCCCCGGCCATATAGGCGCCATTCATTTCACCACTCCGATGCAGCTCGGTGCCAGTTCATCCTGCAGCCGTGTCATCAAAGCGTGGTCACCTGTCCCCATCTGCCGTACGCAGCCTGGGTTTTACTGATCTCATTTCCCATTGACCCAAATGAGCCCCAGCTGCAGCTTGATCTTGTTTGTAATGGAAACGCAGTAAATGTAGCCATGAAACTGCAGATCAGTTGCAGTGAGACTGGTGAGTAGAATAGACACTTAATTGACCGAATATGAAAGAGAGACCCCGGACGTATGAGAAAAGCAAGAGCTGCAGCACTTTATGTGCAGCTTCTAATGTACTCTACTGTATGTAATGTAAGTGCAATTGATCTTAAAGGCTCTGTGTTGTGTCCTTTGAGATAACAGACTAAATGCTCTTCACATAGTGTATGTGTGCAGCCATTTACAAAACCCCTTCCCACACGGTATTTTTACCCGCTGTGAACATGACCGCTGATTGATGCGTGCAGGACATCAGCTGCAATCTGCATTTTGGCGGCCGCAGTCATTAAGTGATGTATGGCAGCAGTTCTTTCAAGACCAGTGGATGCTTTTGCAATACTGAGGACGATCTCTTAGTCTGTGTGCTGCCACATGTCCGATGGTGGGCCGCTTTGCATACAGGCGGAAAGCACCGGCCGGCCGTCGTAACTCAGTCTCAAAGGAATGCCTATTCAGCGCAAAACAGCAGTGTGTTGTCAGAATCCCAGGATGGATGCTGGGGCATGAACAAGTGGTCTATCCTGATGAAGAAAGAACGCCCCATGATTTATTTCACAGGAAACACAGGAAAAATGCTCAAGCTGGGCACTTTTCCCTTCACTTAGATTTTCTATTTGAATTAAATGAGGTGTGTATGTAGGCAGACAGAGGGGAGCAAGGGGGGAGGAGATATAGCATGCAGGAGAAAGGACATACTTCATCTTCCCATTCAAAGTGTTGTTTTCAGCAACTTTGAAATGAAGGAGAAAAATGCTGATAGAATTGCACCGGGATGTATCGCAGTGGACTGCAAAGTACAAAAACCTTAGGTCAGACTTTGGGGAGGCATCCTGCATGCTGGGCTTTTTTACTCCCCCCCCCCCCTTCCCACTCTCCTCTTAAGGTCCCCAAGGACACACTTTTTGAACCAACAGTGATTGATGGGAGGTGTGTCCTTGACAGGCCCGGGACAGGCTGGCCAAGGGCAAGATGCTACTATCCAATTGTTTCACATAGATAAACAGGGAAAGAAATGGCATTTACAGCATCTGGAGATAGATGCTGTCACCCTCACTACCAGGATGCACGCTTAAAAGCTCACCTCATTATTGTACTCCAACAGCCGGCCGTATGAAACGGGTTTCCACATAAATATGAGTTGTGCATCATGCAGAGCTGGAGGGGGAAAAACAAGATGAGAGGGTGTAGATGTTGAAGTCAACAATATAAGCGAAACATAAAAAAACATAAAAGCTAGATATTACGCTTCACAAATATGCTTAAGGTCAGAGATCTTGATAATAAGAGGCCTTTGTAGTTGCATCCTCTCTGATGTTTGGCTACTGTGTTCACTACTATACTAGCATCTATCTACACAACCATATATTCTTTGACTTTGTACCACTCTCTCATGGGTATGCGATTGCTCAGCATATACTAGACCATTTTGCATATTAAGAACAGTTTGTGGTTCATCTGTGAGTTTAATCCAGTTGCAGTGTCATGTCTAAAATAGACAGAAACATTTTGTTTTCTGATTGGTTTGTTCCCAGTCTCCGACGTATTCATTTCAACTCGAGATGAAATACAAACAAAAGCATTTTTAACCCTTTGTCCCTGGTCATATTGTGGACCTGTTTAACAATATATGCAAAACATTAAACATTAAAAAAATATTTATTTCGTAAAACAAAATATCATGTGTGCCTAAGTAAGCTGATACCAACTACTTTCAACCAATAATATCACAACATCTATTCGTCAATTAAGCTGCAACTTCAAGCGACAAGGGAGGTGTGTGTGTGTGGAGCCACAGGCGCTACATTCTCAGCCCGCCCACTTTGTATCTGTCCATTTAAATGCAAAGGATTTGATTTATATGCCTCTGCGAGCCGTACAGCGCTCAAATATTCTGTTTCTCTCTGTGATACTTACAGTACAGAATCACTGGCGCTTTAAGGGCCTAGAACATTCAGGACGCCCCAAACAAGCGGTAGTTCTAGTCAACACATTGGTCACCATTCAGATTCCAACTGCAGGTAACCATAGCAACAGAACGTTCTGCTTTGTGCTGCGTAGACCTTGGTATAATCATGATAATGCACTCTGAGGTGCTCTGATATAGAAAATAACCTCAACACCATTTTGTGTTTTGTCACTTACATGCAACTGTTATGCATCGTCAATTTTGAGCAGTGGTGAACCTCAGTGTCAATGCAGGAAGAAGTGATATGCAGGTCCAGGCGGTTCCACAGTCGCTGCCAAAATTCATCCACGCTGTAGTACTTAAGGTAATGTATTGAGACACTGAGGTGCTGGCATATAGATTTTGTATAGATCCTTCTTGAGGCTCACATAGCATCAGGCCCTTGAAAACACGCCTGTGTTTAGAGAAGAATTCAGTTAAACTAAAAATGGTTCCATTTGCTATACATGCCATCGAAAAGACAAACTCATGGTTTTTATTTTTTAGTCAGTAGTAATTTATAACAAAATGATATGCTTATTCTACATAAACAACCAAAACTATAAATATACTAGAACAAAAATATTAAATTAATGAACTTCTTTTGCATTTTTGTCATACAGATATGCAATGCTGATTGCTGAGTAATGTGCATGTTGATATTGTCCAATGTAAAGTCTGTATTTGATCATGAGATGATACGATATGCGTTAGCTTATAGCTTTCTGTTTGACCTCTCTACTTTAGCCTCAGGAACTCATCCGACTGTGAAAACACATTGTGGTAAAATATGTATACGCCAAATGGTGTCTGTGTGTGCGTGCCTATGTGTGCGCTCCCTACCCAGTGTGCACTGGGGCCCGTCGTAACTACCTCACGCCACTGAAACAGCAATTTTTTTGCGGGATATGATCCCTGCAACCACAGCTGCGTTCCAATCACGCGCATTCACTTAGAATAAAGCCGTAGCTCCAAATATTGAGCGTCGTTATCATGAGAAGTACATAACTCCAGCTGCTGGCTGTTTTTTGGCACTGTTTTTAAAGTGCATGCTTTCAACAGATGATCCATTATTCAAGACTGGTTTGGTCTGGTGGGCGATTTGACGTCGCGGGTGCACTGTGGCTGATCTTGTTGAATTTAATTAAGTTTCAGTCAACGACCGCGACGCAAACACTTGCTAATACTTAAATGTGTGTTCTTGTGACAGGACCTTTTTCTGCTGATTTGGTTCATAATCACAAGGCCCAATTGATGGTCTCTACATATCTATATAAAGTTTGGACATTCTGTCCTTTTCACAGTGTAGCTGCTGTGCACGTCATACATGTACAGCGTAGTCCACTGTCTTCTGCACTGCTGTCATTTACTACCTGCAAAGTGCTCATTTAGTTTATAATTTATGCTGTCTGGTCTCCATTAAAAGCATCTGGATAGATCCGTCCATTTAGCCTCTGAGGTCACATGCCTCTACAGTTGGAATATATACGTACGACTCAACGGCCGATGAGCTGAACGTCTTCCTCCCGTCACCTTGCACACCTTCTCTACTTCCCTCAGTCTTTGAGCACACAGCAGCACACAATATCACTTCTCCTTCTGATCCCACTTTTTCCCATTTGGTCTCTGTGAGTATCTTATCTCGGTGTCCTCACTTTACATTTATGTGGTTTGTTTTTGATATACAATTTTTTCCTTGTTTTTGAGTCTGTCATTTAGAGCCTGTTATCCAGCTCTGTTGACTTTTGTTTGTCACGTTGTTTTTTCTTTGTTTTGTTTGAGGTGAGAAGGTTTTTTTTGTATTTCTTTTTTTATCTCACCTGCACAATGTGACTTTCTCTGTTCCTTTGGTGTGCCATCATTTCATCTGCAGATAAATGAACTCTAAACTTTAGATGGCGGTGCGGGAGGAGCAAAGATTATTAGTCAGATTCATATGGGTAAAATATAAGTACTATTATGTGACACACGAGTTTCTCTGATTCAACATTTTCATAACTCTCTTACATCCCGCACTAGTCAAGTTAGTAATATTCATTTTGTAGCTGTTTGTCATTTATAGTTTTCATTGAGGCCATTTCTTGATGGCAGGACTACATATATATGATGGGAACACCCAGAATCCAGTTTAATACTGAACTTTTTATTGTCATGGCATTGAAGAGATGAGGGGTAATATATAGGGGATGACATGCAAAGGTCTCGGGTCAGACGTGAACCAAGGACTTTGCGATTCATCATCTCTGCTTTAACCCCTCAGCTGCCAGAGTGCTCCAGTATTTCACGTTTTATGGTCTGTGGTTGCCTTTTTAAACACGCTCTTTGGTCACTGTAGTTGTCATTGCAGCTTGGAGAAAAAAAAATCGGCAGTAATAAAAACGTGTTTTTCAAAATGGCAGCCGAAAACATTATCCCCTTTTCACTTGCACGCACACCAGAGTTGATGTAATGGCCACAAATTAATATATTAATAAATAATTAAATCACAAATCTAGTCTCTTGAGACACATTAGCCATGATCGTTGAGGAGGATCTACACATAATTACCACAGGTTAATGTAATTACACAGGCACCTTCGGCAGGACTTACCATTACACGGCCTGCCACTGAGGCAACTGGGATTTACTGCACATGTAGGGGTTACTCGGGAGATTAGCTTTGAAGGAGACAGAGGCCGTTTCTTCAGAGAAAAAAGCGCAAATGCCTAAAAAACGTTACCTTTCCCACTTGGTCATACTTCAAAATGTTCACTTCAAAATCATAAAGGGACATGGAAAACAAAGGCATTGATTAAAACTGCCAATGTGTGACCTGCTGAATAAATCAGGTCTATAAATAAATGAATTAGAAGTTGGACCATAAATGAATCATACACTTCTTTAGCCAATAAGTTTCCAATTGGCTTCAGGATAAATCCTGCTACGAGCACACTTTGTCCTCAAATGCCCACATTGGGCTTCGACATATTTCTTTCATTTATTCATAAAGAAACTAACCTTCCAGGGTCTTCTTTTTCATTTAAATTTGAGTTTAAAACAGAAGCATGACATCACACGATCTTGCACTGTACATACCGTGCTTTGTTTGTGCAGCACATGGCCGTCAAATCCAGCTCTGCACATCTTTTGACGGTGTGAAGCATAATTTTGAGGTATTCTAGTGTTATGTCAAATTGATTTCCCTTTGCTGTCTCCAGTAAAGACGTCTCACAAGAGAGTGAGCATGCATTTTTGACTTACTTCCCTGTTTAGATATTTTCACAAAATTGACAAATTATTTAACAGCTCACGCGATTTAATTACACAAAATATGTATTTTATACTTTTAAACACTATCGTATTTGCCTGACTAATGTACAATGTACTCAATGAAATGTAATTAAACTAAACCTTCTCTTGGAATTCACTCTTCATCCCTTTGGAGTACTTTAATAATGTTCCTCATGGGATTGTAATTTATGAGTTAGAAAGGCAGCCGGTAGTATGCGCAGTGTTTCATAATTCACTGACAAAATCTGTGTATGTAAGTAGGAAGCATTGTTCATATGCAGCAGAATCTTAGTGTGGAATCAAAGTAGGTTTCATATATCAGGTTGGAGGTTTGTGACAGGATAGGACGATAAGATGAGGCCACCTTTACTTATCCCCTGTCTCTCTGGCTTCCTGTGATGTACTGCCTCTGCTCTCCTGTTTTACCTCATCATTTTCTTTTTCCTTCTCCTCTGTCCTCTTTCACTCGTCGAGCCAGAGCCGCTTTAATGATTTCCCGTTATTCACCAGCTATCACTAATCTTACCTCGCCGGTTTCTCCATCCATACAGTAGTTGCCATAACAGTGTGCTGTATATTTAGAGCTGCTGTTCAACAGCGTTAGTGATAGAAATGTATTATCCTCAGATAATGGCTGCATTGCATGTAACCTTTATGTGATTTGGAAAGTCCCATCGAGATTGAGATTCCGTTTTTTAAGGGAGAGCCGTGTTAAAACCTGTTAAAAAATAATAATACAGAATGAAATATACATTTGTAAATAGTCAAAGTAATAAATATAATTAAATATATATATAATTCTGTGTTACATGCATGTGATATCATGTTAAATGTGCGATCAACAGTGCTGAAAGCATGGGGAGGGCAATAGTTGTATTGGCTCACAGATAAATTAAAAAGAAACATAATCACTTTGAAGAAAATTTGAAGGATTTCAACTTGTGATTTCATATAATAATAGAATCGATGGAAATAGAAACAGTCCAGGTTACATGACTGAAGTTGGAAATATATGACACGATTAATTAGGCTTCAAGAAGAAAAAAAACATTAAGCAGAGCTGCAGAATGAATCGCCGTGTCAAGTCAGTTGGTCTCCTGCTGGCCTGTTGGGCAATAAAACTGAGCAGCTCGGCTTAGATCAAATCCCACTGGGGACGCTACTAAAAATGCTGAAATATCAAGTGTACCATTTCCACATTAACCTTTTTACTGCAGATATAATTCAAAAACAACAAAACCCTTATATTTATAGAATGATCTTCTTTTTTATATTTTACCCAGTCAAGCTTTTGCGTTCAAAATCAACATGCAGGTGTTTCTCCGTAAACACATTGAGGTCTATTGAACCACTTCATATTGTACTCATATACAATAACATGTACAGAAACTTGCCCCATTAAAAAAAAAGCAGGGCAGCATGTTATAGACTACATCCATGTTATTGCATGCATGTAAATTCTCCGTAGTGTAACACTGAGAAATAGATTCACACACAGTGTTTCCTATTGCAAACAAATGACAGTGGAGGTATTATGTTTTACCTTCTGTACTGCCACTCAGTAATCAAGCATTTTATTTTTGAAATGGCTACCGGGAGGGAGCACTGTGGAGTGGAGACAGTTAGACGACTTATAAATGTTTTGAATATTTATTAAGACCACATGGTGGCTCAGCGGTTAGTGCCGTGGCCTCACAGCAAGAAGGCCCTGGGTTCCAATCTACCAATCTGTTGGAGACTGTGATCTTTCTATGTGGAGTTTACATGCTCGCTCCATGTCCGAGTGGGTTTCCTCCGGCTGCTCCAGTTTCCTCCCACAGTCCAAAGACATGCAGGTTAGGTCAACTGGAAACTCTGAATTAAATTGCCCGAAGGTGGGAACGTGTTCGTCAGTCTATATGCGTGTTAGCCCTGTGATAGACCGGTGACCTGTCCAGAGTGTGCTCACCGTGGCCAGTGCATGCTGGGATATAGGCTCCAGATCCTCGCAATGCGAGCATGTAGAAAATGGAAGGTTGAGTATTAAATAAATATATGCGAAAACATTCTTCTTCATTATTCTCAAAAAAATAAGAGTTTAAAGACTTTGTATACCTTACCGAGCTGTAATTTGTATTTTTGAAGATTTTTGAATTGCAAATTAAATACAGCAGCGCGCAACACAAGTACTCTGCATCTTTTTAATTGCCCACTATCTTTAAGGATATTTGTAAGGGTTTACATTCCCATACCCATATCTCAAACTTTTCACATGTACACAGGAGCTCAATTGGAATATTCTAGGCGTCCAAACCTACGATAAGCTCATCACAGCCAAGCGTATCATGATCAGAAATCCCTTATTAATGTAGGCTGCAGTAATGGAATTTAATTAAATACATTCATAAACACTGTGTTGAATTTTAGGGTGTCATTGTATTTGAGATCTTCTCTAGTTGATCACTGTCGATGCCGAACAAAGACCCTCTTTGGCTTTGTAAACCTTTTCTGCATTCAATGCAAGTGCGTTGGTTGATGGAAATGCCGCGATGGAAATAATTGACGAGGCCACTGTATTAAATGCAGGGGGAGAATTTTCGACGTAACATGTTGTTCAATTTGTTAATTTCTTGGTAAAAAGGGCTTACACTGCTGAGGGCAGTGGCCATTGAAAATAAAAGCAAACACAGACTCGACTGGATAAATCATCATGCTTCTCTTGCAACACTGTAGGGAAAATGCTGCACAGTTGCTATGGAACCCTCTGTTGCTAGGCAATGGGTTGATTATCAGAGTTCTTTTTTTTATATAAGAGGCAGAGTGGTGTTTTCTTTGCCGTCGACCAAATTTGCTTTCAGAACTGACAGGTTTTTACAACTGACAGGATCGATTGAATAACATGACAACGCTATCCACGATTCAAATGCAATTCATCCAGTTTGATGTATTCACACACTCTCCAGGCTGGAATTTGTGCCGCACTGAATATTCAAACGCTCCATATTTACATGAAATGTGAACATCATGAAAGGTTTCGTTGGTAAACATCGATGTTGGGGGAAAGAACAGTACTTCTCCTCTCTATGTATACTGTACAAAAACCCGTATATGTGACTGTCTCGCTTCCTCAAGGAGCCTCTTTAATCAGATTTCATCACGTACTGGTGCTGAATGGGGTGCAATGAGAAGTCTTCTCATCGGCTGAAAACTCATTTTTCTTGGCACAAGTACAGAATCAACCCAGATATGCCAAAAGATTTAACTTAGCCCCTAATCTCAGCACCTGTTTGCTGGTAATTTATGCTGCTCCATTTATTAAAATATCCAATTTATAAGCAGTGGAGATGGTGAGGGAATATAATAATGTTGCCCTCTTGTGGTTGCATTCAGATATCAGACTGATTAAGCTTTTTATAAGTGGAGAAAGTAATCAGTCTTTTTTTATACATTTTTTGTACAAGCAACAGCTTTTGCAGTGCCCCTTTCTTTTGTTTTCAGACATGTCTTGAGATTAAAGTGTGGGTTGAAAATCACTGCAACGTCTAAAGCCGAAAATACTAATGTTCATAGTCTAAGAAAAGAAGAAAATACTACTGTAATATCTTTTTGAGGTTTTCAAAAATCCAAGTTTGCCAAATATAAAGCTCAAGCAATGGATAACAGCAGGGAGGTCCGACTCTCTCTGCATCCTCCTCACATGCTTTCGGCGTCTGACGGGGGACTCTCACCCGACTGCCCTTATGTCTAATGAAGCCAGCAATTATTCAAATGCAATGCATATCTTATATTACATTTCACAAGACTAAAACTAACATTGGTCACCCTAAGGCCAGAGTAAGCAAAGGCCTGATATATCCTGCCGAACGCCATCAAAAATCAAAAGATTTATTGATGCTTCTCTTATCAGTAAATGAATACCCAGGTAACGCTGGCCAACATGTGAACATCATGCAGTGTTTAATTTCAGTGCCGTGTGAGTTTGTAATATTTGTAACACTCTAATAAAGAAACCAATATCAGACTTTGTCAGAAATAGAAGATGAAGTAGTTCATGTCTACATGTTTTATCTCTGAGGAACAAATAGATGTACCTTTGACATTGACAATCCGTAATAAAATCACTTACATGTTTTTTGCGAACCTGTCAAGCACCCATCTGGTTACTCTCTCTCAGACTAAGGAGTGAGACCCCATTAAGTACAAGCTATGACTCCCCATTACAGCCATCTTTACGGCCTCGGCCTATCGCTGGCATCACGGTGACATGGAGTGGCTTTCTGAATCTGGTTTATTCTGTGTACAACCAAGAATAATTTCTGAAACATTTGTTAGATTTTTACAACAATTGATACCATGAGATTTGGAGATGTTAGACATCTAAGGTCCAGCTACTGTGTGTAGGTGGCTCAAATTTGAAAACACTAAAAACAAAACCAAGATGACCACTCCTTCACACTTAACTTATATTGTTTTCATATGCACTTCCATTACCAAGGAAATCATTAAATAGGCCAGCCTCACCGCCCACTACAGTTTAGCTCGTCTGCCCTGAGGGGAGATGAGACTGTCAGACTTGAAGCTGAATGTGGCGCCACATTGTTGGAGTTGAGAGGACAGCATACATACATACATACTAGGCGGAGAAAGAACAGATAGGACAACTAAATAAATAAATAAAAGCAACTGTCAACAAGGAGTGGAAACACGATGAGTCCAGCGAGATGCATGACTGGCTGGTTTTTGATCCATCGAGGGAATCTAGATCTTGAATCCGGCAGCGATCGCCATCGCAAGGTTCCCAACCTTGCTACTAATTCCCTCATCCGTGATCCAGGTCAATCATCCGATGCAGACAAACACTTTGGATGTTGTGGGGATGGTGTAATAATTGTAAACTGTTACCAAGGGGATCATCAGGCAAGCAGCACCATTCAGTAAGCACGTAATGTAAATGTTACAGCGTTTAGTTTCAAAATGCAGTCATGTTAGTATTATTAAGGAGGCATTTCCCAATAAAGATAAGAGGAATTAGGCCCATGACACCCCAGAAGGCTAAGCAGTAGTTATTTCCCTGCTCACAATATGGACACAATTCCATCAAGCACCATTGTTTTTTTTAAGAGTGAATGCCATTTTATTATGCAGTAAAAATACCATTTGTTTTTGATATGTTGTTTAATTGATCACCTTTAGTTCTGCTAGATGGCCCTTTTGGGACAAGGTACTGGCATAATCATTAGCACATAATTTACACTGTAATAGGAAGGATTTCTGATGAGGTAATGATATTCAGGGAAGCCAGCGAAACTGTTACACGATCGCAGAGATGCATCATAAAGAATAATTTCACTAAAGGACTAGTTTGTGTTCGTTAAATGTCCTCTCAGTAAATGAAACCACCTGAAACCAGATGACTTTTGGTAAAATACCAACAAGCTTGGATGAAAACAGATGCCATACAATATAGTATGAGTACTAAAGTTGGTAGATACCGCTCCTTTAAGAAAACTATGTATCTGGCAGTTTCTCAATCATTTTGCACTTAGTGATCAATATCTCATTGGCACGGAAGCGCATGGTGGTGGTTGACTGTTGATACACTGTCAGCTTTCCTCTCAGCTCTCGAGAATTGAATGTACTTCATGACTTGATTGTGTTCTCTCTTATTCTATTTAATAAGAGTCACCACCTCTGCCGCCAAAGAGAAAGCTGGAGGATGACTTGTATGTCCCGACTTGATGCTCAGCTCCAGAAGCTGGAATGTGTTGGACAATCTTAATATGCCCTGAGCAAATTTCAGATGAGGATTGAAGCTTTGTAATTTGTATTATTTGGGATATACTGTATCATTTATTATTGATTGCTGTCCGATACAGAAATTGGATTGGGAATTTAAATGGATAGTTAGTTGCCATGGCAATACTTGCAAGGGTGGAAGAAAACGTAAATCACATAAATGACTGAAAATATGTTTTCTTTCACTTTATTTCTGTATTTATTCATGAGTGAAAGGACAGCAGCAGCTTTGTGGGAGCCAGCAGGGTTCTTAGGTTTCAATTGTTGTACAAATTAAACAAACAGGTTCATTAGTGAGCTTTAGATGAGCTGATATCGGCATATTTAGTTTCCCTTGAACAGAGCAAGGCTGGCTCTGTTCCAGTTTTGATGCTAAGCTAAGCTAGCAGACTGTTGCTGTGAGCGTATATTCACCCGACAGATATACAAATGGAACTGTAACAAACCTGCAAGTAAGCAAATGAGCGAATTTCCAACTTTGAATGAATCTAAAGAAATCACTGCAAAACACTGCCTTATTGTATAATATCGTAAAACTGCTAAATAGTAATGATTGGCTATTGAATTTCAATAGATCTGTATGGATGCTAGTGTCAGTTGTGCATTTATGAACTGATAGAAAGACACTAAGATTGAAATGCTCCTCCAAAGTTAAATCTCTTCATTGCTTAAAGACAAACCCGAGATTAGTTGCCCACTTCTCCTCTTTTATTGGCGTACTGGTGCTTTTGAAGCGTATACCCACCAATAATTGTTCCCACCCTTTGCAGTCCCTTTGTGCTCATGGCATGGTGCATTCTCATGTGCATGCTGGCAGCACGTGTAGTCCGTACTCTGCTACACCTCAAATGGTCAAAAACCCCACAGGGCACCTTTCATTTTGTCAAATTTCAGTAAATCTGTTCTATTGTCTGAGCGCTGTCGCTGTGCCCAGTTCCGCGGGGGGCCACACGCTGCGTTCAGTCAAGTGGCAAAACTGGACGACAATTAGAGATCCGCGCATATTGTTTCTTTGTCTATTTTGTTTTAATGGACTCACATCTATGCAGCCCGTCATCAGACGTTTATTGAAAGCTGTTCCTGTTGTGATATTGGCCTGACATTGCTATAAAATCAGAAGCGCGTTGACTCATTCAGTAGATTCTTGGAAAAGTAGTGGATACTGTTAACACGCTGATATGATAATTGTTCAGAGACAATATGGTTTGCCTGGGGACGGCATGTTCTCGTTCACTCACTCACTCCTTCCTTTTATATAAAACCCAGACAAAAGGATAGACTAAAGGATGACTGTAGTACGCTGTTCATCTGTTCATTAGTATTGTTTTTTTGATGTCCAAATAATAAGTGGTAAAAAAAAATCAAGCATTTTCTCGACAATGTTGAAAATGGTGGTTGACACTGAATTGAGAAATGCTTATTTAAAGATGTAAAGGGGTGTTATTGTTCTCCCAACTTGTGAAGTACGCATACAGGTAGCGTTAAAAAATAAATAAAAGGCTGTGGTGACAAAGTGAGTGCCTCCGTTTCACAAAAGATGGGTCAAAATATGCAGAAAGAGAGAGAGAGAAAGCGAGAGGGAGAGAGGAAGAGATTTGATGCTTTCTGTTTTCATCTCGCGAACAAATGTACTTTGACATCTCTGGGGAAAACTGTTACTGGTTGCCTTCACAAAGTGCGATGGAAAATGGCCCTACTTTTTCCCTTCTTCTTCTTTTTTTTCTTTTTTTAAAGAGATGGGTCAGGGAATATGACAAAGCTTCAGGGCATTTAGCGTAGTGGGTGGAGTGGAGGGGAAGGAAATAGGATTACAGAATATAACAGGGAGGAGATGAGCCTCTTTTTTTTCAGTGAAGTGGTTTGCTAGTTAATATTTTACTACAAGTATTTGAAGAGAAACATCATAATTAACCAATATCTGCAGGAAGGAATACATGTTGTTTCAGTCATTTAGGCGAAGCAGAGTACATGTGTGCTGACCATCATCGTTTTTAAACTATTTGTGTTGTTTGGTTATATTACGGTCAGCGTGCCCACTCCCATGATGCATCCAGTAGTGTTGAACTCAAAACAGAAAGGCCCCAGAGCTTTACACCAGGAGTTCTGTATGCCTCCTAACGCTGTGATGTCACAGATGAGTACAGTCACGACTGTCTCCCCTCAGGCTTCGGGGGAGTATTTCCTGACCCTAATACCTTAGCAGAGAGCACAGGATAGTACAGCATGTGACATACAGTAGGTTTGTCTGCAGCACAAATAAATCACAATTGTGATCATGTTTTTTCTAATTTAGATGTTTATCAAAGTTTTGACCAAATGGTCCAGTTGAGATAATGAATAACATATTTACTCAAATTAAATCAGCTGGTATGGCTGCCTGCCCACATAATTCCATCAAAGTGCATCGGTTGGTTCCCATATTTCTTTCTACAGTGAACTTGAGAACACACCAATACTACTCCGTCGACTTGTTAACGTGTGCATGAATTGCCCAACACACACAGCTGCCACATGTTGGGTTTTTTTCAAGCAATTAGCATTGTTATACCAGGTGGTGTTTAGCACATACATGCCAATCCACTTTCATCTGCAAGCTGCACCACAATAGCTACTTAGAGTTCAAATGGATCCATGCTCTGAAACGTGCGCAGTAAGCATATTTCGGGCTGTTAATGCGTATTCATGGGATGCTTGCCTCTCTATTTTTTTAGCAAACAGTGCTTAACGTAAGAGACGTGTCACTTGTGTGAATGATTTATTTGGAATAGTGTTGGTGCAGACACAGACTCAATGGTCCCTGTGGTCTGGCGTTGGATCGGGTCCTGGCAGTGTGCCTGGCAGGAGGGCGGATACGTCTGCCCAAGCATGCAAACAACCCTGTGTTAAACCACCTGTTTACACCTTATTTGTTTTGGGTCCGAGAGACGTGGTTGGACTTTGCACGGGGTGCTTGGACCCCGTTATAATTTCATGCAAGGCAGTGCGTGGCGATACAGTGAAATGTGCTGATGCAAAGTACAATTAAATATCTATTAAACTAAGTGGGCATCACGCTTGGTGAATTCTCACCTATATGACGAAGAACAATTCTCGTTTTCTTTTGTTTCATCAGAGCAAACTTCTTTATGAAGTTTCCGCTGGTTAATTGTTCGTCAAACTAAATGCTGGTCAAATAATTTTCCTTAACAGTTTATTAAACAAAATATTTTTGCTCATTCCTCTCTAATTTCATTCACTAGCATGTACGATGAGCTCCATTCTCTAAGTAATTGAAGCCAGACACACGAAATGTGGCTCTACGCTGTTATTACAGTGATGAACACTATAGTTAGCGAGGGTAAAGTGCAGACTGACAGCTTTGATTGGACTGTATTTTTAGCCATATCAAATAAAAAAAGAAGTATAGCCGTATGGCCTTTTCATGCACTTAGATTCTTTATTGAGGGTTGTATTGTACATTTTTATACATTGTCAAAGATATTCATGGGATCTGAACTCTGAAAGTCTGCAACCCATAAACGTCACTATGACACATGCTGTCTACAGTAACTGTCAAGATCTTTTTTTTTCCCATTCTTTTTGCATTTCAAAGCGTTATATTTTGAGAGGATTCAGAAGAAAGCCAAAGTTGTAGATCTGATCTGCTTTGCTATATGTTAAAAAACCTGGGCAGCACATCCATCAACTGAGCCTAGAAATGTGTCACCCAGTCTTCTGTGACTCACAGTGGCCCATAAGAGTCTGTACCTTGTCCTAAAAAATGAAGAAACCGAAGACTCCTACGTAACTCTTGCTTCAGCTCATGACTGTCACATTGTGCTGATACGCCTGTGTGGGGAATGAGACCTTCCAAAGTCTTAAAGAAGAGAGTAAATGTGAAAACAAGTCATCTAAACAGATGTGCAAGGACAAAACCAACAAAGTACAAACAACTAACTTCTAGCTGCTTTTGATCAGGATGCTAAGAAAACTGTCCATTTCTCGTCATGAGCGTCATCTGTTTTGTTCTTGATGTGTGCAGTGAGTCAAAGAAGAGGACGAAGACAAACAGTGGCAGGGAGAGAAGGGGTCTACAGGGAGAGGGAGGGATAAGAAAAGGCTCATAAACATAATGTTTAAATTGGAATAAAAGCAGCTTCTGTACCTCTTGATTGTGATGAGACATGCAAAAGCTACATATTGAAGTACAGCTGTTTTCCGTGTTATTTATTATCCTTATGCTAATGTCATTTCCACGGTGATACCGCGAAACATTATCTGAATATACTGATTCAGCACCGCCTCATAAACCAATCACTGGAATGTTTCTGCTGCTTCTGTTCTCTGCGTCAGCACTTCATATTTTGTGGCTCGATCATTCTCGCAGAAGCAATGTAAGGCGGACACGGTTCGAAGAGGAAGGGACAGAGGAGGGGGGGTTTAGGTGCTACAGATATCATTGGAACTAAAAATGCACGGAAGGACACATCATTTGGAATGATAAAACACTGAGAATCCGCGTAAAAAATAAATGCAAATCTATTCGCTCACAAAGTCCACTGCCTGGGGTAACAGCTTCTCAAGCGGTGGGGTCTGGTCGTCTTCATTTTGCTGCATGCTAGGAAAAGTACCAAGTATAGAACAGATGAAAGAAAGACAAACAAGTAGCTGTGAATAGACTCCAGCCCTCTCTGCACTTCTGCTTCGAGCTTCTTCAGCGTTACTGTCTGTGTTGACCAAGCAGGTGTTGTTGGAGTGTTATCTCTATTAACAGACATCTGCAAGGGAATGCATGGATCTGTCGGCAACGGGACACGATTTTGGTATCGGAAGCGTTCTAGTTTCTGTGTGTAGTCCGTTTGTAGTCCGACTATTATTGACCAATTGCTTTTAAGAGGAATTTGGTAGCATGCAGTTAAACAGTCTGTACGGCGGACAATAGATGTCGGTAATGCCATCTCTGGAACCCATTGGTTCTTGTCGGACAACGATTCAGCTGCCAGCTGGCTCCATCTTCCGATGGTTGTTGTCCCCCGAGGGTAAATCAACGTCAACTAGGGTTCTGAGAGCGGTCGTAGTGTGGTGTTAATATTTTAATTAATAAATGAATATGTATATTTGGATTTAACCTCATCTTAAAAGAGCTGAAAACAAATAAACTAATTAACTCCAGGTTCGCCTTAAATGGCAATTATTCAAAATGTGTTTCAAGCACATAGACGTGAAGCATGTAATTGAATATGTTGAACATGGGCTTTTCCATGTGATCATACACAACATAGCCACACGTTATGTCTGAAGGCACCTATTCATGGTTCCAGTGAGTGCGGGCACACAGGCACGGTGAATGGATAATCCTTGTAAATCTTAAATTGTGTGAATACTGAAGTGGGCTAAGTGTTATCTGCACATGTAAGGGAGATGGTGTGCATAGCTGTTTACATGTCTCCAGCATGTACGGTAATCATGTAAATGAGACACAGTCTGCTCTTCCCGTTCCTTGCTAGCCCAGAAATTAGGATGGATGAGTGCATTTTCCCCGTGTTGTTTCATAAGCATATGCTGAGAGTAGCTGGTCTTTACTTGCTGTTTTATGTACACTCTCTGAACGGCAAAAAAAAAAAAAAAGATTTACATTTTTCATCAATGTAGTTCAACATGTGCAAAATGCAAAATGCAAGTCTTCTGTCGGGTGTTGGACTTTTAACAAGGAATGTTGGAATCAGGTGTGTGAGGGAAATCTATTCCTCTGAGTTGCAAACATTTCCCACGATGCAAAATCTGACGTGTGAAGTTAACATCATCGTTTACTTTGCTTGGTGCGCACACATTGGAAGTACAGCAGTTCCTTGTACTTTTAAGGTGACAGATTGTGCTTTGTTTCCTCAGGTCCTCCAGTCATCGTAGGAATGAGCATCAACATAGCGAGCATCGACTCCATCTCAGAAGTGAACATGGTAGGTTACAAACCTCTTTGTGCTATGATCCCTCACTGGCTTCCCACTAATTACTGCTGCCAGTTGTGATTGTTGGACAAAATGACCAAGGGAGCCAGGCCTCGAACTACTGATATTTTGCTCATATTGTAATCCTTACACTACTCTGCCAGACAGCACCTGGTGGGATGCTCTGACAAAGACGTTGGAGCAGTCAGGAATGCAGGCTGAGTTGTGAAGAAGGCAATATGGCCGGTGTCTGAGTGACGTCATTCAGTACCGTGGCACGCACTTTATTTCACTCAGCTGGACTCCAGCTGGACTCGCTTTCGCTTCTGAACCGATCGAAGGATTTTCAACCTGTTGAAATCCACAGCAGGCTTTTTTTCTTTGATATGTTCATGATCTACTTGAGATGTCTTTGATCATGAGATCATAGTAGGAACATATAGGAACCCTTTTTTTTGATGAATCAAATGAATGCTAATTTTTATGAAGAGTATATATATATATATATATCTTTCATATTGAACAAAAAGCCCACAAAATGACAATGTTTGTCAGCGGCTTGCTGACAAACATTTGTGCAAAAAAGGTTTGTGCTCTGTGTTTTTGTCAAACAAATTTACATTTCTGCATTTGAAATTGCAAATTTTTATCAACAGATATGATCGAGCGGGTTGATTGAGTTGTTTTTCGGTGGCGTGGCTGAGACCTAGTTAAGACCTGGTTGTTCATTGTTCCTTACCAAATGCACTGCATTGTTAATTACAAAACAGAATGTAAGGGTTTGTATTAATAAGTTATGCCCATTGATGCCCAGCATTGGAAAAATATCCTTCCAAATCATATGTATAATACTTCCATATGACAGATTAAATATTTACTTGGAAAACTGTTAAAATGTGTCCAAAAAAGAGCGCTTGAGGGTCAGTAGGAGACAGCCATATAGTTTAAACTTGGAAAGTGGTATTATGTATGTCAGTATTTGGATTTTCCCTCCCAGAGTGGTTAATGCTGTGCTGGGATAATATAAAGTCTAGGGTGCTTGGATATGTAGTGGTTGTCTACATTCAGTCAGGAATGGGTATTACTAGACAGTTGCAAATAGAGTTAGATACAGCATAATACAAGAGTACTAGCACAGCTGTATCTATTGGTTTGGTACCCATGTGCCGTTTTACAAATGCTGAGCTAGTTTTTCTGATTGTGAAACCATTGTCATGATCTGAGAGCATAACCACAGTGTCGTAGTGCGCTGGTAGCAGATTATTGCTGTTGCTGCCTTATCAGAGTTGCTTCTTCCTCTTTCTTCTCCTTCATTACATGACATTGTGGTAAACTACTACATGGAGGGATTATAGATTAAAATGTTTAATATACTTTAATATATCTGTTAGTACACGCCGCCCTGTTTGTGGTCTCATATGTGACATACATTATGTTACTGTCTTTCAATTGTGATTTTAGGATTGACTAAGATATTAAAGTTTTTTTATTTTACCTATGATAACATTTGTGTTCATGTGTTACTCCCACTTCAATACACCAAACTCAACATGAAGGGCTCACTCAAATCCAGCACTTGTCAGCACTTGTTTTTTTACAACTGAGTTTTTGTATTTTTG
Source organism: Taurulus bubalis (assembly GCF_910589615.1). Lineage (NCBI taxonomy): Eukaryota > Metazoa > Chordata > Actinopteri > Perciformes > Cottidae > Taurulus > Taurulus bubalis. Next base: position 39,004,363 of record NC_136590.1, on the reverse strand, counting down.
TGTGTGACTTCACATAAGTGTTTCCTTCTCCCCAGGACTACACCATCACAATGTATTTCCAGCAGAGCTGGCGGGATAAGCGTTTGGCCTACACTGAGATGAAGCTGAACCTGACTCTGGACAACCGAGTAGCAGACCAGCTTTGGCTCCCTGACACCTACTTCCTTAACGACAAGAAGTCATTTCTTCATGGTGTGACAGTAAAGAACCGTATGATCCGACTGCACCCAGACGGCACTGTGTTATACGGGCTGAGGTAAGAATGCCGTACACTCTGCTTTTTTCTCATGGTTTGTGTTAGAATTTCTCCTTTTAATTTCTTGCTAATCAATACCGTATATACTTTTTGTTCTTTTCCATCCTATATGGGTTTGCTGTCTCCATTTCAACATGTTCAACTTGAACTACTGGTACTGCATTTCGGCTACATTGTATGACTGATCGTTTGAACTGAAACAATGTGCGTTAAAGCTAAAGTATGTAACGTGTTTAGAGAACTCACACATTCTTCCTCTAACAAATTAAATTATGAGTTCATAGGCAATTAAAGGCACTTCAATAAACTAAATGTCACACGCTTTATCACACGTGTGCAATAAAATCTGGTCTGCACTCGGCTCATTTACTGGCAGACAAGCGTTGCCAAAAAAGTTCTCTCAGGCCGAGCGCAACCAAAGAGCACCTGAGCAGAAACCAGTCCTTTATTTTCAGCGCTGTCTGTGGTAACCCTGCAGCATCGCAGCTAAACGTTGCACTTCACCGACTTTATGACTCCTCGGCACTTTCTTTGCTCCTGCAGTCCGAAGTTAAAGAGAGCAGTTGAACCGCCGTCTCTAAATTGCCCCTCGATGATTTAAATGCGAGTGTTACTGGATGTGTCTGCCTGTTCCCAGCAAAGGACCGTACACCTAGTCCAGGGTGTTTCTCTGCCTTCTGCCCAGTGCATGCTGGGAGCTACCCAGAAAAGGAAGGCGGTACGGTATAGAGAAGGGATGGATGGAGCTTTCGTGTCTTTTTAAATTGTACTTTCGGAAAGATTTAATAATGCAAGAAGATGAAAATATGGATATTCAGGAAAAACATTTTATTCGTGCCAGGATAGGCTTTACCCTTCCGTGACCCTAGACAGCATTATCACGTTCAGAAAATGGGTCGATGGCATCACCAGTAGAAATCTAGAGCGAGAGCAAAGGCTTCGTTGAATATGAGACCAGAGAACTCTCTGTAATTGACGGATGGAAAAGACGAGTTAATCGTGCCAACAGTAAACTGCTGAAGACCCAGACAAACTCATCATAACTTTTGACTGCTGCCTCACATGTGGCGCCAGAAAAACAAGATCACCGCTGCTCGTGTTCTGGTCTCAATTATGACACATTTATTTTTGGCAAGAAAAAATAGACTTGAAAGTTTTATTTATAAAGTTAGTAGTCCACATAGTTCTAAGTGTGACTCAGGACAAACAAAACCAATATTTTGGAAGGACAGGGGCACATTAAATGCGAGACTCTTTGTCCCAGAAAGGCTAAAAAAAGGTTCAAAATACTCACCACCTCAATGTCCCAGATCACTGTGACAAACTAGACAATTCAGTCAACAGTAAATGTGCACAGAGGGACCCATCTCGGTTCCTCTGGGGACGGATAAAAGTACAACAGTGTCCTGAGGTTTGTTCAAGCTCAGAATGGATTGGTGCTTTTCTTAACACAAGTCATTAAAATAAAGTAGTTTGATGGAGGCGAGGAAGCTGGGAACGTGTTTTGTCCCATGAATAAAAGAAAACGGCAGTGTCAAGGTGTAGATCACACAAAGTAATGAATTATTAATGCAATAATCAGTATTCAGAAACTCTGAATTACTGAATTGTCGCTGACACAAAAGGAGATTTGATGGCACAAGTTTTTTTTTTCTTCTCCCTTTTTCCTTTTATGACTCTTCACAAGGTATCAGCTTTGTGGAAATGCAGTCTCACTGCGGCTTTAAAGGCCGCGCTGCAAATGTCTGCCTGCTGGATGAGTCTTTAAGGTTTGCTCTTCTCCCTCTGTGACAGTCACACATGGGCCTGGCAGTGCACAAGGGCAGTCTTGGAGCAGCATGGTGAGAAGGGAGCTGGATGAATCTATTTTTTTTTTTCTTGCAATACGTGAGCAGGTAACCGTTGCTGCGTGCTTCAAGGCCAATCAAATCTCCTTCTGTCTTCCTATTTAATGGCTTCTGAACTGAAACAGAAGGACCTCACATACATCCAAGCAGCTTTAGATAACATTATACGGAACATGTTAATTCAGTGGTAATCAATTAATTAAATGTATCATTGATTGTTTTAAACGTGTACTCGATGAAAAACTTTGCGTGTGCCCCTCCACCAAATAAAGCAAGTGGAAACGGGATTAATTTCCAGCCATTTGGAGCCAAAATGAGACCGCGCCACCTGATCTGAATAAACATTCCCAGCTGCTGCACTCGGCCCACGTACCTCCCCACATCCAGGTTCCTTTGGAGCCACAAAAGTACCAAGCAGGCCCAGGAGTAGTAAAATGGACTTGTGCCCAGAGAAAAGAGCATCACACCTGCCTTTGCACCTCTTCTGGCTCCGTGCCTGCATAAAACAGAGAGCTAAGGCTGTTGCTAGGGCCACTAGCATCTTCCAACATCTTGTCTTCAAGCATACTGCACAGGGTTTTACTGTTGCCATCACCCACTGCAGTAATGGCAAAAGGCAGATGGCATCAGGCCCTTGGATCCGTCCTCCAGAACATTTTTTCAGCAGTGTACAGTAATTAGAAGCGGTGCATAATCTACATGCCATGGTGATTTCAGGACCTTTGCAAGCCTCCTGTAAGCATGCAATTAAACCGCTTTGGGAAAATGTTTGACTTTGCCCAAGGGTTGTGTGGACATTTATTTTTTCCTCCCCGAGAACAATATATTTAACTTTAACAATAAATGTTGCGTTCTCAGTTCAATGCTGCGCCTTTCGAGTTTGACCACTTGAGGTTTTCTTCAATGCGTTTTCTTGTAAAGGCCGCCTGTTTGAATCCATCCCCCGTGCTACACTTGTGCACAGTAGAATGCAAACTGTGGACAATCACATTACACACACTGCTGCACCTACTGCTGCGCTCTCACCTATCCACTCACTGTGAAATGTGCTGATACTGGTCTTTGCCTTTTTTCTTCTTTTTTTTCAAACCATCATTTACCTTGAATCCTAGCGCTTGAAGTGATTTTAATCCAAGATCTGCTTATTTGTGTTGAACAACCTCGACAAGTTTCACATTCATTTTAAGCACAAGCTCTACTTCACAACTGTGTCCAAATTGTTTTGTTGGATGGTGCATTCTCTATAGCTGCGTCTTTATAAACCAAGTACAATACAGAACTTCAAGTTTTTTAGGGTGACTTCATTTTAACCAAGATTGTTTTATATTTCTGCAATCAGATTATTGGAAAAAAAATCCTATAGTCCTATAGTCACATGAAAATGTGAAAAAGGCATTTGAAGTGACAGAAATGGAAATGATGTCGTATCTCACAAGTGTACATTTGCCCATAATTCCTTTCTCCTGCAGTCTGCGTGAATTTTAAGAATAAAACGAAGGAATGATGGCGCACGAGAAGCCCCAAATTCATATAAACTCTGGAAAACGTTCCTCGAATGAATGTTGTTTTTGCCAACCTTGCTTAAATTGACATTTTTGTATACTGTAGTTGGTGCTTTATTTTTATGTGAAGAGGAGGGAGGGGGCCGCACACGAAGACTGCTGAGTGGTGCAGGAAAGCGTTTGGGTGTTGCAAACAAACAAAGTCATTGAAAATGTCAATAAAATAAGTCGGTGTCAGTAGAAAGTGTCCGGCCTGTGTGCGTGACAGAACTGCTTTTTTTTTCTCGAACTTGCCAGTAATCGAGAGGCTGAATCATCGATAGAGAACGGACAGCCCAGGTTTGGTATGGTGCACGTTGTCCTGAGAGCTTTTTTTTTTTTCGGAAAGCGTTCGCCAGACGGTGATTTCTCTCTTCCAATCTTGTGCACCTCTGTTTATTAATCCATGGTGTAGTACTATGATCTTCTTTGGCAAGCGAGCTGCCTCACAGAGAGGGATACAGGAGTAGACTGTGTAGGTGTCAAAACTATTGCTCATATATCTGAAAGCCTCCCTGTCTGCAGTGCTGAGCCTCTTGGATCCACCTCCAGGTTGCTTTCAGTGGCCACGTAATGCAGGCACGATGCACGGTCTGAACAGCCAGGAGCGGCCCCAGGAAATGTGTGGAACTCACCTTTTAGTTGTGAATCACAAGTTTGTCCTACCTCAGATGCTACACCCCACTAGTAAACTCTTAGTTATAATGGCAGAACAATAAAAAACAACTACCATTGCCTATCATGTTGCGATCTACAAAGTGAACAGATTGCTGAGTGTGGGACTGCAGTGGCTGCTCAGGTCTGAGGTTGCTGCTTGACCGTCTCTGGTGGGACGGGAAGTTGCTGACCTATATCTGCTGACATTTCCAAATCCCAGGCCCGTCCCAACTTCAATCAATGAGAATTCTCTCCTGACTGTCACATATAAAGTCAATTGTAATCGTCCTGGGTTTTTACCCCCTCTCTGCCACGGGGTAAAGAGGCATTACTCTGAGCTGCTGCTGCCAGGGTTCCACTGCTTCATTGTGCTACCAGGGGGTATTGTCTTTTAAGAACGGTAGCTGTGTCTTGACAGGATACGTCTTCCTGTTTTACGATCACGGGGGACAAAGGACCTCGCGGACGCTTTTGGTTTCAGGCAACACATTTAGTATCTCCATATTTTAGTTTGTTCCATTTTTCTCTTACGAGATGCATTTTTGGCATACTTTCTTCTTCTACTGATGTAATTGTATTGCCACTACTTCACCTTTTGTACTTGGTTAATGCGGTAAAAAGAAAGGCTGTGCTTCAAATGTGTTGGAAGTTCACTCTCAATAGACTTAAAGGCCCTGAAATGGAATTTCACAATCAGCGTCTTACTCTGAAGTCGCTGAGATGTATTGCTGAAGTTAGAACAGCGTTGGTTCTCTCAGATTAAAGAATGTAGTCTTTATTCCTCTGTGTATCGTAGCTAGCCATTTTATTTGTATAAAACCGACATCCAGCGCTCTGCAGAGAAACATTGTGGAAAAGATGGGTTGTTTTTCCCCCCCAAACTTTTTGCCAGGAAGATCATGATTGCCTAGTGACCTTTCCTATTAATGTAATTAGGCATGATGTTATCTCCTCACAGTGTGTGTCAGAAGTGGCCCCGCTGTACACTCAGAGCAGAGGAGCCCTGGGAGGCAGCGGGGCGGTGCAGCACCGCACAACAGAATGCTGCTAGAGCAACTTAGTGCTTGTGCAGCAGAATGCTGCTCAGTGTCATCGTGAATATATACCTGTCACACATTTTGTTTATGTACTATTTTCTTTACCCTTCTGGTGCCTCCTGCTCTCATGGAACCAGAGGCGCCACATGCCTGTGTGCTTATCCGGCCCAATCAGCTTTAGCAGAACATATTTTGTTTTCCAATTACCCGCCGACAGCACCTCTGTTCACCCCACCATGACCAATTTACAAACTCGGTGTTCAAGCAATATATTTTCAATGCAAACAGCTTATTATCTACTGTATTACTAATTATAATACTGTAGATGGTGGTGCACATTTGCTTACTGCAATCACTGTAAAAACAACAATAACAACACCGCCTGTAACTGCATTGGTGGCTTTCACTTAAACATGATTGATAATCTATCCAAAATGTGAAACATGCTTTAAAAGGTAAAAGTTCACATTACTCTCATCATGCTCTGTGTCAGGAGCCACCAGCACGTTCACAGGGGAACGAGCTGGTGGCTCCTGACACCGAGATGATGAGCTGAAAATTAATTTTTCTATTTCATTTACACAGGAGGGCAGTAAGCGAATGAAAGCTAGTATGATGAACACATAGCAGCTGGTATGAACAGCAGAAATGTAATTACTAAAATGTGCTGCACCAGTAAATATTTCAGTTAAATGCCAAAGACCCCTACATGTGTAATTTGTAGCCAAAGCTTCTTTTCTTTTTTGCCCTGTGCTACTGGGTTTATTGATATTAATAAAGTGCTATGCTTACATATTTTCTAAAGCTACCTGGCAGAAATGCACATCTTGGAACTAGCAATAAATAGCGTGCATTGACAAAATCGCCAGTGCTGAGCAGTTAGTGATCCACATTAAAGGATATATTTCTCTAAAAGACTCACAGAAACATAAAACATAAATCATACTTACTATAGTCTCTGGAAGTACTGTAGGAAATATCCCTTTCAATATAAGAGAGCAATGGGTTGCCACATGTACACCATGACCCTGAAACATGAATATGCTACATAGTTACAAACAGTCAAACCCACAAAGAGGCATGTGATATAGACAAAAAATAGGTTTGAATGCTAGTCGTGAATTATTGGATTGCTTTCACATTTTCAACAAACAGCCACGAAATAATGTATATGAAAGTGCAACTTGAGTAAGTGGCGGACACATTGGTGGTTCATCATATTGTGCAACATGTTAGGGTCACGTCCTTTTTCTAAGAAAACATGTTGTGCGTCATTGTGATAACACCTACATCTCTGTAATGTTTCTGTTTTTCTTAGAATAACCACCACGGCTGCGTGCATGATGGACTTGAGGAGGTACCCTCTTGATGACCAGAACTGCACCCTGGAAATTGAAAGCTGTGAGTATAATTGTACTTTGTCTCTCACAACAAAGATTTAAAAACTGAACTTACAGCTACCTTCTAATGCAATAAACATAACTGCCAGAAAGCTGTTTGCCCTTGTTAATCTGAAAAGTGTCAAATTACCTCTAAAAAATTACATGTAATTAATTAAGTTTTTTGTGGTAAATACATTTTTACGAAATCATTTAGAGGTGCCATTGGGGAAATATTTGGCACCTTTGCCAACGTGTGCCATTTGTCAGATGGCTTTAAAAATAGTGATGAAGTCACATTGCTTGCTGATGTGCATTGATTAGTATTCGCTCAGTGTGACAGATGGACAGGCCCACCGCTGAATCTTTGACTGGTGAAGGCAAACTGCTAACATTAATATAAGGCACCTTACTGCATCCTTAACATCTAAATTATATTAGTGCCATGCAATGTCTGAATAAACACCCACCACATCCACAATAATCATTTCAATGATTAATTTGCACATGTGACACATGTGTAAATAACAAGAAAATAATATTGAGTCATTGGTTAGGAGTCATTTCACACCTGATTAATCAGTAATCATTCATTAAAGAAGTGGTCAGTATATATATATATATATATATATATATATATATATATATGTGGTTTAGTAAGATAGTATATAGCAGTGTTTTCTCAATAATAGTAACTTCAATTAAATAAAATCTACTATTGTCCTTAAAGGGAATAGTTTTGGGAAACACAGGAGGTTAGATTAGAACAGCAAGACAATAAATAGTCAGGCTCAAACAAACAAGATATGATGTGTTAATTATTGAGTTTTGGAGGTTCTTTACATTATTTATATTGCTACCTTCTGGATACAGTCAGGCTTGCTGTTTCTCCCTGTTTTCACTCTTTATGCTAAGCTAAGCAAAGCTAACCATCTCCTGGCTTTAGCTTCATATTTTCCGTACAGATGTCAGAGTGGTATTCAATCTTCTTTTCTAACTCTCATCAAGATAGCAAATTCTCAAAGTCATTCTCAAAATCTCCAAATATTGCATCAATTCAGAGTTTTTCAGGAACTGCTGATTCGTCCCTCTATTCCAGATTTGTTCTGAGAATCTACTCCGAGAGCCACGGGAGTTATGATCCATGTCTTTTCACCAATTGCGGAGTACTCCCCATGGCTAATAAACTGGCATTTATGTCTGAAATTGGTGGAGTAATCCTTTAAGATCATGATAATGAACATGCTCGTGAACTGGTAGCTTGACGCTCTTGAAAAAACTGCAGACTTTACACGATATCACACGATAATGACATCTCACGTCTGATTTTTTTTCAAATGCTTTAATTTAGATCAATCAATATCCGGGAGAAAATGTGCTCGCGGTGTAATTAAAAATGGTATTTGCTTGATCATTTTCATCGAACACTCTATCAATCAACCCACTTGCTCCATACAGCAGATATTTGTGGTCCTTGTTGTTCTAGATAAAACTGCAGAGTGTTTACCCTCGGGGACATCAGTAGGCAATGAAATATGGATATGCCATGAATCAAAAAGTTGCAAGAATATCTGTTAATGCTCATGGAATAAGCTGCGCTAGTGGGAGTCATGCACATTAGCCATCAGTTTGATTGATTAGGCAGGCAGTTGTTTCAATTTCATGAACAATGTCACATTTCCTTACCCTATAACCTCAGAGGGTGATTTAATGGTAATGAATCCCGGTCATTTAGTGAGTTTAAAGCCATGCAGGGTCTGGATGTGTGGTAGTAGAATGTAAAATGTACTAGCACTTCCCGGAGTGAGAAATTGCTCTGCAGTGAATGCATACTGGCCTATTGACATGAATCTTCTGCTGTGGTCACTTTCAATTGCGCTGCTAGTTGAAAATGTGTGGAAGCGCCATACCAAGTGACATGTGTTAATATATATTCATGCACCAGCTAATGCATGCATTGGTATAAAGCTACATAGGAGTCTGGACAGTAGAGCATGTGATTGCAGGCCGAGACAACACGGAGATTTGAGTATCAGGTAGAAATGTTTTCCAATTAAGACAATTTTTTTCTTTTAGTGACGTCATTTCATTGCTGCTGCGTGGTTCCACAGGAGAAAACATTTCTCTTTAAAGCCCATCTCCTCACACCGTCTGACTACAAGCTGTAATGCGTCTTTAGGATTAATTTGATAAGCCTTATTGAAAAAATAATTGTACGTAACTCAACCTGATGGGCCCATCTCCAGCACTAGGTTTGAGTTTGATCAGCATGGTCTCCTATAAATGATATTCCCATTAAAACGAAACTGCATTGTCAATTACGATTCGAGGGGAAAGTAATTTCTCCCGGCTTACATTTGTTTTTGATGTATCATAAACACATTTCTAATTATAGTCTGCAGCCATCTGCATAGGAAGGAGGTCGGGTCAAAGCAAGACTTTCATCCAGGAGACAGCTGTTCATGTCCCGTGTGAAATCAAAGGTCCACGTTAAATTACGGCGGTAACTTAAATAACTTAACCCATTGAACATCACCAAGTTTTTTCACATGTTTGTTTCAGACTGAGACCTTGTCAGGTGGCTTCCTTCCAGTAAGTTAGCTTTACTTGTAAAGGTCTCACTGAACAGAATGATGTAACGTCAATGCCCGAAAAGTCTGATGACTTTGTAAAAAAAAAAAAAACAGGCTCTCCCAATAGGTAGAAATGTCCATTGACTGCAAAATTAGTATTGCAAAACAATTCTGCAGTTATACAAATATAGTTTTTCTACGGGATACAAAGTTTTATGATTACAGTTGTCACTTTGATAAATCTATTGCTATTTCATTGTATATTTGTTGAAATTATTGGACATTTTAAATTAAAATACAGTTAGCAATCAGGTACATACAGGGTGATACTAATAATATTGGCAGTAACGAATCAACAGAGCCAAATTTAATCACAATGAGAGTTGTGGACATTGACAAATCTCACTGTGATTATTGGGTGCTTTGTAACTCATGCCCAAAGGGTAGATTTAAGTGTTTAGGGAATATTAATGGAAAAACCCGAAATATAATTTAAAAACCTGTTGTGCTGTTGACCCACCACACATATTTCAAAATGTTTCATGCTTATGTTACTGGTAGCTTTTGTATGTTTCACATTGCGCTTGCCGAAACAAAGACATGTGTAAAAAATATATATATATATATATTTTATGGCACTTTAATAGAGAACATAATATTTCTTCCATTGATTTTACAGGGAGGCGGTTATATTAAGATAATCACTAACTATTTTAAAAAGTTGTCACATATTCTTGCAACGCGACAGCCTCCAAAAGTCAAGACAAGGGGGCTGAACACGTTGCTAGGCTGCTCAGCTCTGAATGACTGTAATGAACCATAGATAGAAACAGTCAAAGCGAACCTCCACTCATTATCCATACTCTTGGAACAGACTTTAAATAGAAACATGGTTATCTTTAATGACTGTTCCTTCACCACACTTACACTCCCCATGTTGTATTTCCCTCTCTCCTCCCTCGCCCTGAATGTGCCCTGACCTTGACAAAGATGGATATACCACGGATGACATCGTATTCTTCTGGCAAGGAGGAGACAACGCTGTGACGGGCGTCGAAAAGTTGGAGTTACCTCAGTTTTCCATTGTAGACAAAGGTTTAGTGTCCAGAGAGGTCCAGTTCACCACAGGTAAGGCTGTTGTAAACACAATAATATGAATATAAGTGTCCACTGCATGATTCGTACACGCTCTATAAACACATCTGGATCTGTGTCACCACTTTGAGTTCTGTGAGTGGGGGCATCAGTAGCTACGTCATTGTCACTGTGGGGAATATGATTATATTTGGATTGAACAGGAAGACAATTTTCTTTTTGCTGCAGCAGATTGTCGGGGGCCATTTCCACGAGTTTATCAAATGTGCACTGACAAAACAAAACAAAACAACAACAAAAAAGTCGACTGAAGTACCAAACGTTGGCTCATGATAACTAATCTGATAGATTTCATCATCAGTGTTCCTGTTCCTGAAATGAAGCACAATAAATGTACACGAGCTGTTGAGTATTTTTTATTTTTTGACACCTTCCACTTCTACTTATGTGTGAGCTGAATTAGGTTGGCAGATTTTTTTCACCTTTGCACAGAGTTAATGTTTCACTCTTCATGCTAAACTAAACTAGGGTAAACTAACTATATATATTCAGTGCACAGACATGAGAGTGGGATTACTCTTCTCGTTTAACTCTCAGCAAGAAAGTAAATAAGTGTATTCCTCAAAATGTGGAACTTTTCACTGGAAGTAAAGAATCTGATTACCTCTTCTGCCACTGAGCAGGAACATCTGGATTTAAACTACAGAGTCTGCGTTCAGTTCTCTATTTGAATCTCTGACTGACTGTTTAGAGACGGCTCACTGACTTTAGACAAGTTCAAGAGTGTAAAGAGCCCAATAATGTCTACCCGAAAGACAAAAGTAAAATTCAAGTGTAATTCTTATGTTTGAGTATAATGAAACCCGTGAACATTTGTCGCCCCCATTAATCTCGGATGTACTTGGGTGATCTAAGCCACTTGTCTCAGGTTTGATGAAGTATGTTTGCTATGGTATTGATTCATTAAAAGATTTACAGGAACCTGGAGATGATGAGGTCATTCATCATTGTGTGTTCCCCCATAGCAAATAGCCTTTTAGATTAAAACCATCACGCTTATCTGAAGCCTTTTCTCTTTGGTGACACATTGGAAATAAAACTGTAGATAGAATACATAGAATGGAATTTAACTATATTTAGTGTAATTTGTATTGTTTCCAACATCGTAAATGTCTAGTTTTAGCTGAAGCAGAGAAATCCTGCCTTGATGTAAATATTGCTGTTTGCATCAGCATTGCATTGTTGTGGTTGTTTGAATTAAAGTGCAGTCAAAAGACCAATTAATGTCTTGGCACAAGCAGCTGATGTTTTACTGTAAATTGCACACTGGAGTGAGTTACCACCTTGCAAGTGCAAAGGCGTGCGTTGCAATTATGCACCTTTAAAATGCCGTTTTGGTAATGTTTAGAGGATGGAGAAAGTGGAAAAGAAAAGCAGTGCAGCTCTCTGTGACAATTCTCAGAGGGATGCTGGAGCTGCCTGCTGAGATAGGGGGTTGCAGAAAAATCTGCCGTGTTTGCGACTTTCTGCCATGTTTAATTGGAATCGAACTTGTCCCTGGAAAGGAATCCATCGCTTTGGGGAAATTAAGTGCTCCATCTGAACAAATGGAGAAATGACTACCCTGCGCGTTGTCAAAGTGCAGACTTTGGAACTCTTAAGTTGTGCCGATGCCCCACCCCACCCTCCCTTCTCCCCTTTTTTCCCCCCACTGATGTGTTTTCACTCTGACTCCTTGCCCTTTTCCAAACTGTCGCTCGATCCTTTCTCCTCACAGGTTCGTATCCAAGGCTTTCGCTGAGTTTCAAGATTAAGAGGAACATTGGATATTTCATCCTGCAGACATACATGCCCTCCATCTTGATCACCATCCTCTCCTGGGTCTCCTTCTGGATCAATTATGATGCCTCTGCAGCTCGGGTGGCCCTGGGTAAGAAACAGCCACCGCCGCCACATTATCAAACTTACAACTGTCCGTGTTGAAACCCGCGGCTATTATCACGGCAACGAACAGCATGCGGTTGACACAGGTCCACTGTTGTTATGCACATTGTTTGCCTATCTTGGCACAAGTAACCATCAACTTGATTCAAGTCAGCTGGTGCAACAACACTGACAGTAGACCCACTGATGTCCAAATGTGATGTCCTGATATCCAGAGATGAGTAGTATTTAAGTATCTGAGATATACAAATATAATGTGTCCAAATTACCTTAAAGTAGAACATGTCACAATGTCCAACAAGACTCCCTCACTGCTTTTATGAGGTTTCATTTGCATTACTGTGTGAAACAAAGAAGCTCTCTCACACTCTCATATTTCAGTTTACTGGCCTTTCACTCTAAATAACTTATTGACAGTGAGTTTCACTAATATTTTGTAAAACTACGGCAGTAGCGGAATATAACTAAATACATTTATTCACGAACTGGACTTCATGGGAGTTTAATTTTGACGCACTTTTACTTTACTTGAGTATTTCCAATCTCTTCTACTGTATAATTCTACTCAACTATTATACTGAAGCCTTTTATGTACTTTTACTTGCAGGACTGTACTTGTGATGCTGTATTTCTACAATGTGTTTTTCCTTGTACTAAATGATGTGAATACTTCTTCCGTCTCTGAGCTACAGTGACGTAGGTCAGATGATGTCAGTGTAAACAACTTCTGTGTGTGACGGCAAATTCTTTGTTTCTGTGTGTGCTGCTGTGCTCAGGTGTGACAACGGTGCTTACCATGACAACAATTAACACCCACCTTAGGGAGACTCTCCCAAAGATTCCGTATGTGAAAGCCATCGACGTCTACCTCATGGGCTGTTTTGTGTTTGTGTTCCTGGCCCTGCTCGAATATGCCTTTGTAAATTACGTGTTCTTTGGCCGGGGCCCTGCGCAACAGAAGAAAATCAATGATAGGCTGAACAAAGCCAACAACGAGCGCACAAGATACGAAGAGAAGCGCCTGAGGGAACAGGTTTGCATCTTCATCTGCTACCTCTCTTTTACTCTCCGTGTCAGTCAGGGCTCAAGTACAAACCAGCCAATGTTCTGCACATAACATTTCTAGCCACAGCCATTGTATCCACAGACACATATGCAGTATTCCCCTAAGTAATCTTCCAGAAGCATACTGATGCCACCACAGCCCAATATGTATTCACCAACCATCATCTATTGCTTCTACCTCGAGCACTGACTGCTTTTTATCGAGCATAGACCTTTTCATTGAGATAGCGATTCATCTAGCCCAACAGTGGTGTAAAACATTCTCATTTCTTATTTAGGTTGTTGTCTATGTTTATGCTGCAGGCTTCATTCATTCTCACTCTGCTACCTCATGTTTTAACGTGTATTTTCAAACTTAATTGGACCAAATATCAAAATGCGGGCACTTTTGGCCATGGCGGATGCTGAATTGGTCAGACTGAATGAAGCCGCCTCCCCAGTTTTTTTGTGTGTGAAGTACTAAATGCTATGCTTATTCAAAGTTGTTGACTGTTAACTTTATGTCTAATGCATTGTGTAATTTTGAGAAAATGTACTTATTTGCCAGAATTTTATAGCCGTTTTAATGTTCTCTTCATTTTTCTTTCACATTGCAAGGACTCCATTTCCGTGCCGTATCAAACCAACACCTTCAGGTCATTTACACAGCGAAGAAATCTGTATCTCGAGGAACAAAGAAAAGTTGGGGTACATGTATTTAGAAATCATATCAGCTGTAGGCTAGCAACTCACAGTAAAGTTACTTGTGTCACTTTTTTGTGGAAAGTCACTAATATATATCTGTATAGAGAAACTCTTTGTTCACTATTTGTGTGGCATGCAATAAATGACGTTCCATATCATCCCTGCATTTAGACAGCTTTGGGGACGGGAGGGGGCTTGATATAAGTTTAATAATTTAGGGGATTTGGGGCTACTGCTCGACATTCCAGCCCTTCCTGACTCGTAGTGTCCTCCCCGTCTCCTCGCAGGTGGATGCTTATGGAAACATCCTCCTCTCCACACTGGAGATGAACAACGAAGTGATGCCTTCTGACGTGGGAAGCAGCGTCAGTGACTCTCGGAATTCGGTCATGTCCTTCGACAGCTCCGGGGTCCAATTCAGGAAGCCCATGGCGCCCCGCGATGGCTTCAGCCACCACTCGCTGGATCGGAGCGCCATGCGGAGCCGGGCCAACTGTCGGCTACGACGTCGCTCCTCCAAGCTCAAGTTGAAAATCCCAAACCTGTCAGATGTTAGCACCATTGACAAGTGGTCCCGGGTCATTTTCCCTATCACTTTTGGATTTTTCAACCTAATCTACTGGTTGTACTATGTGAATTGATGTGCATCCCACTAGGAATCATGGGCCATATTTTGAGAGCACATTAAATTGGCTTTGATACAGTTCCAAAATATGTATACACATATACAAGTTGAACATATGTATATGCATATTTATATATATTATATTTATATATACACGTGTGAAATCTGAAGGACCTTTCTGCTGTACAAAGTATTAATAGGATGACTTGAATGTTTAAGAATAATTGTGAGAGAAGATTTCAAGGCTTTGCGTTTCTTTTTCCTCCTGAAAGAAAGAAACAACAAACAAACACAAACAAACAAACAAACAAACAAACAAACACAAGATCCCACCTGGGGGTTTCGGAACTAAAGACTGCATGATATTTTTGCTAAAAAAAAAACAGGAAAAAAGAGAAGGTGAAAGCTCTTGAGAGAGAAAAAGATGTCTCGGAGTCCTATTGACTTTTTATTGATACCTATTGTAATCAAGAAATCCTCGACTGCAGCTCATGAAATCAGTGGTGGCTCGTCTGTTCAGGCATCAGCTGAGTGAGATCCTTGACACCCCGCCCTCACCTGACCCCACGACCCCGCACATCACCCATGGATAACATGCACGGAAATCTCCGGTTCTACTATGTACAGCAACCTTGTTTGGATTATGTGTTGTTCCTTGGGTTTTTTGAAGTGATATCGTTCTCTTTATCAGACATCCGCTCTGGTCTAATGGGCTCCATTAGAGGCTCGCGTGGATGGGATGTTTGACCGCCGCATTCCCGCCCAGAGTCAACGCAAACTTGTGTTCCTTTCTCTTCTCATGCTATTTTTAGAAAACGCGTCTTTGGTGAGGAAGGGGAGGGAGGGAGGGGGGGGGGGTGGGGGTTAGGGGAGGGTGTGGGGGGGTATTTTTCATTATGGTTGAAAACAAGTGCTGATTATTGTAGATATGATTTTGTCTTGAAAAATACTGTGATTTCAGAGAGTGTCGGAACATGTTCTAGAGCTAGGGCATTATGAGATAAAAGAGTCAAAGGTATGCATTACTCATTTTGATTGTGTGAAGAAAAAAAAAACATATTCTATACATTTTATCATTCAGTATTCTCATGAAAGTATACTTGTACTGTTTATTTCCTCCTATTGATTGATTCTCCTGCTCTTTAGACGCAGAGTTCATTGACGTCATATCCTGCTTTGTGTTTGCGAAACGGAAATGGGAGGAGTGCTTTTGTGATTCGTTTGAGATTATTCCACAGCAAAGATGTGAGGTCATGTATTTATATTCAAAAGAGTCAACATATCAGCCCGCAGTTTGACCAGTTCAGTATACAGTATTTCTTTGTTTGTTCGTTGAGCAGTTCGTGAAGGCAAGATTATTTGATTGGGATGATAATGGGCAGAAGACGCGAGGAGAAGGACTCAACATTTCACACTTTTACTCGATCAGTGCCGTCACACAAACGCTCCGAACCAGAGGATCAGAAACATCAGCCTGATCAGGAATGATGCAGTGATTCTTGGGGAGGAAATGTGTGATAAATAGCCATGAATTGAAATAACGACCAAAAGGCCTATAAACCATATGCATTATTGTTTGGTTTTGCTCACACGCACGCACACGCACACACACACACACACACACACACACACACACACACACACACACACACACAGACACACACACTGCTCAGGTTCATTTGCAAAATAGGGGGGGAAAGTAGTGGAGGACCTTGAATTTTTTTAATTAGACGGGATAATCACATGTTTTTAGGTTGTGGAATCCAAATGAGCCACCGAAAGAAAGTTAAAGAACTTCAGATGAAGTCAGAAGCAGATGGACAGTGGACATTAGTAGGGAGAAAAAAATTGTTTTAACAAACCTCCCGTGCCTGTTTAGCTTCAGCTGAAGTGCAGATCAGCATCTTGTGTCATCTTCACTTCAGGCACAAACAGGCTCTACTGGGAGCAACAGGCTCTGAGGAAAACCTACATAACCAAATTTACCATTGGGTACCATAGCGGGGGGGGGGACAGTCATTTGAATACGCAGCACAGCATGGTCCCTTAAAAAAACACAAATGGAAAAGAGAAGGACATTTTCATATACTGTACGCAAACACATGGAAAGAAGAGGAAGATGGAGGGGCTGCAGAGTAATACATTTATCATCAGAAACATCCACTCCCCTCTGGAGCGCAGATGTAGTTCACATAAGATGTCTTCAAAAAAAGGAATACTGATCAGAAACCAAGTTTTAGTCCAAGTTTAGTATTTTTTTTCTTTCAGTTTAATGCATCGTCATCATAATGCTGCAAAAGCAAGAGAGAAATACCCCTTTAAGTATCAAGTGATCCATAAAAATAGACAGGAAAATGGCGTGAGAGTAACAGGAAGACGTACCGAGCTGAGTGTTATGTTTCTGTCTGCCGCTGAACAATCTGTCGTTTGTCTCTCAGTCAACTGTGAGGTCCAAAGGATTACATGACCAAAACATAGTGAAAAGTCTTCAATGTTAAAAAAAACAATTTGTTGTTTATGACAATGAACGAAATAAGCAGTTTCCATTGTGTTATACAGAGATTACATATTCAGCATTAAACTTGCAGGTGGCTGGTCAGAGTACCGGCTGAAATGGTGGCATATGTGCACAAATTCAGAGTTCTTCAAAAGTTGCCAAATGAAAGTGAGTCAAGATTGAAATGCAATGAACTTGAATACGGTAGCATCATTTGTTTAAACATGGGTGTGTTACGCTAGTAGCCCCTTATGTAGCCTCGAGGCGCTAGGCTCAAGCAGAGCTGAGGAGCGGTCTGTGAAGCGCACTTCTTTCTAAATCCACACGTCCAGATTTATTTCATCGTCTTCACACGCTGACTCAAGTGACATCACTTGAGGACGTTTACCGGACGTCACACAGCTCCCTCTGGAGCCACAAAAGGCATTACACCGCTTTTTCTTCTCCACATATGCAGTAGTTCTCCCCAAGACCTGTAGACAGACTTTAGTGTGTGAAATCAGTGGAGTTCCCCTTTAACAATCTGTGAGATATTCACGCTACAATTCAAACTCCTCGTCTGAGACACTGCAGTGTGCCAATTGGGTTTTGCAATAAGATAAAGAGCAGGTCTTGATGGTGTTCCCACAGTATATATTACTCCACGTTTGGGTATATGATGTTAGACGTCTCTGAGTCAGGGTGTATTCACGCCCTTTTGAGGTGGTGATTACCGGGGTGCACATTCACACTTTCAGGTAACCTTGTCCTTTAGAATAAAAACAAAGGAAGGTTGTAATAGTCAGTGGAGAATGAATGCAAGTTCATTCTAATAACACCCTTTTACAAATTAGTTTTCCATCCTGGTCTGCACACTAACGGCTTGACAAACTGTAAAAAGGCAATATGATGGATCTTTACGAAGAGTAAGAGTCAGAGTGTGAGGTGCAAGAAAAGGACATATTGTTTGGAAAAGTATGTGGCTTAAAGGCAACCATAGTGTTATTTAAACTAAAACAAAGGAACATGTTTGACCAGAAAGACGCCTAATACATCTACCTTGTGGTTTCAAGTGGCTATAGTAGAACAATTTCATTTAGGTCGGTTTATCCCCAGAAACTAATATATAACTTCTTCTTTTTCTTGATATAGTTGATGCATATCTTTAATGAACTCACAAACACACACAGTGGAGAAACTAAGCAGCCCTTGCATGCTCACAAAATATACTCACCACTCACTTCACTTCACTACACATGATATCAGCACATTCATCCCAAAAGCTGTGAGGATCTTCTGTTCTATGCTTTTACTTTAGGATATTAGCTTATACAAGAGAGAAGATAGATTTCTTTTGACACATATGTTCAAGGAGCAAAGGAGGAGAAAAAAAAGTGTTGAACTGATTTCAATGTGAATTTTCTTGCCTCTAGTGTATATGTGTAATTACATGTGAATTGTACTGTAAATATGATATCTTTCACTTAATAGTTCTTAATGCATGAACAAAAACATGGCAGTTCGTAATACCAGCTAGCCTCACTGCTAACGGCATGGACAGCTTCTCTAGCATTGGCATACTTCTGCAAACGAAACCTAAAAAATGAAACACAAGAAATACATGGTGTGAACAAAATAATGGAGAGATCAATGCAAAGTCCTCTCACAGTGAAGGAGTTTCTGGTGGCTCTGAGCTCGTATTGGTTCCCTAGAACAAGGCTAATGCCAATGCTGCTGGAGACTCCTGGAAATTGCAGTGCACCTTGGTTCACTGTCAGCGAATGGGATGGTGCCATCTTGAATGAAATTCTCTCGTTGGGCTTTTCCCATTTATGAGACAGAATTTAGGATATGCTGCAGATTACAGAGCGGTTATACCCGCAGCGTTTACCTCAGCCATCAACAAATCACAGAATCGTCCAGGAACCTGCTAAAAAATATTACGGGCATGATTGGCTAGCTGACTTATAGAGGCTAGAGGAGCAGGATAGCCTTAAGAAGGCGAGTGGGATGTTCTTTCCTGCTCCTCAATAAGACAGTCATGTGTGCCCTTGAGCAAGGCACTTAGCCAATTGCCCTAGTGCAGCTGCTCACTTGCTAATAACAGAAGTCTATGTCTGTGCGGTCTAGCTCCTGGAGGTAAATTATGTTTATCTACATGAGGGTATCGATAGGAAGTTGTCTCCTGAATAAATAAATGCAACTAGTTAAACAAATTCTGTTCCACAAAGGCCCCTTTGGTTCTGTTCAAGTAACTAAGTATTGTGGTGGGATTAAACCGTCTCATAAGTGCTATAATTACCAGCTGGGATCTAAAATGATAAAAGTTATGAATCATGTCATTTTTTGTTGACCCCAGTCTTCATGCTGGGGCGTTTCATCTGGGATCAAACCACTCCCCGATAAAAGATTTGCATGACGAGTTATGAATAGCACTGACGCTAACCCTTAATAAAAGAGTGGACCACAAACATGCAAGAAAATTTCATCCACCAAACACCAGAACGTGGCTGACAAACTCCTCACTGTTGGAAGAGCTTTTGCTGGTGAATTCATTATTTCGTATGTACCTTGTAGGTTTTGTTTTGCATGACCTGAGTTTTGAAAGGTTTATTTTCATATATTTTTACCCCACACCATCCGATTCATCTTCACAACCAGGAAAAGAAAGATCCAGTGTTTACATGCTCAAATTGCACTTGTTTTACAGCCAACTCTTTAAATCTTGTGAAACAAACCGTTCGTAAAACTGGAGGAAAAATGTAAACATGTAGAACGTACACGGTGGGATTCGTGCAAATCATGAATATGTACTTCTATACAATGTATTTACTGTAAATCACACAATTTGGAATAGATGCACCAAGTGCATGCTGTAGATTTATCAGGTTCAGCATAAGCATTAACATCAATCGCCCTTCAACTACAAAGGATGTAAAGGATGCTCAGCAGTAGCATCTGAACGTAAGCCATGTGATTGCACACTGAGTGGGTGTTCCCTGTATTTTCTCTTCAATAAGTTGCCTCTGGTTATGGTCTGTTGTCGATTACTGTATGATGATGCTCGCAAGAAGCAGTTACAGTTACACATCAGTATACCTCCCTCTTTGAAAAAGCATACCAGGGAGACTATTTCATGTTTAACCTATGAGTAGGAAAGATTTTCCAACACTTTATAAAAAAATGGCAACGAGAGGAAAGAAACCCACAAGACCAACGGTTCATTTATTTTTCAATATGAATTAGTTAATGATTTGATTCATTTCTGTGTTCACTTCTGATTTACTGTATTTGTTGCATTTGTTATGGATTGTTATTCTTACTGTTGTTGTTGTTTTATCATAAGAGGGAAATGTAATTCATCTGATATACTGGCACTGGAAGAAAAATGCATTTGGTTTTTGTACTGTAATTGTTTTGTTCACATTGGGCGCTTATTTGATTCAGTTGTTTAATAAGGTGTTTGATTTCATTTGGAGTATCAGTACTCATGGAATCGACATTTGTGTAGTATGAAGTTGTATTTTTTTTGTCAGTGCAAATTAATGTTATATTGTCAATCAGCTTTTTTAGGTGTTTGAACAAAATGTGTTTTTTACAAATACAAGGTGTTCAAGTATGTGGTATAAAAAGGGTTATCATTCAAACAACAGACTTTTTACAAATAAAGGCTTATACAGTAAAGAAAGCTAATGTCTTTTCATTTGCCCTTTGAGGACTAATATACTACATTGGTTTATTTGACGTTTTATTCATTTATTTTCAGATATTAGTCCACAAAAGGTAAATAGCATACAATGTTGCAAATTAAGAAGATCAAATCAGGTATATACCACTGCTATTCCAGGTTGTTGTCAGAGCGCTCACCTCTTAGTTGGTGTCTTGCTTTTGATCGGGACTTTTTGAAGAAAGTCCAAAAACAAAATTTAAGAAAAATTAAGAGTATCTTCTTTTAATTTGATTACAAAGCATTGCGCGTTTATGAGAATATACCTCCTTTCATACCCTATTTCCTGAATAAAGACGCAAAGTGACACCTGCTGACAAGTGTAATATTTCCCCCCTTTTAAATTTAGGAACTAATTAATAGTCATTTTTTTACATTGTTGACAACAAACAAGTAAAAATGATATACTGCTGTACAGGTTGGATACAGTAGCGTTGGGCCATGTCTGTGTCGGTTTGGGTTTTGCATCTACAAAGCACAATATCATTAATTTGTTTTGTTAGAAGGGCAGATGCAGGTGAAACTCTTTGCTGAGACTTTTTGTCCTCTGTTGGAGGACATGACGCTATGTAGGGTAACACATTTGGACTTTTTTTTGTTTTGCTGGATGCACCCTGGGCTTGAACCACAGCAAATGGTAGGTGGCGAAGAGAAGGTGGAGAGAGCAGTGACTGCACCTGGAGCAGAGAACACTAATGATGCAGTAAGACATTTGACATATTAAGGTCCCCACACACAGCCTCTAAGGATTAGGAAACAATGTATTGCTGTCCAAACCAGCTCATTGATTTTATAGATTCATAGCAGAGGTAGTTTGAGGGCCTTTGTGTACAACCTCTACCTCCACCAGTCCTATGTGAAGCAACAACCTGATTAAAAGCACAACCTGGGTCTAAAAGGCGTAAACAAAGTAGCTATTAACAACATTCAAAACACAAAACTCAAATCTGCTATCACTTCCAAATAAAACAACGGGGTTTTTAAAGGGCCAATTTGAAGGATTTGGCCTTATCCAGTGGTGAGGTTGCAGATTGCAACCAACTGAAACTGTTAAGTCATTAGGAGAACTATGGTGGTCGGCACCAAAAACACGAAAATGGGAACGGCCCTATTTATGGCCAGTTTGTTGATTCTGTAACGCAGAAACATGGTGGTGAAAGTCACTGAAGAAGACCCGCTCCATAGGGCACAAAAACACAATGATTCTTATTTTCAGGTGATTATACACTAAAGAAAACATAGTCATTAATAGTATACTCTATACTATACTCTATACTCTGCCAACAGAACCCCCTAAAGCCCTTTGATACATCAACAATTTACAAAGGTATTTATACGTTCTATTTACATCAGTAATGTTTGTGGACACATCTGGAAACAGACATTGGAAAACAATTTTTCATATCCTCTAGACCAGATATGGATGTCATGTGCCTCGCTGTGTGGCGTCAGCATGTTCACTCTGCGTCTGTGTGGATGTCCTCCGGGTGTTGTGGTCTCTTCTCACAGTTCGAAGACATGCTAGGACCACAGGAGACTCTAAACTGCCTGGAGGTGTGAATGTGTGTCTACATGTGTGTTAGCTATGTGATAGACTGGCAACATGTCCGCGCCTCACGCCCGATTGCATGCTGGGAAAGATTCTAGTTCCCAGTGACCCGTAACAGGATTAGCAGCTACAACAACAAATGGTTGTACATTAAATGTCAAACTTCCTCTTTGCATTGAAATATGCAAGACAAGTAGTCGTCTTGGATCTTTTTGGATTTCTTGCAACTAAACCTATAAACCTGTACTTGTAATTTATATTGTCAGAAAAAACGCTGATCAGGTTTTAAGTTTTTGGTCATCAGTTCCAGGCTTCATTAATGATTTTGGAGCAGTGACATCCCCAGACACTAATACTTTAAAGTCGTCAGGAGCAGGGCCTCGTGTGTGAATGGTGCACACGCATACAAATGACACATACGCAGCTTGGTGTGCAACAACGTTTACTATTTACAGTATTAAAAGACGTGATAGGGAAATATTACTTCACTATACAGTCATTAGAGATCAAATGTAATGTGTGTTATGTTAGTAGGCCTGTTCCTAAAAATACTGACTCACAAAACCCTAAAACTAGTTCAAAGCCACGGTTGGTAATCTTGAGAAACTATCCAACTGAGGAAACTCAGCCCAGTGTTGTCAACTCTTTCCCAATTAAATATCCAATACAATTATTATAGAACAGTGAGAGATTTAACAAGACTATGCATCTACCGCCTGTCTTGCAGCTCTGTGAGGCTCATGCACAGTGGTCACAATGCTCACAGTGACAATACTAGCATGCTGATGTTTAGCAGGTTCACCATCTTGTGTGCTACATTAGCATGCTAGCATTTGCTAAACTCAGTTGAGGCTGATGGGAGATATTTAGTCACAAAATTAAGTATTGGATAAATTACAATCAACTTACAGTCATTAGAATATATCCTCTAGGATCATGAAGGTCTGTACACACTTTTGTGCCAATCCATCATAGATATTGCAATATTTCACAGGATAAGTGTACACTTTTACCTGTTGGTGGGGCCAGAGGAAATGTCGGGGGATCGCTATTCAGTCAGGCAGAGTCATCCTCTGGGCACCATGAATGTCAGAACAAACTTAAAAGTCGATCAATTTAAGAGTTTTTGAGATATTTCTGTCTCGCCCACATTGCCATCCCGATGCCATTGCAAAAAACAAAGTGCAATATTCTCATTTGAAATAGATAGACGATACATAGAAAATTACTTTTGTCAAGTAAGCACATAATGGGGCATCCTGATGTTCTCGCGGTTAAGATGCATGCCACATAACCACAATGTCCCCTGTTCCCCCGATGTGCTCTGTGCTTTTCCTACTGTGACAACGCTCGTGGTGAATTATGTTGTTCTGTCTGGCAAGGAATGAACACCAAGGTACAAGTGAACAACCTTTGGTGACAAAAGAAAAGATGGGTTTCTGATGTTCGTTGCAATTCCCAAACAGCACTACTAAATTCAAAATGCCAAATAATATTGTTGCTAGTTAATTGTAATATTTGTTGTAATTCTGTGCCAAATTGGACTTTGATGAAAAATCTAATTGTGCATTTGATAATATTTCAACACAAGTGTCACACGCACAATGGTCCACTCTTTTTTTTCAAACACTAAAATGCCAAAATGTATTTGTTGCGCTGGTAAAAGAAAATTTGAAAAAATTAAGAGGAGAGAGGGCAAAGTTTTGGTTGAGATACCAAGCTGGATGGCAGCTGTCGGCCGAACCTAAAACATGTAAAATAGCCATTAAGATAATAGCTACAAACTACCTCGCTCTTATTTTTCCCCAGTTCTGCTTTTTTCTGCTCCATATCAGTTCTTTTTTGAGACATAGCTGTTGTATTATAAATAATGCATAGGCGCAAGAAAAGGCATGCGGCAGCACCGTCCAGAGAGGAGAGAATCATTCTCTAAATTTCCTGTCTGTTCACTACAAAGTATGTACCAATGTACTTAACACAAAATGTTTAAAAATGGATACATCCTTTAGTCGGATTCATGACGTTTTATTCGTTTTAGGAGTCTTTCTTAACAATACTTTAAAAAAACAATTGGCTTTTTTAAGCAATATTGAAAGCTTTTAATTCAAGAAATATACTGCATGCAGTTTGCTCTGATAATGTATTCAGTGTTTTGCACGTCAAGTCTTTTTTTTTCTGATCTAATGACAAGAGGGTTGTTTTCTAAGTGTCTTCATTGTCAAATATTTGATCCGTAACTACAATTACTCTTTGGATAGCTCTGTCAATACCCGAACTTAAACAAGAATGATTTGAGGCCAGAGGTCAAATATTGATTCCAAGAAATGAATGAACTCCCTAATAGATAACTAGGAACATAAAGACAGAATCAATGCCACTAATATGTGAGCAGGTAATAAAAGGTTGTGGTGAAGCATCTTGTTTGGAATATGAGTTTACTGCATCAACGCCCCCAACAGAGACCCAGTGACGGAGTTGCCGATGAATCATTTGGACCGTCTGAAACCTACACTGCATCGCTTTTAAATAGGATCTGCTCGCAATGCTTGAATGTATCTTTAAAACAGAGATGAGATAGATTGACTTATGTGGTATGTGAGTTTTGCATATGCCAAAGTGGCTGAAGATCTATTGGCCCAAACTTTCACAGGGGTGTACGCAGTATTACAGTACTAAGCTCTTCTGTTGTTGTTGTGTATTCCATCATGCTTAGACTCCTCTGACTGTGACCCGTGTAATGATCCTCTCCTGGCATGTCCTTCTTCAGATACAAGACTGATTTAATGCACAGGTTTGTCTCACCTAATTGATTTCTTTTAATTTCTTCTCAGTTGCCTCCACCGGGCCCTTTGACAGTTGATTACACCGCTAAGTGAGTTCACCTTGAGAGGAGCAAAGATGTATAAATGATATGTCCAACAGGAAAAGATGTACATAGATCAACCTATATTAAATCTAGATGAAATTATACCCTGTACAACTCAGTACAAAGGACAGTAAATCACCTTTGGAAAACAAACACAAAACAAGTATATGTGCGAATACTACTGCTGCTTCATTTCAACACTTATGTTGAGCGTGGATTAAAGATAACGCTGAATTCGCTGCTCTCTTTCTGCATCGGAGTGCATAGCTCTGCTGAGAAGATGGAAGTAGCCCGGAAAAATGTGCCTTCCATTTCTGTGTTCTATTGTCAGCACTCCATATAAAAACATAAAATATTGAAAGGGTGCATTAACATGGGTCAGGAATTGATGGCTGTTCCACTGCGGGTGTAAAAAGAACAGAAAGTGGCCCAAAAGCAGTGGATGCTTTGGCTTTGTGGCTCAGAATGCTCATGCTTTCTGCCACGTATGTGCTTTAAATATATAGTCTTAAACTGATTCTGACCGATGCATTAAGGTTGATCTGCAATCTTTATGGAATATTTTGATTTTTTACAGGGTATAAAAAATGGTTAATGATGCTGAGCTGCTGGTGTTTCAGTGGTGATTGCTGGAACCGTGCAATATTTAAAATGAATCCAGTAATTCAAACAAAACTCACGTCAAACATTAATGTAGACTGGAGACACAGTGGTGCTCCTCATTCAGGGACATGTACCGTTTCCCATGGAACTGATTTTTTCCTGGATTGGCTGGATAGATAACGTCCACTAAAATCATCATTGTCAGTAAACAGTTAAATCTATATTTACCCCCCGAAATCAGAATCACAAATCTTTGCCATGATAAAATGTCAAGCATGCCTCTCCTGTAGCGCGGCGTGTCCATCTATTTTCCTTTTACAGGATGTTCATCTGTGTTGCCATGGTGTTCTTGTTTGGGGGTTGAAAAGAGAGTGAAGAGATGAAGAAGGATGGAAACATAATGTGTCTAATAAAATATTAAGACACATCTCTTTTATGCATTGTGACCACGGCTGAACCACTAAATCCAAACCCCCCCAGGGGGCATCATTTATAGAGGGTATAGAGAAAAGGGTGAGATTATAGTTGCACATATGTGCCAAAGAAAATGCAAACACCGCACATTATTTGATGAATGTAACTGAGGTGGTGCACATGCCATCGGTGTCAAAGTCAATTTTCACAATTAATTGATACTGCCTGGCTTTGTGTGAGCTTGTCATTGGCCTTCCACATTTGCATTATTCCATGAATATCAATCAGCGCACAAGATCTAATTTTAAGACACTGAAATCTCTCTTCAGTATTTTATATTAGGCATTTAGAAAGCACGTAAGAATCACTTAAAACATTAGTTTGGTATGCTGCATGGAAAACACAAACTGCACCTTGCCAAGTGAAATGTTTCACTTAAATAGGGATTAGATCACAAGTCAAACACATAAAATTCTACTTTCCTGGCAAATCTGCTTCTCAATTTATTTTGGCATTTTCCCTGGATTGAAGTCAGTCACCGAAGGACAGATTTGAGATGATCAAAAAAGCCATTAGACAGTGTGGATATGGGAACATAATGTGTCTTAGGAAAGTGTACTTCTTATTTTTGCCAATAAGGGTCAACAATGTGCTGCCTCCTTTTTTACTGCGGGCACTTTATGAAAGTTATAGCTTGAAGGCAACACTGACGGGCTGTCAATTAGACTGTTTGCTGATGTAAACTTTCTTCCTTCCTCTGCCCTTTGTTTTTCATGCTCTCTTCCTCTGACGTTCATGACAGGTCACCTTCACCAATAGGAGATGTTGCCTCTGAAGCCTGTGCACCGTTTATATATATATGTATATATATATATATATATATATATATATATATATATATATATATATATATATATATATATATATATATATATATATATTAATTTGTGCCGTTGTATCTATCTTTGTGAAAGCTGTGTTTCATGCTTACACTTGATTCCAATATGAGATGATATTTCAGTGTCACTGCATGTGGCTTTTTGTGCCAAGAAGAGAAGAAAAAAATAATGCAAAGGAGACCTTTTCGTCTGTGAGACTCAGATGATTATGATTCAGATGCTTATGTTTGTGTGTGGTCTTGTTCTCGCATATGATGGTTTTGTACCATTGCTATTCTTTAAAGTACTGTCGTTGCTTGGGGCCTGTAGGGACAGTAAATGAAATCATGCTAAGGGTCTGGCATATATACTGTATATATATATATATATATATATATATATATATATATATATATATATATATATATATATATATATATATACATATATATATATATATATATATATATATATATATATATATATATATATATATATATATATATATATATAGTATACCCCCTCTCCCCAAGGCCGTTGAGAGCAGGAGAGCGGGCCAGTGTGTGGCGCTCTTGGCCCTATTGCCATCAGCATCAGCTCTCCCTGCAACCCCCCCCCCCCCCCCCCCCCACACACACACACACACACACACACACACACACACACACACAAACACACACACACACACACACACCCACACACTCAACATCTAACAGCCTGGCCTGTCATCTGCTGGCCAGCTTCTGAACTGCACACCAGCGTTCCTTCTAGCAATAAACAGTATCTCAACGGCTACCAAATCCACTGTAAATAAAAACATTGCTAAAATGTTCAACTGATACATATTTGATTGCATGCTGTTGTTGTTGTTGTTGTTGTTGTTGTTGTTGTTGTTGTATTATACACCCTACCTTCAGACAGGTCTGTCGAAAAGGAAAAGAAAACACTGGCTCCTTCTGAGCCAAAGCTCTGATTCACACCTCCCCCCAGTCTACTGACGGGGAAACACTGGCTGTAGTGGGTGGATGAATAAGTGTGTGTGGAGGTATTGCACTGAATCCTGCTGGAGATGTGTGCAGCACACAGTTACAAGCCCAGAAACCTTCATGTCAGTGTGTGAGACATCTCTCCGGTTCTGTGCATCATCGGTCCTCCAGTCACATTAAAATTAGCAACTGCAATAATAACTATTAATGTGACTGGAATGTTATTAAGGTAGATAGATATATGGATAGATAGATAGATAGATAGATAGATAGATAGATAGATAGATAGATAGATAGATAGATAGATAGATAGATAGATAGATAGATAGATAGATAGATAGATATGTATATCCTGTGTGTGGTCTGGTGCCCAGTAAAATGATTTGAATAACTAATATATTTTCCTTTAGCAGCACCAGCAAGTCAAAGTTCACATTTTCATTATTTTATGTTTATGACTGATTTACCTGCAACACTGTAGCTTTGATATGATAACTTTCTGTTTTGGTAAACATTTTGCAAGCAAATATATACACAACAAAGGGGAAAAGGTAGGACATGAATAGTAAACCAAACCTTGCACGCATGACATACAGGATTTAAACAATCTGATGTGTACGGTGTGCAGTACTCAGCATTTATTGAACTTAAGTCAGAATGGATAATTAGCATTTCCAAAATGTAACCACAAGTTTGCATTCTTTTTTTTTTAATTTATTCTTTTTTGGTTTCCCCACTTGACTTTCATTCACCCTCTCCCCCTCTTATCACTTATTTACTCACGCTGGCAACTATTAACACGTGTTTCTTCGTCTGGGATCCTGAGCAGTCGCTCATGAGTCATCCTGTGTTGATTTCATTGTATTTACAGACGGCCCCTTGTTGTTACACAGTACAGTTCTGCCCAAACACACAGCTGCCAACACACGTTGTTTTCTCCAGACAAAGTCTTGAGACACCGAGTCCGTCTCACTTCCCATCCGATCACGTTAGTGTCTCCTCGATAATAAGCTCCACACGCCTCCACCCACTCTCCCACCCGATCCACCGCCCCCTCCCTCACCCCTCCAGTCTCCCCTGATCAACATTTTTCACATTGTTAATCGCTTATGTCAGCTTCTGGTAATTATAGACACTTAATCATGTGTGATTCACTGTCTCACTCCGTCAGCATTGTGCTGCACGTTGCGTTGAGCGAAAACGACAAAGGTGAAACTGCCTTTATTAAGTAGGCAGCGCCAGGGAGTGAACTCCCCAATGATAAGCAGCATGTTGCAGTGCTCTGGCTTACACTTCCTGGAGGCCAGCGATAAAGGCCAGGTGGAGATTAAATTACATTAATTCCTTCGCCAGAAGCCCTGACCCAGAATGACTTACAAGACAAGGAGGATGGAGTGATGAGCTGGAGTGAAACTACTGCCAAAGTACTGAAAAATGAATTAACCATTGGTGTCGCAACACACTGTGGTCCTAACCTTGCCTCATGAAGTCAACAAACTCAAACACAAACAACAGGCTGCACTGACGAAGAAAACACTGGAACGTCATTGGCTGTAATTTACAATTCCCACCGAGTGACTCATAAATGTATGAACAGGGGGAGGTTGGTATTTCCAGCTGCCCCCACCCAAAAATTATTAACGGCCAAATAGACGCTTTTTGAAATACAACAAAGTGCGCACACCCAGTCTGGCAAACATTGATATGCAAACATTGTGTTATCAACATGCTCGGTAAAAGCCAGTTGGTGTTGGAGAGTGCAGGAAGTTCAGTTCTGTGAGTGTACTCCAACCTTGTGTGAAGATGTGCTCCCCGCTGCGCTCGTTGCTGCTTATTAGCATGATAGGTGAGTACATTTACTGCTTGTAACTCTGAGTTTATAGGAGCATTTGTCAGTGTAGGTTTGAATTGCACGGCGCTTTCAGTGATGTCTGATTTTGGATTAAACTTGTTGTTTTCTAGGATGTGTTGAACTGATCTCAGTCACTACTCCGCACAAACATGTCAACGTAACAAAGGGTGAGAGTGCCCTGCTCCAATGTATGTTCCAGTCTACCGTGCAGACCACCACGGCCCTCACCGTCCAGTGGGACTTTGTTTCATCGTCCTCCTCCGTACTGCAGGTAGAGACACACTGCTGCTCAAGATCAGAGCTTTGCGCCAAATGTGCTGGAAATGTGCCGTATTACCTACCCACTGGGACGCTCTATTCTGTAACATAGTAGTTGCTATAGTATCAAACTATTTCAAATGAGATTAATTAACACAAAAGCAACCCTCTCCCCTCAACGTTGAGTTTCGGTCTAGTCGCTCCCAGTGTTTGTTTAATGACTGCACAAAGATTTGAGCGATAATGTTAAGTCACTTTTTTTTCTTCACGTTTGCAAATGCAAGACAAAAATCACCGCTCGACACCAACACGGCCTGTTGGATGGACACTGGAAGAACTCAATATTTTGGGAGATATGCAAAGGTTAAGTCGTTTTGTGCTTTAAATGAACTGCATCCGAATCGTGTGCACGGGTTTGCGCCTTTTTTCCGGTATCCCGCGTGTTTTTGTCGAACCGCCAGGAGACACACCTCGATGAAACAACAGAGCCTGTGACTGCCAAATCAAACACAAGCAGATTTAACAATAACAAAACCCACAATTTTGAAAGATTGTATGAGTGTGATTATTATTTTGAGTTCTAAATTGACATAACAGGGACAACTGATTTCTAATTAGCTGCAGCTACTTTTTGTAATAAAATGGTACCGTCCACTGGGCGCAAATACACTAAAGGTCATTCATTTAGGCCCTGTGGACCTTCTATTTCTACTCTTTTTTTATGATAAGCGACAAAAATCTCTCTTCTGGCGATGCTAATTTAACCAACTGCCTTACTAAAGGTCAGTTTCATACAACTAGTGCACATTGTACCTTGTCACAGTGAACAGAAACATTTGTGTCTTTATCGTGTCTAACGTGTGGCCATCGGTTTTCAGGTATATTACTATCAGGCAGGAAAGGATGTCATCCCAAGTTCTTATGAGGGCTGGGTTCAGCCTCCCTATTCTCCCGGTACGACCAAAAACGCCTCAATATCGATACGCAACATGCAACCATCAGATGCCGGAATCTACACTTGTCAGGTTCACAACTTTCCTGATGTGGATGGACCGTCTGAGGCCAATATCTTTGTGAATGTTCTTGGTAAGTATTCTTAACTCCAGAAGGGGTGGGAAAAAACATATTGGATATATACTTTGAAGACTCTGAGTTTTCTTTACTTCCAGTAGAATGAAAAGTAGTCAAATAACTATTGAGTAAGAGGAAGAAAGTACCACGATCTGTACACATCCGTATAGCCCAGAGAAGTGTACAATGGGTGCGTAGGGGATTTCATACCACGGGACCACACTTGTGCGCGGTATCAGCTTAATATTTGCATTATGACCGAATACAGAAGTAGCTGAGGATGTTTGTGCCCGTATGGTGCCATGATGTTCTGCTTTCATACCCGCGTTCACACCTGGACTTGAGTGTTAGCCGTTAAAACAGAGAAAAGAAGGAGAAAAGGAACCCTACCCAGCCCTAATCTGATCCTCATGTTGGTGTTTCTGCTCATAAGGGCGTGGCTCCCTGAAATGGGAGAGCCAAGGCGCACCATTGGTTTCTTACCTGACAAATACGTTGTGTGTTTGATTTGAGGTTATATTTAAATTTCGTAATTTCCATAGTACTAATTTTGCTTCCTCATATGTCTTCTTATATTTTCCATGTCAAAGTAAGGCTTCATGTTTAAAATGCAGTATTTCCTCACACAAAACCCCAGCGTGAACTACAGAAGGAAGCAAGCGTACGTTGAACTACTTTAGTGCTGAGATTGCTGTATCTGTTATCACTGTTGTGATATTAACACATCTATTAAAACAGTGGCCCTGAATCGTGGGTGATTAGGGAATTATATTCAGGTTGAATGAATCCTCTCGCTCTGAGTTACCAGGGACAACCTCGCAGGCCTCAGTATCCTGAGTAGTTTCCATGGTTACTGCAGCAGTCTCCTCATTGTCAGCATTGGAAATTAGAGAAGGACTGTGACTGCACCCTTGTGCTGCATACAGAATATATATATATATACATGCAAAACACACGTGTTGTATTTCATAAGCTTTATGAAAATGTTTAGTTTCTGGGTGTGATTCTTACTTCAGGGCTGTGTGAATATGTATGAATGCTTTCATGCTGATTATCACGAGATCAAACATTTGTATCACCACTTAGTGTTACATAGAATTATGGTAATATTGAAAAGAGAGGGAGTATTTTATCCTGGATTACAAATAAATGGATGAGAATTCCCCTTATTGTGAAAAAAACAGATGCAAAAAGATAAAAGTTCTGTCATTTTACAGAGCTGTCCGATCAATACACTAATAACCTGATGATTAGTCGGCACCGTGGGGACGCGGTGTGAGCTCGAGAGTTGGAAGGCCACTCCCAACATCACCTCCTGCCTCGTGATGACTAATGGACGGACGCAATGTTTGATTAACAAGAAGCAAAGGATTTGCCATTTTAACAAACTCAAATCTGTCACAAGACGCACAGATTTATACACTTCCTCTTTTCTCCAGAATCCAACCATTCTGTTCAAATGAACTGAAATAAGGAGCAGCTGCAATATTAAAAACCCTTTTGATTTAGTTTTTGACGAATCAAATGCATTAGCAGAAACTGTTGGACTGTGATAAATACACAGGATAAGCCAATCTTAAAGCAGTGGTGCAAAGTCAGTTATGTACTGTACTCCGCTACATATCTAAATATAATGACGTTTTTATTCCACTACATTTAATTGAGAGATAAAGTTACTGGTTATTTTCAGATTAATACTTTAAATAATGTGCTTATAAGGTACAATGCATAGTTGAAGACCATTTAGGCTTGTGACGTCTAAGAGTTGTTAGCAAAACTATAATTTCCCATTTTAACTGATGTACCTTATTTAAATTAAGCTTCAATTAGAGTTAGTTTTTTTACTTTGGATACTTTAACTATATTTTGGTGATACTATTTTGTAATTAAACTTGTGCCGGAATATTCTTTCAAATGTTGTGTTGGTGCTCTAACTCACGTGAAGGGTCTGAGTAATTCTTCCCCCGCTGTTTAAAGTACAATTATCATGGTTAGATGAAGCTGGTAGTGGTTGATTGACAAACGGGAACAGGCTTAATGCATAATCATATTATGACACAATTGTATTATCAAACCGCTCAAGATCATATTCAGTCCGAAGCTCTTTCTGAAATAGTATGATAGTATAGAATATCCATATTTTCTACTGATTGAAGATAAACTTCGTAATATAGGTAGAGTCACTAAACAGTCTCCTGGACTCATGCATCCTCCTTGTCCCCTGACAGAGAAGCCCAGCAAGCCTTATTGCGCCGTCCACGGTGATGTGGAATCGGGTCACCGGGTCACTCTGACCTGCCACAGTGAGCATGGCAGCCCGGACCCGAAATACACCTGGATCAGACTGGATCAAACCAAGACCAGGAGGCCTGTACTGGGAATAGGTCAGTCAGTGTGTGTGTGTGTGTGTGTGTGTGTGTGTGTGTGTGTGTGTGTGTGTGTGTGTGTGTAACATTGTTAATTTTTTTTGTGTGCCCTTGGTTCTTTAGGAACCGAAAAAGGAGTACTGGAAATCAGAAACATATCCCAGTTTGAGTTTGGGGAATACCAGTGCAACGCCGAAAACGCGGCGGGAATTTCCACATGCACCATCGAGCTGAGTGCTGGTACGTTTACAGTTTTGAGGATATGGATACAAATGTTTCAATCAACACAAATGCTAAGAAGGCTTCATCCGCTAATGTTTGTACAGAAGTGGGCGATGGAGTGATTGCCGGCGCCGTGATCGGCGCGCTGCTCGGGTGTGTGCTGATCCTCCTGGTCGTGTGGTTCATCGCTCACCAGCTGAAGAAGCGCAAATACAACCGGGTCAAACAAGCAGAGGCCAACGAGATGAAGTAAGATCCTAGGTTCTTGGATGTTGTTGCATTTCACCAATGTCGTTCCCTACTTTCAAGTGTGTGATGACAATTCTCTGCCACCAGGAGGAGCACTCCTCAGGCCCAGCAAGCCTCAGATCACGCTACCGTGGCAACCCCAGCCAGCAACCTTCATGCTGAGGAAGATGAGCCACATGTCTAAAAAAATAAAAAGGTCTGTTGGAAAACAACTGGAGCAACGTCACTCTTCTGAACAACAGGCTGTCCAGGATGCTCTCAAATGTAATCAATAGGACCGCGCTCATGTCCGTGTTTAGACTTGCATTTGAATCATGAAGTTATTCTGCTCAATCTTGAAAATGTCTTTCATGTGTATGTGTTTTTTTACAAAAAAAATGCGCTTTTGTAGTTCTATTGTTTGCTTTACCGTGTCATAGTTAGTGTGCCAATCAAACCGTGTTGAAGAGCCCTGCGTTAGTCATACAGGCTGCATAATATCAGAACAAATACATTAATTGTATGAAATACGACATAAATAAATGTAGCTTGAGGGTAGAATCTGAATTATGCAAATGATCATTATGATTACCTTTTTATATATATTAAGAAATGATTATGTTTAAAAAAGTCCAACTTTCCAATGTAGTCTGTTATAACATAAAATAGATTAAAGGCTCTATCAAGTCACTCCCCCTCTGTGTGTGTTAGAATCAAAGCTCGTCTGCTTTGTTGACTGAGCCGGTCCGGCGCTTTTGCTGCATGTTTTTGCAAGCGAGTGAGCCCCACTGGCTAGCTCTGCACTCATACGGCGGTTAAGGCCGCAGCACTGAAGTGTAGCACCAACCCTCTGGTTCCCCCCCAGGGAAACTGTGTTTACTCTGCCAGCACATGTTACGCTGTGTGCATCGTTAACACTGTTAGGACTGTTAGCACTGTTAGCGCTGTTAGCGCTGTTAGCTGAGAGCTGCAAGCTATCATTAGGTGTTGCTACGCTGAGCGCTGTTGAGAGGTAATAGAAATGCTCCCAATTTTGTATGTAGTACTTTTAAGTGTGACAATTCCCATATACAATTGAATAATGTTTTACAGTTAATGGACAGTACAAACTAATTAACTCCTGAAGGGATACATTAACTTTTTTCTTTTAACACAAACTGCAACACAGCTATGGATAAGGCATGACTACTTTATGTAATGATATCCAGAGATTCTGATTTAATAAAATATTGTGTTTCCTGAGTCATTGAGTCGTGTAGCTTATAACTGATAATATCAAGTTTCATCAAACACTGGAGCCTCCAAATCAGGTCAGATTTGAGTCTATTGGGTTTCAGTGGCTTTGTTTCTATTTAGTAATGTGAGGGGTCAGATGGCTTTAAAATGTGATTCAAGCCATGTGGCTTTGAAGTCTTTTAGATTTGTGTGTTTCTATACATGTATAAATGATGCGGGGGGACAATTTGGACCTCTTTATTCCAACGGAATAAAAGGAATGGAAGGTAAAGGCCAGACAGCTGCAAATGAATTATGAGCCTTTTGTACTACACTCATGTCAAATTATTTATTCCCACATTAATAAAAGCAAATATTAAACAGCTCCTCGGATCCATAAATTGGCTACCCCTCTGCCAATGCCAAGCTAATATCCACACATTTATCATTATTTAGCAAGTGAGGAGGCAGCACAGAGACCGTAAATATGTTTCCTTTAACTGAGCTGCAACGCAGACATCCTGTACCACGATCGCATTAGAACGCATATGCAATGTGAAGTTTACACACTCATGTAGGGCACAGTATTCAATAAAGAATTATGGATTTTTGTTTGCCAATTGCCAAAATGTGATTCGTCAATAAACAAGCATGTCAGCAAACAAATTGTTATCCAATGAGTACATCTGCAGGTAGGTGTTTGACAGCGATTCTAAAAAATCAATATGTTCTGATTTGTTTGCATTTAGACTTAGATGTCATAAGCATACACATATCTCACAGACCTCACGTATGTGAAATACAATAACCCATAGTGTTACTTGAACTTTGGATCAGTCCACCACATTGGTCCAGACATAAATATTGATTCCCAGGATATTCTGTAGACATTCAGAAGATGACTTTGGCGATCTCTCACCTTTTCATTTTGTGCCATCATCAAGACAAAAGTACTTGAAAACCACTGATCTACCCATTAGCCTCGGCTATCCTGACTCTTTTTTTGGTGCTAATTAGCTGTAACGTACTGTAATGTAAGGGTAATGTTACAGAACCAGTCCCATTCCCTATTACACTATTTCATGTGATTATATGATTGGATGAGATCAATAATTTTTGTTTTTAAAAACACGTTTCTTGAATACATTACTTATACGAAGGCAACATTCCTGTGCTACGTTCTTGTTAACTTTTACAGAGGACCAATAGCACTAATAGGCACGGGATGTGCAGAATACAGCTGATTAATACCGCTCAGAACATCTTTGTTACCAATCTACCGTGCAGAACTGATATCAGTGAGGTGAGGGGCCTCCACAGAGCCCAAAGGATATTAAAAGAAAACACAGAGTGCAGTAACGGCGCGTTCCCCTCTGCTGCCGTCTGGCAGGCGTTACAGAAGTATCCTCCATACTCAACATAAAAAACGGTTGTTCTCTTTAGTTTCTTGCAACTAGAATATTGTTGTTTTTTGCATATAGGCAATATATGAACCGTTAGATCTTTCGGCTAACTGATTACGAGGAACATTCATGTCCAGGATCAGACCCGCAGACCCAAGCAGCGTGCGGAGCTGAGGACGTCGTCTCTGGTCAGGTAGCAGCCGCAGAGCTGCCTCAGGCCAGTGAAAGCCTCCCTGCCATGCAGGACACGCCAGTTGTCGATGAAAATCACCTTGCGAAGAAAAGAGAAGATAACGTTCTTAGATCATAATGAATGACACTAACATCTGGATCCTTTCAACTGTCTTAAAGCTGAAAATGAATTGGTTCAATTGGACATTGGGAGAGCTTTTATTCATTTTTGCTTTCTGGCTTGGTCGTTTCTGAATGCCCCTTCAAGAAGTGTACGTTTCTTACTTTCCCTGGAGTCAGTTTCACCCACAGCTCGTTCTCTGGCCGCTTCAGTTCTGTCGTCAGCTCTCGATGCGCCACGTACCATCGCTGAACAAGGTCATGGGGTATCGTGTTTATCACCGATCGGTCATAGTTGTTGTATCTGTTGATAAAAGACACAAAAAATCTTGTTTTTGATTTGAAATAAAAAAATACGCCATCACACCTCATCAAACTACTAAATATTCTTTTAAAAATAATTAAAAAATGACAAGAAATCAACTTTCCAAACTACAGAGGAACTACAAAGTGTCTCAACCAACTTGTAGTGGGGACAAGTTTGCCTTTTTAATATTATTTTCCAAACGGAAGCATGAATAACTTCATAACAAGACATATAAAGCTTTACCTCAGGGTAATAACCAAACATAAAAGGCCGCAGGAAAAGACTCGGCCTGAGACTCTGATTGTTGGATACTGTGCTGAAACCCCTCCAGCTAGACCTCCGTCACTGGTTCTAAGTGCTATGACGCAAACATCGAAGTTAAAGCGCCATGCCCCTCCCCCGCCTCCACAACATCTCCACAACCATCCTCTATCTCCACTACCTGATAAAGACATTGATCGATATCTTTTGGGTCCAGAATACAAGGTTAATGACACCACTGATTATCTCCAGGAACAGTCGAGGCCCTGTATGAAGTTAGCCTTCTTAATTCCTGTCCTGACTTATTGAAAAGGAAAGGTGAGGCTGCGAAGAAACATTAGTAAATCTGCAAATGTATCCAATTTAACATTCATTCCTCGTCAGCCTGTCCAAAGAAATAGGGCAAATATAGTTTTAAACACATTAAACTTAGCTTTATTAAATGTTAGGTCTCTGTCAGGAAAAACATTTTGAATCAATGATTTCATTATTAGGCACAAACCTGATTTTTTGTTTTTAACCGAAACTTGGTTAGACCAAGATAACAGTGCAGCTGTTCTTATTGAAGCAACACCTCCCAACTTCAGTTTCATGAGTGAAACAAGAATGCATAAGAAAGGAGGTGGAGACATTTCAATAATAATTGTTGATGTATAAAACTCATGTTGAACTATTTTTCTGGGTCAGACCTCCGAACCATCTGTGGGGACGAGCTCTGCCCATTCAATTGAATAATTCCAAGTTTCTGTTTAATAAATGCTTAAAGACATTTAAGTGTTTCACATCGCATTTGTCTTCTCTAAAGGAGATTGAGGAGGTTAATTAATTTCCATTACACACACCAGGCCTCTCTTGCATCTCAGTCAATGAGCTTGTGGATGGCTTCAATTCTAAAGTTAAAAATGTTATTGATGCCATTGCACCCACTAAGGTGAAGGTTGTCTCGGGTAAGAAAAGATCCCCTTGGAGAAATGCCACGCTGGTCAGAATAGAGAAAAGAGAGTGTCGGAAAGCTGAACGCAGGTGGTGAAAAACTAATCTCCAGGTTCACTGTGGTATCTTTGATACGACAGTGATACGACAGTTCTGATTCAGAACGCTGGAGCTCGAGTCCTCACTAAGACCAGGAAAGTGGATCACATCACTCCAGTTCTGAGGTCTTTGCACTGGCTCCCTGTCACTGTGGCACTGGCTCCCTGTCAAACAAAGAATTGACTTTAAAATCCTGCTGCTGGTTTATAAAGCACTGAATGGTCTAGGGCCTAAGTATGTTTGTGATCTGCTGCTACCTTATGAACCATCCCGGCCACTCAGGTCGTCTGGGACGGGTCTACTTTCTGTTCCAAGAGTCAGAACTAAACATGGAGAAGCAGCGTACAGCTTTTCTGCTCCACTTATCTGGAAGAAGGTCCCTGAAAGCTGCAGGTCTGCTGAGACCCTCTGCTCCTTTAAGTCCACATTGAAGACTTTTCTGTTTGCTGCTGCTTTTAATTGCACCAGACTCAAAT
This sequence comes from Taurulus bubalis, assembly GCF_910589615.1. NCBI lineage: Eukaryota > Metazoa > Chordata > Actinopteri > Perciformes > Cottidae > Taurulus > Taurulus bubalis. Next base: position 38,965,179 of record NC_136590.1, on the reverse strand, counting down.
ACTGCATCTCACTACTGCATTTTATTTCTTAAACTGCACTGCAACTTTTATTTAACTTTTATTTTTTATTTTGCTTTTTCAACTTTTATTTTTTATTTTGCTTTTTGACTGTTTTAATGTTTTCTTAACTGTTTTTAAATCTGCATTATGTTTTGATGCTTTTAATGGTTCTATGTGAAGCACTTTGAATTGCCTTGTTGTTGAAATGTGCTATACAAATAAACTTGCCTTGCCTTGCCTACCTCTACATTTAAATCCTAAAAATCTGAATATCTGATAACTCACTTCCACACAAACGCGAGTAACATCGCATCAATCTAAAGCGCTGACGTACCTGATCATGTGCATTTCGTTGTTCCCAGGGTAGACGTTGAGCACAGGGCCGATGCCCTTCATGTGGTTTCGGTGGACGTCAGAGATTTCGATGTACTCGTGCTCGATCGGCACGCTTGTAAGCAGCTCGAAGTTCTCAGGAGACTGCTGGCGCACTTTTTCAGCGGCGTAGAACCCATCTACAAGTAGCGTCCTTCCCCCAGTTCCCTCATGCTTGAGGAGGTGGAATACCTGGATTCTGCAACAGCAATCAGCATAATCGAGTGAGAAAATGCTACTTTTTTGGGCTTCGTTTAAGATATATGAACTGTAATGAAAACGGTTGACTTAAGGTCTGTTTCAAAGCTTCATCCACTAAATCCCTTTCTTTCTATTGGGGCTGCATTGAAACCCCACATAGTGTAGTGTACGCTCATCTCTGCTGCACCTACCCACATGGTTCCTGAAGGTAGGAGGTGTCCGTGTGACGGTCCAGGCCCAGCTGGGTGTAGGCAGTGTCTTCTCTGGAAAGATCGGAAGTAAAACACCACATTCTTCCGTACATAGTCTCCCTTGTGAATCAGCAACACAAACAACACAAGCGGATTAGGGAGAGGAGAAAGGGGCCGAACATCTTCTGGGCTGCCCGAGAATATTGCCATTGAAAGCAAATCGCTGATGCTGAATATGGTCGCATGAGAATAAAGTTTCACAGTCAGCACTTAATACCTGATCAGACTGACCCTCTGGGTCACTGCCTCGGTGGCCTCGACTGTAGCGGGCACATCGTCGACAAAAGCGATGCCATACAGAAGATAGTTTTGAAGAAACTTCTTGACTTCATCGTCGCTGCTCATGAACGTGTCCCATTTGGCGGAGGGGATGTTTGCATTCGTATAGACGTCTGAATTCCACAGGATGCGTTGCTGGACGGTGCTCTGCTTCTTTCCTTCATAGCTGTTCTCAGCGAGCCAGCTAAGGCTGTATTTGGTCACATGACCTCCGGACCCTGGGAGACATGACAATGTAATATATTATTATGAAGTACAGTGAATGGAAATTGCATGAAATCCTATGCATCACATGATTTTGACTCGTCTTAATTAATTTTAAGCCCCGCAGGACCTATATAGGTGCTTTTTTAGACATTTTAGTTAAACTGTGTAAAACACTACAATAATCATGAACAAATGTATTGATGCTACACATCAAATTAAACAAGAGAACGTGGGCTACAATAATTAGTCAGCCATTTCAACACAACTCAAACATCAAATATCATAGTCATAATTTTGTCATGAGTCAGCCCACTCTGCATGTTTCCGGAACTAGCAACCCGTAGCTTGGTGCTATCAGAAGAAACCAGATGGCAAAAAGCAAGACAATTCCACACAGATTCCAAATCTATTCACCAAATCCTTCTGCTGTAAAGCTATGATATGAACCAAAGAACACAGCAACATAAATCGCTGAGTCAGCAAATTTTGAAAATTTTACACTGATACAAGTTTATTGAACACCATAAGTCATATACAAGTGAAATATAAGGTTTGCTACATGAAAAAATTCAAATGTCACAGATGCACAAAAATATACGCAAATGTGCCCAAATGCAAATTTTGGAAACCTCGCCTGAATTCTCTCTGTACTTTACCTCTCTGTCTTTGTTCTGCTTTCCTTTTTCAAAGTCAAACATTGCAGAGAGACTGTTCACATATTGTGCTATGATTTGGGAGAGCTTCAGAGCTTAGTGAAGCATCATTTCAAAGAGATAACAATCCTGAAAGTGCTTTTTTTATAGGCGGACCTGAAACTTCTATTTTGTCTGTGTTTCAATCTTTATTTACTCTTAGTCAGCAACATATATACTAATAATTACACATCTGACCAAAAGCTCACATAGGTTGCCTTTTTTAACACCACAATTGTTCAAACAACCCTTGTGGTTGCAGAGATACACCCTTTTTAGTTTGGGTATGTTATTTCGAGCAGAATCCTAAAAACTGCCATGGGGCTTAAAAGAATGTAGCATCTAATCTCTTATTTTAAGAGCATGTGTCACACTTTTCTGAAACAAACATGAATGGGAAATGAACCTTTGTACAGCAGCACACAAGGGTTATAAATGATTACTGAACATGTAGTAAAGCACCCTCCCCCCCATCCTTTTAGCACCTGACCACACCCTAAGCTAGTGGTTCCCAAACGTTTTCTGTCAAGACCCCCTTTAATGATTATAGGAACATTGGACGACCATTTATATTGTTTTACCGGTGTATGTGTGCGTCTGTGTGTGTGGGTTGGTGATGAAGCCGCGACCCCCCTGTAGTACCACCGCGCCCCCCCCTAGGGGTCGCGACCCCCACTTTGGGAACTACTGCCCTTAGCCTTAGTGTGTCAGCAACCTTTTCTATCCAAAGAGCCATTTTGCCCTTTTTTCCACCAAAAACAAGTGTCTGGAGCCGCAAAAGCTATTTGATATCAAAGCTTATGAAGTTGAATATATAGTTATATTATATGTACAACAAACTATAGTTTGTTGTATTTATGAAATTATAGAACAAGAATAAAGACAATTGTTGACATTGTATTGCTATTTGACCTGTTTATAACTATCAAACTCTGATTAAGAGGAGAAAAAAAATAGTCATTTATTGGCTACATTAAGGTCCATTAAATACACAACTAAGCAGACCTTGAGTCCTATCATATATGTGTGGCTCACGTGGTAGAGTGTTGATCCTGTAACCACAAGGTAGCAGGTGCAATACCTGTTATCCTCACGTGAATTTTACATTTAAAACGCATATCTTTTGCTACGTTTACACTGACCGTCCTCACTACGCCGGACTTTTAGGGCACTGCAAACGTTAAAAAAAAAAGAAGAAGTATATCTACTTTGCTCAGTTTGCTGCAGCAGTTGAGAAATCGCTCTTCTGCAGCTTGATACTGTTCATCAGATGCTTTGTGCTTGTTCTGGAAGAGTCTTTCAACATTAAATGTTTTATTGTTTGCTAACTCCTCGCCACATATCAAGCATACAGGTCAGCAGCATCGTTGGCAGTGAAAGCTAATTAATACGTCCACGCAGAATTAAACTACCTTTCTCCGTTGATAGTTTAGCGAGGGCCGAGCTCTGTGAATCACAAGTAGCACCTGCAGGAGAAGCTGCTTGACAGTGACGTGACAGGATGTGATGAACATTTATTTTTATTTTCAGTGACTCAATATTACCTCAAATGCCAAGATGTGAAGAATTCCCTTTGAAAGATTTTATACTGGGCAAAACAAAAAGAATAAAATAAAAACGTGTTTTTTTTTGTTTGTTTTTTCCAAAGCCTCAGTGAGCCGCAACAGAGGGGCTAAAGAGCCGCATGCGGCTCCGGAGCCGCAGGTTGCCGACCTCTGCCCTAAGGATTAACTAACAACAGAGCTCATCTGCACAAAACACAGCCTGACACAACAGCACTTTGCTCTAATGATCGACTCATTCACAGCTGTATCCACGCGCGTTTGTGTATTTCCATATCTGACAATAGATGCAGTGGCGGTTCTACATGAAATAACCCCAGCAAGCAGCCGCAGAGGGCGCCAACCCCCCACACAGCGACACGATAGACGTTGGAAAACCGCTTTACGGCCCAGATGATTTTTTTTTTTAAGTGGACGTGCCGCCCCCCCACTGCCGCCCCGTGCCCAAAACCGCCCCTGATGCTATGTATGTGTTCATTGAAAATAAGTGACTGAATCTGGCCTCCGGTTGCATGTTATAAATGCCTCATTCAGGGTTCATACACATTTCCGACCAATGGATTTCCAAGACTTTTCCACGATTTCCATGACCAAACATTTTGTGAAATCTCTGTGTATATATGAAAAAGTGAGACAATTTAGAATTTAAACTAACAATGATAATTCCAAAGCATACAGTATACCTTAAATGACACAAATGAATGAGATACAACAGTTTAAAAGAATAAACATGTATATATGCCTGTATGTCCGCCTTCTTATATTTTGAGCGTCTTTCTTTTAAGCATATTAATCATTTCAAACTCAGCGCAAATGAACGTCATGAACATATGAATAAAACAAATGTCAATGACTTCAAGATTTTTAAAATTCCATGACTTTTCCAGGTTTTCCATGACCGTAAAGAACCCTACTCATTTCACATGTTGTTGTTTTGCTTCTTGGTGCTGATGCTGTGATGGGTTCTGAGGTGCGGGACACCGGGCCTGCAGAGTATAATCTCCCGAGGCTCGGGTGGGTAGAACTGCAAATACTTTAAACGGACTTACACGTGAGGACGAGATGGCCATCTTGCACGGTCGTGTGGTCGGGTCGGACGTGGAGGTCGATACTCCCGGTGTCCAGGTTCCTCTGGTTGGTCTGGGAGTTGTAGGAAGAGGGGGAGCGGCAGTGATCCCGCAGCCACAAGTAGTTCAGGCGCATGGGCGACCCTCCGTCGTCGAGCACTGGCGATTGCATATATGTACGAGGTTATGTATCTGTGTGTGGTTTAAGATCGCAAATACACTGCGCACGTGTCACAATGTTATCAAAACTCACCGAGACAGTCTTCCAGTGCCTGAAACGTTGCCCCCGTAGCCCCGTTGCGGGTCAGGGTCTGGAGCCTCCGCGGTGGCTGGGACCGGGAGGCCGGCAGCAGCTGAGGCTGAGCCCGGCTCAGCGCGGGCCGCAGGGTCCGAGTGAACGCGCCCAGCATCGTGAACACGACGGTGTGACGTCAAAAGGGGAATTGACCCCAAACTTAAAATGATAAACTTTCCTCTCTGCCGAGAAGGCAGCACCGACACACCCCCTCCCCTCCAATACAGCGCTCCACCTCTTCAATCTTTAATCTCTAAAGATGTATTTGTGTGCCGAGATTAATTATTAAACACGGCATAATCGGCCCTTGCGATTTCGGTTCACACGGAGGTCGTAAGCAAATTGCGATCCATAAAGTCTACAGAGAGATGCTGACGTTTGGCGCATGCGCGGTCCCCTCGACCTCCATACCCGGATGTCCAGCGCCTATGCTCGTGTGTTGTGTGCGCGCGCGTGTGTGCGTGCGTGTGCGCGTGTGCATGTGTGTGTTGACTCAACTTTATGGTAATAGATAGATAGATAGATAGATAGACAGACAGACAGACAGACAGACAGACAGACAGACAGACAGACAGATAGATAGATAGATAGATAGATAGATAGATAGATAGATAGATAGATAGATAGATAGATACTTTATTCATCCCCAGGGGGTAATTAGTTACATTTTGGAGGCCGTATGTTTGTAGTGCTGTTCATAACTGTGTTATGTTATACTTAGAGGTAAGTCTGTTATTTAGCTGATGCCCTCAGATAGAATAGAGGAGCGATGTCAATGCATGTGAATAAGTGAAAACCCATGTGTATTCAGTGCCTTTGGGCCTCACAGGTAAAGACTCAACAAACAACGCTGTTTGAACCCAGTCTTCGCTTAGTTAAACTCTAGTTTACGGTAAAGCCACAAAGAAGCAGAAATAGGCAAACAAAGATGAGTAGAGCGGCTGACTGCAGGCGTCAGGTGTGCAGGAGTGATCAGATGACTGCAGAATATCCCTCAGGGAACTGTTTAGCTGGGGTGGAAGGGGCTTATCTCTAAATATGTTCCCAGGATCTCCTGCAGGCAAGAGTATCTCTTGTACATCGTTAGAGGCTGGTCGGGGCTATCATCGCCGTTCAAATTGCAAAAGAGCGAAGGGAGATGGACGATTCAGATGCAGTTGGAATGGTAAAAGTCTGTTCAGCCACTGTAAGTGAAAGTAAGTAAAAAATCTATTTGCATAGCACTCTTCACAGACATGAATCACAAAGTGCAGAAGAAGAAAACATAATTAACACAAGGTGAGCATACAAGGGCCACTAATTTACAGGATGTCTTTTTAAAACATGAAACGTGTTAAGAAAAGCCCAATAGACAGTAAAATGCACAATAAAAACATAGATGAAAGATAGATAAACATACATAAAAGCAGACCTTGCGCATGAATAAATGTTTAGCCAAACGCCTGTCTAAACAGGTCTGAAGCAGATTCTTTTTAATGAATTCCCCGAACCCGCGAACCGTAAGGGTGCAGACAGAGCGTTCCACAGTGTTCCCACTACTGCCACAAAAGGTCGGTCATCACGTGTCATGTGTGTGGGACGGACAGAAAATGCGTTTGACCTGAAAGGAACTCGTTAAGGGTCTGACCGTGGAGTGCTCTGCAAGTGAGCGTTAGAGTTGTTGAGTGGATCCTTTACGCAACAGGGAGCCAGTGAAGAGATCTGAGTATGGAGGTGATGTGAGGCCGTCTATTTGTCCTAGTGAGTAATCTGGCTGCAGCATTCTGGATTGCCTGCCAACGGTTACGGTTTACTGATATTTCTGAGGTGGAAAAACAACAAGACAACAAGCTGCTTAACATGGGGGTCAAACGACAGCAATAGGTCAAATATTATGTTGAAGTGGGCCCTGACTGGTACTTGTCGTACACATTGGGCCTGTCCAGAGGAGCAGTACATTGGTTGGCCGCAACCTTCTGTAAGATCTTTGATAGAAAAGGCAGTTTTGACATGGGCCTGACATAGTTCATGGGTAAAGCAGGATATGAGTTAGTTTTCTTTAATATAGGCTGGATAGTCGCATGCTTAAAATAGGAGGAGAACCGGCGGTGAAACAATTGCATTAAATGTGTCAAACACATCTTCGAATTTCTCTTTGAGGAAGAAATAAAGTTTTCAAAGTAAGCAGCTCTCACTTCCTTTACTACAGCATTAAGGAAACTCTAAGATCTTTGAGACATTGCGATGCACTTCTAGCCCAGAGGTTTTCCATAGCCGCTCTGTCGACGCTTCCGCCTCAGGGTGGAGAAGTGTTGCAGACATCCCTCGTCCTATCCTTAAAAGATGCCACTTTGTCCAGCAATGTACAAGATAGCATTAAAAATTCCACATCATTAAGATTTGTGTTAATACCAAAGCAAAAGTGCGTTGAGAACTAATCAGTTGTAATAATGCGGAAACGCAATGTCCATTTGAGACACAAGGGGTCAGCATTTACAGAGAGATCAAAGAAAATACATGTATGATCACTGATCAGTATCTAGACCCAGAGAGAACACATGGTCCAAGGTGTGAGTGGCGCTGAAAACATGTTACTTGAAATTAAGAGATCATTCTTGTACTATGCCCTCTGATCCATGGGGCGTAGTTCAAGAACGATCCGCTCTTTTATTCATTTAACTGTTCATTCATTCATTTAACTGTTCGGCCATCTTGTCATAGCAGCCAAAGTACAGACAATGGCTCTGTTCTCGTCAAGTGTGCCAGTAGGCCGTGACAGAGAGCCAGCATTCACAATACCAGGACCCTGAAACTGAAGCAGCCATCATTCATTAATTGTCTTACTGTGACAAATCCAAATGTCTCCTGTGAAGAAGCCCATAACTGCCCTCGTTAAACATTTAACATCGGCTGTGTGTGCATGTTTTATCATGTCAGCTGTAGTGGTCTTTGTTTTGGATGAGGTGCCCCACCTCATCGAGGAAATGCTAGCATTTAGGAAATGAGGACAACTAGTGGGCAGAAGGAGAGTAACTGGATGCGACATGACAGGAGACGGTAGGGATGCAGCAAGACGCTGATGAAACAGAGTAATTAGTCATTAGAGGGTAAATGAGGGGAGTCTGTGACAGACCAGAGGCCTTTTCCACGATGGAAACCTGACAGCTATTTGAATGAGAGGCAGAGGTGAGGCTAAAAGCTGGCTAACCCCATATTCACAAGGAGCCAGGCGTCAGCAGACGAGGCCATGTCAGTCAGTGGCGGAAGGCTGATACAAACGTGCATGCTGGCTCCCTCTGGAGTGCTCACTGGCACTTGGCTGCTCTTAATACACTAATCACCTGGCTGAACACCGCTTTCCTTCTGCCCCAATTTCCAATGGTTTGTTTTGGCGGGCGTCACAATGAAGAGCAGTCGATGCAGAATCGCTTTGGCCCTGCTGCACACGTTGGTGTCCATATGGATCGGGAAGTTTAAGAAGATTTATGATGCATAAATCATGATAGAAGCATCCAAACAGAAGCGTGCCGATTTCACCGTTACGATTTGTTCTGAAGTAAGCATCTGTAAGAAACTTTTGTACTGCAGGAGTGATTTGTGCATAAGTAAAGAATTCTCTTTATTATAAATAATAATAATACATTTCATTTTACGGCTTCATAACAAGTCACCACTTGTTAGTTCCTCTGTGGATTAATTCATCACTGTACCATACATACTTTGCTTTTTTGTTTATCTAATTTACTTAATTAATGAATACACTCTGCGGCTGTAAATATAAATATATTCTCCAGTTAGTTGTATTCTATTCTATTTTATTGTGTATATTTAAATATATATATATATATATATATATATATATATATATATATATATATATATATATACATATACATATACATATATATATGTATATAAATATATATGACTTTATTTTAATTTGTATATATCTTTCATCCCTGTTGCTTCTTATATATTTGATCTTTTATCTTGTGTGTTTGTATCTTCAATTGCAAAGCGCTACTGATGACGACAAAAAAATTTCCCCTTGGGGATTAATAAAGTATATATTCATTCACTCATTCATTCATTTTTAACGTACTTTCCTTTCAAAAGAATCTCAGAGTGCCACAGAGCCAATATATAGTAAAACAAATAAAAGTAAAGTTAAAACATAGTTATAGCAACCCATAATAATAATAAAAAAAGAATAGCTGACAATGAATTAACACAATATAAAAAATGCCTTCCTGAATAAAAAGGTTTTTAGGCCAGTCTTAAAGGAGTTCAGTGTCTGTCTTGCCCTTAGGTGGTCAGGGAGACGGTTCCATAGGCTGCCGAGCAAAAGGCCCGATCGCCCGTGGTGCGGAGTTTGGTGTTGGGGACCCGAGGAGCGAGCGGTTTGTAGATCTGAGGGTGCGGGTTTAGGTTTGGGGAGTAATGAGTTCTTGCATGTCCATTTATGCCTTTTTGAGTAGTCAGACTTTTTAGTCAATCCAGAATGAGACAGGGACCCAGTGTAGTGTGTGTAGAATGTGTGTTATATGCTCATATTTCCGGACTCTCATCAGGATCCTGGCAGCTGTTTTGAATGTATTACAGTTTCTGGATGTTCTTGCCAGTGATCCCAGTGAAGAGTGAATTACAGGAGTCCAGTCTTGAGGAGATACAGGCGTGGACGAGCCCTCTCTGCATCTGACAGGGTTAAAGTGGGGTGCAGTTTGGAGATTTTTTGAGATGATAAAAGGAGGTTTAGCACAGGTATTTTATATGGTCCTTAAAGGTCAAGTGGGGGTCAAACCGAACTCCCAGTGACTGTGGAAGAGAGGGCCTGAGCGCCAAAGGTGAGATGAGTTCTGGAGGATGACTGAACCTGGTGTGGAGTGCCAACAAGGATTGCTTCGGCCTTTCCTCTGGTAATACATGGTTTGGCATTCTCTGTTGAACATGTCATTGATCAGTTTGGTTTCAGGGGCCTAAAGTGCAGTTTGTGTAAATGTAAATTTGCAATCTGAGGTATACAGGAAAAGGGACTGGAACCATCAGGGAAAATAAACAGATTTTATATTTAAATATGTAACCATATACTAACGCCCTGTTGTCAAAATAAAGTGCAGTTGTATAATTGTTTTGCATCTGTAGCAAACAGGGTGTCTGCCCGAAATGCCTGTGCATTAATACATCACGTGATCAGTGCAGGTCAATTCCCCGTTGACGATTGTAAAAAGTAGCACCTAGGCAAACATCCCCACGCTTTATTTTGTAACGGACATCCCTACAAGTCATCTGCTGGGAGGGGATGACCGCCAGTAGCACTCCGGCATTTCTCTTCCTTGTAGCTTGATAGTGCAGCCCTGCTGAGAACGCTGCGGTAATGCCGCATTCGCGTACTGTCGGAAATTTGAAGTTTCCGTTGGGTGTCCACGAACTGCTTCGAGTGAGAGATCTGAAGGTGGATTCTTTTAATGATCAGAATGTGGCGTTAAGTGGCCATACAACATAGGAGCGACAGCTCTTATCCATGCTTATTATTGTATTTCTCTATTGTTTCTTGTCGGCTCTCACACAGAACTTGAAAGTTAACTAAATTGCAGCAGATTGTGAAATCAAATATTAAAAACGTGAAATAACAGAGTAAAACCGAGCAAGGCAGCCAAACAGTAGGCTATACATATAATAACAATATTAGCATCCACTATTGTTTAAGCTACAGTTAACTTAGTCTTAATTAATGTCTACATCTAAAGAAAGTATTACATAAGCACATATTACGCAGTTAATATACGTATTCAGCTTAAGTACAATCTAAACACATCAGCATAGTAGCCCTTGATGTAGGCCTGACAAGAAGAAGAAAAACAAATCATATTACATGCTCTACTGTGCTGTCGTGCCACCGTAGGAACAGTTACATAAATAGGCTCGGATAACAGAAACAACGCGAGTGTTAGGATTTCGAAGCTTATGTCGCGCACCTGAAGGCAGCATAAGCCTGCCCCTCCGAGCAGCAGTCAGTCGCATGTTTACTTGCTTTGTCAGCGGTGTCCCCGCAGCACACATCTCGTGCTCCTCACCTGCTGCTGATCAAAACCTTGGACTTTCCCCTCAAAGAGTGACTGATCGCGTCGTCCCGGCTCCTTATCGCCAGTTTCCGCTCTCGCAACGCTTGTTTGCGGCGAGGCCAGCAGCGTCTTGCGGACCTTGATCGGGGGCACATCGGGTTCACCGATTTCTTTTCCTCTTTTCCCCTTCCTCTAGCTAGCGGAAAGATGACGTTAAAATCCAATAAAAACGAACCCGCCGTCATACTGGAGTCGGTGAGCAGCGTCCGGACAGCCCTCTCTGATCTGTACCTGGAGCAGCTCCTTCAAAACAAACCAAAGTCTGACAAGGTACGGTGTCGTTTTTTTTAACCTTTTTATTCATTTAATTTGACCCCCAGATGTTGGTGTACATGTTTGCTTCCGGAAAGCAGAGATGGCACACATGGCCGTTGTTTGTTCCTCGACAAGATCTCTAAAAAATAGACCGAGTCTATAGAAACAATGAACTGTACATGTAGATCTTTCTCTCTCTTTTTTAAAAAAAATCAGCAGTGTGTGTGTGTGTGTGTGTGTGTTGTCATCCACTGCATTGCTCAGCGGTGCTCAGTCAGCTGTAGCCGGATCCAAGTAGACTTTACATCGGCAGTTTCACTTCCACCCACAACTACGTATGGAAATCACCTGATTAATTTTGGGGAAACGAGCCATTATCACATGCCATCCCTCTATCTCTCTGTGATCACATTACCACGAGCCTGTGAACTCCGCCTGCAGCTACAAGTGCTGCTGCTGAACGGGAGTGAGCTGAGGGTTGTTTACTGCAACACACTATACCCAGCTTGGCTTCTAAGACATACTTGTTTTCCAAGTTAAAGCCAGATTATGTTGCGAAACCGCCTTGCCTTTAAAGCTGGGCAACATGTGAGACCACAATGTACTTGATAGTGTTGCAACTTCTTTTTTTTTTTTAAGTGACTGATGACCTCAAGGCATCAATTTAGCAGCCAGTGATGCTTTCAGGGAACACTTTGTCCTAAACCGCTTCTCTGAATGTGAAAAGTCAGCAGTCGGCTACCGAGGGGAAACGGAGAACAGGAGGAAACTCCTTTCCTGACATCAGCAGTTTGAGGTTCAACGGCCTTGAGTTTGCAATCTTGGCGACGTGTTCTTCTGCTCAATGCCGATATGTGAAATCAGTGTCTTTTTTTTTATAAGCGGGGCCACGTGGTCCATTTATCTCTCAGTGCAGAGACACTGCAGTGTGTGTGTGTGTGTGTGTGTGATGCTCATATTGTGAGTATCCGACTGGTTCACTGAACCGAATGGACGGGCTGTTTTGTTCTGTGCGTGTTTCCGGCTCAGGAGTGTTCTTCTGCCTTTTTTAAACGGGGTTCCAGACTCACTGTTCACACCCTTCATAAACAAGTCATTCATGTCAATTCCAGGGCAGTTGCATAACTTGTTGTTTTAGCCACACTTCTCCTTGTCACTATGGGACACAAACAAGTTTACGCAAGTCAGGCTCCACGTCTTGACTGTCCCTCCCGGCTATTTCTGTACAATCTATCCAACATTCTTCTGGTTCTCATGTAGGTCAAGCGTTGATCTCCTACTGTATGCCTTCGAGAGATCAATACGCCTTTGCCTTTCGGGCCGCAGACCCCGCCCTGAGTCCCGTGATTAATAAATACTACTTCTCGGCTGGAAGAGACGAGTCGTCTCCCGAGAGAGGAGAGATGAGAAAGAGGCGTATCGTTTTATAACGCAATCAGTCGTATTGGATCAGGGGGCCGCGAGGAGAAAAGCAGGCCGAACAATAAGGTCCAGACCTTCACAGTGTGTTATCTTCTCCAGAGATTGGCTTTTTTTCCTCAATGCGCCCTCTGTTTGATCTATTTCACTTAGAGCCCAGCGAGATGGGCACTCTGCTCTTCCCTCAATGCATTTTGTATTTATTTATTTGGCTTTCACTCGGCTGTTTGTTTCCCCTGTTGCTTCTCCACGCCCCGATGCGGTCATTCAAGTTCCTGTGAGGGCCTCCGGACCCTGGTTGGAGGAACGCATGTTGACCGTGATTGCAACACAATGGGACAAAGCCGATGAATACCTTTTTTTTTATTTGTATTACTTCACACTCTGATCGTGCGAGTGATAGAGCTGACTATTTCATTGTTGAAATCCTCACGAGACGCATTTAATTAAAAGTGCCTTTCGGTGCCAATCTGAAGCGTATCACTTGGGGATGTCGGCATTCAGTGGTACGCTGAATCTATTGCCTTCTGTATGCGATAGGCCTAATTTTCAGATAGGTTGAGTTGTTTTGTGCTAAAGCCTTTAGATTGACTCTTTGTCAGTTTCCTTCCTGCTCAGTCAGGGTCAGTACTTTGTTGGAAAGGAAATAAAGTCTCCTGCTCTGTGCCTTGGGGCAAACTACCTGCTAATTGTGAATGTAAGTTGAGCATTTATCCCTTCCTACATAATAGCCTCTCTAAATTGGGGGGAAAAACAACAATTAATGTTAGTATTTCAATTTCTGGTACTTTTTTACACACTTTCATCAAGTGAATTTACTCTAGTCGTAAGATCTGTGATACGTGGTTCCAAAAAATAACTATACTATTGTCTGTGGAGCAGGTTTGAACCAAAAATTCAGTTTTAATATCCTGGAATAGGAACAACAAGTAAGAGACATTTGGAGTTCAGAGATGTAAATCAGCCTGTGTTGTTTCAGGATAGATTTGTTTGTGTGGATTGTAACTGTAACAAGATTGCTGTAACATAGACTCCTTTCCTCAGTGGATGTAATTTCATCGGTTCACAATTGGACGCCGTCCAAATCCTCCCTCTCGGTACGGCACAGTCCTGGCGCATGACGGCACGAGGCCGGTAAATAACTATCGCGTTGCACAAGAAAACATAACAACAACTGCGTGGCTCTTATGACTCCTGCACCCAGTCCAGGACTGTTCACTCAACGAAGACCACGTTTTATTAAGATGAATGAAACAAGTAAGAAGGAATAAACATGCGGTAGAAAATCCTCCCTGTGCACCACACCAAGCTGCTGTTGTAGCATGCAGCATTTTATTTTAAGACTGAGGTTAAAGGCGAGGAGGAATGTGATAACGATATTTATTGGTTTATTGCAGTGCTGATGCTGGAAGATAGATAATGTCTTTATTGTTTTATTTTTTTGCTGATGTGTCATTTCCATGCACAACATGTCTCTTGGCTGACGGTGATATAAACTAGAGACCACCTTTGTTGACACAATGGAAGTGGGATGGACATTTTCTGGGGATTTCCTGCTTTTGAACTCATCTTTGCGTAAAAGCACAGCGTGACTCCACAAAGTCAGCCTTCTTTTTGATTTCCATACCAAGCAAGACGTTTTCCTCCTTACATTAATGCTGCTCTTTGGCATGGTCACCTGATGAGACTGGTGGTATCCATGACCACATGAACCAGGTGGACCAGATCACTGGACGCGGCTAATGAGGTGTGATTACGCCGGGTTAATTTTCAACCTCGAACATATGTTGAAACTGCAAATGAAACACGGCTGTTGGCACACATTAGCAAAAAAAAAGTTCCACTGCAGTTATCGGAGATACCAGCGTGATAATGATCAGATCGGTCCGCTGGAACTGACTAAAGGTTGAGTTCAATTATTTAACTGGTTTACATGTTGTTTGTTTCATTTTAAGCAAAGTTGATTTAATTCAGTATGACATGAAACAAGAAATGTTATATCCTTTTTCTTCTTTTTCTTCTTTTTCTTCAGGCTGCTATGCAAACCTACGAGAACAAGGGGGCGGACGTGTCCACCAACGGTAGCACTGGACACATGAATGGCACAGCACTGACCAGGATGAAAGAAGTAGAATTTGAAAAGAACCCCTCAGAGCCAATGGTGTGCTATATGCCCCTACACACACATTTAAACATTTTGTATATTTGTGTTGCCGATTCCTCCTCATTGACGGTGGTCTTTGTCTGCAGGGAGTCACTCTGAAGCTGAACGACAAACAAAGGTGCACTGTGGCCAGAATATTGCACGGGGGCATGATCCACAGACAAGGTAATTAATCGTGTGTGTGTGTGTGTGTGTGTGTGTGTGTGTGTGTGATCTACCCAAAAGGTCAATAGTTGTTCCATGCAAATCTGTCTTAGCATCTGTATGATCATTATCAGTATATCTCAGGCCACACAAGCCGACTATTCAGGGTTTAACATATTTTTTGTTTACGTATGATTTAAGATTCGGACTGCCACTCACTTTTTTATTCAGTAAAAAAAAAAGGAATTTCTACTGCAATCACAGCCGTTGTGGCACAAGGCTTTCCTCGTCTTCAGTTTATCTCTCAGGAGAATAGATGTTTCCTCAGGAGCTGCTGACACATATTAGGACCACAATGCAGCGAACAGAAAACTGAGCGGGAACACAGAAGATCATAGTCAAAGTTACTGAACTTCCTCTGGTTTCTGCCTCTCTGCAGGCTCTTTACATGAAGGGGACGAAATAGCAGAAATCAATGGGAAAAGTGTGACAAACCAAACTGTAGATCAGCTACAAAAGATCCTGGTAAGTTCATATCTCATTATTTTCATTTTGGCACTAAAGTCATTGCAAATGTAATTAATGCATTTATACAACTCGATGTGAGGTAACCCTTATGAGTTCACTCGCAGAAAGAAACCAATGGAGTAGTCACAATGAAGATCGTTCCCAACCTGCCGAGCCGATCCCGAGTCTGTGAGGTAATACCATGACCTGTGGAACATACATTTACCTTTTGGTCTTGTGGTTGGTTATGTCTTTCGTATTTGTCGTCTCCAAACTGTAATTCTGCATGAGTTAACCAAGAAAATGAGCCCAACAGTCAAATCCAATGATGATCTACAAAGACGAGTTTGATTCTGCTTTTCCTCTCCAAGTTACTTCTTAAAAGGATTCTGTTCTTTGTTAGGTGAATCTCCTGTTAGTCAGTGAGCAGCCCAGGTGACTATAAAATAAGTTTAACCTTGAAGAGCATCACTCACATTAGTTGTGCTAGTTTGACTTGAACCACTTTGGTGTTTCATTCTGCCATCTACTGGCCACATCACATCACCCCCCCTCCCCAACTCCCCCCTCCCCCCCAGCGGCCATTTCTGTGCACGAAGGAGTTGCTGCTGGCTTGATTTAACAACATATAACAATTGTATGTTGCGTAATAAAATAATTGTAAATGGCTTTAATTAAATGACTGCAAAGAATACATTGCATTCTGTGATGTTACTCTGGTCTTAATACAGTTTATCACTGCATTAAGTTTCAACTGTGGTCAGTGATGGCAGTCTACTTCAACGTTTATAGTCCTTTTAATTAATATGTAGGCGTAGTTAATACACTTCTGAATTCTTTAATGCTCAAAGAGCATCATTTTTGGTGACCCAACCCACTCCAGTATACCCACTATTTGTACATAATAGGTGTATTGACTTTTTCTGTGTACAACTGTCACTGGAATAACTTGGGGAAACCACAAATGTTCATGAACTCTACTAACAATAGTAATATTTTACCCTGAGGAGAATGTACATGAGTTCCTGTTGTGATCTTGAATAGTTGAGGACGGTTTTGTACATAAACGTGTCACTCTCTCTGTTTCTATCTCTCTCTCTCTCTCTCTCTGTCGCTCTCTCAAAAAATAAGTAACCTCAGCAAGAGTTGGTATTCTAATCTGGAGTCCGAACACGCTTGTATGCAACTACTCATTTCTGAGCAGCTTTACAATTGGATGTTGAAAGGTTGTGAAGAAATGTAGCTTCCGCTTATTTTAATGTATGTTTTCTATCAATATAATGGATGATTTGATAAATTAGACCTCAGGCCTGGAACCGGGAGTAAATAGTTAATTTTCACAATATGTATTGCGCTGTCCCAAGATCACATCATGAACATGTGAATTCTGTTAAAGGGTGGATTTTCCAATTAACCATAGCAGAATCTAAATGTATGTGTTAGAAAGTCCCAGTATGAATATTTATTTCAACCTATGTATAACTGCTGTAGGTGTTTTAAAGTCTGATTCATACATGCTCATACAGTTTGGCCCTCATTACAACACAATGGGTGTATCATGTACGCTGTTAAAGGCTTCTGTTACATAGAGACATTAAAGAAAATTGATTGGAAGCATAAACTTGAAATGTCCCTCTACTACATTGAAGAAAAACAAAATGTTGAATATTAAATTTCAAGCTTTGCATGAGCTTACTTAAAACCCTCAGTGTAAATAGTGACTGTCTGACATTGCAAAACATCTTCTTCTTTCAGCAACTACTCATGAAAATAAATGGCAAGCTCAGTAAGCGTCTGGTACAGCAGTATATCATTTGTGACAAATATCACAACAGATTAAATAAAAACTGGAGACAGTTTCTTCATAGAGCTCAGAGAAACTGTTTCTTTTGTGTTTCATAGTCAAACAGTTAGTTGAAAGACATTTTTTGTTTGAGTTCAGCGATAATAAATACTTAGATATCAGGGACTATTTTCACAGCTGACGTAGATGATGGGAGATTGAACACATTAATACGATCTGCAGATGTATCATTATTGTTCAGTATCACCAAATACACAGTGCAAATGTCCATGAGCTCCCTCTCCGCCTCCATAACCCACATGTACTCTTCTATATCTATAGATGTACATGAGGGCCCAGTTTGACTATGACCCCACCAAGGATGACCTCATCCCGTGCAAAGAGGCGGGTCTTAAGTTTCAAACTGCTGACATCATTCAGATTATCAACAAGCAGGATCCAAACTGGTGGCAGGGCAGAGTGGAAAGCGGCGTCGCCGACTTCGCTGGACTGATTCCCTCCCCGGAGCTCCAGGAATGGTAAACGTCTGTGACGACCAATCCTGCACTATGAAGCCACACTTGCCGTGACAACGCCAGAGATTGACGTGATATTATGAACCACGTCGGGCACGCACCCTGAGCAAAGGTGATCCAATCTTAACCTTCATCTCTTTTTCACACTGCAAGGAGGGTGGCAAGTAAAAGCAAGGCCAGAGAGGGCAGTCAGTCCTGCAGCCCCTTTGGAAAGAAAAAGAAGTGCAAAGACAAGTACCTGGCTAAACACAGCTCCAGTGAGTGGATCACTACAATCATGCTTCTTGGACATTTTCTTTGACCTCAGTTTTGTGTAGGTTTGTCTAAAACAAAATCCCTTCTGTTGCAGTTTTTGACCAGCTGGATGTGATTTCTTACGAGGAGGTTGTTCGGCTCCCTGCTTTTAAAAGGAAAACGCTGGTGCTTATTGGTAAGCTCACATCATATCACTCAAGAGGGCTTTCAAACTCCTTTGGTCAGTCATTTCTGATGCACACGTTGGCTCCAACATGTACAGAACTCGAATGAAACCTCAGTGTGAAGATAGTGTCTCTGCAACCAACGATTCAGACATGGAGATTAATGTTTGATTGAAATGTCCTGGGAAATTAAAACAGAAATATGTGTTTCTTTTAGGTGCACCTGGCGTAGGAAGAAGCCATATCAAAAATGCACTATTGACCAAATACCCTGAGAAGTTTTCCTACCCTGCACCTCGTGAGTAGACCACCAGACGGTTATGCTTTTTCGTTCTTTCACTAGAATATGCAAGTTTGATGACGTGTCCCTTTTGCTAAGTCTTAAACTTTCTACACAGACACCAGCAGACCCCAACGGAAGGAGGAG
Source organism: Taurulus bubalis (assembly GCF_910589615.1). NCBI lineage: Eukaryota > Metazoa > Chordata > Actinopteri > Perciformes > Cottidae > Taurulus > Taurulus bubalis. The sequence continues at coordinate 38,946,498 of NC_136590.1, read as the reverse complement.
GAGAATGGACAGGAATATTATTTCATCTCCAATGAAGCCATGACCAAGTGCATCTCTGGGAATGAGCTGCTGGAGTATGGCAGCTTCCAGGGATATATGTTCGGTACCAAAACTGAGACCATCCAGGAGATCCACGGGCAAGAAAAAATCGCTCTGCTGGATATAGAACCACAGGTTGGCATTCACTGGTTCTAGGGGGATAGTTGAGGGAAATTGTGCTATTAATTCAACATCGCCCAGAGTCAAGTGAAGTCAAAGGACGTCTTTTCATGCCTGTTTGCAAGTATTTAAAATTGTGCGATTAACCTGCGTCAAGCATCAGCTCTTTTTCTGCTGCGCTGGCTGCTTGTAGGTTAATAGGGAGAGGAACATTTGAACTATGCGATCCTATGTCTTTTATTTCAATAATGAATCTGTGAATAAGCAATATAAATGTATTAATTAAAATGTGTTGGTAAATTAGACCTACTACCTTTCTTAAGAGAAGTAAAAGGTATACCAAACACAAAAATGACCCTCAATATGTGTTGGATGCAAACACATTTAAATAATGTAGGTGTTTACAAGCGGTTTCCATGTAGTTAATCAGTTTAACAAAATTCTTCTTTTTCTTTCACATTTGAATGCAGACCTTGAAAGTCTTGCGGACTGCTGACTTTGCGCCTCTGGTGGTGTTCATCGCTCCGACCAACACAGCCGTCCAGGTGCTACATCTTTATCCGAGTACACCCAAGTGACAGCAAACTCCTCCACCGACCGCTTAACCCTTCTCTGTCTTGTCTCCTAGACGGAAAACCTGCTGATGATCCAGAAAGAGTCGGACGCCATTCTCACCACATACAGACATTTCTTTGACTTGGTTCTCATCAACAACGACGTGGATGAAAGCGTGAAGGGTGTGGAGGAGGCCATGGAGCGTGCCACCTCCACCCCCCAGTGGGTGCCTGTATCCTGGGTGTACTGACAGATGTCGGGCACTAGTATAAAACCTTTCTGTTTTATAAACAAAGCAGTGCAATATCACTCCTTACACGAGAACGAGTTAGTGACGTCCCAGGTGTGTATGGGTGTGCTTTTGGTTCCTGTTAATTGTCACTGAGATTTATTTGCACAAATGCATCCGAAAAAAAAAAAAGAAAAGGAAAAAAAAGCAATATGTAGAAAGGTTTATTTTAGAAAGTTGAGGACCTCACCAGGGATGTTTTGTTTGGGTGTTGTAACATCTGTGCTTCAGGATTTTGAGGGTCTTAGGGATAGTTTTGGTGCCGAACGCCTTTGTGATTGTTGGAATGTGAGCAAATGCAAAATAGGACCACAACTGTGAATGAAATCCTCCCTTTTTAAATGACAGGATTTTATCTTCTTTTTTTCCTGTTCTCATTAGATTGTGCCATGAAATTGAGATTCTAGAACCGTTTGTTCCTACAGTGAGTGTAACTCTATACAACCACAATATCTTCTAATCCAAACCTTTCAGTCAGCCATTGACAACATCTCATCTCGTCCACATTGTATATCTCACGGGGTACTGTAAAGGCACTTTTAAACAAAAAATAAATTAATAAACCGCTCTATTGCAACTGCTTCTCTGCCTGTGTTTCATGTGGAAACCTGTTGTCCAGAGCCCTTCGGGAAAACAATGGCAGTTTTATGTCAGCGGGGAATCTCCAAAGGGCGCAAAGATTCTTTCAACTAGATCCACATAAAGCAGGAAAAACACACGGCAGTGTCAATCATGGGCAAAACCACTGCAATATAGAAAGGTTGATATCCATCCTATTTTATAATTTGGGGTTTGAAGACGTCACGGCTCAAAGCTTTGATTAATTATAGATCAAGACTTGTGTATCAGCTGTACGATATGCCTCCCACACATTTCAATTCTCTGCTCATCCACAGTGTGGGAGAAGTAGTTACAGGTTATACATGACAATGAATTTGTTCACAGCTTCTATCCAGAACACCATTGCACAGTTTCCTGGTTGCGTTGTCAAAATTGTCTACCTTAATAAAATCAAAATATATCATGTGAAAAATATAATTTTGTGTTCGAGTCATTCTCTCATCTCAAGTGCACATATTTATGACTTTTTTATATTTGTGTTGAAACCTTGGACCTGGCTGCGTACAGATGTGTGTAATTCTTCTCAAATTGGATTATTAATATAATTTGCTTTTTCTATATATATTCCAGCCTGAAGGTCGGAAAAAAAGGATCACGATGAACACAAAATATTGATATGAGCTCCATAATATAAATATACTTCCACATCAATCTTTTAGAGCCGTGAGCAATAAGACAAACTGTCCTATAGCACCACCATGTGGGTCCTACCAAGTTATCACCCTGTACAATATTGAACCTACATCCTTCTTTTTTTTTTACATCCTTTTTTGGGACTATATATATATATATATATATATATATATATATATATATATATATATATATATATATGCCACCACAGAAAAAGACTGGTTACTTAATCCTAAATCACAGAAATTGCCACTAAATGCTTTTTTTGCGAGAACAGATGAAGATACTTTTATCAAATTCTTCATTTCAGTGCTGCTCCTTTATAACAGCCCGATATGTGACTCAATATGATCCAATTTACTAACTTTATCAATAATGTACAAATACATCCACAGGAACACTCACTGTATAAGAGGAGAGTTTAATAATGCAAATATTAAAACCAAACAGGAGACTCTACTTTACACTAAACATGAAAGAAGAAACTATTACAGTCAACTAAGTGTATATACAGAAACAACAACAACAATTTAATTGAATGGAAATTTAATTCACACAAACAAATTAACAAACATGAATTAACATGTGTCTGTGTGTCCTTATAGGCTGAAACACCTGTTTCCAAACAAGGCTAAAACAAATATTATCGGCCATCATATAATATATACAGTATATATAACAGAAAGTTAGTGAGGCTATTATTCATCTAATAAGGAAACAATAAATATATGTATTCTTGGGTCCCAGGCAGCAGGAAGAGACCCCATGGCCAGAATATATGCCTTCAGAGACTCCATCCTTCACATTATTGATATCAGACTCATACAATTTACAGCAGCTCACTGGTTGTAATGCCTTCAATAACAATGAAACCTTGTTCTTCAAACAAAAGGTTGGTTAAAAAAAGAAAATGCTTTCAGGTGGGTTTATTCCCACTAAATCCCCATCCCCATTTACTACGAGACAATCAGACACCTAGTGCGAAGCTCGCCACGCCCCCTTTCGAGGAACGCCATTTTGTTGACATACAGACTTTCAGTCCAAATAAGCTCCTTTACTACTTTAAACACCAACGCGCCACCGTGACATGCCGCTCATATAAAGACGCAATGTGCACACAGTCCCGATAACAGCGCCTATAGCTCCAACTGCGCGCGCCCGGGCCCGATAAAACGGCGCGTCCGAAGTCTCCGGGTCACCCATTTCGGCTTGAAAACTCGCCTCGATTGACGTCACCGAGCCATCTTTGCCCACCTTAATCCGGGCGTCTGTTTATTAGACCTTCATTACTACACGGACCCCCTGGCAGTTCCGGGCTCCAGCTCAGCCTACAGGTGCCGTAGAAATAGGAAGAAGAAGAAGAAGAACGGGGCTTCTTTTTTTGTGGTAACAACGAAGGAGGCATCTCTCAGCGGCAGGAACAAGCCAGTGCTCCTCCTCGGCTATATAGGCAGGGAAACGCCACAATAAGCAACCAAAGGGTGCCAGAGGGTAGAGAGGAGCGCAGAAGGCAATCCACATCCATCTGCCAGCCGCTTAGTCCGCGATAACATTTCCAGTCCGGATTTCAGCACAGCTGTCCAGCCAACACTACCAGGAAAATGTGAGTACGCCGTCGTTTTAAAAAGCTCTTATTTGAAATCCTGATTTATTAATGAATTCCCAATTCCGTCCCCGCGACTGGTGTTTGGCAGGCTCTCTGGGATTAATGGTGTCTGAATGGTCTCCTGTGTGTCTTTGGCATGAAATGGTCGGGTTATTGCACTGGACTCGCGTTAGTCCGTGTTGCATTAATATACACTGCTGTTGAATCTCATTGTACTGCTTTTATTTATTTCGTGTCATCCGATCCTGTGTGGAGGCGAACGCGTCGGCCTAACCTTGGAGCAGATGGAGGGTGTATCGGCTCAAAACACATTATTAGCCTTCCTTATTTTGTATTTATTTGAGCATTACACGGTAAACGAGCTCCGTGTTTTATCACGAGCCTCTTTTATTTAATCGTCTGGAGGCTCTTTTCTTTTCTCTTTTTTCCCAGTTTTTTTTATATTTATATACCAGAGCCAGCACGCACGCATCTTTTCCAGTTCGGACTGGTTTTGATTTTTTTGAAAAGGACACCGTCTGTGTGCGTGATATCCCACGGGCTAATTAAAACCACACGGAGAAAAGAAAACATCGCGTACAATAAAAAGGCTTTTTTCTGTTGTCCTTTCTGAACATATACAGGCCTTCATTTGTGTGTGTGCGTGTGTGTGTGCGCGCGCGTGTCTCTGAACCACAGGTGACGGCGACGCTTCCTCGAGCAACAGCAAGGACACGATGTTGAACATACAGCGCGTCGACATTATTCGACGGACACTCCGCGGACCTTTATATAGACGATGGTATTATTAGCTCTGAAGGAGGCTTATAGGCCTAGTCGACGTGATATTTGCAACCCAAAGCGGTGTGTGTGTGAGGGGGTGGGGGGTAGCCTCCTACTGTATGTCGTCAATTGTCGTGCGAGGGCGGACAGTCACACATCTCGACATATTACTGGCTGTTTGGGACTTAAGGACACATTCACCTTAACGTGTCTCCCTTCCTTTGACCTCATGTGTCCCTCTCGTTTTTGACTGCACATGACAGATCAAAAATGTTTTCTATTAATAAATATATATATATATATATATATATATATATATATATATATATATATATATATATATATATATATATATATATATATATAAGGGTAAAAAATATCTATGGCAACCTCGTATGTCGGTTTCCTTTTATTTTTTGTGTGCAAAGCAGGCAGTTAACACGTTGGTGCCAACAACACACGACATGACATTGAACCGACGCGTCCGGTTACACTGCCTGTGTGGCTGTAAGTTACGTTTGTCTCCAACGTTTGGTGACATTTGATCATCCATAGTGATTCCCCCTCCTTCATAAGGAGCCTCCCCGCCGCCGATGAGCGGTAGGCTGCCACTGTATTTACAGGCCCCGGTCGTGCGCGTCGTGAAACGTGATGTCTTGACAGGACACCGTGTCTGTGTATAGGGGTCCAAAAAAAAAAAAAATGGAAATCAGTGAGCACTGTGGGTCGGGCTCTTCCAGTTCAGTAGCATCAGACAGAATGGGGTAGTGAGGCTGGGAGCTGACCGTTTTCTTTTCGTTTTTTTGTGGTCTGGGCTGCTGTGGCGCTGTCCAGTGCTGAAATGTCGCTCTCCAGTGCTCAAAGTCAGACAGCCTGCTTTTTCATGACAGTGACGAAAAAATAAAACACAAATCTATGAATGCTAAAATAAATTAGTAGCCTAGTCGTCAGTTTAAATCAAATGTAAAATTGGGTTTTATTTATACTTTTAGGACACATAGGGATACAATGCCCCACAATGTCACAGGAGTCCTCTTTGGAAACCACATGACTATTTTTTGTTTTATTACCCGTGTCTTTAAAGAGGGTTGAATATATTACGCTTGCATGGCAAATCTGACGTTATCAGTGGACTCCAGCGTGTTAGGTTAGCTGCCTTTAACAGATCAAAGGGCTTATTTTGGTTGAATGTGCGATGTTTGATTGAAACGCAAATTCCTGTTTATTTCTGTTCCATTGTCCCCCTTATTATTGTCTTGGAATAGGGTGAAACTGATGTATGTGCTCTCTTTATCCACATACAACAGGGATTTTGAGACAGTGAGATGGGTTCACTGTATTACATTCACCACACACATCTCTTGACTGTAACACTGAAAGCCAATAAATCCATGAGTACACACGGGGTGATGTTACGAACCCATGTGCCGTAGTCAGTGGCGCAAATTTCAGTGTACCATTTCCAATTAAAAGGGAAGATTGTGCACCAAAATGGGCCATTGGACACAGTCACCCCACCTGTGTTTGTGTGTGTGTGCGTGTGTGTGTGTGTGGAGCTTCCAATCTGCCGGGTGGAGGCTGGTGAGAAATCGTGCGTCTGCACCAGCAACTCTTCCTGGTTGGTTTCTTTGGGCCAGTGCAAAAGGGACGATGCCGTGAATCTCAGAACACATTACACCTCTGTGGTGATACTCGTGCTGGCAAGGGAAAAGAAGCGTACATAGATGTTATATTAATATTGGACATGCACAATTCTTTACTCGGGCACAGCTCTTGATTCGTATGCATGCTGCCATTGGAGAAGGATAATCACTCTAGTCTCAAGAAACAAAAACAATACATGTTATTTGTATGAAACGCATAATACTAATTCATCATTATTTATAATCACAGGTGGCCCTGAGGGGGTTTATATTGTCAGTATCTATTAGGACACCACCAGCACCAGCAGGCCAACTATCCAAAAGGATTTCTTGTTGTTAGAGGATTAGTGATGTGTGAGCGCGTAAAGGTGACCTTTATACAGAGTTTTTTATTCCTCACACGGGTAGAGCAGCTGAGTTACAACCGAGGGAGCTTGTCAGAAGATACTACAGCCTGAGTCAATGTCACGCTCTAATTTTAGAGACAGCTTCCCTGTGTAATCATATTGATTGATTGGTTCTCTGCATTGATAGATGGCAATAAAGCATGCTAATTAAGCATGCAGGGCTACTCAACACTACATGCAATATTTAAGTCTTTTAAGCCTCTTGAGCATTACCGTGTTTGCTTTTTATTAATGCATCTGCTGCGATATCAGGTTACAGAATGTTTAAGATGTAATGTCCAGACTATGTTAAGACTTTTAATGGGCACATATTATTATCAAAGGTAAACTGCTATCAGTTGGTTGAGGGGATCATATCTCATTTAATATTGTTTGCGACAGGCTTGTTGTTCCTTTTGTAATTATTGTTCATCAATCATACTGTTTTTGTGCCTGATTTGTGAGGTTGTTGTGCCTGCTGTCCGTTCTGCAGTTCAGTGATGACATGCAGAGTTAGATTTTCACTCAAGGGGAGTCTTTATACATCCGATTAAACGGCATTCAACGTTCCTTTAATGTTATAAAAGAATAGCTTTTAGAATAAAGAGAATAATGCCTTATTGGTGAATCTGAAATATTTTGGAAATTCTGTTTAGCCCTGTAGGTTGTGGCTCAGCTGTTACTTGATGTTGTGCTCTATGTTTCTGATCGGATGAGGTGCCTTCATGAGACATGGAGTTAGTCTGTGTTTTTTTTATTCTGTGCACCCCTGAAGCTGTCACTCAATTTAGGTTTTTCGTCATCTGTCATGTAACATTTAGGACAGCAGGAGCTCGATAGAACGGGTTTAGTGACTCCGTTTTGGTTGAAATGTTAAACTAACATTCGTACATTGCCATATATACTTTGAACATTTCGGGTGTATTTGTTTCTTCTGCTGCAAAGAATAGAGGTACAAGTATGTTTTGTGTTAACACGAAGGCCAAGACATGTTTTTCATGGATTTTTCACTTTCCACTGGTAGTGGAGACTCTCATTCAAACTGCCTGTCTCTCCTCGAGGTCATTATTGATGCAAAGTGCCTCCAAAAGAATGGGACCATGTAGGTCACAGTACAGCATGACATGACAAATCCCACACTTGGCATTTGCAAAACCTCATTAGTTGATTCTCTTTGCGATAGGAGATAATTATCCAGCCTTTTTGGAACACAGTAAATCACATACTACAAGTTTGAGTCTGATTCTAGCTTGAATCTCAAAACCATCATACAAAGGGTCAATTTTGCTTTTCTTTTCATACACTAGCAGTGTCTTCATGACGTTGCATTATCTGTTCGCTCTCAGCACTGCTCAAAACTCCACAATCTGTGAGTGAATATAATAAGTGAGGGAATTAACAACAACAAATGATCCTCCAAATAATACATTTGTCAGCATCCCACATGAGATATTTGTCTTCCTAAGAAGTGTATGATTACAGATATACACCAGAGGGGCACTCTGAGAGCGCAGATGTCAGCCAAGGCCAAAAAGGTCATATCTCAAAATTAAAGTAAAAAAATATATCATGTATCCGCCCCCGTAATTTACATCCTTCCACCAATTGTCATGTAAATCGGGCCAGTAGTTTTTACATAATGCTGCTGACAAACAATCAGATTTTCTGGGGAATTTGAGTTAGACAGAGCTTGCTATTTTCTTTTTAGATAGCGTATCATATCATTTTTAACTATTGCCCAGCCCTGAGGAGGAGTGGGACATGGTACACATCTTTAATGATCATGGGGTATTAGTGTATGTGACATATTTAATCTGTATTATATTTGAATACTTTGAGTATAACGTTTGAGTTTACTCTAAATGTCTAACTGAGACTGTAGTTAGACACTTACTTAAAAGTTGCAACAATTAAAATGAATGTTCCTGGAATCACTTAGCCCATTAAACATTTTAATGTCTGATAGTATTCCTATTCTATACTTCCTGAACTATTAAATATATATGTATTCAAACCAAACTACTGTATTCGTGTAAAATTCTTTTGCAAATGGAGAATATAAACCCTGGGATGTTTTTATTATATGTATTTAGAATGGTTCTGTCGTGACGTTTTTTATTGTTACTATTATTATTTTCAAGGCTTTCTTAACTTTTTCTCAATGACTTGCTTTATATAACAACTGAACATTTGCATTTTTGTTTTTCATCACCAGGTCTGCCCCAGCTGGAGCCCCCGCAGATGCGAATCAGCCCCCCAACCTCACCAGCAACCGTCGTCTGCAGCAGACACAGGCACAAGTGGATGAGGTGGGTACCAGCTTCCCTGCAAAGCCAAAGTCGTGCTGTCGGGCTGAGACGTAGCCATTTTAGAATCATTCATTGGTCACGTGCTGGTAACTCAATCTTCTCAGCTTGCCAATTTGAAGTGGAAAAGCACAAATCATTGTTGGAGCTTTATATAAAGCTTGAATCCCGTGATTTGACACTGAACTTAATAAATGACTTTCAAACATCATCCTCATCTTTAACAGTTGCTCTGTCTTAATAGCTGGTCACACTACATAGCTCTGCGTGTCTTTCCCCAGGTGGTGGATATCATGCGTGTAAACGTGGATAAGGTTCTGGAGCGTGATCAGAAGCTGTCAGAACTGGACGATAGGGCTGACGCCCTGCAGGCTGGAGCCTCTCAGTTTGAGACCAGCGCTGCAAAACTGAAGAATAAATACTGGTGGAAGAATGCCAAGGTGAGGACATGCAGACGCGCCGACTTGAATAGCAAATACCTGCGTATGAAGGCCGCCTTAAACGTCCCTGTTTACGGACAAAGGAAGAACAAAAACACATGAATAACCATTCAGACGATTTTTGTGCTTTTAAGAATTTGGTTTACAAATGAAAAAAGATAATTACAAATCTTACTGCTTTTCTGATGACTTTTTTTCAAAAAATTTCCCTGACTACAGATGATGATTATCCTGGGTGTGATATGCGTGATTATCCTCATCGTCATTATTGGTAAGAACCTTTCTCACTTTTCTGCACACATATTTGTCATCGTTGTCTCAATGGACCTAATGAACGCTAAAACAGTCTACACACATACGCGGTGTGGTTCAAGTTCTTTTCTTTCCTTTTTTCCAGTGTACTTCAGCACCTAAGAAGAGTTGCTCCTACCCCAGTCTAATCCTTCCTTGCTACAGAAGAAAAACCCTCAAATTGATTACAAAATTAACCATGATAATTCATTTATTATATATATCTCCCAATTAGCCTCAATATATACCACCCCTAAACCTCCAGGGCCCCATGGCTCCCCCACTTCCACCACCTCGCCTCTGGACCCCTGTCAATATTTGTCCTGTGAGTGTGTGGCCCTGTCTCCTTTCTGGGTACTCTTGGCTTTTCTAACCTGCCATACTGAGAACCAAACTCTTGTGACGATGCAACAACAGAAAAGGAAGCAACAATTGGCGATAATTGTTACATAAGTGATATATATATATAGTTCTTTGTAGAGTTTTATTCTGATATATACTGTTTTGTAGGTGTGTGTGCGTGTATGTGCGTGTGTGTGTGTGTGTGTGTGTGTGTGTGTGCATTTTGTATTTTTTAATTTTTTGTATTAATTTTACGTATGCTTCAGCATTAACTACTGCCTATTAATCAAAGTGTGTATCTTGCATGTTATCATCATCGTTCTGTCGCCCTGCTTACTCTCTCTTTTTGATGTATTTTTGCAAAGTGGAGTTATTCTCCATTTCACGATGGAACGACTTTCTGAGGTTCATCTGTGTTACTCGTGTCCACTAAGAAAGTCCAAAATAAGGCGGAGAACTAAAACTTGTACAAAAAAAGATGACGTCAAGTTACAAAGATTTGAGCTACTACACAGACAAAACTGCCCCTGAGGATGCCCCAGGTTACTCTTACCTCAGCTCCAAATTTCTATAACTTGATGCCATCAAGGAGTTCAAGTCTTGGCTTCTTTGCGGGCGTGTTAACGCTCACTCATGTTGATCAGACATTCAAATAATGCATGAATTGTGAAACTAATTCCTAGTAAATATCGTTTTCCAGCCCTCTTCATCGGATCCTCCCACTATCTGTTTCATTTCTCTTCCTCCATTTCACTCCTCTAACACCTTTCATCTTCAGCGCCCCAACACCTCTGTCTGTCAGCATGCTTGAACACCTCAATTTCTTCTGATAAGTTCTAAAACTGCCATAGTACCGTCGGACCAATGTCTGTAGATGTTTCTTTTTTATTTCAATATTACGTAGTGTCTTATTTCGAAAACATTCCTTCATTGCAGTCTAGTGCAATTGGTCTTACCGTAGCACATGTAAGTGTAAGTATCTTTAAAAAAAAAAGAAAATTCAAGCAATGAAACTTGTGTCGAAAACGTCGGTCATAAAAACCATAGTAGAAAAATAGTTAATAGCTGTAAGGGTACGTTTTGGATAGACAGGATTAGACTTTCAATCTGTCCAAATTATTTTCTTTTGTAATATAGGCGATGTTATCTTTACATTACACATAGGCTACAGTATACTGTGGAGATGTCATTAATGTCAAACTGTGGATATGGGCTTGAAAAAAAAAACTATTCTAATGCATAAAATGGGGCCGTTGCATAAATTGATGAATTTCCATAACGCAAAGGTTCATTCTTACTGGCCCGTTACCTACATAGACACTGAAAAGCCTTAGTCTCCAGTCACTTCTATTAGTTACCGTAGAATATTTCCAGTCAAACCTGCCCTCACACTTTTAGTCTGTGGCTGACTGCAGGAAAAAAAAAGAATCTGTTTAAAATGCACAAACAACCTTGTTTTTGATGGCGCTGTCTGGCTGGTCAATAGCCTGGCCAAAGGAGATCCTCATGCAGCGAAACCTCTCCACACGAAGAGCACATTAAAAAAAAAAGAGAGATAATTCCGCCTTATTTGCAAATCCAGGAACAGGGACAGATGCTAATGAGGACAATGTCAAATTCACAGTTGAGTTTTTTGGTCAGCAACTTTGTGGGTAGGCTCAGAAATGTACTGTCAAAGGCGACAAGAAGCGCGAGAAGCAATTATTCAAAAATAGTAGCGCTCCTAAGAAGAGTGTCTTTGCCAGCGCAGTGGTTCTGTCTCTGTGTTTCTCCCTCTAGTTAAGGCCTTTTTTCTTTTTTAAATATAATAGATTCTATTTTTATTATAGTATATTTTTGTGTGAAACAGACAGGTAAAGAGGAAGTGTGCAATCAGTACTATTTGCTGCCAACAGCGGTGAGCTCCTCTTTACCTCAGTCTGCTGTGTTTTTTGTAATTCAGCTCTGTGCGTTATACACTGCCAAGCAACAAGGGAGAGGCTTCTATTCTTATTGCGGATTTCTTTCATTGGTGCCCAAGCTGGTTTGGTCTTAAGACATTCTTTTACATGTTTCTGGCATCTTCTCCTGAGTGTACTACTTTTGGCTACTTTATGAGCAGGAGAGCAGGGCAATATGATGCACTGGTTGGGTGTTTTTCAGTCAAACTAAGGCCATGAGATGACATTGACCTTCAAATGAAATGTCCTTGATTTGAGACTATTTTACTTTCACCTATGGAAGTCTGCATTAATAAATGCTGAACAGGAAGCAACTCAACTAAACTAAACTAAAAATGCATCAAATTTTCTTATAGGAGGCTAGAAAGATAAAGACCACAAAGCCACTAACGATATTTCAAAACAAGTGTGTGTAAAGCCTTAGTAGCCTTGTCTCTTTTCAACATGACTTTTTATCTTCCCCACCAGCTGAGTAAACCAACTTGCCCCCGTCTGCTCAACCCACTGATTCAGAATCCTAGTGTGTGTGTGTGTGTGTGTGTCTGTGTGTGTCTCTGTGTCAGCGCAGGTGCATCAATGTGTGTGTGTGTGTGTGTGTGTGTGTGTGTGTGTGTGTGTGTGTGTGTGTGTGTGTATGTGTTAGAATAGCTCTGTCTCGGGAATATCCCCAGTTTATCCCGACAGATTAGGCCGCTTAAATCTCAGAGTGAGGGCACGTTGTTTCCTTGACCACTGGAGTACACAAGCAGACAGGTTACAGATCTGCCGGCCAGTTCTAATAAGGAAGGACCCAAACCTTAACAAACCCCCTCCTCCCCTTCCCACGTTTTCTTCCAAACAGAGTAAACTGCAGAAGATTACCAAAGACCAGATTTCCATGCTTATGCTGCCAATTGCCATCAAAAACAAGTGGAGAGAAACAGGTTATCTAAACTATCCAAGTATGTTTTAAATACCCGTACCCTATTTATCCACAGATGACAGGACCTTTTAACTATTGCACACTATATATAGTGTGTCAGTTTGGCTTGTGAGTGTGCCACTCTAACATATGCAAGTTGAACCAAAACACGAGGGCCGCAAGCTTCAAATCTCAAATACAGCCCGCTCCACCAGGCGCACCTGGGGCCGAAGGACCTCTTTAATCTGAAACGAGTTTCAAGACACAAGATCCTGTAACTAATAATAGCACAAGTCTTCTTTTTTTTGTCTCCATAGTGCTGCCAAGTTCTAAAATGAAAAGACATAAACGAACTATATGCTATCAAAAATAACCGAGAAAAACGTTATAAAAATCTGCATTGTTTGGTGTTGTAATATGGGGGTGTTTTGGGGGGTAGGGGGTCCTATATCCTCAGGTTTAAGGTATTAGTAATTTACCAAAATATATACGAGGACAAAACTATATAAGCAAAGTATAAAATTGGGTTTTTGGCAATAGAAAATCCTTATAGGGTTACAAATGTTAACCACACAGTGGGCTGAAGTGAAGTAACTCTACTGATTGGGGTAGGACTGCTGTGTTATCCATGAATCCGTAATCCATAAATCCGTTGTGAGTACTCAACCAATTTGGTCACAATGGTGAAAATGAAGTGAGTGCTCTCTCTTTTCTGTTGCTTTACTGTCTGTATGAAAAGGAGTGCGTATATATTTTAACACCGTGGCACTTTTTCTGTTGTGATTCAATCATTGTGGTGGGATGGGAACATGATTCGGTGGAGAATATTGTCTTATATGTCAACCTCACGAATTGTTCAGCGACCTCAATTTAAACGCTGTGTTCAAGTCATTTGGGGGTGCTCCGAAATGCAAGTTGCCATCACGGAAAACAATAAAGTGCGCAGACACTCTTCCAGGTTTGAAATATAACTTGTGAACTTGTGATTCAAACTTGGAAGGAAATAAGCAGAAATGAGAAAAGAGATCCAATCTTTCAACAAAGCGTTGCGTAATATGTTTTAGAGCAGGAAATGTTCCCCAACGTTTACCGTCACCCCCAAATGGGATGAATGCAGCAAGAGGAGGGAACCTTTTGAGTCTCTGAATGTTCTTTGGAAGGTTATAATAGTACAATATTCTACTTAATGTATGTTTTGATTTTCGGACCAAATATTGTGTTTTTCTTTTGCATCAATTTAGTAATAACTCCAGATGTCACTGAATTGTTTGTATGTAAGCACTGACGGGTAAAGGTAAAGGAAAGGGGAGGTTAATGGGGGGGAAAAGTATTTTTACCTTCAATTGTCCAGAATGCTTAGAATGATTCTACAGTTTACATCAGATTGCCGTTTGTATCTACAAGATCTATTTTTTGTTTAAATCTGTTTATTTTTTAGGAAAGATTTTGATTTCTCTTTGGGACTGGGGTTTCAGGGATGAAGGCCCATATTGCCTCTGGTCATCTGGCCTTACAGGAGGGACATGACTGGAGGATCATGGGCAATGTGCGCAGTTTGATCTTACGTTTTTTCTTTTTCTTTTACTTTGCTCTTCTTTATTGATAGATTTATTGTGCTGTCATTTGGTATGGGATTAGAAACTAAACGTAAAGAAAAAGGAGACTGAATGAAAAACCGAAGTACATAAAATAATTGTAGTGTAAATCTATCAATGTCTTATTATATTGATGAACATCATGAAATATATGTATATTGGAAAAACAGTATGACAACTTGTACTTTTGTGTGTGCTTCACGTGCTTTGTGGGTGTGCAACAATGGGCAGATGCAATTTTGACTGCAATTCTGGGACCTTATCTGACCTGTATCAATAAGCATAAATTTATTATCAATACAAAGATAGACCTCTTGCTTTAATTTATACTAATCACTTTAAAAAAGAAAATACATGGAGACCTGGAGCCATAAAAGGGCATATTTCTGCATCACAGTCACTACATGGCTGACCTCCACATCCAGCCTCCACCCAACGCACTCACAGGCCTCCCACTTTAGGTCCCTTCATGCAGAACAATGGAGCAGCGCTGGCTCATTCCCCCTCTAGTCTATTACTAGTAGGGTAATGGTGGCCGTGGCAGAGTAGTCACGTGACAGTAGCAGTAGAAAAAAAATAGAAAAGTGCAGTTGCTTGAGGGTTAGGAAGCCCATTTCCGTCAGAGAAAAGAAAAAAATAAGATGAAATTGTAGCTATGATAATACAAATATCCCCATGGTAAGTCAAAATGATGAGATAGAAAGTCGAAATTATGCAATAGTAAGTGCGCATGCGCTTCAGTGGAGCTGGCTCTTTTTCTTCCTTCCTATTCACAGGTCTCTTCATCCCCTCGCCGGTCTAACCATGCAAACGATGTGCGAAAGGTAGCAAATTACTGTTGACTTTGGTAAATGTTAGATGTTAGATATCATTATACAGTATTTTAATCAGTCCAAAGTTTTAGATAAACAAATAATAACATTGCTATAGCTGTTGCTTACCATTCACTTACTATTTCTCAAAGGACCTTCACATCAGACGCCACACAGCCCCTTAAGTTCTTCCGAGGAGGCAAATCATATTCAGTCATAAAGAGTGTATGACACAAATGCCATTACAGAGATAGGTGAACATTTTCCTGCAATACCTGCAAAAAAGTAATTTTAACACATATGTTGCAATAATATTTCACAGCCATTAAAATGTGGTAGGACCTAAAAATAAAGAGTCTTTTCCATCATTATGTCATGCCATTACACAATTCTCTGCACAGAGCATAGCCAATTACTTTCTTACACGTGGTAAGCATTTGCTTAGTACAATCCCACGTGAATTAGCAAGCAATTTAAGTATTTCATCTGTTGTAAAGCCACGTTTAAAGTAGTCCTCACAAATCATTTCTGTCAAATATAGGGTAACTTATGCCAAAGAGCTGCTTCTGACTGTTGAGGTTAAGTATCTCATAATTTCGACTTTTCTATCTCATAATTATGACTTTACATAATCACAGCTACATTGTCATCTTGTTTTCTTCTTTTACTGTCAGAAATGGACTTCCATACACGAGCAATGGTTACTAGTCTGTTGGAAATATAAGCCACCCGTAAGAGTCGCTTCCGGCCACTTTTATTTTGAAGGGCACCACCAGTCGGCTCCACAGGGCAGGAATCAGGTTGCATCCAGATATCCTACGTCCTGCTCCTATGTCCTGCATGTTTAGTTCCTAGTGAACACGTTTCATACACTCCCCGACATGTTTAGCTGGCTCTCCTAAACGCCAGTAAACGGCACGGTAAGGAGGGCTTGGACCCTAGTAGCGGCTGTCCGTGCTTGGTGTGCAGGGCATGGATTTAGAGGACAGCTGACACATGGCGTCGCTGCCATTTCCCTCGTGTTTCTTTCTTCAGTTGCTTGGTGAACGCAAAATGCCCCCCGGCTAACCGACTTGATTTACGACAGCTTACAAAATAATTACATCACTTGTCGGTCCACGTGACGTAACGTGAAGCTAAGCTGTGCGACTGGCTAATACTACCTGATACTAGAAGCCTAATGAGCTCTCGTCTCCACGACTAACGTGACTGGTATTTGGTCTGCTTGTGTCCCAGTGCTGTTCGCGGGGACAATGGTCTGCGAAGGGGAAGTATTATTATTAATATTATTAACGTTTAATAATGAAATTCCACGAGATTCAACCCGGGATACAGCAGCTTCGCCGCTCAATGCTGTAGTTCCCAGTGTTCGCCACCAGGTGTCACCGTGGAGCTGCACGCTGTGAGCCCGCTCACAGACGTCTGTGGAGGGCAAGATGTCCGCTAATTCACCGTAAATCTATAACGTCACGTAACGGACTACATGTGAACATTTAGAGTTGTCAACATTAAAAGTGTAGAGAAAGTGCTCCACCGTGTGGAAAACCAAGCATGAGTCTTTACTTTTTGTTTCAACACATTCAGATTCAGAAGTACTAGGACAACGAAATGCAGTTTAGTATCTGACCAGAAGTGCAAAAGACAGCAGTAAAAGTGCAGTGCAATGTGCTGGATAAATACAATATATACAATAGTAATACTTTACTATATACAATAATATATAGTAAAGTGAAAGTGTGTATAGTCATTGATATACCACCTTAATTGAGATTGTAGTTTAGTTGTTATTAGGTTGTTGGTATTCAACACTACTATACTGACTATTGTGTATGCAGTAAAAAGAGTGGGGGAGACTCTTTTTTTAAATGTATTTACAAGTAAAAGTACATCACTGCAACAGCAATTCCTTTTCTTTGAATTCTTTTTTTAGCCATTAGTCATCCTTATAGTTAACAAGTCACAATGACTGTGAGGATGTGCAAAATTTCCACTTGGCTTTTTCATATTCGTGTCTACTGCTGTTTTCCACTGTGAAAGCCTTTTTTACTTCCCCAGCTGTGCTATTGTCATTCCCACCCGTGCGCTCACTCACTGGCAGATGATGATGCGTCTCCTGAGCGTTTGCCGTGAAAAGGTGAAGGAAGGCTCGCAGCTTTAAGTGCGATATACACCGCTCGCTTCACTTGAGCTGTTATTAGATAAACGGATGCGCCTGCAGTGTGTTTCGGGTCCCTGCTTTAAGATATCGCTTCAATGCAACACCCACGCTAATGCCAAATGAGGTGCTGTGATCTCTTCTGCACACTGAGCACACAATATCACGCTTTCTCATGGAGTGCACAATGACGCGTAGTACTTGTACTCTTTGAGACATCGATGGAGAATGTGGATGTTTCCTACTTCCAGTTGGGCCTCCTCTCGGCTCCATCCGTAATGCTCCTGAGGGATGTCTCAGATCATCACTTCTCATCGAATCTTCGTCTCTGAGCACGTGTTTCTATTTATTGCTGAGGTCACGTGAAATTTGGCCGGGGGTCACTTTACTGCATAATTCAAAGACTGGTCTTTTTTTTTTTTTTTAACTGCGGAGAGTAAATTTGAGAGGAACCACAATTACAGAGAACAGATGGGTCTATGATTGTTATGAAATCAAGCGTTTCAGTCCGACCACCTTCTCCAAATGGATTTGCACAACCGTTTTAATTCTGTTTTCCAGCTCTCAGGCACAGTGTCACGTTGTGTAAGTGTGTTTATGAATGTGAGGGATTATCTTTGACATAATCAGGGAGTAATACTATTACAGTCCTCTGTTTCCTTAGGGAGGAACATGTCCTAACTTCAGAGTGCTCGCAAAAAAACTACTCTTCACTCTGTCAACTGCCTGGGTCTGGTCATCTTAAGTTTGTTGTTCTGTTTCTCTGCCCCCCCCCCCCCCCCCCCACACACACACACACACACTCCTCCACACTCACAACTACTCATCTACTCCCCCGCTGCTATTCCCTTTGACTCTCCAAAAGGAATGCACGTCCAGCTCGAAGGGCTTCGTCAGGAGTTATTGCAGAAACCTACACCCCTGGCTTGGATTCTCGCTAAGTGTAAAGGTCACTGTTACTCCCACACGTAATGGCAGCGGTTGTGCACGCTCAGACGCTGTCCGCCCCCCAGCAGACGCTGCACGTCATTGCATTCCTGCTTCTGCGGACTCTTATCAGGACTTTGGGGTCAACTCAAACACAGCAGAGCACAGCAGGACCGAGGACGGCTCAAGTCTCCAGTTCACTATGAGCAGTTCCTTCTCAAAGTAACTGTTTTACTTTGAGAAGGAACTATGAGCAGTTCCTTCTCAAAGTAAAACAAAACCAACAACTACTGAAGTCGTGTGGGGATGCAACCTCTCCATACGAACTCTGCCTTGTGTTTTTAGGAGCTGTCCATCCTGCCGGCTCCAGACTTTGATCAAGGTGATGCAGCGCTGTAGTCCGTAAAAGTGGCTGATTTTAGAGCAGTGTTGAAACATCATCCCCTCCACAGGCCTCAGTAATGTAGGCTAGAGGGTTCGCTCTTCAGTGAATCTTAACAGTGAAACAATCCCCCTACCCCTCCTCCTCTAGAGTGTTATTCTTGCCTTGGTGGATTGCGGGGGCACATAAACGCTCTCTGGCTCAGATGCTTTGGAGCCAAAGGAGCCCCTGGGGCTTAGGGAAATATGGTAAGAGGAAAAAAGATCATTAGTTTTATGATACTTTTTCGACTAAATCTTTTTGGAGCTTCTTTTTGGGCCCTGCATGTATTTTAGTTTGTAAGCTCGATGGCTAAAGTGAATAATTCTATTAAGAAAACAAGAATCTGTTTTGTAATTTAAAGGTCTCCCACGTTGCTGTGGAATGTAAAGATTTATGGCCCTATCTAGCGGAGCGCTCCATCCCAGGAGCGCCTCGGGGCTCTGCACCCACCTGTGCACCCTCGTAATCAGCCAGGCACTCGGGATGGACGCTGATGGATTCAACTGGCCCTCTTAACCACATTTACGCTTCTTTACCGTAAGCGAGAACCAGAAACATCTGTAAACAGTCGAACGTCCACAAAGCCTCAGCCACAACTTCTGACAGTGCTTCCCTCAGCACCTTTTTCCTGCTGCCCCCGCCGTTATATTGAAACCAGGGTTATTACGGTGAAACATCTGGCTCTAATTAGAGCCTTCACCTCCCTCCCTTCCCACTCACGTCACCCCACGCACACACACACACACACACACCCCTCACGGCTCTTTGTCGCCGCTGTCGTCCCCTTCAGCATCTCTGTCCGTCTCTTCATCCCTTCTGGAACTTTCTCCCCCTCCGATTCCTCCCCACTCATTCATTCACTCTTTCTCTCCGCCCATCCAGAGCGAGCGGCCTCCCCCTATCTTCCACCTCCTTGCCTCCCACTATCTCCCTTTTCCGCAACAGTTTAGCTTTGCTTTTACACGTGTGAGCTTGCATCATGGTGCATGTGGACTGCATCTGGGGTCTCTCCTTGTTCCTGTCTCTGAGTTTAGGATGGACGAAGGCTCAGCAGACCAACTTCACCAGGTGAGGCCAATGTGTGTGTTTGAGGAACGCGTCTAATCTTCAATTGAATTGTGTTCATAAGAGCCTGTAACTTGACGACTAAAATACTCTGAATTGTTTTTGGTTCCTGGAAGCACATTCTTTCCACTTCACTGTATGATTGGGCACAGAGTTGTCCCGTTGGTTTTTGGCTCGGGATGTGAGGCAGGAGTCCGCAGTGGCCGAGCTGCCACAGATGTTAATGCTTTCGATTCTGCCTATGGGGTCGAATCAGAACAACTTTGCTCTGGACATCTTGGCCTTAATCAGCCAGCGTCTGACTCTGCTAGGGTTGTCCGGGATCGTAGTTTGTGTGTTTTTCTTCTTCTCCCATTGCATCTGCGTGTATGTTTACGTCTTCAGAATGGGGGCGGGGGGCTGACAAACGTTTTTCTCACTTGCTCCCTTCTTGTGAAATCTCATGAATATTTGTTTTGCAGTTTTCTCGGTTGAGCCAAAAAATATGGCGCCTTCAAGCCACAAACTGTAAAAAGCCCAAAACCGACAACTTAATAATAACAGACATATTCTTATTTGCTGACAAGTATACAAATGGGTCTTATGTATCCCAGCTGGCATCAGCCTGAAATTTCCCCTTCTAGGAATTTCAGCAGCGTTTATGATATAAAGTAACACAATGACATCGTTGGAATAGTCTGTCAGCTGTAAAAATGTACTTTTGTTGTCCATGCTTCTTCATGTGTACGACTTTAAACAGCGCCCCCCTGTCATTTTAAACCATGGCGACCATCCAGAGTGGGTTTTTTCACTCACTCAACGTTAATTACTACGACAATCATCAGTTATGAGCTGTGGCATAACTTCATTTAACGCCGTATGGGGATTCTGATGTTTATTGGTTGGATTAAGTATAGTTAAAGTATATGTGGTGAAACGGTATAAACATTTTAAACACCGAAAGGAATCTTTAGTCCATCCATAACGGAAGCACTTCTCTAAAGTATTTAGTAGCCAGTTTTAGTGTTAGTTTTAGTATGTTAGTATTCAGAAACCACTACAGGTTTCTGAATAGTTGTTGATTGATTTCAACATCAGGTTAAGAATGGATGAACCTGGATTGAGCTTTGTTATCTTTGTATTAAAGTTGGCAACACTTTCCACTGAGAGCTCATTGTTTCTCATGAGATCATTATTATAACATTTTATTTAATCATTTTATTTTCTCAATTACAGTTTTTATACTATTTATTGAATTACAGATGAAGTATTTTTTTAATTTAATTTCAATGTCTGTTTTTCCCAATGACAGTTTTATTTCATGCCACTTTTCATGACCCCTCACCTCTCAACTATTCGCATGTCTCTCCAGCTCGACCACATTTAGCCAGTTAACTCCTGTTAGTTAGAGCAAGAATAATGCTAAAAGTTATTCTGAAGTAACTCGCCAGAGAAAAAAAACACAGTGTAAATAAACACAGTGCACAGACACTAATGAAGCCAGAGACAGATCCGAAATGCCAGAGCTCAGAACTCATTTGCTAAATATGGCTGTTGGATGTGAAAATATCTAAAGTTGGCAAAGAAAATGTAAACCCGTTATCAGTATCCTGTCGAGGTTAATAACTTTTGGTCCGATAAAAATTCTTGTTTTGACATGACACAGTTTTTTCCAATTAGTCTGCAATGGCTCAGTGGCCAAGAGTAGAGGGAAACCAGTCACACCACCATGCTGTCTCACTGTGTCCTTCTCCACAGGCCCGTGTTCCACTGTGGAGGTGACCTGGTCACAGACTCGGGCTTCGTTGGCAGCGAGGGGTTCCCGAGCTTCTACAAACCCAACAGCAAATGCACCTGGCGCATCACCGTGAGTCACTTTGCCTGCAACATGTCGTAATACTGACTCTTTCCTCACTCGGTGTCTCCGTGTGTGACTCAATCACAATCTCTCTGGTTTCCAGGTCCCGGAGGGAAACGTGGTCATGCTCTCATTCCGCATTTTTGACCTGGAGGCTGACTCACAATGCCGCTACGACTATCTGGATGTTTACAACGGAAATTCCAACTTGGTGCAAAAACTAGGCCGCTTTTGTGGAACTTTCCGGCCTGGTAGTCTCATTTCGACCACAAACACCATAATGCTAGAGATGGTGTCCGATGCCGAGACGCAGGGCAGAGGGTTTGTGGCGTATTTCAGTGGAGCCAAACCGTACATCGATGGTATGTTGCCGCATCATTTTTAAATTAGATTCTACTTCATGCACACGAATGCGGCCACCGTACAAAGAGCAGCACCACTCTGAAATTGGGAATAATGGGGTTCAGAGCTCAGCGGTGCAGGGCACAATGGTGACCTAGAGGTTAAGGTGCCAACCATGAACTGTAACATTTACTGTTATCTCTTTAATGTCTGCTGGAATTAAATCATAAAAAGCCCAAAAATGATAAAGAGGGAAAAGACCAGTTTTACTTGTACATGTAAAAACTGTAACATGTGCATAAGTGTCATGCCATGCCCCTGAGCTTGCACAATGTATTTCCCGTATGTATACTTTTGACTTGTAGTCAAATGCAATAGCTCCATTGAGAATACCAGCCCTTAATTGTGCAAGATCTTTACCTCACAAAATCACAAAAAAATGGAGTGTGCCCGACTTGTTTCAGACCAGCAGTTCTGTGGGGGGAAGATGACAAAAGCCCAGGGTGAGATCAAGACGCCCAACTGGCCCGAAAAGAAATACCCCGCAGGGACCAGCTGCTCCTGGCTTATCACTGTGGAGCCGGATATGGTCGGCAGCACACCCACTCCCAGCATGAAAACGTTTTACTTTCCAAAGTTTCCACACACCCAACATGGGAAACAACAGCTTAAGTGATTGTTCAAAGTCCTGTTTCTGTTTCTGTTTTGGACACCAGGTAATTCAGGTGAATTTTGGCAAGTTCGTCCTGGAGGATGACACCTATTGCCGGTTTGACTATGTGGCCTTCTTTAACGGTGGAGAGAAAGACGATTCACGGCTGATTGGAAGATACTGTGGCGATCAGGCCCCGCAGTAAGTGGCAAGAGATCCCTAAAGGTGTCAGTTGGCCTTTAAAGTGATTTTAAAACCCACCGCTCTTAACGTTCCACCCCATCTTCTACCTGTCTCCTGTCCAGGCCTATTACTACCAATGGCAACGTGCTACTAGTCCAATTCGTGTCTGACCTCAGTGTGACATCTGATGGATTCCTTGCCCACTACACCAGTGTCCGACCTGGTTCTCAGATACCGACAACCAACTCAGGAGCCGGTACGAGGTTCATCCCCCCAATACCTGCAGTCAAACCCGTCGCCACCATAAAGCCACCGGTCCCCACCGCCAAATATGTGGCACCGGAGCCCACCGGGAGACCCAGACCAGTCAAACCCACGAGGGGCCGCGGACAGGGCACCACGGGCCCGGACAGGAGGGTGCCCGTCACAAGGCCGAATGGAAAGAGGCCTGGTGGGTGACGCTATGTGCACGCTGCGCTCGTGTTTCAATGTGTGGAAGATGTATATATCTAATGTTTGTCATTCTTTGTGTTTTTAGTCCCTCAAAATCCTCTGTGTGCCAAAGCCTGTAAAAGAGATGGAACCATCAAGACCAGTTTCTGTGCCAGTGAATTTGGTGAGTTTCCTCCCACTCACATGATGCAACAAGTAACTGATGCGATGCTGTGTTCTCACTGAGCTCTCCTTTTTGCAGTGATAACCGGGAAGGTGACCTCTCTTGCCGCCGGGCCCCGCGGTACTCTTCAAATCAGCATCTCCCTCATTAAGGCCTACAAAGTAGGCCGACTAACAATCGCGCAAGTCGGAGAGACCATGTCTGTGAAGCTGGTGTCGCAGTGCAAGAAGTGCCCGCTGCTCCGCAGAGGTATCTTGGATTTACATACGCATACACCACAGACTATTAGCGTTTCCCATTTACTCAAAAATGTATATACTTATCATTCGTTCTGCTCCTTCTTCCTTTCCTATAGGTGCCAATTACATTATCATGGGTCAAGTGGATGAAGACGGACGTGGTAGCCTGATACCTGGTGCATTCACAGCTCCATACAAAGCCCCACATGACAGATTATTAATGAATATCAACAACCAACCCTGTTAACCTCACACGTCTTTAAAGGCTGGGAAATTCATATGGCCTATCAAACACACAAATCCAGACCTTACAATGTGAAATACAGATCTGTTAATGGATGACATTACAGTGAAACATAACTTCAGTTTAATCCACCATTTTAAAGGACTAAAAATGATTTTATTCAAACATCTGCCAAACCTAATGTTTGTAATTTATACATGAATAAAGGTTTTATATCTCTTTCAAGTGGTTTGGCTGCATACTTGTTCATAACTTTGTAGCCTAAAGCTCTTTCCAACTGTATCTCTGTTTCCACCTAGTGGATTTAAAGGGTAATAGCACTTAAACTCAACCACCGCTAATCCTACAAGCTTTTCTTTTTAAAGCAGGTCTTGAATTCAAATCCTTTGACATGAGTTTAGTTGACCATTAGTCATGTAGTCTACTATCAATATGTGACGTGTGACATGGGGATTAATGATCCCAGAATGTTTGCTTGAGTTTTAATAAATGAATCTTTGAGTAAATATCATTATTACTCAACTGTATATATTTTCCAAGAAGAAGATTCAAAATCAAGACTTTTTGATTTGCTAGTTAAAAAAGTATTTAGAATCTAAATGTACCCTCTGAGTCAATGTATTTTACATACATACTATACTATGGCTTTTAGTGACTTTTATTCAACAACTATAACTAGTTTTACTAAATTAATCTTTATTGCATCAGAGGTAAAATGAGAACAATGAAATATCTAAAATCTCGTATTCTGACAGTGTGTTACAAGATCTCGATACAAAAAAATATCTCTTTATTTCGTATCTTTCATGACCTGGTGACCTGTCCAGGCTGGTCTGGGATCAGCTCTGAGCCAGAAATAAGCAGATGAGGAAGATGTATGAATGAATTGATGTTACTATGGTCCATATTGTCAGGAAATTCAGACCTGAACAGTGTTTCACAGATACAACATTATACTTAATAATATTGCAGTGCCATCTAATACAACTACAACTGTAACTACTCCATCAAATTATATAAATCTTTGACCATTTTCTTTAAAACCAAGCATATGCTTAATTAAATGAGCAGAAATGTCACAACTGTATCTCTACTTGTACTTGTAATCCACAGAAATACTTCTAATACCACCGACACTTCAGTAAATGTGTATCCCTGAACAAATACAAAGGACCAGACTTCAATACTCATAACATTTATGGCAGAACATAAATATCCCTCACAAAAAAGATTACTGAATGACATTTCAAAGTACTGCTCACAAAATATAATTATTACTCAACTGTGTATATTTTCCAAGTGAAAAAATGTGGATTCAAAATCAAAACTTTTTGGTTCGTTTAGTGAAAATAATTTAGAATCTACATCTACCCTCTGAGTCAATATATACATACATACATCACTTTTTTCGCACAATTTTACTATGGCTTTTTTTTTAACATGCTAATATATATTATTAATATATTTTTGTCAACATATTAAACTAACATTTCTTCATGAAAATGTTTGACCAGGGGAATCCGACTGTTTAATTCAAACAAAGCCCACGAGGGGTGTAACTTTTTAGGACTTTTTAAAATACCCTACTATGACCTACTATGACCTACTCATGACGTTTTTCGACATACATTATTATAACTTTCATTACTAGCATGACTTTTTAATGACTTTTTTACAGATCTTATTCGGAACCTTTTTAATTACTTTTTGGACTTATTATGCTATTACTTTTACAGTCAGAATACATATTTTCTACTATACTATGCCTTTATTATGACATATTATGACCTTGTTATTATGCCATGACTTTTTATGCTCTGTTATTCATTACTGTAATTTCCCATTCTGCATTTGAATGGCATAATATGATAATTAAAGTTTAAAATAATGAAAGTAATTACATTCTTTATCTCTTTAGCCTATTGAAAGCTGCAGGTCTGCTGAGACCCTCAGCTCCTTTAAATCCAGATGGAAGACTTTTCTGTTTGCTGTTGCCTTTAATTGAACCAGATTCAATTGCTGCATCTCACTACTGCATTTTATTTCTTAAACTGCCCTGCAACTTTTATTCAACTTTCTTTTTTTTTGACTGTTTTAATGTTTTCTTAACTGTTTTTAAATCTGCATTATGTTTTGATGCTTTTAATGGTTTTATGTGAAGCACTTTGAATCACCTTGTTATTGAAATGTACTATACAAATAAACTTGCCTTGCCTATTCTGTGAACTTCTTTACTTCTTTAAACTTCATCTTCTTTTCTTAAATGAAGTTCACAGTTCATTCAGGTGTCTCCGTAAAACAACAAAGCAGCCGGTCGAGTGACACTTTATTGTAAAAAGAAGGTATAAAAGACACTCAAAACATTGAAAATTGCATATAAAAACCAATATTGACTTCCAAACAATCACTATAAATCATGAAATATGTTGGCTGTTTGCAATGGCTTAAGAAATAGAAGAAAACTGTGGTAATTTGCATAAAACATACCGAGACTCAAACAACCCAACTTTCATCCTTAAAAAGAGATACACATTACAACCACACACGATCCTCCTTTCCTCTCCTACACCCATACGCTGCCCTTCCCCTCCCGCTCTGAAGGGCCCTGCCGGCCACAGCAGCCTCCTGCGTCAGCCCTCCGGTGGCGAGAGGCAGGAAGGTTCTTGTAGACAGCGCGGCTGTAGGGAATGAAGCACATTCCCAGCTGGAGGTGGCGGGCCAGGCGACAGTAGGCAGCGAGTGCCAGGACCAGCAGAGGGGTGAGCAGCAGGAATCCCACGACCAGCAGAGCCACGCAGCCGGCGTCGTCCAGCATGTCTGAGCAATATTGAGATGTGCCATGGGGCCGCACCTGGAGAGCAAGAGGAAGAGGAGGAGGAGGAGGAGGAAATGGATGAGTAATGGGGCATGGATGCAAAAATGAAGAAAGTATGGGGGAGGCACGCACACATGCACACACAAAACTACCTCTAGTTGTTCGGTATGTTCACAGTGGAAAAGTGGATAATTTAGGGTACTCAAAATAAATCAGTATGCACAACATATGCAGGATTTTTGAGTGAGCCGGTGGGGTAGACTACTGTCCCATAATTCACAAAGGAACTAGGCTCAGCCACAGCTGCGAAAATAAATGTAGTTAAGCTCCAGGAAGATTAAGTAAGATCATGGAAAAACAGTTTTGAATGTCTGTAAAAACATATGGCTTTCCATTTTTGCAGTTTAATTGAAAATCACAGTTTGATTGATAGTTTACATCATTTCCTGTTCAACAACCAAAAAGATTTCCGTAAAAGGTCGTCACCGTGGAGTGGCAGAGGAAGCCAAATATGATCATGGCAAGAGCAGGGGTGAGGATGGTGCCAAAGATGATGCTGGCCAGCCCGCCATTGATCAGTGCTATGATCATATTCTGTGCAGTGACCAGCACAGAGCACGCCCAGCAGTCCAGAGAGCCCCTCAACTCTAGAGGGGTGTCGGCGGCGTCGCTGCCCCCCAGAGAGTACGGAGGCGGCACCACGACTCCTGAGCCCACCCTGGAGGGGGAGCCCGGCTCAGAATAGGCCGGCTCAGGTACGGTCTTCTCCAGCGTCCCGTTCCGCGACAGACTCATCTTTCCTTGTGGTCGCTGCTGCGGGAAAGAAAAACAGCTTTAGGTCAGTAACTTGACATTATTTAATCTATTAATCTGCTATTGTTCTGAATTTCGGTGGCTTTATTGTAACTTTAGGTCTGAAAGTTTACACTTGGGGAAAATCACAATATCACAATATTGGGATGTTTTTCAAAGTCTTTTAAGTGTCAGCACTTTGTTGAAAAAAGATACCTATAAACTTGTACGTCTATTTTTTTCGGTTGCACTAATTTCTTCTCTTCCCCGAATTCTTCAGTACATCCACTAAAATCATGGAAAGCCAAAAGAATGTTAATCCATGAAGTAATGGGTCCCTTAAATAATGTGGTGAAAGGTGTGGAAAGTCAACACAGATAACTGCACAGCTCTAAGTGCGAGGAAATGGGGCTCTGCTGACCCCACCTCCAAACTCCAGGACCAGAACAATGAGGCAGCAACAGCTGGAAAACTGAAAAATCCCACTAATGACTCATGGTAGTGTCAGGGAAAAAAACGTTGTGACTTTAATTTTCAAAGAACTAATAATGTGGTACAACTCCTTTTTTTCTTTTTCTTTTAAAACATCAATGGTATGTTCCCATGTCTCGTTTCACTTTTATTTTGTAACCTCAGTGATGAATATGTTCCATTTCCCTCTGTTCTTGAGTGTGTTAGCAGCTACTGTTATCATGACAAGCACACATGGGTTTAACAAGCAATATTTAATCATCTGTCAGTACCATTTAAGTAAATTCAAGTTACTAAATCACTAAATTCATAGGATCCAACCATTGTCAACTCACTTGTTTGTCATGCTGCAGGAAGGGAAAATCTACCATAAAACAGGATGTCCATGTACATTGTATGAGTTAGACCCTCTTTTGTTTTTAGAATGTATGTATTTTAATGGTTTATTGTTTGTTTTTTAGATTGCATAAATAGCAATACCAATAATTAGATCTTATTTAAGGGTTTCCTGCTCTTATAAGATAATGTTATAGGTTCTCCAACAATCCTGAACCACATGAAGAACATTTTTGATTTGCTTTCTATTTTTAAGATGTTCTGTCTGTGAAAGTAGCAGCGTCTGCCTTCCTTTCAGCTTAAACACTGGCCTTTTTTATTTTTATCTTGATCAACTTCAGATATCAAAAATAACTATCCATAATCACAGGAATAAAATTACAGAGGAAACATAGTCAGGATGTTTCTTTCCAAGTATGTACTGCTGAGCATTAAAGTAAGCTGAGCCCTTTTGTTTAGCATTTTTCTGTTTTTTCCACATGGTTGTATTAAAAAAAGAAATGGTGACATTGTTTGTTATACTCACTGTGCTATATCCTGAGGATGTGTCCTCCTGCGGCTCGATGGTGGCAGCAGATGATGAGACTCTGAAAGACCTTGAGAGCGGTGAGCGGTCAGAGACAAAGAGAATTTCAAGAATTTCCTGCTGATGTACGTCTTCCCTCTTTGAAACCCCAGATCTTGAGAGTGGAATCAGAGTGAAGTTTCTACTACTTAACTAAATCTAAAATCTGTTTGTGTGCTGGCCTATTTCCAAAAATATCAACAGCTATTTGCTCACTTTTATGAATCCAAACTTCTCCTTGAGACCTCTTGTAGAGTGGATGAAAAAAGAACTCTGCAGACTTCAGGCAAATTCTGCTTTCCCACTGGCTTCAGCGCTTCCTTCCCTGACATTCTGTTTCCTCACTCCGACTCCAGTTTGAGATATGATTGAATGCGTAAGTGGTTACGAGTGTACGCATGTGTGTGTGTGTGAGAGAGTGTATCCTGTGTTGCCTCGAATGTGAAGGCACAGAAAGAAGGCTGGGCTGTGTTAAAGGCTGCTGTTAGTGTCGGGGCCAGGGAGCAGTGGAGGGTTTCTGTGATAACCCCTGGAACCAGGGGGAGGGAGGAGGAGTGTTTATTTGGACAGATTAGAGGAGTCAGGGTATGCTGCCCAATCCCCAACACTTTACACCCTCACTGAGCGCTTTCTCTACTCCACTGTCAAACACTGATAAGGTAGTTTTCAAAATTCAAAACAACTGAGTTGGTTTTATGTTGCCGTTCATGCACAAATAGTAAATCACAAACTGCCCGTAAGCCCATTTTGTGGATTTTAGACCGGCTGTTATATAAGATGCAGGCCATGCTACACTGCATCAGACTATACTGCACTACCGGTGAGGGTGTGGACAATAAGACAGCGCCACTCGACTACTCCAACAGCACAGGAATAAGAAGGTAAAAATGGCAAACCAGGGTTACTTAAGATTGGTCTCAGAAGCAGGAATGACAAAAGATTGCCCCTTGACCTTTTGATGAAAAACAGAGCTCCGCTTTCAGAAAACATAAGGAAATGAGGATTGTGGGGGTGGGGTTGGAAGGTGGGGGCTCTAGCTAATTTGGCGGGGGAAAAGAGTCTATCATGGGACTGATAAGAAACCAGAGAGGCTCAGTTCAAAGGGTGACATTAGTATTTTGATATGAGGTTTCATTTTTTTCATCACGCTTTGTTTATTTACCATTTCTTCACAGGGGTAGATATGTACCCCCTGGAGAGAATAAGAGCATTTGAACAGTTTGTACAAGAAAAATGATCAAAGAGTCTGTGGCATTAGTGGGTAAAAAAAGATGCAATGGGTGGTTTTGTCATTAACAATGCCACAGAGTGTTTATATGCGTATGTCAATGTCTGAGGGGGTTGGTAGAGGAAGAGCACTCTTCCTGTCCTTGGAACCGGGATATCCGCTGCTGTGTCCACGTTCTAGGATGAGATGTCTCCGCATCTGCAGTTTTGGCAATCTCATGTCCTTTAACCCGTAGAGATTGAGGTCGAAACAAATGGCAAAAATAGCAACCAGAAGGAAAAAGCTCCAGTTAACACGTTTAGAAGGTAGTAAGACTGAATGCATGTACTGCCCTGAATATTGTTGTCATGCTGTTATGATAAAGGTTGAATGTTTTTGTGTCTATCTGTTGTGTTATTTTATGAGAGAATGTCATGCAGTTAACAGGTGAACCGGTTGCCCCTTGCTGTTATTTTAGTTTGCAAACTGGTTTGTATCATTGACAGTGTATAAACTAGGTATACAGATTGGTCATATGCTCTCTAGACCACACTTTTAGCTAAAAAGTAAGAGTTTTAGTAAGACATTTCATTAGTTTCATGTTATTATTTCTCTCTTTTACTTTAAATTACAATGCTTCTAAACTAAATGGATCAGCTGTAGCCTGCAGCATTAACGAGATTGTGTCACTGACACATTGGAGGGAAAAATAAATGAGTATTGTTCTCCTGTCCCTTCATGTAGCCTGAAGCAAACTGGTCCAGTAGAACCCCCCAGTGGCCATCAGCTGCAGGCTGTGACCACAGGGCAACGGCAATAGTATCGTATAAAATATACCCCCAAAAGTAATGCCATAAAAAAGTCTTTACTTTCATCATTTCAAGTGTTGATTGTAAAAATAAATGTTATTTTCTTACAAAATACTGTTATTTTGACAGCATGCCAAATAAATGCCGCACAAATGTTGTAGCATAATATGTCATAAGGTCATAAAAAGCATGGCACAGTAAGTATGCCATAAAAATGTAGATTATTAAGAAATGTCATACAAGTCATATTCCATAAAAAATACACGAACAAATTAAATTGTATAGTATGTCAGAAAAAGGCATAGTATAGAATGTCAAAACAAATGTCATAACTCCAAAGATCTCACTGCTGCATAAAAGGTTATAGTGTCGTATAATAAACACCATACCATAAATATCATACAATTATTAAAAAAGTAAAATAAGTAATTGCATCAATTAATACAATCGTCAGAGTTGTTATCTTATGTCATAATACAGTATAAAGTAATACATGTCACAGTATAGTATGTCAAAAAAAAATTGAATAAAAAAAAAACATAGCATATAGTATGCCAAGTGTCAATTTGTCATATAATGCCCAAAACAAATCAAACCGCTATGGCAACTTGGCCATTTTGTTCTTTCGACATGTGGTACAATACATATGAAGTGAGTAGAAATTTTTTGAGGATAGATGCATTTTGGAATTTGCAATAATATATATATTTTCCCATATTGGGAGTGGGGTCGATCTCCCGGGACCCTCCACACTAGTGTCCTCTGGCTGGAGACGTGGCAGCGCCTCCGGTCATATGATTTTTAGTTCACACACGAACCCCACCCCGGTATTGCCCACACAGAAAAAAGATTTTTTTTTTTTTTTAAATCTCTTTTCCGTTATTATTAAACATCTGCCGATATCTAAAAAGTCCTGCAAAAAGATCCCTCTTGCGTAACTCTAGACATAGTAGACACGGAATTTGGTGATGTTGACCACCCAAAACAGTGCCATTTTTAGACGTTTATGCTGACGTTTACAGAGGCTTCAAATAGCTTCCGTTTTACACTGGTAGTGATTGGACCCCGCGAGCTAACATATTGGTTGAACAAGTCCGACATTCTACACTTCAATGGAGGAACAGCCCAGAGATCGGGCACACGAAAGGCAATACCACCACCGCGGAGAGGACAGGCGCCCTATTCAACGCACGACTTGTCTAAAACATGATCAGAGCCACTTCCAGCGCCAGCATCAGGAAACGCAGACGAAGAAAACAGGTTGGGCCATCCGGAAAAGTGAGCTAACGCTGGCTAGCCTTAGTCAGCTAGCTAGCTAATGTCAACGAGCCGACTAGCATTCGCTAACTAGCGCCAACTCCGCCGTGCTCGAGAGGGTTAGCCCGGGAGTTGGCTGGTAATTCAAGCAACACGCGTTTGCCCCCCGAATAGTTTAAAGTTCCGTCGCAGTGGGCGAGCTGGTTTAAACCGATAGTTTGCCCCTGTCGGAGCAGAGAGAGACCGCTCAGTCAGCTAGCTAGTAGGCTAGCTGACGTTGCGTGACAGTTGTCGCTGGTGGTGGTTTGACACATCGGGGATTGACCTTGTGTGCCGGTTTTACCACCCATTTTTATTTTTGCAAATGCAAATGCAACTAAAATCCTCTCCCAATTGGGTCACCGCGTGTTCTCGAAATGCACGAAGAGCTCCGTGCGCACGGCGCAATCGCTTTTCTACAGTAGTCAACCCCTCCATCATTCATTTCGGCACGCTTCTGTCCAGTTTGGGAGCGCGAGCCGGCTCCGTTGGAATGTTCGGAGCTGCCATTTCCTGTCGGCCATGTTAGAGTATCACTGTGAGCTAACGCTACAGTCACCCGGCGAGTGAACGATGCTTGTGCGGCCGCGGTGCTTTGCAACTCGGGCATGTCGCTGTCGTCGGGTGTTAGGCGGCTGTCTTGTGGCACAATCACCCACCGTTGGTGCCGCGGCGTGTTTAATGTCCGGCGAGTCGGTGGCTAAATTGTAATCGGCTAAGCTAACGTTAGCCGCCTGTGACAGGCCTGTTGCATGTTGTCCAGGCAAAGTGGAGCCGCGCTACAACGCGGTTACCGGTTGATTTATGGAAGCTGTGGCTGCAGCTAAACGGACACTGAAGGTAACCCGTCGACCGCGCGTTTGCGTCGCAGCTGAGGTGAAGTCAGTGCAAAACAAGTGAGCGCATGCATGCATGTATGATAAGTAAAGCGAGACTGGATGCAGCAGCTTGTGTGTGTGTGTGCCCACGGACATGAGGGGCAGCACCATTTAATTTAAAGGCCCACGTTGACACAGTCGTGCCTTTGCAAGGCATAGGCCTATTTGTGGTGCACGGCCACTCCAAATGGAAGTCTTAAATGCTGCTGTGAGCCCTCCCTTCACGTTCTGCCGCGACTGGTCTGCAATGTCGGGTCGGATGATTTCAAGAAAGTTAACAGGGTAACGGCCCATTGTGCAGTTGACAGGCGACACATTGCATGTCTGTAACGTGTTAAATCCACCGGGGGGATGTGTATGCATACACGTAAACTAGTAATGCCACTTCTCCGCTGCTCTGCTTTGGGGTACATGTTGCTGGAGAAACGTGGCTTTTCTTAACTGCTGCGAGGATTTATCCAAAAATACAAAGGTTAACTACGGACACAATACAGTGGGTTGTTATCAAACTTATGGTGCACATTTGTGCTTGCATAGGACATCATTTTAATTCTGTGGATACCCGAGACAACGTTTAATACTGAATGTGAATGATGCGATAATTCATACGTGGATTATTATTGAATGTGTACGATAGTAAAGCATCATAATCAGGTTCCAGGTTTTTTGACATTAGGGTCCTATATTGCTCATAATTACGTTATAACTACTTTGCCTAACCTTAACTGTAAGTTGCATAACTTCTACTGTGGTAAAGGTCAAATGAATTGCCGCAGCATTTCTTTGTAAATCTACACAGCACAGGAAAAGAATGATTTCAGTTTAAACTCAAACTTCATGACTGATTTTGTTTCCCGTTTCAGGCAATAAAAAAGTAAACAACTGTGAGGAGGAGGGGGAGAAGAATCCACATCTGTCTGATACTGTGGGTATGTCGCATCCCCCCAACAGCAGTTATAACAGACACACAAGTAATGCAAATGTGAAGCAGAAGTCCACCCAGAAGCTGTACACAACTGTTCCTAAAGTGGGCAGCAAAGGATTGGACCTTAAGAAGAATATGGACCTTAAAAATGACAAGGAAAAGGCTCTGGATTTGAATCATCATGAGGGCCAACCTATGGATAAGAAAGACTCTGCGTTGCTTCAAAATGGCGTTGTAACCTGTGGCTTAATTACAAACGGCTATTCTAGCAAGGACAATGATGGCAGCGGCTCCGAAGGTGGATATACTACTCCGAAGAAACGCAAGGCCAGATGTAACAACGCCAAGAACACTGATAATGTGATACGAGACAAGGAGAGAGACATGCAGCAGGGCAGCAGTACTCAAGAGCATGGGGCTTTTCATCTTGAGACTACAGAGAAGGGAGTGACTTCTAGACATGACGGCTTCAGAGCCGCCCATAAAGGAGAAGCTCAGTCGGCAGTGAGACGGGCTGTTGTGTCAGAGGCATCAATGGGTGAATCTCAGCGGAAGAACTCGGATGGCAAAATAGTTGGCACCTTTGGTAAAAAGACTGAGGAAAGGCACAAAGCCAAGCTTTCCTCTCCTTCAAAAGAGGACTCGTGGACTTTGTTCAAGCCCCCGCCAGTATTTCCTGTGGACAATAGCAGTGCAAAAATTGTTCCTAAGATCAGTTATGCAAGTAAAGTAAAAGAGAACCTCAACAAAGTAGCTCAAGGTGGAGGAGAGGCACTGCCTCCTCCTGTTAGACTGTCACAGGTCCCCATGTCTGCTATGAAAACCATCACCTCAGCTAGCTTTACTAACGGCCCCGTTTCTGGAAACGGTAATGGCTGCCCATCCGTGGGGACCTTCTTTGCTCCTGCTGCTAGTAGTATTCAACCAGTCCCGTCTTTCCCAAGTGGCGAGAATGTAGCATCTCCTTTGGAAAGTAGCTGTAGCTCTACAACCAGTCCTGTAGACGGAGAAGCATACGAGCTTAGAAAAACTCTTTTAATTTACCCTTTAAATATGCAACCTGTGCTCCCTAGTGCTCGTCACCTTGACCCACCGGCTGCTCAGACAAATCAGAAAGCCTTGGGAGATATCTTCCAGAATCAGTGGGGGCTTTCCTTCATAAACGAGCCCAACTTGGGGCCAGACGTAGGAGGCAGCAAGGTGCCTGCAGAAAACACGCCTCAAAGCAAGTGTCAGGCTGTCTCCGCCAAGGCCGCCCAGCCCTGCTTTGACATTGGCCCATCGTTCTTGGAGCTTGGCACTTTCGCCCAAGACTCCGAGAAAAGGACTTGTGCCCCCTGCAATGTGTCTAATGCTCGTTTTCCTGCTTGCATGGGGAGTGAGGAGGAGAACAAGCGGCAGCCGTGTGGCCAGGAAAAGACAAAAGTTGAGGCCAAGGGCGCAGGTTCTGCTGTGTTGGCTCCCAGTAAAGACAACGGTGCTAAGCCTGCACAGGGCCAGCTAGCCACTGTGTTGTTTGGCTCCTCTAAACAACAGGCCCACTCTAAAGACATTGGCCAAAGGTGTAGCTCGGATTCCTTTGATATTAAAGCTGCTGTCACTTATCACACTAAAGGTAACTTTGACTATATACTTTGTATTTATCAAATCAACTCGTATAATCATTTCAGTTGTAATCCTCAAGATTGAATTCCCGGTTGAGTTGGTGGCAACTGTTGACGGCGCCAACAAAACGTGCACTGTTAAAGTAAAGAAGTCGGTCAATCACAATTGCAACTACACTCTGATTTCATGGTGTGCACGAGTAGTAGTAGTAGTTTTCTCTGAGCATTTAGAGGCGTGCAGCCTGTCGCCTGCAACTCCACATCATGGCTGCTGCTACTTGTTCCGTAAAGAAAATGAGCCGAATCATTCGACAGATTTTCGATGAAAAATTATGATAAGTGCTAAACTCTTTTTTTTGCGACTGCTTCACAGTAAAATCCCACAAGTGTTTTTTTTTTTTTTTTGGCAGTTGAATGCTTTTTAATGTGAAGCATTCGGAAATGTCTGGCGTGGATTAGCAGTAACATAATACAGCTCTTATTTGGCTGTGGGAGAGTGAAAAGTAAACAATGAGGCTGATATTGAGGAGATAAAAATTACAAACTTTAACGCTGAATTACGCGCTGCATACTTTCCCGTCAATCCCTCTTGAAAGCAATTTTAGGCCAGTGTGGGAATTCGGGCTCTGCCATCTTTTTTTTTTTTTTTTTTTTTTTTGAGAACCTTAAGGATTACAACTTTAAGTCAAGACTCGAGAGATTTGATGCACCAAATGTATGAAAAAATGTATTAAGAAATATGGTTTATATGTTATTTTAGATTTAGTTTAGTATTGGCTTTTCTGAAAATATTCTTCACGTCCAATTAATGCTGAACTAATGTTTTTTGTTTTTCCTCAACAGAAATGGAATTCATTTTCAACTTGCAAAAACAAGGTAAACTAAACTTGTTTCGCTCCTTTTCCTCTTTTTTCATTAAATGTTTAGGCCTTTCAGTTTTGTTTAGTATAATTAGGTCTCGGAATGTTTAAACATATTATAAAAGTGAAATAAGAAGTTACTTATATTCATAAATGTCCATTGGTGTTTGGATTCTGATCCAGATGGGGTGTGATTGTTAAAAAAAAATGTAAATACTTAGATTGTATGTATCACTTGAATTCATTGACAGAGTGAGCTTTATTACTTGCAGTGCTCGTGACTTTATTTTTTACGTGGTCATCATCTATTGACTAACTTGTAGTCCATAAATAGTGGTAACCTGATTATAAAAGTCCTAAAGCTTGTTCAGTTACCTCCGTGCAAATCACTCGACACAAATGCAAAATATTGCTCAAGTTTGGCTGCAGAGACTGAATGAATGCCTTCAGCAAGCCCCTCTAGGACAGTGTGGATTAGAGCATGGGCGAGCAACACATAATGGTTAATTCTTATTTCGTAACACTTAATTAGCATCGTGTTGACTCATCCAACCCTTTGTCTCTGTTCTTTCCCCTCTGCCGTAGATCCAAAAAGAGTAGTGGTTTATGATGAGACCAAGGATGGACCTGATCAGTGAGGTAGATGGTTCTTCAGTACTTACCCTCTTCTCTTCTGTGTGCTGCGGTTATCTACCTTGGGGAATCACAACCTCCTGTTGGACAGATAAAGTGACAACTGTGAAAACATTGATAGTTTAGCATGACAGATTTTCCTTGGGATCTCCGGTGGAATAACTGACTTCTTTGGAGGGGGGGGGGGGCATCAGACAAACGCGCGGACACTCTGAAGGGACAACAAAGGAGTTGATCGGTGCCTCTCCAACAAGATAACTGAAACTTTGGAGCTGCGATACTCGTTTGTCTCATGGCTCTTTTTAGGGAGGATGTCCGGGAGTTCAACAAAGGAAGGTGTCATGGATTGCACCTCCCTAAGCCTTTATCCTGTTGAACTGCGGCCGCCGTCAGTCTGACTATGGGACGCCTCATGTCATTTTCTTTCATCACGCATTCAAATGAGTTCATTGTAGATATGTTAGACGTTATACATACACAAATGTGTGCGAGCTTGAATTAATCATGGAAGAAAGGAGAGCACACTTTGCAAAGAATGCCTTGAAGTTGTGGTTAAGTTCTTTGGAGTTAAACTGTAAGTTAAGTGGAAGCTCAAAGGTGAGGCCCCATCCAGGAAGGGAAATCCTTGTCTTAAGTCCTTTTTCATTTTTTTGTGGGGGAAATCAGAGCCCAGAAATACAAAATGTTTTTATATATATATATATATATATATATATATATATATATATATATATATATATATATATATATATATATATATATATATATACCGTTTTGTCTGCCCTAACGTGAGTGTTATCTGCACTGCAGTGTGATCCCAGAGCACAGGTACAGAAGTGCCCAATTCGAATGAAAGCGACGCCCCTTCATTGCAATGTTTATTACAGGTGTGCTAAAGATTTAAAAATCGGGTCCGTTAAAGGCCAAACCTTTTCTTACATTTCATGCAGATCATTATGATGTCACTGAAGAGTATTCTCAGATTCATATAAATATATATACCTTCTAATATATGAATCCTTGAGTTGAGGAATTAACAGAGGTTAGAGGCATTACTACCAATAGGGTCTTCTGCGTTTTGTGCTATCTGTTCAGCAGCAAGGCTCAGGATGTCATACAGATTATTTTGCTTGGCTTTTCTTTTTTAAGTAAAAACTGTTAAAATCCTATTGTCAGGAACATGTTGCATTTTATGACTGATTTAAAAAAAGAAACTACTATTTTTTTTCTTTTCTTTGACTCAGCATTTGGTCTGTTTTCTGGCATTGTTTTTCTTGCATGTTTACTGATGGGAATGGATGAGTCAGAGGTCACTGTTCATCGCCATACAAAGATAACAGTAACACAACAACAATACTTGCAATACTAATCTAGGTTCCCCGACTAGCCACTCTGTCAAACTGTGTTGAAATGTGAAGATGTGTTGTACTATTATGTTTTTGCTGTTTGATAACATTTTACATTTGCAAACCAGTGTGCAATAACACCGTGTGATCCATACAATGTGTGAAATGGGTTATATGGAGCTACAAAAAATCATCACCCAAGATGCTGGTGGGGTTTGTTAAACAATGTGTGCGTTTTCAGTTTATTGCACAAAATCCTTAAGTCAATTTTGCTAATGAGCTCACGTCGAAAGATCTAATTAAGTCTAGGGAGCCCACATTTGCTAACTGCTAGCTGGCCAGCTGTGACATCGCTTTCATCACCTTCTCCAAATCAGGACTGGTTCATTCAACAGAACGAAGGAACTGTCCAGGTTTCGTTTCTTTAGAAGTTATGATTTGGTTAATGTGTGGATTAATAGCACTTTATGTAAACTAATTGCTTTTATCTTTTAATTACTAGAAAGATCTATATGTACTGACGAGAAATACTCCTTAAAAGAATGGCTCTGGGCTGTTACTCTTCAGAAAAAGACAAAAAAAAGTTGATGAATACAGAATAATTAAATGTAACTCAGGTAGTGTTGATAAAGCCATGACTGTTTAATTTTTTTTTTTTTTTTTGCCAAATGGCCCCCTGTCATGCAATGTTCTCAAATTGGAAATGATGACTTGGAGTCCTATTATATAGCGTCTCATATGATGTCGTGACGAAAACACCAAATACTTTTGAGAAAACCGTCATGGCATGCAAGGTGCTGTCATCATTTTGGGCTCTAAAAATGTACATGTTTCCTGTTTTTATTTACCCCTTTTTAAAATAGAAAAAAAAAAAAGATGTGGCACTAAGCTCCATGCGCTGTTTTTCCGTGTATACTAGACTAATCTTACAATCTTCGATGGTTCATTTTCTCTCTCGTGTGCGTAGTGAAGCACCCCTTGATTTGTTATTGCTGAACATCAGTGGCGTTTCAGTCTGGGTACGAGCGCTCAAGTACATTTCTCTCCGCTGTGTCCTGATTGGGCAGCGCTGCAGCTCGTACTCGTGTGCAGAGAGGGAAAAGTGGGACCCGCCGCCACTCGTCTCGACATTTAACTTCCACGTCTTATCTCGCTCGGCTCTGGTATTCTGGCTTACATTGTGCGGCGCAAGATGGACGAGTATCAACAGATGCTGCCCTCTGAATAAGAACAATAGTGTTGGGAATAGTGTGTGACAATTGAGGAGATGTTTGCCCTTTTAGCATTTAGACTTTTATGTTTTTCTGTGCTTGTTGATGTTTTATTTGTATTATCTGGCATCACGTTACACAAAACTCACAAGTTAATTTCTTCTTATTGCCCATGATCAGGTTCCCATATGGTAAACGCCAAATAGTTCAGGCCGAAGGCGTTATCTGCGGACAGCGACGCATCTATAGGCTTCTACATGTAAAACAGGGTGATCAAAATGAGTAGTGTGTGACGTTACTGTAGTCTTACAACCTTTTTTTTTTTTGCTTTTTGAGAGGATGGTCCTCTACAGGGAAATCTGAAAATCTCCCACCCTAAGGCTCCTCTTTTTTTAAAGCACTTAATACAGCAAAAAGGCTATGTTGATGAATATGCATTTATAAAGATAGAACTATTATTTAGCATTGTAGCCTGCAAACCAAAAACAGGTTCTTGAAGCTGAGTAGATGGTTAATCAGTGATGGGGACGACTGACTGTTGGTGTGTTGAGAGAGTAACGCCTGGCCGCGTGGAGTTCGTGTCTCCGCCGCCACAGGATGTGCAATCACCTCAAGGGGGCGGGGCTTCCAGGGTGTGAGGGACGAGTTTGACCTCGTCGTTTTGTGGCTGTGTGCGTAGCGAGTTCTTCCTATTATATGCAAGTTCCTCATATATTTCAAAATCCCCCCCCACGCCTCCTGTTGTTGTTGTTTTTCATGTACAGGTGCCTGTGTGAAAAAAAAAAAAAAATACTTTTACAGCAATTTTGATTGTTTGAAATCTGCTTCCAGCATATATCTGTGCCATTTATTTTTTTTTTTCTTCTTTTTTTGTAACACGTTTAAGTTTTCTTACATCTAATCCTAATTTTGTCTTTTAAGCAACGTGGATGCAGCTGACAGCAATGAGCAATTTACGTGTTTTGTAGGTTTTTGAAATTGTCACGGCTTGTGTTCAGAATTGTGTGACCTAAAGCCAAAATCAGTTTGAATGGGACGGATGGTGACCGCTTGCTGGCGTATACTCGTGCCAGTCCATTGTCAAGTTAATGTCTGAAGTAGCACATAATTGATTTGAACTGATTTAACAAGTTAGTGTTTTAACATGTTTTTAAATGTTGTTTTTTGTTTTGTTTTTTTTGGGAGTTATAACCCAATTTATCCATAGATGCACAAGTAGGATGAGACTAAAAGGAATAAATGATACAGAAAATCAAGACGTCTAATTTTTCGTGCATTTTAGATGATTTAGTTACTGATAAAGGCTAATGGAGACCGATCCTCCCTATAGCGCCAATGTCAATATATCTGAACTGTTTTCCATCAGATTTTTTTTTTACCAATGTCTTTCATTTCTTCAAATAGTCGTGATGAGCATCGAAACACACTGCATCCCGGGGTCCCTCTCGATATATATATCTCTATATTTTTTTGTTGTGAGGGAGTGAAGTATTAACGTACGGTTCAACAACTCTGAAATCTGCTTTCGCCAAAGGTACACTACTCAGATATTCAGCAGGTGAATGGCAAGCGCACAGACCGTCACCGGGCACGATGTTGATGTCACAAGCGGCTCCCTGACATCGGGGCTGGGCTTGGACCAGCTTTTAGTGAAGAGAAGTCACTACTGTAGCAGCTGAATGTCACTTTGAGCGCGTGGTATACGGTGTGAGAGAGAAGCAATCTTCAAAAGATAAAAACAAATACCGAAAGTGCTGCTTCTTCATCCAGTAATCAATCGTCTTTAGTGGGAAATGCTGGACTTTGGTGTGTGTTTGTGCTCTACTTACAAAAAAAACTGAAAAAAACGCTCCCTCCTTTTAAACGGTCTTTGTTGAAATGTTTTAATTTAGAGGGCTTTTTTGTTTGTTTGTATTCGATGACACCTGAGAGGTACAGTGTTTGATGATTCCTCATATGATAAATAAAGTTTAAAAAAACAAAGAAAGGGCAACATGTGTCTTTACAAGTTTCAACTATGAAAAGAGTTGATGAGTTGCGCCAAGTCATTTTTTTTTTTTGTAGTTTCTGTGTCATCGCCAATGGCTGTTGTGCTTGTTAATGCAGTTTTTTTTTTTTTTTTTTTTTTTTTTTTTGGTCTGCTCCTCCTTTTATCACTTTTACATCTCTTGCCCCCCTAAGATATGAGGCAACAGCATTGCTTTCTCAAATGTCTTACAGGTTGACATTTAAGTTTTCAAGTGAGCAGGCTTATTATTTAATTTCTGTTTGGAAGTGTCACATTACAATGTTCTTTATTTTTTTTAAGCATGATAGTAACCCTCAAATTCCAAACAATGTAATAGTGTATATATATATATATATATATATATATATATATATATAAATAAACAAACTTCCAGTGTTCACAATTTTAGTTTCCATTAAAAATGTCAAATTTTCATGAAGAATTCTGTGTTTTGTGTGTTGTGCATTTCTGCTTCTTGATCACATTAGCAGAGGTCAGTCTGTTTCTGTTCACCTATCGCAAACCAGAGTATGTTGGCTTGTTTATCAGGACAAGTCATCTTTATCACAAATTAGTTCAAAATCTTAAATAAATCAGTGGCTCTGTACAAAACAAGGCCTCACGATCAGGTTCATAGCCGGACCGACCTTTGTCTTTACATTTCATTTAGCTGACACTTTTATCCAAAGCGACTTACAATATGTACAAACTCAGAACAACAAGAAAGCCAAATTACAAAGTGCTGTAAGTGCTACTTTCTTTATTCAAGGTATAGTTTGCGGCGGAAGATGTAGAGACTTTCTGCTGTCCTGATGTCATTCCACCATTGTCGTGTCAACTGATCCATCGAACCACAGCTGAAGCACAGTATTTATACTTCTCCTTAAGTAGGAGACTTTGAGGTGCTTCTACTTGACTATTTGCTATTTGACTTCATACCTCTCCACTACATTTCAGTGTGAAATATTGTAATTTAGTTTGTAGTGTAATGTAGTTTTAGGCTGCCTTCAAAGTAAACACAGGAAGTCACAGAAAAAATGACTTCCTGTTAGTTCCGAACTTTTGTTTACTTGTAGTTTACAGATCACGTTTGGATTTATTCATATGTGTTTGTAAATATATATTTATGTAGAAATGTGTGCGTAGTTGCATCCTTTGTTCTTTTTATGTCTGCCTGTGAAATACATTATTACTGGTTTTGATGTGTGTTGGATAAATACGATTTTGTATGAACAACACAAGATGTGTTTTTAGATCAAACCTGAGACTCATAGTCAACAATCCAGCATTAAGTATTACAACTACACATAAAATAAGGATGTTCTACAACACGTGGCGTTTGCTGTCAGATCTAAGAGCCAATCAGCTCTCTGGTGTGGCAACAGCCAGGCGTTTCCCATCATGCACTGGGCCACGCAGTCGTTGGAGAGCTACTGCGGCGGCTGACTCGACGGTGTTGGGCTATATAAAATAAACTAAATTGAATTGAATTGAAATTAAGGGACCTACAATATAACTACAAAACATTAGTTGGAAGTCCACTAAAAAAGAATTGTCAACTAAGGGATACTTCTACAGAACATGTATATAGTCGTGCATCAGAAGAAAGATAGACATATGGTTGGTTGTTCAAGGTCGCCGCCTTGTGGCTGAAAGATTAGTGCACATTGACTGAGTCCCTACAGAACTACAGACATGGTGGTTTCATACTCTTTTTATTTCATGAGCTGATGTCTAACAACTGCTTTAGTCAGGTCTCACAAATGCTGTTTCTAAACTATTTTTTAGATACGTTTTTACTGTAGTATTCATGACTAAATTGCAGCACAAATCAATATATTACATTTTAAACATAATTTTGACCTGTAACAAATAGATATTTCTCAATACATTTGTATTATAAATGCCATACATGGTTTAATATTTATCCGATCACTAGACAATATTAAGGACCGTCTTCACTGAAACTCATTTTAGTCACCCTGTGTGAAATGTGTAGTATATAGCCTAGATATGTTTTTACTTTTTTTTGTTCGCCTATATATCTTTGAGTTGTTTGATTGCAGTGACACTGTGAGCTGTAGGCACAGCAGGTGGCGTATTTTCACCACAAACACACACATGGTACACACTTTTTTTTTCTTCTCTCCATTCTTTTCGTGGAATTGAACCAGTGTTTACTGCCACCCCCTCAATTTTACCTTGATTACTCTGTACTTCACAAAGGCCACATGGGGTTTGATGGTTAGTGCACCGGTGCGCGGAGAGATTGTCCGATGTGCTGGAAGGTCACTAAAAGGTTTGATCTTTGCAGAGGTGTTTCGGAGGTGCTTCTTCTCACTCCAGGACTGCCTGCAAAAAAGGATGAACACAGGGTGACCCTGTTGGAAAAGAAATAGGAGAGGTGACGACAAAATATGTCCTTCCCAGCCAGAAGTGAAATGGAAAACACTGAATCAGGCCAGGACTTCCACTCCATCGCCAATATCCAAAGTCTCACTGATATAAACAAAAAAAATATAATTTTATAATAAAATAATCTTCTCATTCCACTATTTAATCTCATTAGTATATTGACTGATTGATTTCAATGTGACGATGTCAGTGAAACAACTTATGTTTATGTTTCATTTATTTACCTTAGTAAACCAATACCACACTGAAAGTAAAAGTATTCTGTTCAAAATCACATGTTAGCAACAATATATAAAGTATCCAAAGTAAAAATATAGCAGCATATGAAGCCTGTTTTTACAACTTTATATACAGTTCGGTAGTTTAACCAAACTACGGGCCAGGCAT
Organism: Taurulus bubalis; assembly: GCF_910589615.1. Classification (NCBI taxonomy): domain Eukaryota; kingdom Metazoa; phylum Chordata; class Actinopteri; order Perciformes; family Cottidae; genus Taurulus; species Taurulus bubalis. The sequence goes on along the minus strand of NC_136590.1, from coordinate 38,901,975 downwards.
CCTCCAAAAGGGTCAGGACGAACAGGATGAAGGGTTTCATTTGCATTCTGCATGATTGGACCTTTTAAAAATGTTTCTGCTCTGTGCAACAGCATGTCAGATGTGAAGTGAACGGCAGGTTTCCCTGAAAGCCGTGTGTAATTGTGCATTTATTAATCAGGCCTAACATTTGTGCAACGCTGAAGCAATAACACGCAGTCCTATTCCTCTACTGCTCTTGGTTCGTAAGTCACAGCTGAGAAAACGTGATATATGACATCCAGGCCAACAAGTGTTCTCTAGTCTAGAACAGTCGTTCTATTGAAAGTGCTCACACATTTTGATGGGTCTGCACATGCTTTTCATTCTCGACAAGGACAGAAACCAGAGGCAATGTATCAACCGAGCGCATCTCCTACTTCCTGGGATGAATATATCAGCTCCGACCAGACAGTCCCTGACATTTAGTGATCTGTGATGATCGCCATAAACCTGACATCATCAAATGTCAGACTGAAGTACTTGTCGGAGTTAGCCACTGATCTGATGAACATCATGGTTCAAAGAATAAATACTGCAGGCCCCGTCCCAGAGTTCACCCTGAGCCCTAAAACACTGAACCCTCGCACACTTTGATTTACCTTTGCTGTGTGCTTGGCGAGCAGGAAGGTACAAGGGCTCAAGATGCTTTCATGGGGCGGCTGCCCCTATATATTTTAATAAGGTACGGTTGAGCTGCAGAGACGCATATAGAATATTATTTTAGGAATAAAGGGGTAATAGATCACTTCCCAGCGGTGAGTTTCATGCGCGACAAAGAGTGTCCCTCTGGCCGACCTCTGCACTGATTTCAGAGGATAATACAAACTGAGGTGTCACCTTCAGTATAAAGACATTCTCCAGGTAGCAGATTAGCTTTGTGAACTCATTTTGAACAAGATAAAAGAGTCCACAGCCTCGCTAGCAGCTCCGAGAGGCTATTTCGCTACAGTCACAGTGATGCTCTGAGCTAAATGCTAACGCTAGCAGGGAAACATGCTAACAAGTTCCGCCATCTTAGTGTAGCCGGTTAGCATGCTCACGTTCGCTAATTAGCAAAGGACACAGCTGATGATGAAGGAACAATCATTAGTTTCTAGGGAAATATTGGGCATTAAAGGACCAAAGGTCACGATACTTGATCTTCTAACTACATACAAAGTTTTATGGCGATCCATCCAGTGATTTTGACACATTTCATAGAGTGAGCTGAGCCTGATTATAATCTGTATTAACACTGATTCTTTCCGTCTGTGCTATTGGGACTAATGTTTTGTAAATAGTATTGTTTTTAAGACATTTTAAAGATAGATATGATGATGCCTTAGACTAAATAAGTTGCAGGTCAATTTCGAAACTCCAGTGCAGGAAGAAACATGACGACACACCGGTAGCTTTGGACAAACCACAAACCCTCTAAGACGAAGGCTTGATGCATATGCCCTAATATATACGCTCATTGAAATCCTCTGGCTGTGCACTGGACCGTAATCATCCATCACCACCGCTGTCTGTATATATTGAGGCTCAGCGCTCAGAAACAAACAGTGTGTACCCGCTGCTCGTCTGCCTGGTCACAGACTCCGTCTCTATGCATGTAATCCCACGAGCCCCATCCTTCATTTCCTGTTTACTTGCACTCCTCCGTGGCCACTTCTCTTGACACTTGTTCATGAGAGAGGACAAGATGGAGTGAGTCACAAAAGACTGGAAATCTATATACGCAGGCAGACTCTGTGACACAGGTCACGTTGGGGCTTCAGCTCCTCACTAAAGAGATCCAGATTTCGATTATTGAAATCAGACAGGACACAGTCCGGCTATGATGACGGTACGGCAGCTGAAATATATATTTATAAAATAAGTACACGATGACAGTGGTGGGTCCCGGTGATCTCAACGGCAGGGCCACTGGTGTCATCTGAAGACTGTGAGGCAAGTGCAGCCGGCCTGCTGATGGTTTCTTTTGGGTCATCAGTAATATTCTCCCAATAAACTGCTGCATATTGTTTGCTGCTAGGTGGAATTAAGCTTTGTGTGATGATGGGCTGCTGTGGGGGGACGAGGAGGAGGAGTGGGCATTTTGTGTGATATGGGCCATTGACTGCTTTTCCATAGCTCAGGAACAATAATGAGATTTCTTTTATTTTTTTTCAGAATATCAGTGCCGCCATTCAGCGCACTGATTGTGTTTATGAAATTGTGCATACATCTCACAATGCTGGAGCAGGGAAAGGGAAAGCTATTTTCAAAACATTAGCAAATTGTTTTCTGTTATTGTGCAGAGATTGATAAGAGTATGTGTTGTCTAAACACACACACACACACACACACACACACACAAATACAGGGGTGAAAAAAACATTAAAAAGGCAAAAGCTTGCCGCTATGACTTAGAGTTACCTACAGTATTGCTCTTCCCATCCACAAAGAAAAAGATACTAAAAAAACGAAACATAAACTGTATCACCTTACCTTCACACTGCCATTAAACTGTAACTACAGTAAATCCAATTGTTTCTGTGCAATATTGTGGATGCATTTCTGCTGTAATAGATATTTTAAGGATAGTGCAATGCAATTTACTACTATGCAGTTTACGGCTGCTGTTTTTACTTAATCCAACTGTATGTATCATGCACTTGATGCGTTACTGCATTGCTGTGCTGCTTATCACATTTTCCCGTTGAGACGTAGCAATGACCTTGAGCTTAACCTTGCTTTTCAAAGCAGATGTTGCGTAAATCGACTTGAGATTTCATACAAATCCCCTTTTACCCGATAAAAACCCCCTCTGTGTGACCCGATGAAGACACTCTTCTCTTTTCGTACGTGGGGTTCCAGCTCTCGCTCGTGTTCGCACTGACTTTAGAGGCAGGGAAACTGATTTTCTGGGCTTAAGCAGGGTAATGTTTGTATCATAACGGAAATGATGATACCTTATCACAACTGAATTACGCAGCGCTTCAATGCGGCGGTTACTTCGCATCACAGGCGTCAAACTAAATATTCAAGCTCGTTTGAAGCCATTTTCTGAACTTGGGTTCTGATTTAATCCCAAATCCTACAAACACAGTATGAAAGCTATTAATTAACTGCAGGCCTTTATTTTTAGTGGAGATCTGTGCCATTTAGACATGGAAGTAAGTGTATTGGGGATGTTTTATAATGGGAGCCATTTTGAAGTGTTACGCCAGAATGTGTTACTCTGTATCTGTTCTACTAAAACAATACCAAATTTACCGGGCTTCTTGACCTGTCGGCAATAAATAGAGTATTTCTACCTACACGCTCATCTCTCATGTATCTAATTGCTGTCATACTAGTTTTGGGATGCCACAGCTCAGGGAGCTGAGAAGTCACTGGGCTTGAAGGTGTATCGTTTTCTCAAAGCGAGCTTTATAAGTAAAAGTTGCAGCACCCAGCCTAGTAGTCATTAATCCATCGGTAATGATCCCATCAACACCATCACAGTCCCCATATCCCCCCTCCCCCTCCCCCCCCCGGTATTCACTTTGTATTTTGGCTCTGTCCTCCAGTAATAATTGACACTCTTACCTGCTTCTACAGTCTGTTGCTCACCAGTTTGCTCTAAGGCAGCTATTGATTCTGGAGCATCGGATCCATGAAGACAATGATGATGAACAATGAACAGACAGCTGCATCCTCTGTGATGTGCGCCAAAACCGATGGCCTTTGTAAGCAGCATGTAATGCCTCATCTGGTGGATAATATGAGAGAAAAGAGGGAGACACAATTGTGTATATTTCTTCAGGAAGCGAGTCGCATGTATTTTAAATCCCATTACCATGATAATAAACTTGTGAGGGACAACATATAGGAAAAACTAGATAAATAAGAATAGAATGAACTAAAACCTCACATTGAATCATATTCAGCGTAATGTATATTAAGAGAATAATGAAACACATCAAACTAATGGTATTACGGTTATCTCATCCCTTTTTTAATAAGCAATTCTAAAATATGTAGACACTGGTCAATTAAATCTAATTTTAATTTAGAAACACCATCATCAGCTGAATTATTTTAACTGCAATATATCAATAGGCTACAATATGACAAAACAAATAATACTTTGAAGCTTTTTATGATATATCTATTGGATTGTGTTTCCATGTTAAGGATTATTTTAATGTGTTAGTCAGATTGATAGACTACTCGTACATAAGGAAGAGCTCGCATGAGCTCAAGGACAATTTCTGTGAGGATTAGGACACAATAAAACTCGTTCTTCTGAGGAACTCAATAGTCTCGCTCAGCACGCTCCTGTTTTGTCTCTTATCTCCACACTCTCAAAAACAATCCAGGGACCCGTTTCACATGTGAAGCCGCCGCGTTCTTTGCCGCAGACTATTTGCCATTCCCTGAAGGTCATTTGGTTAATGCACATTTGGGTTTTCATGGACTCTTAACTAGTTTTTAATCAGCAATTATTAGTGAATTGGAAGGCTGTGCAGGCGCATGACTCTCTGCTGGCGGGAGAGTGCCCATCAATGTCACGTCAATTTCCATGCCAAAGGCTACATTAGGCCTGGAGTCTGGGAGGAAACCGCCACCTGAGTGCCTCATCTCCCCATCCACAGCAGTCTTCCCATCAACTATTGACTCTATTACACAGCTCTGTCAAAAAAATGTTCCGCTTCAAAAGAGGAGCAACCATTACATGGCTGTGCAGGGAGATAATTTAGCGATGCACATACAATTAAATGCATATCCATTAAACATTGCTCATTATTGCACTTGGATTCCTACAATACCAGGATGCTGGATGCCTCCCAACCGTTCATTCATTTTCAAGGTATAAACACAGCTTGATTATTTAGGCTGATGTATTATATAAATACCTGTCATTTTCATCTATAGCTAACCTAGGCCTAATTGGCAATTAAACATGCCAGCATCTCAGACTAGCTCTTAATTACCGTTAATAAATGCTGAGGGGCCCTGAGGTGTCCTCTCAGGCTGGAGGATTGGGGTTGTGAGTCTCCTGCAGCACCACATGAATATGCATGGCAGACAGGTATTCTTCAGCTCTCCTCCTCTGCTTCGCAGGCAGCCGACCGCCTCTTGAACTACCTGTTCTTCATCGCACCTCCACGGCGGCCCGGGTGTTGTTGCAGCATCTTCATCCTCCTGGCGGTGGCATTCCCGCACACGGGGGCTTGTTTGTGTTTGCCAGGAGCTGTCACATTCAGCCCGTTAGCGCCGGCCCACGGGGGATCAGATGAGCTGGTGACACGCTGCAAGCACGTTTGGCAAAGAGTGCGTGGTGGAAAGTTGGGCAACACCTTGATTTCCTGTTTTTGGTGGGGTTTAAAATCATTCATCGTAAATGTAAAATTAAAGTAAACAATATTGGAAGTTGTATGAAAGAAATAGATCACTTAATAAGACAATTGTGCATTTGTGGTATTATAGTTTCTGATGGAGATCATGTATAGATGAACACAGGTGATTAGTTTCATAGTGTTGTCCCTGCTGCTCAAATATTACTTTTGACATTTTAACTTTAAAGCACATCCTTGATTCCACCGATGATTAACAGCTTCCTTTTCTTTGCTGCGAGCTGACATTTAGCTTCCATAATGACTGCTGCTTGTCTTGCAGTATAAGACCTAAATCCTTCTTTTTAAGGCCCGGCGAGTGTCAAGCTCTCTGACCGTAATGGCACTTTTAATTAGCACTTATTAAAGGCAGGTGGACTGCAAAGGTCAACCAGTTAGGCCTGCAAGTTAAAAACACAGACAAGCGCGCATCAACTGTTTGATGAATTTGTCTGCTTATTACAGAGACTGGGAATCTGGACAAACTCATTTTTTAGATCTGCTGTATGTCAATGACAAAATATAGCATATGATAAAATTACAAAGTTTCAAATTTGGAAATACTGGACATGGATAACATTTGTTTATATGTTTTTACACGTGCCGTATTGCATCGTTTATGTATCATGGTGTTTGATTGTCATGGATGCACATACCTTAAAAATCAAAAGCAGCTCCTGTAAAAGTGAAATAGTCCAGATTGTCAGAGGGATTATTTTCTACTCATTACACGAACACAAGGACTGCAGCGTGGTCTAAACTTCTTGTGCCTCGGCTCTGACACAAAAATAAGAGCTGGGAACAGTATTGATCTCAGTCAGAATTATAGATCACCTCGTCTGAGTGAGTGATGAAGCTGTCGGACTGTTGGTCTCACCTGACAAGCACCCACATTAAAAATCCTGATCCAAGAATATCAATGTAGCAGTAACTCTATGTTTAGCAATTGTAGTGCATATCAAAAGCAACAAACCTACTCATTACATTATTATTTTTATACGTAGCTAAGTCGATATACAGTATATTTTAGCTACATTAGGGAAATATTAGATGTGGTTTGAATCTTTAGGAAACAGGAAAAAAGGAATGGTTTGGTTTTGGGAGCAGAAATTAATTTCTACATTTTCAGTGGTTTATGTGGTTTAGAAAATGAAGATTTTAGTTTCTGGCATCCGAAATAACATTTTTTTCCATCACGAGTAAAAGCAGGACTAATCGCACGGTGATAAACGCGTCGAAGGCAACACTTAACACACAACACTTAGTACTTCTCGTGTGCGTCCCGGCCATTGTACGGCTCTAAAAGGCTCTTTTCAGCACAGCCTTGTTTGCGCGTCATCGCAGCCGTTGAACACGCTGAACCTCAGCTAATATTGATGCTCTCCATGTGATACTGCTGATGAAAAATAAAGCACTGGTGGATGCTGGGCTTTTCTTTCCCTCCTAAAAGCGCTGCATCCTCCAAAGTGCTGGAAGAGACCACTGAGGGGCAGCAGACTTACACGCCTGCACTTAGTTCACCGTTTCCCCCCAAATGCACCACAGTGCTCAGACTCCATTAATCCTGCTGACTTGATGAGTGACCTGAAAGGATCCCGCTGACTCTATGCGTTGCTCGGGAGTGAAAAGTTAGAATGAAGAAAATATGATAATAATCCTGTTGTTTGATTTAAACAGAACGTACATACGTATCCTGTTATGGGATGTCAGCAGATGCGATACAGTGAATGTCTCTTTGATTTGATGGATCACCACATAATTACACGTCAATCAGGTCAAATATGTGCGTCATTTTACGCGAATATATTCAGAAAAATAAAAATGCAATGAAACAGTGAAAACAAGTCATATAACAATTCAGTTTATTTTATTTATTTTCCAGACAGACACATCAATTTCTGGACCACAGTAGAGGATGGAAACCTTTCACAGACATTTTTTGTCAATATTATTATTTGAAAATACAAATATAAAATTAGACTTTCCACATTTGATATGTGAGAGACCCCCATCCATTATTATTGTTGTCATTATCATTTTTTTCCTTTTTTTTTAAGTATATTTTTACAACAAGGCTTAAGCAAGCCATATGATAACCTGAAAGATGCTTTCAGATGTCAGTCAAGTCTGTCTGTCTCTCGCCATAAAAAGTCGGTTAACATAAAAAAAAGGGGCAAGTGTTAGGAATGGGCAGACAGCAGTGAAGAGAGCTCTGTGCTCAGCCTGCAGAAACATGGAACCACAGCAGAGCCTCACACTGCCGTCCATGCAGTCTGAAGAGCTTCCAGGCTCCCCTCTAGGCCATGCGGTCTGCTCCAAACTCGACAACACGCCAGGGGTGAACTCTCGTGTTGGTGAACGTACGCTAATAATGAACCTGGGTGGAGCTGTGTGAAGAGTATTCTGTATACAGCTGAGGTCTCCAGTCTAACATTGTTCAAATGTGTGAAAATTGCAAATATATATATTCATCTACACACATATACATTGCAATTGTATATCTTCAGCAATGAGCGTGGGTGAGATGGCGAATGGTTTGGACTGGAGGGGAAACTCGCCCTGAAACGCGGCCGTGCAGTTGAACTCGTGCTCTTTCTGTCACCTCGAAGGGTTCAGTGTAAATTCGCAAACATGAACCGATCCTCGTGTCCCGAAAAACAAGAGACATGGCGGCGTTAGCGAGAGTCACGTTGTGCACCGGGAGGATAACCTCGTGGTCACCGTGACAGCAGCCAGTATCTCTCAGAGATAAGGGAGTACATGGTCTGCTTTAAAACCATTAGCCACACTACCAATACGCCGCTTTTGGGCATCAATGCTCAAGAACGCTACAATGGGCCTTCAAAGTCTGTTCAATTAATGGGAAACAGAGCAGAGCCTGAAACCGTCCTCGTCTGATGTCAGTTGTTCTTATCCGTAAAACAGATTTAAGAGGACGTGGTTTCAGGGCGAGCTTCTCCCACAGCGGATGGGATAAATCGGTTGGCCATTGCCTAGCACTTGCCTCAAGATTCAAGTTTAAATGGATACGGTAGTACACTACAAATGTCAACACCTTCCAGGTTGACTTTTTTTCTTTTTTGATTATATATTTTTTCTTCTTAAATCAAGACCCCGCCCCTTTTCCCAAATGGATAAGCTAGTCTACTAAGATGTGTAACATTCATCAGCTGTAAACTGCTGTCAGTTTGAGATAAAATTAAATTACAGCAACGGAGCCATGCTACCTTAAAGTCCAAGCTACAGGATCACAAAACAATGGAAGAGTCCATTTTGACATTGTGAGAGGGAGAATGAGGGTTCGTGGTAGTCTGAGCCACCAGGTTGCTGCAACAGTGGAGAAAAGCTAAATAATATATTTCATACTTGTTGGACATTTGTTTTGCAGATGAAATTTTGAGTTGTAGTTTATTTTTTTAATAAAATATTCAGATGAATGAAACGGAGGAACACTTTTTTACCCTGTCTAACTAGTACACATATTGGTACTCATATTAAAATTATAGTTTTTGATGCTAAAATGTTCAACTGAGGCGAACCTAAGCATTACCACTTGAAACATGTTATGTCTTTGAATAGATATTATTTTAGGTTTACTTAGTTTTTCCCGGCACTGCCCACTGTGGTCAATTGCTTTCATAATTTAACAATAAAGTTGAATATTATTGGACGTGTGGGCATTGACTTTTGGGATAATGTCTCTATGCCTATTTCTAAATAACACATTGCCTTGTATACTTGCTGGTTCATTGGAATAATTTGTGTTTAGCATTACTATGAAAGCTGCCATTACTGTGCTTACTGTATGTCATTTGACAGTCTATTATGGATGAGAAAAACGAATAGACACTAATGTTATCTACTAATGTAACAGGATTTAATTTTAAGACCCCATGAGGTGAAATAATGAAATAACTCTGATGAACCCGAATTATGTTTCATTGAAATTATACTCAAAAAAATAACTTGCAGTGTGCACACAGCTTGAGGCTTTATAATAGGTTTGTTTGTGCTTGAAACACAGCTGTTTGTGGGAATCTAACAGGTTTGAATTATGGACGTCCTACAACATGGTACTTTAAAGAAATGTAGAGCATTTAAACTCAATTAAGCTTGAATATAATCCTTTCTGCTCTCAGCAGTGAATCACAGGTTTAGGGTGCCGGTCCAATGTCAGGACATGAATTCCCTGATTCGCAGCCCGTCCTTTAACAGCTGTAATATTGCTTTGGAGACGACGTCAGTCGGTCTGTTTTATTTTCACAGTAACGCCTCTATAACGTCAATATGTGTGAACAACATAGATTGGTGATTAAAACAAAAGCTAGTTCCCACAATCGAAGCTTTGAATGATTAGACTTATTAATGAAGGTTTGGAGGTCAAAAACAGTATTGTCTATAAACCACTAGGCATATTACAAATATTAAAAGATTGAACATGCTATTTAAACAGCACTATGACTGGTATTATGACTAGTGTGATGATCATTGGTATGTTTCTTAAAAAAATATGAAATACTTTTTACATAAAGTCTTTGTCTGTGAATATGACGTGTGTCCCTCTTCGAAAGTAATCAAAAATAAGAGTTTTGCATATCTAGCGTTAGCATTTAAGGTAGTATGGCACACCCCTTTTAAAACATTCAAGGGTGGGGATCCAAATAATGCCTTGTGTACAATTCCATCTTACAGCAACTGTTTCTCTATTGTTCATCCATGAGAGCTTTGGTTAGCTGAAACCATGTGAGAGTGGTAAAACCGAACCAAAAAGAAAACATACAGGGAATAAATTACAATGAACCTCTATCAAAATAATTGACTGCAAATCTCAGAATAACATGATCATTTAGAGAAAGGTCTATCTTGACTGGTCCTAAATCCACTATTCACTACAAGTATTATATTAATGAGTCCTATATAACATCTACTTTGTAATTACAGGAGATAGAAAAAGAGCGCGAGAGGGAGAGGGGTAAATATGAGAAAGGAGAGGTAGAGCAAGGGAGAACAACAAAGACCACTACACTGGTATCAAAGACAGCACTCTGTTTACAAGTTAACTGTGATTTCTTTACACACTAATGAAATACATGAATGATCAACAAAAGAAGTAGGATCTCTGAGGATGGGGAATGGAAAGAGAGAAAGCAATGGATGCACAGTACATTTTAATAGTATATTACAATTATTAATATATAAACCACAACGTATCAATAAAACTCTGATTAAACTTGAAATCAGCAAAGAAGCATTTTTCTTTTTTCTTTTTTTTTATAGTTTTGTATTTCTTATTTTCTTTTACATTTGAACATTACAAGGGTTTTTTTCTTTCTTTCCTCTTTAAATTATTACTTGATCACACCTCCATATCATTTACTTTAGAAGTATCCAGCATATTTCTTTACCTGGTTGTTTTGAAATAAAAGAAATGAGACAAGAAGTGGGTAAAATGAAAACAACAAGTACACCTGCCGCAGGTAGAGTATTTCAGAAGACACAGCATTCATTCCATTAATGACTGGAGCATATTATTATTATTAAATGTTTGTCATGAGTGAAATCATTAAGCACACACACATACTGTGTAAAACCTGGTGCAGCGACAAAGAGTGAATAATTCAGTGTCATCTTTTAACCCTGTATAAATATCTTTAGATGAGACATGGGTCTAATATATAAAGAGATCCAAGCGTACACTGCAACATATCAGTTACTACTTCCCAAGCTGTTAACTCACCTCAAGACTGAAGCGTTAGTCTAGTCGAGAATACATTAACCCCAAAATCCTTCATACTGTCCCAAAGCACAGGGCCGTTTTTTTTAAAAAGCCGACATATGCATGTGCAAATAGGAAAATGGCCTGTACTTTACTACTCACAGTGCAATGATTACTCGCTTTGTTACCTTTCAGTGTTTTTCATTTACTTTGCCACTAGAATAAATTAAAACCTGCCAATGATTCCACAATAGAACTCGCAAAGGCTGAGGTATGGTATCAAAATGTTTACTTTCCTAATTCATTCATAAAACAACTGATTCGGAGAACACGCGTTACATAAAGGCTCCGGCACAGAGCCCGGATCTTGTGTTCCAAAAAAAGAGAGAAGAAAAACAAATCGGGAACAAGCAGGATGAAACAAACAATAATGTACACCTAAGTTCCTCTCCAGAGTATAAAAGTGTCAGGACGCACAGAGCACTGTAAAATGCCTGCTTCAAGTTCTAATCTTCACATCTAAGTACAGTGTGCTTTGGATTAAATCATCTTTTTTTTCTTCTTCTTCTTCCTCTTTCTCTCTCTCTCTCTTTGAATGATACGGATATCTTAACAGTTAAACAAAAAGATACCAATCAGGCTCTTTTTTAAATTTTTTTTTTGTTGACTTAACTCACCGTTTGTAAATTTGCTGGTATGACACTTGTAAAATTATTCGGCTTCAGTATTTACAGAGAAAGTGTGTTCTGTTTGTCTCTGGGGTCGTTTATACCGTCTTCCAGCAGAAAAAGTATAATAATAACTGTTTACAGCTTTTTCTTCTATTCACACGCTATAACATGTTCTTTTGACACACCATCACAAAAATATGCTATTCTCTCACTGAGTTGGTTATATGCAGTGACTGGAATAATATGTACAGCTACATGTCTTTTTCTCAAGTTTGAACTCACAATGTAGTTATATGAAATTTGTTATAGCATATATATATATATATATTTCTAAACAACAAAAACAACACTTATAAAAAAGGACCATAAAAATATTGGAGTCCTCTTTGTATTGCCCAAAAATAGGTAATTATGGTTAACAATGAGACATCACATGAAATAAAACAGCTACTAAGATTTATTACTTAGATACCCTCTTTAAAGTTTTCCTTAAATTTTTTTTTTCCTTCCGATTCTCTCACACTGAGCTTCTTTTTTTTTTGCAGAAAGACTGAATGGAACATCCAATCATTTCTCCTTTACACTACAAAGATGAAAACATGACTTGCAGATATTCTTGGCTATGACCCCCGAACTTCAAACAAATACACAAATATACTATAAGATCAAAGAAAATGACACAGAAATTAAGGTTAAAACTAAAATGACTCCCTAAAAACTAATCAAAACAAAAGCTAACAGAGGAAGGAAATCGGTGAATGAATTCGACGTGAAACATCATACCAAACCCGGTCGTAAAGTTATAGGAGGTTTGGATTATAGTACAGCAGTTGTTATTTTTCTGAGATGACTAACGTTTTTCTTTTCTTCTTCATATGGTTCCGACTCTCGTTCTTTTTGCCTAGGTGACGCTGTAGTGCTTGAAGTTGGATAGCATCACCTGCACACAAAGCCAATTAGAAACTTCGTCCTGTCTTTCCTGGGCCACCAGATATACTCTGCTGGGTGATAAAGAAAGAAAAGAAGGACGGCAACAGCGTTAAAAAAGAAAGAAAAAAGCATTCATCTAATTTGCATACATCTTGACCACAAATACTTTAGTCTGAAGGATTCACATGGAAATTTGATGACATAAATCGGTGGTCAATAATGTGACTACATAACATATTTGGGATGCCTTCTGCGGCACAACCGCATGAGACGAAGGGGACAGCAATTATCATGAACATCAAACATGCTGCAGGAGTTTCATAATTACAGACTCTACTTCTTGGTTGCACCACTTGTTAACTTAGCAATCATGTGCCGCTACGGTCTAGTCTTAAAATAGTGCTAATGCTGAGCTGGGTTGATTGCTTAAAGAGAATTACTCCATTAAACAATCATTTAAACACATGTGTGCACAGATGAGTTCCACACACGCCACACGCCGTATCGACAGAAGCGGACAAAAAAAGCTCAAGACACTCTGAATGGGCTGTAGAGGATCTACTGTACATGTGAGGGACAATGCTAGCAATAAAGAAGAATTACAGTGACAAAGTAAACATGATGAAACTGAAATATTTTGGTTCCTCGCAGACATTTACTGCTTGTTTAATATTGAATGATTCAAGGCAATTGGCTTGTTGGTAAAAAGTTATGGTTCTATTTCAGTCATAGCGGGGAAGTAGTGAGATGAGAGCTCAGACCTTTTTTTTTTTTTTAAGGTTGGAAACATAAAAAAATATTAAAAAGAAGAAGGAAAAAAAAAAGAACTGGTAGCGTGTGTGTGTGTGTGTGTGACTGAAGTATGAACTTCTCCCGGAGCAAGTCACACAAACAATGACTGAATTAGTTTTGACCAATGAGAATCTTTTCTACCGTCAGCACACGGACCGCCTCGCCAACAGAGGCCTCCGGACTGTGAAGACTTAACCTTCCGTCACACTCACACTTCACTACCAGCTCTGAAGGCGAGTAAACAGAGAACGATGTGATGAACATGTATTAGAATAGAAAGGCACAGTAAGTAAAATGCAATACCTCTGATGAGATGGCAACCGGCCACCTGTTCAATGGTATCCATTTGTAAAAGCTGTCGCAATCAACGGGCCCTAAAAGTGTACAGTTAGTGCTTTTGTCAGTATGCATTTCAAGGAGAGAGAAAAAGTGAGTATCATATCATGAATGTGACTGGTTTGATTCAGTTTGATCATGATCAGTAGCGGAGCAGGAGACTTCTGTCATATACAAGTTCATTGTGTGTTCCTGTAATGGAGAAAAACAGTGCATGCTGCAAGATTACGACAGGAAGTAGGACTCGTTTAAGTGACAAATAGTTAGAAATGTCCTTATGAAGTTAATGATCCCATGCTGCGTTTCATTTGTCAAGATACAACAACTTCAGGTGGGAGCACTTTCTATGACGGCCATGTCTATAATCCATTGTGAACATACTTATAATGCATCATCATCTGCTTATAGCACATAATCATAGTTATAAGCACTCATAAATATCATATATAACAGTAATCAAAACACGGTTTATAACTTATTTTAAAAACATATTTTACAATGTTTAGTGTGTTCTTCTTGAATAGATATATTGAGATTTTTTTCACAAACAACCACCACTTAGAGACTAATACTATCATTACAATACATTCTAACAGTGACCATAATGAATTATAAAAAAATTATAATGTATTACAACTTTAATTAACGACTTAATTACAATTAGTAATTATACTACACTACAATCCTTGCAAACACACATGTCAGTGAGTGATCAGCAACTATTACATGTGTTTTGATACTCAACCTTATATATCATTACATTTGCTTTATAATGAGGTATGATCATTCTTATAAAGCACTACGAGTGCTATAAACAGAGCATAGCGCAGTATGTTCATAACGCATCACGAACATGGGCGCCATTGAAAGTGTTTCCCTTCATTGTATTTTCTATGTCAGGTTCAAATTAGTGAAAAATTGTGGAAACAAAAAATACGTCAAGGAGACAATAAAACACACACAATCCCCATTCATGCAGACATACGCAGTTGATTTCATCTGAAAGCATGCAGAGAAAAGGATCATAAAGCCCTCAGTAAGATCAGTGTACTTCTGACTATTGAATGGGCTTCATTATGGAGCTCAGTTATCAGGGCTGACAGGTCTGCAGAAATCACTGGATTGAGAAGAGATGCACTTTTAACAGCGATTATCTGTCTTTATCACTTCAATCAACTAATTGCATTCTAATTGTCTTGCATAAAAAAACAGTTAAGTTCATTACGGCTCCTTCACAGTGGCTGTTTTGATATTGGCTAAAGGGATTAATAAAATCACTGGAGCGTAAGAGCGAGGCGACAAATCAGTGACTCTGAAGTCATCCATGAGGTTGTGACATATGATGATCCGACATGTATTCAGTTCGACAGCATCCTCGGTAATAAAAATGAATTATAAAGCACATTTTAGTTCTGAATCATTTCCCATTTTAATGTTCTGAATAGAGAGATCATCTCGCCGAGAGCAGAGAGTCACAGAGCTGCTGCATCACCTCTCTGCTTTATTGCACTCTGTTTGATTCACTGGGTAATTCTCAAGAGGCGATTTAGTATTTAATATCACAGGCACAATTTGACATTCTGCAAGGGAGTCACAAAACCTGGCCTCTGTTTGCTTTTTTTTTCATAAATCAGTCTTTTAAAACCGTTTGAAGGTAAATGTGATGAGAAGAGTAACATCTTCCAGAATTGATAGTATTTGTTGTATTCAAAGACTTGTTTTTACATTCTCTCACTCAGCATGGTTACAAACTGTTGCAGCGAAGAGAAAATAATAGAAACAAATCGCCTCATTTCCATCTGTAAACTATCTGCTGGTAAATCTGCTTTGAAAATGAGCCAGCGTGGTCTTTCATAACAAATATTTTGCTTCCTACACCGAGGACCAACAGATCATCGCAGATAGCCAGTGGACCTAAAACAATTAATAAGAGCGGCTTTGCTTAGGAAGCGAAAAGCCAATAAAACCTATTTCTCCGTTGAGCCCTGGTTTTGTTTGGATGTCATGAATCAATTACACACATTTATCAAAATTAAAATGAGCTATTTTATCTTCTCATGAGCTATTTTGCACATTTGGTCCCAGTGGCACTTTTCCACACCCGTAACCTTCCTGCATATTAGGCCTCACGTTCACTTCATCCTTGCGAAGCCGGTAGAATTAGCCCCATTGATTCTGTGTAGCGCACAATCTGAGGAATCTCCTGGGCTATTCCTCACAAAAGAGATGCACAACATGTAGCGGCCACAAAAAAAACACAATGTGTGATCACAATTTACCAGAAAAGCACAACCATGAAATACCATGGCCAGATGAAAGAATAAAGGTGCTTTAAACTTAACTTATACAACTACAATTAGAGCAAGAATCCCCACAAATGTCCCCTAATTAATCTTTATTGTGCTTTCTGGTTAATATAGAAGAAAAAGAGACTCTAAAATGTAGAAAGAGTGTCTTCACCCTGTAGTCTTGCAGCGCTCGCTTGCTGTACTAATGGGCCTGTTGTTATTCCACCTCGGTTAAGCTATGCATTAATTAGCTTCTTACAGAAAAGCAGGTGTTATTTTCATAACCTATCCTGTGTCACTCAGTTCAGTCATGTAAAACAGTACAAACACGGCCCGGCAAGACTGGCAGCGAGTGGAAGAACTTAGCCCCCGCCGCACCTTGCCAGGGGCCATAAAACTCTGATGGCAACATTCTAGATTAATTATTCAGCGAGGTCCAGGGTAGACCGACACACACGCAAAGTAAACAAAGCGCTGATGGAGTCCTCTGCTGGGGCGTTTGAACACTATCCCTTTGTCGAAAACAAGGCCCTGAACACGAGACGAAGATGAAGAGCTACTCGCTAATTAAGACTAAATTTAATTTGACGGGAATTAGAACAGCAACATTTGAATGTCTGGGCTGTACAGCATGAAGTCTTTGGCTGTTTTTAGACGGCTAATTTAGCAACACTGAAACATTTATGACATAACTAGATTATGTTGCACTTATGAATCACTGATGGATTACAACCGTGATCTATTTTAAGAGGGAGAACACACAGTAACTAGAGTAAGTACACAAAATAACACCGGATAGAGGAGGTAGGGTGGAAGATATAAAATATGTTTTTAAAGGGGAAGTTATGATAATTGAAAAATACTTTACATCAACATCTTGTAATGTCCTTATTGCTGCGTACATTATGATGCGTTACAAACACTTACTACATATTTATACACCGCTTATAAATAAGGTAGCTTCATTATTTCAGCTTAGTTGGAGTTACTCCTCAGACATTTTTATTGGCTTGAAGATGATCTCTCCAAAGACGTTGGGGTTATAATAAAAGAGAAACCCTATTTTGTAAATGATGTTCCCCAATTATTATTATGCGCCACTGTCTTCCCAGGCGACGTCTTCACTGTCACTGGGGACTTGCAGGCATTTTTTGTCGTGGCTTCTCTTTGATTGCAGCCAAAGCAAGAGGCAGGATTACTAACGGGTTGCTGCACATCAGCTTAACTGACACACACGGGACACGACAGACATCCGAGTACATTCACACACTGAGAACAAATCTTTGTTACTGCCGCCTCTGCTCGCCCTGCAGGTCTTACATTTTATGGGGCGACACTGCGATTGGCAGCTTACTGATCAGCGGGAGAAAAAAAAAAAGGTGCAACAACCACCTGGCTGAGAAACTACACCTGGACAAGGACACTGGGAGCGAAGCAACCTGCTGGAAGCATTGTCCTAGCGACGGAGCAAACTCAAGCTCTGGGACAGATGGGTTTCTAAAAATAAAGGGAATTCGTTCTGGGAAGGTGACACAGAGTCTGGAGTGAGGTGATTCGTGCAACAGCTAAGGGGAATAAACATTTGCATTTGACACAGATAACTTTGAGAGCTGAGTCGGGGTTTACCCTGATGTACAAAATGCTTAATGGACCTCTGAACTCAATGACAGTAGACACCTACCTCTCTGCACAGAAATAATCCTAACTCTGAGACGCTTGCTCTGCACTAATCTGGATTTGGGATAGTTGCTAAGAGGCAGGTGGTGGTTATTTTTGATCAAGTGGAAGAGTATAAAGCCCTTTAACAATTAGTAAGCTCTCCTCCTTAGAATACAAGTCTAGTGTTGCACAACATCTCAATCATTGGCAGCATGCGTCGGTTTAGTGTCTTATTTTAGTGACACGGGGGAGGCAACCGAGCTCAAGGCGGGGCCAGACACGACGGCCGTACTCACTGTGATGCTGGGGCCAAACCCGGAGCCGGGCTGAGGGCTAGCAGCACTGATGTAGTTGCCCACAGCTGAATCCTGGCTGCCAGGTCCGTACAGGTCGGCCACAGGCCCTGGACTGTTCGCACCGGGGAAACCTCCGGGCCTTGACTGGTTGGCGCCTGCATACAAACACAGCGGGGAGCAGAGCAGCTCAGAAACACCCAACAGCTATCGGCACGACTCCTACTTGCTAAGGCTCAAAAGGAACCATTTATATCAGAGAACACATGACTGGATTCATGTTCGTCTCGAAGGACTTGCTTATAGTTCACATTACAGATACTCACTGCTTGTAAAATTTCATTTGATATCGACCGACAGAAAAGGTGCAGGATTTAGATTGACCTCGATTTGAAACAGCCAAAATGATCTGTGAATCCAGTATGATATTCTGAATATAATCTACATGCTGTGTGTATTATGCATAGGAGTAACATTCACGTTGTATAATCATGCACAACACAAAACAAGCAATCTGCTAGAAATACTTCCACCATGCTAATAAACTAGTAAGGTTGCAGTGTCAATGTGGCCATGCATAATGTGAAGGAGTACTTATAAAACATCATTAGCTGTTGAATAAGAAGAGTAACACAGGATTATTATATTACCGATTTTAGATTTCACTTGAGAGTTCTGAACCCAGACATTCGAGGTATACTACTTTATGCTTTCCTCTATGACCTATGATTCAGAGACTACTAAAAATGCTCTCCATTATTTCAGAGGTGTGCTTCAGCTTTTCCTGCTGCTGGTGTAACTACAGGCATAAAGCAAAAGAGGTATGCGAGACAAGAGAAGGAGGCATAAAGGGGAAATATAAAAGCATGACCCGACTTCATGTGCAGGTCCAAACTCGGGGGGGATAAAAAAGAAATACTGTACACGACTTACCACCTTTGCCCTGTGAGTAAGAGCAACTCTGACTAATAAAATGTCTTTTGAAAATCCAGATGCCAACTAAAGGCCAATAACACTTGCAATGCAGGGGGAAAAAACAGTCGGCGAGAAAGAAAAACGCAGTGATCTCTTAACAGCAATCTCCTATGCTGTCAGCTTCCCATAACCCTCTGTCTCACCCTCACTCAAAGACAAGACTGTGAAAAAAGAAAAGAAAAACTGTATTAAAAAGAAAAATCTTCCGACCGCAGGAAAATGCTCCATCTTGTGTATATATGAGCTCATGAGCCCTGTGATGCATGAGAGGAAGGCCTTGTAGAACAAGTAGGGAAATACAGATAGCAACTGCGGTTCATCCAATGTGTTGACACGCACAGTATAAAAACTGTATCATCGTCACCGTGGTTAACGCATCGCCTCTCCATCTATCACAGCTGCATTAGACACGCCAGGCCCAACAGAAAGAAACACCTGGAAACGTGTCCGCAGAAAGCACTCCAGATGAATGAAGCCATCTCACTAAACACACATCTAGTGGGGTTGACGCTGCTGTTTAACTGCGAGGACTTTAAACAGTGAGCAGCTAGTGCTCTTATCTCGCCTGCACAGCCACAGTAGGCTGGCTTATTATATAATTAAGGACTTTTTCAGTCAAAATGGCAATCCTCATTTTCTATGACTGGTGATTTTTTTATTTAAGAGTGTGGCTCACCCCTCTCTCCCTGCGACACTGTTTTTTTTTTTACATTTTATTTTAAAACGTTGAGGCTGCAATGGTTCTGCATTTGACTTTGGGAGCCAAATAATCTCAAATGCAACGTGGGCCAGATTGTTGTAGTGTGTTACTATTCATATACTATTTTACATAAGGAATGATGAGGAATGCTGGGGGGATGGCCTTCTGTGCGTGAAGTACTTTGAGAGATCTAAATGAATGGATGTCTCATGTCTAATTCTATACAGGACACGGTGTCCTAGGTTGCCAGTCTGTGTCTTCCAGCTTCTATTTGCTTCATTTTTAGTCACTTAAATGTGGCGCTGAAATACAGATGTCGGCACTCTGCACAAGGAAGAAAAAAATTAAATAAAGCATTCATCAAGGAGATATTTGTCTTCAACGTGCATGTATCCTGTTCTCCCTTTCCGGCTAGCAATCTGTGTGGCACAATCTCCACCTGTGGAGTGAGCCGGTTCGGCCCGCCATAGCATTTCCACAGTAATGGCATGATAAATGAAACGCGGGTAGTAATCTACGACCTTCGGCTTGTAATCATCATCATAAAGGCACCGAATGGACACAAATAAACAATTACACTTCCAGAAAACCATTCTCCTTATCTACTTAAAACAAACATCCGAAAGAAGAAAAGAAAAATAAACAGTACCATTGTGATTTCATTTACTTTAATGTGCTCTCTGATTCTCATATCGCTAGGGTCAAGGTTGGCTACAAATACAACCTCTATTTCACAGACAACAAGCACAGGAATTGGGCAGACTCACCCAGGGGTCGAACGCGTCCTCTCGGGTAAGAAAAACAACCGCCAGCCCAGAGCGACTTACAGTAGCTGCTGCTAAAGGACGGTTTCTACTCTCATGTCAGCTACAGCCTGTTTATTTGCAGTGGTGTAAAGTAGTAGGAATCTTTCCCCTGCCATGCAGCCGTCTATGCAATTAAACACTTGACACTTGCTTAACAGATCTGTAGAAAGTGAAGCGTATGGTGAACTATGTCTGTGGCGCTATCACACTTGCACACGTGGTGTGACAATGATGCCGAAACAGCAGGCCAGCAAGAAAACCCTTCAGAAAAATCACGTCTGCGCAGTTGTTTCCATGCACTGTCTGTGTTTTTTTTTTTTTTTTTTTTTTTCGGTTTGCTTTGCTGAAGTCCGCACAGACAGACAGACTGTAGGAAATGCCAACATCTGCTCGGGGCAGCTGGCCAACACTTTAACCATTAAGGGGAAGAGCTGGACCCACACTTATTAGTCCAAAAATATGTTTTTAATAGTTTCGCTATTATTGTGAAGTGGAGGAAGACAAGACTGAAGGGTACGGCGGGATTCATGCCCAGCAGCGTCTCCAGAGACGGGGAACCTAACCGCTGTGTGTAGGTCAACGCTGTCACCTACAGCAAGGCATCGCACGAAGGCGCCACATTAAAATAGACCTCCTTTACTGACAACTACTGTAGATGAAGTAAACATTGGTGGTACGTCATGCCAGTGCAAACATGATCATGAGCATATAATTATCAGAATAAAAAATAAATAAATAAACTGATAAACATGTAAATACTGTAGGATAAAAAATAAATAAATAATAAATAAAAAAAAGGAAAACTTCTGTCTGTCCTCAAAGAAAAAGCATGACTTTATAACATAATCTCTACGCACTGCATGCATGTATTGAAATGTCAACATGGAGTATATTTTACTTTAGAAAGCTACAATTACATAAAGTAGATGAGAGAACATCAGAAAAAGCGCACACGATGAAAATGTGCTTGTGTTACAGAGTAATGGCTCTGTAAAAAAAATAGTTTTTTAAGTGTCTGACATCGTGCAGCATTTCCACTGATTTCCTAGTCAGACTTTCACACACTAATAACATGAGCAATCATTCCTACACTTAAAATACTGAAAGGGCTCGACTAAAAAAAATGACTCTCGCTCACACACTTAACTCGTTCCTTCGCTGTTCAAAATTCACATCAAACTTGAGCTCTGTTAGAGAGGCCGCTGTGCTCTCCGACATCATCAGAAGTTATTTTGTTCGCATGCAAATGGAGGAGTACATTCTGTATGCGTCTGCCCCTTATGTGCAAGCAGGGGCTGGAACATAACTTCACAAAGAAACAGAAAATCTACATCTAAAAACTGAAACAAAAGGAGAAAGGAAGAACATGCAATGCTACTTCTTCAGCAAGAC
Source organism: Taurulus bubalis (assembly GCF_910589615.1). NCBI lineage: Eukaryota > Metazoa > Chordata > Actinopteri > Perciformes > Cottidae > Taurulus > Taurulus bubalis. The sequence goes on along the minus strand of NC_136590.1, from coordinate 38,880,051 downwards.
CAGTTTACATAGGTACTTTTTTTTTTTAAGGGGGGAAGGGATTTGTTTGTTTGTTTCCTTAACAAAAGAAGAGAAAATCTATGAAAAATAAAATAAAAAGATTAGATCATCTGCATGGAATAATGTCATGAATCAAACTGAAAAGTCAAAAAAGTGGATGAGATAGATGCGCATATACAAACCTGGGTTCTTAAACTGATCCGGGCTGTGTAGGTGCTGGAGGGGGGAGTTGCAGGCGGAGGTGGCATGCTCACTGTGCAGCATCTGAGCCGCTTGGGGCCCCAGGGAGCCATAGTCAGCAAAGGAGCAGGGCCCCCCCCTCTGGTCACTGGGCGTAGAGTAAAACCCATAATCGGGGAGGCCTGGGAGATACAGTATAGGGAGGGGGAGGGGAGGGGACTCCATCATTGTGGAAAACAACTCTTTCAATGTCAAAGTCAATGTCCAGATTGTTAAGCATAGCTTGGTGGTGTGCCACACCATTTTTTAGAATACATCCTTGAGTTTTTGCTTTAATTGCCCCCCTCCCTGCACTCCCTCCCCAGCAGCTCCTGCCATGTGGCCAGGCCCCCTTGGCATATGGTCCGTGTTTGATACGCTCAGCTGTATCGTATACATTAGCTGCACATTTATGGATACATACTATCTCTCCCTGAAATGACACAATTAAAACCTCCTCATTTACTCTATTACCTTGATTCAAATGGACCAATAACAATGCATACTAAATAAACAGTAAGGCCACAGCTTTGATGTTTTTGTCTTATGCATAATTGACCTGTATGTTTTCTTGCATTCATGATCATCGAGGAGTGAGATAAATCTGAAGAGTCATTAAAACACAGGTCAATACATTTTTCATTTCAAACCGACAGTTCTTGGCCGACACACCTGAAGGAAGCCGTTGTCATTTAAATGAAAAGAAACACTGTGTCAACCGGTCAATAATGAATTCAAAGCATTTGTATTCATCAATAGCAACAGATGTTTGTTCATGTGAGTGAGATATAGGCGTTGTTGATGTTTATTGATGATTCTGAAATATCCCACGTACACTAAGAACGTCTCGGATGGGCCTCTTCGCATGATTCCCTCTGTGACACAGATGGTGGATTATCAACAGTTTAGAAAATGTCTTTCAGCAATAAGTCGTGCTGGCATTTATTGCTTGTCCTCTTAATCTGAGACAAGCTGCTCATATAAAGAGTGCAATTAAAAGAAACCGCTCCTTCTCACACCTCCTTGATAACAGAGTTAATCTACTCAGGAGGGACCGAAATTGGCGACACCGGCTTTTCCATGCCGGGTTTCCCCTGCTGCGTGTTTTTTTGTATTTATTTGCATCCTGGAGCGAAAAGCCATTCAAAGCCACTTCACCTCTACCCATTCAGAGTGAGACAGTCCACTTCTGCCAAATGGAATGTAAGCACCCGCCATGTCTCTCTCCGCCAATGCTTTTTAGCACTCTGATCTCACCACTTGCGGGCTGTCTGCCCACTCATCAAATTATAGGCTTCCCACGTACGTCACATAATGCCTGACACATTGAACAAAGCTCAAGAACCAATCATTCCATTTACTTCACTTAGACAAATGTCACAGAACATTGATTGGCCTTGCTAATGAGGAATACTGAATCAATGGAATAACGGAGGAAGAAAAAAAAAAACATTTGACAATAGAGCAAACCGTGTTATTGGGAATTCATAAAGAAGCCGTTCCAAATATGTCACCGGCTCAGCAGTGGAGAGACTGCAACCAGACAGGATTATATTATAATACCTTCACTACGCATCAGTGCTTTCATATGTTATACAGTTGACTATAAATCATGTTGGGACAAATTATCAAACGTCAAAGTGAAGTTTTAGATGGAAATTAAAGATATCTTGAAAAGAAAAACATGCGGTGACAGATAATAATAAACTCTTTATATAAGTCTATATGTGTCATCTTGATTATTTAGACCAAGCCCACATTAAATGATGGGCATTTTGAGCATTAAATAAAAAATATAGTTTGCAGCAAATTAATGAAGGGGGTGTGGCTTCAAAATTGGACAGGGAAGTAATTTCCATTTGAGATAAGGTTCTAACTGAAAGTACCTGACCCACATTAAACTGGCCAGACACTGTTTTCTTTAATCCTGTTGTGTCAACTCGCATTACAGGTTTAGATCGCCCCTTTCTTTTACGCTCATCAACTGACCGGTCACGGCGAGGATTGAGTGAGGTGTATTTATAGATGACCACGTCCTCAACAATGTTTGCAAAAAAAAAAAGAAATGGGGGGGAAAGGCAGCATTACCTTTGCGCATATCTATTATGAACGAAAAAAGCAAGATTATATTATTTCTTCTACTCTTCTTCTATATTGTAAATAACATTTAGCCAGGTCATGAAATTTGCAGAACTTTTCAGACGCGGCATGTTGTTGCGCTGTCTACAGGTGCGGCCGGTAAGAGACCGGCTTTGTTTGCCGAATAGGGAGGACAGCTGGACAAGAGGACGACTCACACAAACATGCGGGCGCTCATTCTCGAAGCCATATATTTTCATCAGTGGCGATCAGTTATGCAGGATGAGACTGGGCAGAGTGTGCCCACAGCTGCATTAGTATCACCGATCATATCACTGTGCCACAGACCTTCCCACTATTAATATTCACACAATCTATCCAGAACAATGGGCCTTTCTTGGACTTCCTTTTTTTCCACTGGCCACTAATTGGATGTAATTACTCATCTACAAAACAAATGAGCGCGCTGAGGTTGCCTTGGAGACTAGATCAGGGTACCCAGCAGTGCGAATCGTTCGCAGGGCTTCATTTATACTGGTAATTATCTCCCACTACCCCCACCCTCTTTCCCTTCTGCCCTCGGTGACCAACGCTGGCTCCGAAGCGATGGAGAGGGGAGTGTCTTGCAGTCATCTGTTACTGACATCATCGGGGTGGCTCTCTGTAAGTGGATAAATGCCCTGCTCTCGTTCCCACTTTGCCAGGTGACTGCCTTTAAGGAGGAATCACAAACCTTGAAAGCACTGCGGCTCTTTTTCTCACTCGTAGGAAAATAAAACTAATCACGCCGATGATAAAATACAGCGTCATGCTCGCTGGCCTGTTGGGACTTATAAATATTTTCATAAGTTCGCCAGTGTTCTGCACCAAATTTGTGGGTATCCTCTCATTAGTTCTCAGAGAGGCTCTACATACAAACTAACCTGCTGTAACTCCAAAAGTAACTTCTATTCAGCAACAGCAAAACCTGCATTTGTAATATTTATTTTTTGACGCCGTTTTCTTTTGTTGCTAAAATCAGTAATGTTCTCAAACAAGTCAGTTCAAAAGTCCTTTACTTTTCATCTATACGTCGACTCTTTGAACATACTTTACGTATACCTGTTATTTCTACAGGGAACAATGGGAACAGGGGAATCAAAAAACCTATTAGCATAAGTTATTTCCATTTCTGCAAGGAATAATTTTTCATGGAATCCGCTCCTCCCTTTCCCTCGCGGCGCCAGAGAGATTTCTCGGTGGCCATCAAACCACATCACTCTACAGAAGATGTCAATAAACCTGACATGCTGCTTCTCAAATTAGCTTTGAATTTCAGAGCTACCGTAATTAGCTTTTCCATTTTCACCAATGTCATTTAAAAATAGCGTGAAAGAAACTAACAGCTCTTTTGCTGTATAGCCTTGCTTTCACTTTCCATTTGAAATAATCTTTTCTGAATGAATGGCTGAGTAATTAACATCACTAGACACCCCTTTCGGAGAGCACAGACATTTCATAAATAATACATATTTAATGTCTTGTCATTTTCTGTTCAGAGAAGCTTGGCTAATTAATTTTAACAGATGATTTCTTCTTACATTTACTCACCCATACTCAGGCTTCAGTTTTTTTTTTTTTTTTTTTACCTTTTACCATTTTATGCCCGCTCTTCCCCTTTTCTTTCTATTCGTTCCAGAAATAGAAAAACTTAACAGAGCCACTGATTTGGGTTTAGCTCGCGACCTCGGTTGGTTGATGATTATGGAACGTGACAGATGAAGAGGAGTTGTGAACACTGGATTCATGGGTAAAACAATGTGCAACAGTGTAGTGAATCAGTGCACACTCATTTGCACACTAAATGATGTCAATGCAGATTTGAACCAGTGTGGGATCTGGTCTAGCTGGGACTGAGAAAGGGCAATCGGTTATCGGCAGTCGGCACAGATTATCCCATCCTGAGCAGCCTCACAGCTGACAGGCCTGGCCTTTTGGCTGAACACTTTTTTTCAAACATGTCTGGTCAGGCTTATGTGATCTGAAGAAATGTAGGACTCACTATAACTGAAATATGAGAGTGATGCTGGCTACATCTAATGGTCACTCAGATTCAGGGGGAAGGACAATATGGAACGACTGGAAGAGGAATTACTATTTCCAGCAACGCTCACTCAGACATTGCGTGTTAATAGGTTGCAACATCTTCTTGCATCTTACTACATTTTATTTGCTGGCATTTATCTCAAGAGTTGTACAAAATGCTATCGTGTATTGATGTTGCAGGACCTTATGTAATTGACTTTGCAGTCTGCATGTTGTTACAAATAAGTAAAACGATTGTGAAATGTCACTTCAAAATAAATGTGTAATGCCAATGAAGCAGACAATCCTGTACTGATTAGGAAGGAGACACCACATACTGTAGTTCAAAAGGACTGACTGTAAAATAGCGTACTCCCATAAAGCCTTCGGTAAGTTCTCTTTGCAGTGTGTTACGTGTGCGGCCCCTGGAGGGCAGAGTGGTGATGTCCCTAAAGGCCTGTGCCTGTAACCTCAGAGCATCTGCTCCCCACAGCTGTGAGAGACACCGCTTCATGGTGGAGGCGCAAAGGGACACTTTGCCCTCCCCGATGTGTCACATCTTTCCCTGGGCCTTCGACAAAAAAGCCAAGCAGGATGGGCTTGGCATGCCTGCTCATGTTATTTTGCACCAAATACATGTAAAGCGCCTCTGGCCTCAGAGCTGAGCTCTGCAGATTAGCATCTGGGACAAATGGACCTGAGCTCACAAAGAGCCAGATTGATTAAGACCAGTGCACACATCCAATCCCGGTCCCCTCTAAGGCACTGCTGAAGATCACAGAGCTTGTTGGGGGGAAATTGATAATGATCTTAATTTGGAAATGTCTGTCACATGAGTTGCCTTCTTTTCATTGGTGGAGGGGGAAAAAAAGGAGGCGGGAGAAGAAGTAGAACAAAAGAGAGGAAGGAACAAAGACGATCAACAACCAACCGAGGGGAAGAACGGGCTTTTAAGAACGCAGAGACCATCCTGAGTCCCAATAAACCTGAATGAGAGACACCTATGGAATCTAAACAGCAGCCCTTAATATCTGACCGCCGCCAAATCCATTTCAGTTTTTAACACCCGAGTCAAGTCGGACATGGTGTACATAGCAAGTACCCAGTCCTGTAAAAAGCAGCTGAATGGGGCTTTGAGTACACCGCAGGTAGAGCCAAGATCTGAGACTGACATTTTGAGCTTCGCAGAAAGCTCAGAGGGACTCAGGAAAACACTCAACCAGAGTAGGCTGGGAGCTGTGAAGTTCCCTGGACTGTCAGAACCATCTGCATCACTTGCAGTTTACTCTGCTTTCATCTGACAATCCTATAGCGCAGGAAATGTCACATACGTCTCCTTCAAATTGACGAAAACAGAACGATAACCGCCTCCTTTTAAAGAATGTGGAAAATAGTGTTGTTGTTTATGAGAGAAATATCCTATTAATTATGAATTATGAACGTTGTTCATGTATCAACTACCTGACGCTCATTTAAAGTGGCAGCAGTGGCACATTTATGCAGGTTCGTCCTTGATATCAACAGCAGAGGTGGATTACACTCGTCCACAATGCAGCCCAGGTGCTGGTGCATGCATTAGTCATCTCCAAATTAGCAATTTCCTCCTCTCTGCTCTAATATGCAGATGTTCAGCCCCTCCAACTGATATTAAGTGACTGCCCTTTGCGTCCTCCAGTGGCACCCGGTAGTAGTTAGAACGAGGTTCAACTCCGTGATACCAGCTTATAAAGCCATGTATGGGCCAGCACCTCTCTAGCTCCAGGCGATGGCAAACTCTGTGCAGTAGCCACATCTCTCTGATCTACTTGTCGCTCGGAGCCAAAGTCTCTCAAACTTCCTCACAAACACGCGTCAAAACTAGTCCTTGTTCTTGCTCTTTAGCGGTGCAACATGCTCCTGGTAGAGATCAGGGCAGCAGCAAGACCTTGCCGTCTTCAAATACCAACCTCTTCAAAAGGAGTCTGGACTGACACCATCTCAAATTCAACTATTACTAAATAAAACATGTTGCTGAGCCTGTCCACAACTTTGATAACTGGGACTAAAAAGGGAAACTTTAAACTTTAAGCTGCACCTCTAATTATTGTATTTGTAAGGGTATTTAAATGTAAAGCTACTAGAGAAGCCCTGCTCTTCACTGCAAGAGAAGCCAAATTATGTGAATAAAACAATAACAGCCCGAGAAAGGCGATACCTGCATAATAAGGGTTTCTTGTAAAGAAACCTATATCTAAATAATAAACACAGTCAGTGTGTAATTTTATTTAGGATTTTTTGTGTTGCAATTTGATACATTAAACTTGGTTTTGACTGCCACTTGACACCCCACCCCTGATGCACCCCACCTACTGGGTCAAAGTACACAGTATGTGGTGCTCTATGGGAACTGTAGGTGGAGTCAAAGCACAAAGAATCCACACTTACACATCACATATGGTGTTTTTCTGTTTTGTTCTTTTACAACAAAAAAACCCTCGTCTGCACTAAAATGTGAGAATTCTGCAAATAAATAAAACCACGCGAATAGCTATTCCAATCCTGAGTTAATTTTGGGCCGACTATGCTGCAAATGAGATGGTATGATAGGACGGGGAGGCAGCGGCAGCATCCCCGGACGATACACAGAGAGGAAGGTCAAGCCTTAACAATCTGTGTCCTCTGTTCCGTCTGTGTACAGAGCGAAGAGACCACCGAATGCATTCATCCATGTCCTAGTGTGTTATTAGCATCATCTCAAACCCTTGATGAATCATCAATAAATCATTTGTCTCTCTGTCAGAAAGGAAGGGAGGTTATGCCCAGACACCCTCATTCTACCGTGTCAAAAAGCCACAAACCACAGAACGGAGGACTGGACTTATTATAAGATCCATTGGCGACGCTTTTCTCCAGAGAATAACACAGTTAAGAAATGGGAGCAATATAAGGATGCAGCGGATTTAGGTGATATGTATATATATATATATATATATATATATATATATATATATATATATATATATATATATATATATATATATACACACATATACATACATGTATATATATATATATATTTTTTTTTAATCACATCCATGTTACAGATTTGCTTGCAGTTATTGTGGTAATGCTTTGCAGACAGATTCTGCCGTAGAGTGAGGGAGCATGGCTATTTCCCTGAGTGATGTTTTGCTGCCTCACGGCTGTTTAAGTACTTTAAAACAGGCCCGTGATGTCACTGTTTACCACTCTAACCCCTTTCCCCTGTTCATAGTCATTTACTCGTCTCCCTTCCATTTGCAGCTGTCAGAATTAAACTGTACATAATGGTTGCCATCACGTCTCTTGCTTCCTGGCTGCTGCTAACCCCAAATCAACATTCCTGCTTCTTGGTGATGTTCATTGCAATTGTTGGGCAAATTGTTTGTTTTGAAAATGCAAAATCAAATAGCCCCGATGTGCAAGACAGAGCATCTGATTGGCTTCCTGTGTTCCCCGTGTTGATTTGAATTTAGTGCAAATAAGGACAGGCGGGGGAATTTGTTTCTCTTTGTGTGTGTGTGTGTGTGTGCGCGCATGTAGGTCGTATGCATACACTTCAGCCGCTCGTGCGTCCTCAGGTATCGCAGCACGTGACATTCGCAACAGTCCACGGGCTTTATATCTGTGAGCGACTGCAACGAGCAGACGGCATTCGAGTTACAATTAAAACAGAGATTTACCAACAAGCTTCTAATTGTACGTCTGATTAGGAGAGACACTCTACCCTAAAGCCCGCAGGCTGTGTGTTCAGTCAGGGGAGCTATTATTGACAGCTATTGAATGATCTACAGTTGTTAAGGCGCAGAAAGCAGGGTGTCCAAATGAAGCCAGCAAGTCAATCAATGCTGTGTTTAAGACAGCAAGAAACCGGCTTCCTGTGTTTGTGCGTGTGTGTGTGTGCTGTAATCAAGCTTTAATGGAGTGTGCGTATTGGAAGTTGGTGTCTGAGCCACTGACTTATCTTACCATTTGAATTTTTAAACATTTGCATTTACTCATACCCTGAAGCAACCACGTGAAAAACGATCCTTAGTAGAGTGGCCAAGGTTCAGAGTGCTTTGATACCAGAGGGATAGAAACGTACATGAAGAGTAAAGAGGAGCGGTAGCAAGGAAGAAAACACGACTAACTTTCATGTATATTGTGCTTCTGCTGACTATGAACTAGGTTAGTTCACCATGAACGGCGAGCTTAACATATCGTGTCAAACGGCAAACAAAACATATTCTTATCCGGCATGGAAACAGATTCTCCCGCCAGTCAAACATTGAGACAAAGTGGAACCGTGTCGCCTAATTTGCAAACATTTTGAACTCGTACTATTTCACAAAATGTTTGACGCGAGGAGGTTTCAAAGGAATAAATCCTTGAATAACTGTAGCCTACTTTTAGATTATTGTACTTTATTCACAATCTAGAAGGAAAAGTAAATCTTTTGAATGATTGATTAGGTGAAGGGCATTTGTATTCACTGGGCAGAGAGGTGGCGAGGGATCTGTCTCTGGACCCCGTGAGGAGCAGACGTCTCCCACCCGCTACCGGTTCATTCTCAACGGTTGCGGCCCGTCAGAGCGCCGCCTTGGATTGTTGCAGCGCCCAGCCTGAATTCTACTCGCAGCTTTTATTCACCATTCCTCCTCTGTTCTCCCGCTTTCCCTTGCTCATGCTTCAGGTAACATCCCATGGACTTGTGGCTAGAAACTTAAATTGCACGTGTGTGTTTTCTTTTTTTTTTAATTAGCATTTGTTACATTTGTTTTAGGCCATTTGTTCCGAAGCAAAGGCTTAAGCCTGCATTGTTTTACTTTTGGTTAAAGAAGATTGTTTTGTGTTTCAGTTGCAGTGAGTGCCGGGGGATTAGTTAAAGAAAGGAAAGTTTATGTTTTTTAGTAGTAGAATTAGTAGTGCTTTTATATATATTTATTTGAGATGTTTTGTATTATTTATACAAAAGTGGTGAAAATTTGAGCTCCTAAGTTTGACAGAAATAGTAAAAATATCGCTTGCAGATGTGAAAGTATGTTTGTTAAAGTCCTGACTTGATTGCCTCACACAGGCTGCGGTTACATTAATGCCCGTGGAGGCGAGTCAGAACCTCTCTGACTCGAGTAGGAGTGCTCTGTTTTATCATGTTGGATGGTGCCTCTTGTATTTTGTATACCTCCAAGGAGGAGCAGCTAGCGATGTGTGCAAATGGTCTCCTTCACGTGAGGTGAAAGTGTGAGCTGGAATGTGCCCTACTCAGCTGATCCTTTCTTTACTAAAATAAGATGATATCGTAAGACTAAAGGAACGAAGCATCTTCTGAATTCGATCCCCTAACGCCTCTTGAATCTTTATGTATGCTTTCATCGACAATTGTGTAGTTTGATAATAATCTGTGTGTCTTGCAGGGAACGGCAGAGAGTAATATCCTCCCAAACTTTTTGGACCTCTAAAGTTTTTCAAAAACTCCTTGAGAGACTTTAAAACACTGGCTTAGATAATCAAATATGGCTGTTGGGCCGACACGGCTTGTGCTTTTCCTTTCTGGGCTTGTCCCTGTTCTCACGTACGCGTGTCCCGACTGAGTGTTCCAGTGAGGTATAGTGTGGACCTGAAAGTTTTTCTCTTAATGGTGTGGGGAGGCTTTTTTGAAGTTCATGGTTTAATGTCTCAGAGGTACCTCTGATTTGGTTCATTATGTTTGCGTGTTTGAGTTTAACTGTAAACAGGAAGTTTGTGAACCTCTACTATAAATAAGCTATTGTATAACATTACTAAAATCAAGGTTGACATTATATTTGTTTTGTAAATTTCATTGTATTTGTTAAAACGCATATTAAGTGTTCACTAATTATTTAATTTAAACTTTATGCAATATACAGAAAGAAATAGTCAACATGTTAAACATTTAATATTACACATTACAATTTGCACAGCCACTCTCTTAAATTAGACTAAATGTATGCATAAAGTCTGATGTATTGCATATGCTGACTTTAATCATATTATTAATCTCATTGCCGTGTCTTTTTTATGTATTTTTTGTATTGCAGTTACTGCATATTATTGAGTTTACTAAACCTAACTAAAACATGTTGGCAAATGTTTCCTCCCTTCTTTTTTTTTTTGGAGTCAAATCAAAGTAACAATTTTAACAGTGGTACCGTGTATACAGCGAGGCCCCTGGGTAAGAAATCCCTCCTGTATGTGTACGATGCTGTCAGTCTAAACTCAAATGGTTGGCGCGTGTGTGCTTGGGGGTTCGGGGGACTATGTCTATGGGGAGAAGCAGAGCAGGAGAAGTTGGAGAGAGCAGCAGCCACACAGAACATGGACAGAGCGTTTACCTGGCCCTGTGCTCTGTGGGTACGCCAAGTAGCCGCCTCTTCCACGGGCCCCCCTACCTGAGCCACGCGCTGCTGCTACCGCCGCTGCCGCCACCGGTCCGTATGCTGTCGCTGGGAAGCCTGCAGGCACATACACACACATACACACACGCATCACTTCCTGCACATGGATGAGCACGTCCCAGAGCTACAGGAGAATGTTGATACCAGCACTGAGCTACGGGATAAAACTATAGCTGTCAAAAGACTGGGGCTCATGTCAGGGTGACATCTATCAGCAGACTCTCACTGAACCCACTGTGATATTCAAAACCCTGCAGACCCACTGATCCATACGCAGAAACAGAGGGATAGCCAAGAGCAATTCGCCGAATATCACACTGAAATAAAAATAACTTGTGCAGCTTCAAAGTGCTTGTCATCATCACCATGAGGCCAATTTCAAATTACCATGACACAGAAACTTTCATTCAGGATTTAAAAAGTCGCGAACGTTAGAGTGGTAATAGTGAAATACAGCATGTACTTTAAATTCAGATCCTCTCGATGGTCATAGAACATTTCTGAGGTGCAAATTCTTCTTCATCTATAAAACTGTGAGTAAACTGGCTTTCGCAATTCACCAATTCCCTGATTATATTAGTGAAAGCCTTTGGCTCTGGAGGGTGTTTATGTCACATGCTTTGGATGAAGGATTACAGACACTTCTGAGCAGCATGGACATGGGCATAGTCGCCCGACCACTGGGGACCATGCCTGCATTTTGTTCGAGAGTGCTCCCAATTACTGTGACTTTCTATGGAATCTGAATCATCCACTTTGATGCACGAGGCAGCGAAATATTCCACATTCTTTGCTGGGCTATTCAGGTAGACGATGCACAGTAGAAAAAATATGTCCCGCAATCAAATGGAGACATCTGTTGGAAGATTCCTCATTCAGAGGAGACTTCAATCTGCGAGCTTATGTGAAGACTGAACAAGTCTCCTGTGCGTGTTTCTTCTTTGGTAAATATTTATAGTGCTCCAACGCTGAGATTTGCGGAGCTTTAAAAACATTCATAAAATCTGTCCAAATTGCCAGTTTCATGACACCATAATAACGGTGAGGCCTTACTACCATGCAAATATAAATCCACTTCTTTAGGGTCTTATTATTCCAACAAATATCAGCCTAATAATCAGTCTGTAATTAAGCCGGCGCAGTATCTGTGAATTGTAATTACATTGTTAGCCTTAATGAACACAGTAGCTCGAGGTGGCTGACAGAGGCTAGTCCATGCCCAGGGCCTGGGCTCCTCTCCGCACAGGAATGGCATGTCATTAGCGGTGGTGATGAGATTCCTCACTCTGGGCTCAACACCGTCTATGCCTAATCAGTCTCCTAAAATTATCTCCACAGGAAATGCTTTCCTCACTCGCAAAAAAAAAAAATATCTTCAAATTCCCCCTGTTGGAATCCTTCTTAATTTCTTTTTTCCCCCCAGTTGAATGTGTATGCATGTGTGCGTGTCTTCTATGTTTTGGCCATGTGCTGGAGATTTGGAGGTTTAGACATTATGAAATGGCACAGGACACCTTAGAGAATCTTTTTTTTTTTTTCATGCTGTGGAGGTGAGAAGTGCACCAGTGGGTGACCTATTTTCCAAGTCGGCCTTGTACTGCTATTCCACCAAGAGGGGCTCACACAAAAGACTGATGAGAGGGAGGGAGTGGGAGAAAGGGGGTGACAGGGCAGGGTCAGATGAGCCGCAGCCAAAGAGAAAAACACATAGCTTTTCATCAGCCGGCTGAGAGGGAGGTAATTCACAACTCTGTCGACACAATATGACTATGAATGTGTGTGTTGGGTGTGAGGTGCCATCATGTTGCGACTGGCTGGCAGGTGAAGAAGAGAAAGAAATGTCGCTTTTTCTCCAAACCGTCTAACAGCTCAAGAGAGAATAAGGGGCCGAGGCGACGGGCAAGGCGTCAGCGGGGGGGAAATAACAGGAGGAGAAAAAAGAAAAAACGACAAAAGGCAACTAAAATCAGCCGCGTTTATGCCACTGCTGCCTGCGCCACACAGGGAACTGATTCGTACAGCTCAAATGATATTCTCCGCCTCTTTTCACAAAAACACAAATCAACTCTGATACTATGCTAATGATGGCCATGCACCCCTGCATTTCCACTTACAGTCCCCACGGTTGCTGGGCGGAACAGTGTTTCATGCAGCACCCTCCACCTCTTTCTCCACCTCTCTCTCTCTCTCTCTCCTTTCCTAAGTGCTGAATCTATCTTCCCTGCACTGCCATTGTCATGACACCCCCAATAGACCCACTGGCTTGGAAGTTAGTTGCGGGCAAAGTTGTGGTGAGAGATTAACTTTGCAGGATTAGGTGGGTTAATTAATAGATGGCTGCTGCTCATTGTTTTGTGCTCACGCTGTAAGAAGCCACCCAAGAGAAGCGCTGCAGCATTAAATCAATTTCATGGCCCTTTTATTACTGAGGAGATAAAGCCAATATTTAGCTTTCAATTCTTCACAATTATTGGGCCCCTGCTTTGCCACTTGAGTGGCTGCGCTTGGCTGGGGACAAGGACACATCTGTTTATGAGCTGTGGAGGCCCGGGGGCCTTCGGTGTCCGGACTCCGGGGAACTGTCCTCAACTTTCGCTCCTCGAACCTGTGGCACAGACATTCAGCCTTCTCCAGGAGTGCGCACAGAAAGGAAGACAGATTAGACCTAAAGAAAGATGAGTGCTGTCAAGAATCTCATTTCGCCCTCTCTCCAAGCTAAAGAATTGCACTTTCTCAACCCGAACGTTACAATGTCATGAAAAAAAAAGATTCATATTCACAACAGAAACAGTTGCAAATTTCAACAGCTATTTTCTCAGCATGAGAGTTATTCTTTCTCCGAAAAATAAGCTTACTTTGTCCTCAATGTCCTCACAACTTTGACACTAAGTTGTAGAGCTCTACCCATTCACCTCCACACTGTTTGCATACATTGACCGACATTCAGAAATTGATGCTGAACCGTCGCCCCATGTGTCCATCTCCCGCCCTTCCAAAAACAGACTTTCAGCAGAGGCAGCCTGCCGAACAGAATTGTGTGTCCAATCCATGGTATTGTCAGCCCGGTGCTGAAGGGGCACAATGTGCATTCATATTTTCATGATAGTGCACAGAACACACTGCAGCGCTATGCCTGTAAAGTAGCATTTTTCTTGGGTGTGCGCCGTCTCTTTTCCGCCTGCACCTGTATTTTGTGAGCCTCTGTGAACTTGACTGTACTGAAGTAGGAGGAGAGACGCAGTAGGGGCAGTGTCACGGTGATCAAACAGCGCAGTGCAATTTTTGTGTCAAGGTTTCCTGGCGTTTTTTTTTTTTTTTTTTTTTGCTCGCACCGCCTGCCTGCACAGGCCAGGTCAAAAGCTTTGTTTTCTCTATTATAAAACTGTCAAAGAACTTTGAGCTGAATATCACACTGCTTTTAAAGTAGAGAGAAACGAGGTGATATGATTGGTCAAATTAATTATAGCGCCCCCATCACGACCGCTGGTGATGTGTTCCTCCTATAGTCACCATGATTTGAAGCTGCTTTGCATTGCATGCTTTCAACTACAGAATTACCAAGTCAGGCACAATGTCCTCAGATAGCCTAACCAGACCCGCCAGCTGGTTTGATACACAAGAACCATCTGAGAAGCCGTCATTGGAAACTGTTTGGAAAAGGGCAGGCACTTTCAAAAACACTTGGCGGCTGATTGGGTGAACCATCTGTCAATCAATCTCTGGCCGAAAAGAGCGAAAACATCTTTTCCGTCGAGAAAAGCCTTCCGGTGGTGTTGTTGTTTGCTCGTCTAAGAAGAAATAACCTCCAGTTCTGATATAACTGCCGCCATTGTTGTTTAGAACGAACCATATGTGGCAAACATCTATACCACATCTAAGTAGCTCCTCACAGGAGGCCGATTGGTCTGTGCTATAGCGTACCGGACACAAACGCACTACTTTAGGCAAGATGGGCTAGTATCGTGTGACAAGTATGAGACACCCACGCTGGGCCCCACATTGCCTGCATTTGTACTGTGAGTCAATGACTCATCACCAGAGTACGCTAAAGGGAATATGGACTGTACTTGCACGGCGCTTTTCTCGTCTTGCGACCACTCAAAGCCCTTTAACACTACATGTCATCATTCACCCATTAACACACATTCATACACTGATGGGAGGTGCTACCATTCAAGGTGCCACCTGTCCATCAGGACTCCAACTAACAATTCACACCTATTCATACACCGCAGCAGCTTGCAGGGTGAAATTTGGGGTGAAATGTCTTGCCCAAGGACACGTCGGAGGCGGGGATCGAACTGCCGATCCTCTGATTGATGGACAACCCTGCTATGTGTTTTTTATCTAGAAAGACATTCAACCCTGGACAGGAAGAAGGGGGATTTTGCACGATCTTAACTTGTGCTTATAAACTCCTTAATCCTTAACATTGCCACCTGATTTTGCTCCTGATGCACTAGTTCTGGTACATTTTTGCAGATCTTTTTTTTGTTTTGGCTCACTACCTTTCTAGCCACTTTCTGATCCTATTACTCAGGAAAAAAAATCACAATGAAAAGTTGTTGCATTATGCATCAATGAGGTCCTATTTATGTCCCACCCATCTGACAACAGCTTGACTGATGTTAATGTAATCTGTACTGTTCTTTGGCCCAAAACTGCCAGCAGCAGCTCCCCCGTCATTGACAAAGGAGCGCCATCAGTCACAGAGCACTCCGCTCATTTCTGCTATAAGAAGAACTGTCAACTCTCTAATGCACAGGAGGAGCCCAGGGACAGCTGACATTCCACGGCAGCCCTATGGATGAAGTAGCCCATGCCCATACTTTAATATCTCTCCGAAACTGAAAACTATTAGGACCTACGTGAAGCACAGCACTTCATGTTTTAGTGGAAATCCCAGATGGCTTAAAATAAGCAAGAGTACATTAAACCCTTAATCTTTAGAAACTGTGAATAAAGTGCAGCATCAACATTTTTTGCTTGTTTACCAAGATTTTATAGTGATAAAAAAAAAAGATAGCAAATGAGAAGGAAACTCTCAGACGTGATTATTAAGTAAAGCATTGACGCGCTGTTAACCAGGGTTAGCTTGCTGGCTAACAGGGGTTTCATGCTACGCTGGTTAACACAGCAGCTTGGTTTTGGAAAGAGGCTTGTGAAGAAGCCGTTCCGCCTGAAGCTACAGTCGGTTTTGGGTGGCAGACGGAAGGAGTGAGAGAGATGGACGGTATAGAGCCGAGATGAGGGAGACCGATGAGCAGAGGAGGACGGCGGCTACGTCGGGAGAAGAAGAAGACAAAGGGAAGACAAGACAAAGAGAATGAGGAATTGAGGGAGAAATGAGGTCAGGACACAGGTGTCTAATTCATTCTCATGGAACTCTGTGAGATAGTTTGGACATCCCAAAATATATTTAGATAGATTATATGATTTAAAACAATACTACGCTACTCATAGCGACGATAAAGAGCTATTCTTCTACACTGTAAAATCAATCACGGTGTCGTTTTGTATTATTAAATGGGAAAATATGTAACGTGAAGACCAAACAAATGAAAATCCACATGCCTTTCGTTGGATGAATAGACAACTCTGCAATGTTGAAATACTATAAGTAATAACTATAATAATAGCAATAACTATAAGTGTCGAAAGAATGATACCTCTCACAGTTCTTAAGTATTGATTAGTCGTATCTGAATTTGGTGGAATTACACTAGTTACAGTAATGCACTATTGTAGCATGTCATTTGCGAAATATCTACAACAATTGTCACGATGAAAAATAGCTCATAATAAGTGGTCACATTTCAAACTTACAGTACGTAGAGTAGCTAAGGAGATGAATAGTGTTTCTAGCGAACTCTGAAATGTGTATTTTTTAATTGAACTGCCATAACCAAAATGTTTTTAATAATGGATTATTGACATGTCAAGGTAATTTAATTTATCCAGTTTCCTATCAAATCTAATTGTAAACAGAGAAAGGGAAACCAAACAATAGATTGATAAAAAAAACTAAAAACTAAACATTCCTGGCTGTTTGCCTTAGAAAACTCTAATTACTAATTATCCTAAGAATGTTTTTCTATTTTGCATCATAGGAGGTGTATTGGTGTCACTGTTCGCTGCAAATCCGATGTAATAAATATGAGAAAAACATAAGAAATCCTCCAGGAGATGCGTGTTTTTTTCCTGTCACTGTATGACAGTAAGAAGGACAAGCCAGCGGAAATAAGTCTGTTGATAAGTCATAGCGGAGGCAGCGAAGCACACTGCCGCCTTCGCAAAGGAGGAGGGAGGCGTTCTGTCAGAGATGGAAAACTGACTCCACTTCACATTTTGCTTCATCAATAACCTTTGATAAGATGTAGGGAAACACAGAGAGACAAATAAACAAAACAAAAAGGAAGGAATATACTGTATATATCAAAGTTACAAAAGAGTCAGACACCTAGCAAGACATCTTTTCATCTCCAGACTGACAAGTGTCCCATTGTTGTCATCCTTCAGCGCTACTTTGTTGTTGTTGAAAGCATCTCTGGCTTGCTGTTATCAAAGGCATAAATCACAGCGCTGGAGAGAGCCAGGTGGCTTTCATATGAACTGTTACACACATGCTCATCTCTCACCTCTCCTCTGATCAACGGAGACCTACAGTACACACAGAGACCCCCCCCCCACCGACATTGAATAAAGAGACTGGTCTCTGGGAATGAGCCAGAGAGAGAGAGAGAGAGAGAGAAAGAGCATTTGCATGCACACCAATAATTCAATTATAAACCAGACTAATGCAATACGCATATTATTGCAACTCTCATGTAAACACCTTAACCGGGTTATCTTACTCGCATCAATGTCCTAATCAGAGTAAGCATAACCGGATTAACAGAGCTGTGCTGCTTGTCAATCATTCGAATGGCTCTCGTCATGTGCATCATGTCTGCTTTCTGTTTGGATTCCGTGCACGCGCCACAAAAGGTCACGCGGGGGGGGGGGAACAGGACGCCAAGCGGTGGGCTTGAAATAGAACCGGTCCACGGCGGAAAGATTAAACAAAGGACTCAAATAGGACGAAGCCGCAAAACGGCAAGCGCTCACATGCAGTGCCTCTTTTGTACATCAACTTGGGACTCTATGGAAGTCAGGTCGTTTCATAACTTGACCACACTCTTGAAAGGGGCTCTCCGGTGATTTCACACATCAAATTAAATTTACTCACATCGCATGATGATCATTATCAGGGCGATCTCAGCTTGAACTTGAAGACTACATATTAAAAGAGAGAGGGTCTAATTAGCATTTTGGGAATTGTAGGATCTGGTGTTGTTGGAGCTTGAACCATAGGGACTAAAAATCCGGATATCCCGACGTCTGATGCATACATTGTCACCTTTGTTACTTGAAGCCCGTCTCTTGCGAGATATATATATAGATATATATATATATATATATATATATATATATATATATCTATATATATATATATCTATATATATATATATCTATATATATATATATATGGCATTATTCTTGGTAGGGCTCTAACATATTGGCGCTACAACACCATGACCCCTGACCTCTACAGTGTGATAAGAGTGGTCCATTTTTTGTCGCTTACTGATATGATCAAACACAGCATTGCTACCGTATGTGTGGGATCGGTGTGTCTGCGTTTTGTTCCTGTGTGTGTGTCCCCTTTTGCCTAAGCCGAGGTTCTTCTGTGCCAAAGGTAATGGTTTCTGTATGTAATGATGAAACTATTTGGCACAGTGATCCTTTGCCATTAAGACTTTGTGGCTTCAAATTGGGGGGGGGGGGGGGGGGGGAGAGAAAAAGTCATTTACAGAAGTGGAGTGAGCCCAGAGCTCAGCAAAGCCTGGCTTTATGGTCGTAATTGCCCACGTATCTTATACCTTTGAACAACATGATGAGGCCGGGAAGGAGATACACTTGGTAAAATTTAAACTGGCTAAGCTTTCAGAAGCACAAAGAAGAAGAAGAAAAAAATCCCCCCATGCTGCAGCAGAAGTGCTCTGCTCCTTTACAAGACATCATCATGTTCTAAAATTAGTTTGACACACTGAGTCACATCATCTGATCCGTCGTAACCGTTGCAGCGTATTCGGAATGCATGCGCCTCACAAACATGTGAGCGCTGGGTCACCGTGCTGCAGATATAATGTGTCTCCGAGGGAAGGTCAGAGGTGAGGTGTGGTTTGAGCCTCGCTGGAGCTAGCAGGCACCGAGTGATTTGCTCAAGGGCACTTGAGCAGGGTGAATTCTTGCTGGAGAGGGGGCTCGACCCAGAGCCCTTCAGCTGAAGTGCGGTCTCCATACTCAGTATGTTGTCTGTCAAAAGTGGCATAATGAGTGGCCTCGCGGTTTCCACATTGCATGGCGTATCCCGACCACATCAACGGCCAACTCTAAATTAATCAATTGCAAATTTAAAATGAGTGGGGGAAAAAAAATATTCTTTTATGTTGCTCACAATACCCTCAACCTGGAAATAACTCCAGCCGCTGGAACTGCCAGCTCTGCACACACATCACACAGCTGTACACAGTGAGCGAGCGCCTGTGATGTTCTGATGTGGCGTAGAGAGCTCAGGGAAAAGCTCAGTGTCTTTTACTTCAATTCTCAGTGACAAGAGCGCCGTTTCTTTGTAGCTGAAGTGCACGGCGGCATAGCATCAAAGAGGACAAACTAGGCTCTTTATTGAAGTGCAGCCGCACTTTCGACCTCTTCTTTGTACGCCTTCCCATGCACTTCAGCAAAAAGTAAACGGCTCCCATGTTGCAGAACTGATCTAAACACGTTCTGCCTCCACAGAATACCTCTCAGCCCCCCCGCCCCCCCACACACACACAGTAGATAAAGGAAAAGGAATGAAGAGTGAAACAATAAGTCGCAGAAAAAAAAGGAGGGAGGATGGGGGGGAAATCTGCCAGAATAGATAAGGCAAATAACATTTAAATCCATTCGGGTCTGGAAACAGTGACACTGGTTTGCAAATGGGATAGGGTCTTGGTTCACAACCCTAATATTCAAGGCGGTTTCGTGATTGTGACTTAAATAGAGGGAGACAGACAGGGAGGACACAGATGTCTGACCTTGCAGTGGTGCTTATGTAATGGTCTGCTTCAGTGCCTTTAAACTGCAGCGCTCTCTCCCAACCTGGGATCAGTAAAGGCAACATGTCTCTGCAGTCCAATCTCCTCTGACATCAGTCCCGACACTCAGAGTTTGAAAAGGTCCTGTGAGCTCTGAGCGAATCCGTTGTTACGGCCCTGCCTGTGTGGTCCCCGTGGAGCCAATCATACTAATTAAACTAGACTACTTAAGCCTCCTCTCATTAGTGTCCAAGTAAACAGCCTTAATTTTTTATGCATGTTAATGCCCATCTCCCAATCCTGAGGGTGGCAGTGGAGGGGACAGATGAATGATGAAGGGGGGTAATTTCAGGTTCTCTCAAATGGAAGCGAGTGCATTAAGTGTCATTTCACCATTCAAGTTAAATATGTGTTTGTGGATTTGCACTGATCGGTGGCAGCTTGCTTTTGTAGGAATGACTAATGTAGAGGGGACATGAAAAACAGCGTATTAACGTCGGTAATAATACGAGGCCGCTTTGCAGACACTATTTCATGAATATGATTTTATAGCCAAGTTAAAACGCTGACAGACTCCATTACATTTTAGCCGGCTCCATGCGCTGCTGTTACACAATCTACCACTGCTCCAGATACCAGGGGCAAGTAGGGTAACGAGTGGCGTGACCCAAAAATAGCACTGCAGCGTTGGCCTGCGCTTGATTACTGGAGCTGAAAACAATGTTTCCACATAGAGAGTGGAGGTGTGCATGCATGCAGAGGGCTCTGCGCCATGCTTGTGAGTATATCTACACATGTTCATATACATATGCATGTGTCCGTGCACTGGGGAAATGGAAGATGAGAGTTTCTGGAGGGCTATTAGCACAGTCAGCGGGAGGGAGAGATGGGAGGATAGAGGGAAAGGAGGGGGGCAGCCGGGTAGACACCTAGCAGCTACCCAACTTGCTGGGCCTGGAGGTCTGGAACAGTGGGTGGGATCAAAACAAGAGGCAGCAGACACTGAGCAGGGTCTCACAGGCACTATGACGTAGCCCCCCACCCCCGTAGCAGAGGTCTTTTATTTTGAAGAACGGCTAAGATGCAACTCGACCCAAGTATGCAGCTATGCCTCCAGTAAAGCAGGGGGCAGTATGCAACCTCAAAAGCAATGAGCGGTGTTGAGGCTTCACCTCGACAGAAGCAGGCAGAGCGGTCTGGTGGACTGGAGGGAACACAGCAACTCAAACTCTAATACGGCCGCTAATTAGCAGGAGAATTAGTTTCGCCGAAAGGCGGGATTCTACTCCGTCAACTACGGAGGAGTATCAGGGCCGCTGTGAGAAAAAATTATAATAAGACATTTGCGAGAACACAATCATAATAGAATAGGTTTCCTTCTCAGAAATCTTTAGAGAATGCAGATACGCGGTAAAATGTGGTAAAATGCACTATTTAAGTGCAGGGGTCTATACATTTATTAAACGTATTTATTTATCCTTGACATGAAGAGGTCAATGATACACATGCACATTTAAAGAAGTTACATTTGAAGGCAAAACCATCTCATATTTTTAAATGATCCCCTGGAGCCTGTATTTTGTATTTCCTTTCCATAAATAAAAGACCATAAATTCACCAGACTGGAGGGAATGAAAGTGTTTGACGCTTGGATTTTCCCGTGAAAAAAAGGCCGGCGCCCTTGCACAGACATATATTGTACTCCGTGTCTGAGGCTCCATTTCCTGTCCTCCTGCTGGTCGCCAGCAGTGTCCGAAAGGTAGACGCCGCCTACGAGGCTCGAGTTTCATTTCTAGACCAGCAGCTCAACAGTCGAGACATAATGAGCTTTAGCGTTGCCACTCTGCCTCTTGCAGCAGCTCATCTTCCCCACCACGGGAACCGAGACAGTGGGTCTCCGTGGCAGACTGTTTGCCTGCTTCAGTGTGAGAGGATGAGTCTGCTTGTCCTAGGGAGAGTTAAGACCCGGGCAAATGAGGTGAGCCTTCTCTTCCACTTTTGGGAAATAGCCCGCCTTTCACCGCTGCCTGTGTCAGAGTGCAGTGGGTTGTTTTTTTCAGCGGAGACAGGTGCTCATGCACCCGAGGAGGCGCACGTGCATGTGCACGTGACTGCACCCCCCCCCTCCTTTTTGTGCACACGTGAGCGGGCAGACAGAGCAGCGCACGGTGCATCTCCAAAGAAAAACAAAAACATGACCCCAAAACATAAATAAAGGAAACCGCTGCTCGTGCAAAAGCAGCGAGGGGCACGCTGCCGGAGTGCTGCTTCACCTGTTGACTCCGTCCACTGACTCTCCTGTAAAACACATACAGTACATTGACAGCCTATACAGTGTCTCCCTCTGATCACTAAAGCAAATAGAAGCAGAACAGAGTTTTAGGGCTGCTTGTGGAGAGCAGAGCTGATCCGAGAGCGGACCAGAAGCAGACAGGGCGTGACATACAGTGCTGTCCACTGACGTCAGAGCAGCACACTCACTACTGTCACAGGGACTGGAGTCATGGCCTGGGGAGCTCAGAGTGTCTGCAATGTGTGTGTGCGTGAGTGTGTGTGTGAGAGTGTGCAGTCAGCACTGCTGTGGAGACAGTGAGTCAGAGAGGCAGACAGGAAAGCAGAGAGAGAGAGAGAGAGAGAGAGAGAGAGAGAGAGAGAGAGGGGGCCCCGGTAAAGTCCCTCCACCTTGTTTTTGCCTTCATAGGGCAGCCTTGAAGAGTCTTTGATTGTGTTTTTATGCCCGTGTCCGGAGAGCGCGAGAGAATGATGCATTGTACGAGGTCCTTGGAGTGCGGTGAGGTCGCGGACGCTCCTCGTCAGGCCCCTATTTTAAGGCCCTGCGACTCATGGAGTGCCCCGGCCTCCGCAGACCCATTGGGCTAATGATCAGACCGGGCAATTAAAGTCAATCTGTGAGTCAGTGTGGCATCAGGAGGGCCATCTGCTTCCAGCCCTGTAGCACTCACTCTGGCCTGTGGGACCACTTGCTGGGGTCACGGCTCACCCAGCGTGTAGAGAGATGGTCACAGGATCTAAGGAACAATCTGCTGTGTAACTCGAGCTCAACGGAGAGCCATTCTACCGATAGCACTGTTCTGTGTGTGCCGCCGCCGCCGCCATGTCTCACGAGTGCCGTAAAAACACAAATGTACTTATGGAGGACAATGTTGCATGCACCCAGGACGCTGATAAGCGCCTCATCAGCCTCAGGCCAGTGATTTTTTTCCCCCCACCTGCTCCAGCCCCGTAGCCAAGAAGCGGTGTACTTATTGTGCTGGAATGGGAGGTGTAAGACGTCTGAATACTTAAGAGAGCTTCAGATCCGCTGATAATGACCGCACATGGCGTCCCAGACCACATCATCATCCACATAGGAAGTAATGAACTGTAGCCAGCGAGAAGAGAGCTCCATTGGACAGAAAGTTTCGAACGGCACCTTCCTCACTTTTAATTAGCGGGACCACTAGGGTCAACGTCGATGCAATGCCTTCTCTGGATCCACCGGGCTGCAGTGGCGCTGGAGCAATGCCAGTTTGCACTTCTGCATTTGGAGATGCCTGTGCTGAGATGAACGGAGCAGAGCTCTTGAAATCAGCGTTTAAGCTGCATGTAAATCAATTTTTTTGTTCATCTTTGATGGCAACATTGCGTGAGAAGATTTACAGAAAAGACCTCCGACGCCTGAGGGCCTTTTCTATGAAAAGGAGCTGCAAGAGTTTGCTTTAACACCGTGTTAACATCGGAAAAGGTTTGCCCGTTGATTCTCCGCGTTCACTTCGGCTCCACAGAGGATCTTTGTCTCATGAATCTAGACCCATCACCGCACTTCCTTCTCGTCCTTAACCCCCGGCCTTGCAGAAGCTACTTGAAAAAGTCTCTAAATAATCCACGTCAACACCTTTCCATCCGACAGCAGAAGGTTGCTAAACCCTGGGAGGCTAACTGGTGGCTCAGGCCGATGCCCTGACTGTGACCTCTGGTGCATTTATCATATGCTTGGTTGGCTCTGCCCCAGTTTATAGGGGCATGCAGCCGCCAGGAACAGTCACTATCGTACCAATTGCACAGGTCAGCAGCTCTCTTTCCCTATGGACCCCCTACCGAGAGTACAGCTGCACTCTATAGCTGTACGTTCTCTTCCTACAGGAAACGAGGGGCCAAAAGGTCAGCCGCCATTGTTTCACTGTTATTTACAGCTACATCAAGCAACATTCACATTTTACAGGTTCAACCTCCAACCCACGCTGTCCTGCATTTGAGGAGGACAATCCAAACTGGTACCACAGATGCAAAATGTCTCTTTTCTGAAGAAAACAAAAACATCTTCATCTACATGTTTAATGTGTATTACAGCCAGATACACTATTCCACAAGCAAGTAGGGGTTAAGTAACTTGAATCAGGACGATTGAAGGCTGTTGAAGTGGTGTATTTCTGTCACTTAGACAGGAGGCGGTGAACTGCTGTGTCTAAGGCATGGCAGGTCTGTGGAGTTGGAGACACAGAGGGATGACCGGGCTACCGCCGCGCTAACCCACATTTCCTATCTGATGGGCAAACAGATCAGACACGGATGAAGCGCGTGACAAAACTAGAATGGTGGCAGCACGACAAGTAAAACACAGAAAAAACAATCGATCCAACTCCAACCAACCTAACACTATATATATACATATATATGTAACTTGCTACCAGTTCTCATTGCCCTCCTTAATCCTTCTTTCTCTCTATTCTTTTACTACTTAAGAGGCGGACTCACTGGACCTGGATTGCT
This sequence comes from Taurulus bubalis, assembly GCF_910589615.1. Lineage (NCBI taxonomy): Eukaryota > Metazoa > Chordata > Actinopteri > Perciformes > Cottidae > Taurulus > Taurulus bubalis. The sequence continues at coordinate 38,855,381 of NC_136590.1, read as the reverse complement.
GTTTGTCTGTCATGACATCTGGAGGGGCTGGATGACGGAGTGTTATGTCTTTCTCTCACTCAGTCTGTGACTCTCCCCTGATGGGACCCCACTGACATGTTCATCCCTGTTTTTTTTCACTGTAGCATAATGACCTCCTACCAGCGACCCCTAATGGAGCCATAATGGTCATTTATGCCAGGGGAGGCTCTGAGGGCACGGCTGTGGGAGGCAGCGAGTCGCACAGGAAGACAGGAGAGATTGGAGAGAAGCCCCTGGTTAAGTCCCTCCACCTCTGCCTCTTCCCTTCATACACATCTCAGCCTTTTGTATACATGCAGCTTCCCTGTATGTGTGTGTGTGTGTGTGTGTGTGTGCGCGTTCTACTCTGCATTCATGTGCGTGGAATAAAAGGAACGGATACAAGACCGGTTAACAATAGAAAGCACAATATGAATGCATCAGCGGTGTCTCCCTCGGCTTTTGGTGTTCACTTCTACAGCTTACTCAAATGCATAATGCACATATGCACACTACATTTTCTTTTTTAATTACATAACCCCTCATACAGACAACCATGCATACATACATCATACACACAACGGAGCACACCACCACTCTCAAACCTCGCCTCCATATTTGCCACCACCACTGGCAGACACTATACTGTACATAAATTACAGCGCATACGCTTAACGTGCACTTATTGCGATTTTCCCTTTCGAGCCATTTGCATTTTAATATGCACAGTGAACACAAGGACCTTTCACTTTATGGAGTCTCGTGGTGTCTCCACAAAGACGACAGCTCAATGCGTTGCAGGGCCGTGATCGAATAAGATGCTGCTTTAAATGTGGCTTCCGACGCCTTAATCACGCAAGGTCCTCCAAACGAGACACCTCATGCTTTAAATGCGGCACATCTCGGGATGTTCCCCTGGGGGCTGCGGTTTGAATAATACAATGGCACATTTATCAGCTTTCTAATGCTAATTAGACGGTTGCATAGAAACGGGAATAATGTACAGTAGTATTCCCCGTGCTTTGTCAGCCCCTGTTTTCTCTGTTTCGAAGCAATACTCCCAGCTGAGCTTTGGGTTACAGTAAGGAAAACATTATCTCATCCATGAGGTACCTCTACGTACACAAACAATCATAGGGTATTTTATTAATAAAACAGACATGCCATGAAATCATGGACGCAGTAAAGCGGATGTCAGTCGGCTCAAAACGAGGACAGACGCGTTTCTCGCTCCCACCACCACAAACATGAGCCGAGGATCTTCATTTCAACGAAACTTTTGAATGTTCCTAGTTGAAGCTATCGGGAAATCTGTGCTGTCCAGCCGTTTTTCAACGGCAGGAGCTCGGGAATGGCGCACTCTTATAATGCCTGATAGGAATCAAAGCGAAGTCCTTTTGTACCTCGTTTTTGATTCAAAGATGCTTTCAATTACAGTTTGCTCCTTTGTAGCCCGATAAACGTTCGCTCTGAAGTCGGATAATTTAAGTCGAGCTTTGATTCCTGCCCCGGCTGCCATCCAGCGTGAGCGGAGCGCTGTTCCACGTGGATGTTGCTTTCAAGTCTTCTTTGAGCGAATGTGGATATTTCTTAAAAGCAGTATTTCATTCATGGTTGGAACGACATAGAAGGAAGGTGAAACGTCACAATAGCTCAGAAGCACAACGATACGACGTCTGTGTATTCACATTTTACAGAATCTCCCCTTTAAGTATCCTCCTGTCACAGGACGGGTTTAGCGTGTTGCTAACTGTGTTCCCCTTTTCCAGTAAGTTAACCTCAATTATGCAAATGATGTCAATCAGCTTGATTAACACTACTCTGGGAAACAGGGTTCGCCACATCTTTTTTTTTTTTTTTTATGAAGCGTGCAGAGGATTTTTTGTTTCTGGTTAGAGCAAAGACGGCGCTCAATTCATAAGTGAGCTTGCGCGGGGGGACTGGATATGAATATGGAGATCCGGCCGCAACTCGAGAGTGAAAGTGTCAGAAATATTAGCATTATTTTCTCCCCAAATCACACGACGACAGCAAGTCCAGGGGTCTTCATCGTGAAAGCGGGGGAATTCACAACCACGCAGGAAACTGAAACGTGACAGCGCTCGCATATCACATGTCACATTTACATGCATACATTACAGCCCCCTCTTGTTTTCATTTGACTCTGACAATACCAGCGCCAAAGTCCTGAATGTGCAACAGCACAATCGGAGAAAACATCCTGACATTTTTTTATTTCCCCCCCAACGCAACGGGATCAGACAGACACCGGCTGCCGCGAGTCAATGTGCATCATTGCGTTTCAAGTCTCCGGGAAGAGACGGACCCGACTTCCATCACATCAATGTGAAGCTGAGGGAAATGTGTAACTTAAACATAGTAAGTAATTATACGCACCATGGCGAAAGCTTTGATGAGGAAGGATAAAAACATCCTGTGATGTTGCTAATGATTTGTTACACCACCTTAGCATTTAGAATTCTGAGGTTATGGAAAACACTGCTGCCTTCTTGATTGTCACTACACACGCAGTATGCAGCATCATCTTTGAAATTCATATCCAGCTTTAGTTGGAGCATAATGCTGTAACGACACCGCCAGAAGGTAAACAGCGTGTGATTACAGCGGCGCATGTAAAATACAGCTCGAAACTGAGCAGAAATCAAAGGAGACATCTTTACCCAACAATCATTCCTCGTGGTGTTACTGTATCAGAACGGATGCATTCCGTAGAGCGATCGGTTCCATGCACAAAAACTACATTTCTGCCCAATAAGTACAACCAGAAATGTGTAGTAGACTAATGATTTACGGGGCTTATGTTGTTGAACTTCTCGCCTATTTTCTCATATTTTCAACAACATTCTGCCTGCATTTTTGTTCTGTAATTAAAGTTGCTTTGAGGCCATTTTTTTATTTTTCAAACCCAACACGGTTTTGTTTCCATTGGGCGTTTCTAATCAAGCTAAACTGTATTCAGTTTAGTTGTATGTTCTACCTCGGTAAACATTTGTAAAGCCCTTTTTTTATGTTGTGAAATCTGCATTGTTAACATCAGCATTCTTCTTCCCCTATTTTATTGGCACAACTGCGCCTGCATTACTGCTCTCCGTTGTCAGCAGATGTGTCACGCAGCTACCCTGCCACCTCCATTGTTGTGGCATGAATTAGTGTCCTTATGCACGTCACATTATGAAATGACTAAAACATGCTTACTGTGTGTAAACTACACTAACTGTGTCAGAGAAACATTTGTTGACAGTGTTCAGTCTGGTTTTAGGAACCGGTTGTCGTCCCCAGAAAGACATATCACAGTAATTACTAGTATAAATACAGATAAATACCACTGTCCCTCTGAGGAAATGCTCCGATATGTGTTCGCCTGCATGGGCGACTTTTTGACAGATAGAGGATGCTCTGATTTACATCAGTAATATGTGAAGGTCTCTAAGTGCATTAAATAGTAATGTCTGTGCTATGATGGCATCATTTTGTGAGAAACTCACGGCACAAATACAGACACATAGGAACATACTGCACGCGATCGATATCAAAGGCACTTTGTGATCAATGTTGGAATTAATTGGGAGTGTCACAGGGGCCAGAGTGCTACGTTGTCAGATACTGTTTAACAGCCGCTGAGCTGGTGTCAGCTTTGAGTCTAACTGACTTCACTGATTGCTGTTTTTTTCCCCATCTTTTAGCTTCCGTTTTCTACACTTGAACTCTGTTTCAGCTGCAGGGATGTCAGCTTTGGTTTCTCTTTTTCTGTGTATATCTTATTGAGCTCTCTTCCTTAATTCAGTGTTTCATGACTGACCAATGTTTTATCACCGTTTTATCTTGACAATTGGACAATTGCCGAACCATTTTTTTCGGCCTGTTAACAGTAGACCCCTGAGGTTTCCTGGGTGTAAAAAAGCCTTGAAATGCTGCCCACAATTTATGCTTCTTGGATCCAGCGTGCCTGGCCTCAGCTCCATTTATTTATGGGAGTGTTTCAGCGGGGGTTCTGTTCACTGAGGAAAAAGCCTTTGATCTTAAATTGAGGATGCTTTCCACATCTCAGTAAGGAAGGACACCAGTCAATATTTGGCCTAAGGTTATTTAATTTGGAAAAGGAGTTTGATTCATACATTAAAAAATTCCAATTACCCTGTCAAGAGTTGAGCGAGCCCAGAGGAGGCTGTTTTAATCATACAGCTTTATCAAACTCTTTAAATTGAGTTTAACATGGACAGGATCATACATTCTGCCTCGGGGAAGGTGATATTCCTTAATTTGTCCTAAACAGCAAACATTTTAAAAATCCATGTGTAACTAGAATTACTACTACCGAATAAACACTGATCGCTCCTTTTCCATTTCAATCTCTTCTCTCTCCGTCTGTGAAATCCAAGATCAGAAACTTTTTGGGTAGATTTCAAAGAACAAGAAGGATGGAACAAAAAAACTATACTCATTCTGAATATCATCTTAGGTGTATGCAACACAAAAAAACAAAGTACAGTGTTGATCATGTGATTCACATCCATATCATGTGATTCACATCCATATCAATTAGGTACTTCAAAATGATTCCATAAAAACAAAAAAAGACAGACAAAAATGGCTTAACTCCCACATTTGTACGCTACGCACGTCCGCCCACATTGATAAGTAGGTGCCATTTCATTTCTTCTGTCAAATACTGTTGTGGTCAGGTATACATCCAGCATGTGTCCGATCTGCAGGCGGTCACAGCTGGACCTCCTGCCTTACCATTCCTGAATCTATTCTATCGCAAAAGATATTACAGAGATCTGAGCTGCTGTCAGATATTTCCCATTCCGTCTCATCAGTGGAGGGAATGATGTCTGGCACGGCAAACAAAGTATGTGTAAAGTCCTTAAATAAGGCATGAAATTGCCAGGATGGCTGTCTAAGCGAGGCGGCACGGAGCCACAGGCCCTGTTGCAGCCGACAGGTACAGCTGCTCACCAGCAAACTGCACGCCTCCCATTTGGACCTCCATTAGGGAGCCCGGCACTCTGAGTCAACACTTTTAATGCAGAAAATGACTTCATTCATTTTCCATTATAAGAAACACGTTTAAAAAAAAAAAAATACAAAATCTGCCGACACAAAGCGTCGCTTATTTCTCGGCTTCTCCACAGATGAATTTGCATACATTGGGGCCCACGGGAAACGAAGAACTTCCCCCATTTTAGACATTCGGTCATGGTGGTGTTCAAGTGTCTGGATAAAAAGGAGGCAATTCACTTCACTATACGTCAGCTTTCAAAACCTCGTTGAGAAATCCACACACGTAACAAACGTATAACCCTGCAGATTATTTGGTGACTGACTTGTATATTGATGAGTGATTGTGTGTGCGCGTGCAAAGTGTATGTGTGTGTTCGTTTTTGTGCATGTATATGCAAGTGTGCTGGAGAGTGCGAGACAGAAATCAGCTGCAACATTGATATCTTTAAAAAAAAAAAAAAAGGCTTTAACTCACCGGGGAACTGGTAGCTGTAGCTGGGTGCGAATCCAGTGTATCCGCGGCCGTACGTTGCCACAATATTAGGGTAGCCTTTGAAAGAGAGGGAGGAAATTAAAAAGAGATGAGGAGAGAAGTATTGCAAACAGATGTGATACCAACACACACAGACAAACACTGGGATATAGCTACTTATCCACTTTGAGGGGGAAACAAATCTGGAAAGGCTGGCTTTAGAACTGCTGGGAGTCCCAGAATACTAAAATGTTCTCATGTTGTCAAGCAAATTCTAATTGCACTCAAAATCCCGAAATATGACACTGCAATGATCCACACATTAAATATGACATAGTTAGGATTAAGTGATACATTTCGGAACAGTACTTTTCCTATACAAAGTCTTGTGTGTATTATGAGCATGCTTTGTTTGAAGAAAAGCAAAACGGCAATAAGCGAGACGTGATTTATTCTAAGCCCACTGAAGGGGCAGCATGTATTCACGGCTCATAATGTTGATGGTAGATTGTTAACTCGATTGTATTGGCTGGATGTGCAGTTTGACAACAAGCCCTGCTCTCAATCAATGGTCACCTGTCACAATTACATTAACCGCCAATCTTAATTCTGCTGCTCTTGTTGTTTTTCCTACAGCGCATAATTTACACAACTCCTTTAAAAGCAAGTTTCCCTTCATGGATCAATATCCTGTTTAATTATATTATATTTTAACACACTGAGAGTACTGCAACAGGAGCCTCAAGGCAGGTAATAGAAAGAGGTTTTTAACATTTTATGATGATGCCCATTATTCATCGGGGGTTAGATCTTCATGAGGGTCGGGCATCAAAACCCGGAGCCAAATTTGGTGCTGGTCCTTAAAAAGGGTTCAAACCCAATCCTTGATCCCCTTCTTCTTTACCGTCAAATGTATACTGCGTTTTTATTCAACCACAAGATTTCAGACATTTTTATAGCTCGGTGTAATAACACTTTACAGCCGTAGCCCTGAAATGACGTTGCGGTCTGTTTATGTTCGGTGCGTCTTCAGCGCATAGAAGAAAAAAGGCCCATGTGTTAATATGGCTGGATGCCGCTTGCTAAAAAAAGATGCCGTGGGCAAGGAAGTGATCAGCGCTCCTCATTTACACCTCCAGTGGGAAAGTCCTCTGTGTGTTGTGGCATTGTTTTGCTGGTTGACACAAGGTTTACCGGTTAATTAAAGCTGGATGTAAAAGTAACTTGTTATCTTCTAGTCAGTAACTCAGGAGTTACCAGGGTACATAAACATTAGCGTATGTAATGCTACAAAAAATTATATAAGGGATACATGGTATCAAATTCAAATCGAATGTGTTGTTTTTGTGTGCGTATTTGTGTGTTCTGGTCTGTGCATTCAGTGCAGCAGCCTCTCCCTCGTCCTTTTTGCCGTGCATTCAGGCTTAAAAAGAGCACCCCTCCTGTCCATCACCATGCAGTGACAACTGCACTGCCCTAAACTAGTGGTCTAGAGAATTTCCCAAATGTCCCACTAAGTGGTTTGTTTATTTTAGTTTGTCTGTAATATTTGGTCATGTTAGAGGCAACAGGCCTAGAGAAGTCTCTCTCTGGTCCACGGCTCTGACCGCCACAATTATAAAACAAATTAAAAGCACCAGAAAATATTTAGGAATTCATTTAGGAGGTTAACAAAAGAGATTGGTGAAATGTTAATTGTAGATTTGGCCTTTTATGGGGGTGTATTTCTCGTACAAGAAGTTAATAACCAAGTCACAGAAACATTTTAGGAGCAGCTATATACAGAATAAGCGCATGCATCTGTGTTAAACCAGCACTGGAGACTCAGGGAAATTCAACCACAACCAATGCATTTTGAAACTTCCTCAGGATGGAAAATGTGACTCCAAATTGCCATCTGTAAACCAAAGTCAAAGTCTGTGTGAGGACACAGGCTTGTTTAGGAGCTGTGCCGTCCCTGGATGGATGCGGAGTTACAACGAGGCCAGAAGAGGACCCAGTGTCATTAGAAAAATTTAAGAGTAGCAGATGTATTGTTCATCTGCTGTCATGATTCTTATTACAACCACAGACCCCACCAGTTAATTAGCTGGACAGTTTTCAGACAGAAGCAGCTGTGGGCGACATATTGAGAAACGGGTTGTGAGGGAGCAGGCGGCTCGGAAGCGGGATACGAGCAAAGCAAAGAAATTTGAGAAGAGCGGGGCGGGTGAGCATGTGTGAGAGTCGGCGAGAATTTGAGCCCCATCAAAAGGTAAAATACACATAATTAACCCTCTAATTATGGTATATGTCTCAGTCTTTATCTGTTTTCCTCGAGCTATTATCACCTTCGACCATAAGTCTGGACTAAATTGCCTAATAAGAGGAAGTCCTTTAGGCCAGGAATGAGTCACTGGAGCCAACCTTGATAACCCGTTCTTCACTGTGTGTAAATTACACCTCCGAAAACAGACCTCCGAAATCTCGTTCAGGTTTTGGTGTCCTCGGTTCTCGTTGGATACAGTATATATTAGCATGATAATAATTGTCTGCAGTCACATTTTAATTGTAACTTTTGTTCCAATACACACTGCCGGACGAAGAGAGAGCATACGGTAAATATGAAGGCGTCAAAACACATTTTGCGTGCACGCCTTGTTTGAGTGTGTGCGTTGAGTGTGTGCAGGCTTATGCGCGTGTGTGAGCATGTGTGTAGATGCTCCGTTCTGTATGCCTCAGAGCCTGTGCCAGCTGGAATCAGAAAGGTTGACCTTGGTCATAAATATCTAATCAGTGTTTGCTGTCCATGAAAAAGTTCAATTTATTCCTGACCCAATGGGAAAATGCCTCTCCCAGACCCTCTTCCCCGCTCTCGCAGACAAAAAGAAATGCAACCCAGAGAGGCGGTGAGAGGAGCCTTAACCTGGTATGGATGAAGTAGGATGGAGGCAACAGCAGAAAAATAAATAAATAAATGAAAGGAAGAAAAAAAAAAGAAATCTTCCATCAGCTGCTGATGAGAAGTCATCACCAGGAAGTTACAGATGGATAGCTTTCACACAGCCCCGCACTGTTTGTTTGGTCGGAAAATAACTGTGATATGATACAATGAAAAGCCATCACCGACTGCAAAATATTGGATATTATGTGTTTGATACTGTCTTACTGTCAAAACAGAATAAATGGCAAACTAAAATTGTTGGCTTAGATACCGCAGCTCCTCATACTCCCTTACTTCAACATTTTCTGAAAAGGCGAAACCACTTCCTTTCCGTCTGATGCACTGAATTACAATGGGTTTCACATTACTAACTGAAGAATCCGCTGCGAGTGTAAAAGGAGAGGGCTGTAGAGGGAAATATGAAATGGTCGGGAAAGTGGATCAAGATACATGCTAAGTTAAGCTACTATCTTATGGAATCCTGAGTATGTGCATGCAAATAAGAGCGTGGAAACAAAGAAGAAAGAAAGAGGAGAACCCAGCATGCTTCCTGCCATTTCACTAAATGAAGCCTGCCACCGTGTCTACCCTGGCGGCGGCCTCTTAGTGCTCTTATTTGCCTTATTAATATGCATGCTAATGTACCTATTTTATGGCTCAACAGTTCTGATTCACTTTAAAATCAATTATCCATCTGGTACACCCATACCTCGCCCCGGCTCAAATGTGTATTAATTTCAGCAAACATACATCGGACGCAACACAATAAAGATAAATGCCTCGATTAGAGGCAGTAAACAAAGGAGCTGGGGATGGCTTTAATGAGATTTGGCACAAAAGGAGCTTACACTTTCTTAAATAATGAGCCTAGGGTCCCCTTTTTTCTAAATGCAAATTATATAAAGGAATGTTTCGCTTGTTCCAATTTCATTTAGATAAGAGTGTCTCCAAACAAGTTGGCTGTTAATATTCTCACATGAACACATCACTGCCTTTCTGCCTGCTGTCTCCCCATGGAGAGAGAGGGGGGGAGGGCGGTGCTGTCCTCTTCACGGACGCATTAGTCTGTGATAACTTCCGAAAAGTTCACTGTGCTTGTTAAATAATTCGAACAGATGAGATGGGAGTGAGCGACTTATATGGATAAAGCTGACACAAGCGCTTGTCCAGTCTTTTTAACCCTTATACCACAAACATCTGTATAAATCAGCCTCAAAGTCGAACCTGGAATGAGCCTGACACTTAAATAAATGGAGACCAATAGGTGAATAGATAGATAATATCGGGAATTTATTTGCGGCCCCTTCATTTTCCTTGTTTAACAAAAAAAAAAAGATCCTGAAGCTCAATATTTGATCACCGGTTCCCGTCAATTTTCAGAAAAGTCAATGCAAAACAAGCAGCACCTAGCTATGACTTGCTATCGACCTTCAAAGCCGATTCGAGCGTTACGTTTCCTGGTACAGATACAAACGCATGAATGTGGTTCCGCTTGCACCTGAGGCGACGGGGGAAGGGGGGCCCTTGCGCGGCAAAACGAGTCTCTTACAATCAGCGGCATGTCTCTTCTGCTTTTGAAGGGGGAGAAAAAAATAAATCTTTCATGCGAGGGCAAATCCATTTGGTCGGGTCGCACATACAAATTATATGCATAGGAAATGTGAACAGACAGACGGAGAGAGAGAGAGATCGAAAGACAGACAGAAAGACAGACAAGACGGGTAGATAGGTAGTAGACGGTGGGCGGGTGGGGAGGGAGAGAGAGGGGGGAGAGTGCAAGAGTGTTAAATAAAAAGGGCCACAGGCATGGGCTGGATGGTAATGATGAGGGGTGGGCCAGCAGCTGAGGTCCCTGTAGATGAGATCTCTCCCTGACATGTGTGTCCCCTTCATTACCCATTAAGGGGGGCACAGTGATGAATCCTTAATATGACATTACACCAATTTTCCTCTTCATTTAGCCTGCTAATGTGCTGGTCTGCTCCTATATGCCCGGGGGCCGCCTGTACCAGACTCCACCAGAAATAGACCGCAGTGGCCACCGGTGGCACACCTCTGAGCCGCCTAATTAGGGGCAGTGCCCACCTAATGGGGCTATCTAGGCGAGAGTTTGCATAAGTTGATTAAAAAAAATGAAATTAAAATAAATGGATATGGTAGAAATTGTTGACCGAATGTCATGCATGTCTGGCATTACCCGCCTCCCCCTACAAAACATTTCATATCTTTATTTTCCAGTTATATCTGACATAATATAAAGACCAACTATGTTTAAGAAGGTTTACAAGGTCTGACCTTTTCATCAGATTTCAAATAACTATGTTATATAAAAGGACATATGGATCACTTGTCATATATAAATATATATATATGTATGTGTGTGTGTGTGTGTGTGTGACTCACTCAGCATGCCCATCCCCAGCATGAAGGCATCCATGGTGTAGGGCAGACCCCTGGCTCGCCCTCGTGTACCTGGTGGGAACATCACCTCCTTGGGCTGGGCCTTCTTACATTCTACCTATGTAGACAGACAAGCACACACACACACACACGTACACGCACACACACACACACACACACACACACACACACACACACACACACACACACACACACACACACAGAGACAAAGCATTAGACGGTGTAGGTACACAACAAGACAGATCTGACAGGGCTGTCTCGGCTCTTTAAGGCAGTTTTTCTATTTGACTTGCACAGCGCTAGATGTTTTCCATAGAGGGAAAACAAGACCGAGTCAATCTGAGCACCACGCATTTTGGAGGGAACGTCTCGGAGGAAAACTTACAATCATGCTCCTCCTGCATTAAAGCAAAGGTTATTGCTCCAGTGAGCATGTGCCCGATGCCTCAGGGAAATACAAGCTTAATACTTTCCAAGTGTTTCTGAGGCATCAAGGTAGGAGAAGCCCTGCTCTGCAATGCCGCTACCGCAGTCCCACTGTGTGGCAGTATGTCCAGTTTCTTTGTGAACGGCAGGTCTTTGTTTAATCCAAACACAGAATAATCTCAAAAGCAATAATCTCTCTTTACAAAATCTCTCCGTTTTATTTACTCTTTCCATGGCAGTGTGTTTAAAATCTGAAGCTGGTCCAAAAAAATAAAAAATAAGTGTTTGAAAAACTCAATATGTTTTTTTCCCAGTGTGTGTCTACGGTTCTGCTTGTGTGTCTGTGCGTATGTCTGCCTGGCTGAAGTCCCCGGTGCCCCGCAGTCCAATTCCACCTGCGGCACCCATCGCTCTCTCCGGTTCTCACACATGCTGGTTTGTTCATTTCCCATCTCCGAAGACTGACATCTCCTCCTCCTACATACCACACATCAAATGAGGGATGTGACAGGGGCAGATGAGGAGAAGGAGGAGGAAGATGAGGGTCCTATTTACCACGCATCTATCCTATCTCGATGAATTATAGAGAAGCGCGGTCGGCTGACAAGGGTGGCATGGTCTTGTGTCTGTTGGTTGTTCTTTGGTAGGCTGAGTCTGTTCACCATGCTGCACAATCTATTTGCTCCACTGCCTGCTTGGCATCAGCCTGTCCATCTGTTTGTCTGTTTGCCTCCTGGCTCTCACCGGCTTCTCCCTACTGCCTCCACTTAAGCAGGGCTTTCTCGGCTGCAGCGATTCACATGTCATCCTGGCCTGCTGCACAAGACAGGCAGCGGCGCCAGTGCTGCGCGCACGCCGACCAAGGTGCAGCCCCGGCATCCATACGAATAGGCTCGCGACTCTGACAGGCCGGCGGTGCACGCACACACACACACACACACACGCGACCATTCGCACGCAAACTAATTCCCATCATGCGCGCAGACGTGCCGTCGCGCGGTGCCAAACTGAAATGAAACTTTGCGTCGGCACAAAGTTTCTGTGCTAAATGGTTTGTAATAACAAGCTCTGTGTCTCTGGCACAGAGGGAGAAATGTGAAGAGGGAACACTAATGCAAAAGGTTTCTATCACAGAGGGGAAAGTTGCTGCGTTGCAGAGCTGTGATTTGTTGCCGTTAGCAGCCCTTTCATTTGAAGCAGACCAACTAAAGTACACAGTTCCCTCAGCCACTTTGTAGCTGTCACAGCTACTCTGCTCTCCTGGCTCGCCGGGAATGGTTTGACATTGTGCTGAAGAGAGCACGGGCGCTCTCGTCATTTCGGAATGACCCCCGGCACGGATGTGGGAACTGGGCGGGACAAACGGGCCCGTTGGAAACCCGCTGTATGCCGCTGAGATCTTCACACATGTTCACATAGCTGGGTGACACATATAGTCTAGTTCAGAGCCAGTGTCGGCTCCGGCGTCCCACCCGGCGGCCCCAGCCTCGTCCTAGCTAGGTGGACGCTCAGGTAGCCTGCTGGAAGGGAGACGGACCCGGCTGTGAGTCATGTCTACATGCTCTCAGATGCGGATCTTTGATATTCAGGGAGAGGGCTCCTTGTCATGGATTTTAAAAAAAAAACAGCCAGGAGCCAGGATCTATGGCGGTGTGAGCATGTGGGTGTTCACCTGCTTCAAACACACAGGAGTGTGTGAGAGAGGGAGGGAGGGAGGAGCTTTCAAGAGTGAACCGAGTCAAAGAGAGAAGAACAGAGAGGACGGAGAGACAGTCGACTACGGCGCACTGCGAAGACTCAGCAGTCGCGAACGCAGGCATTCAAATTTTACCGCGTTGAAAGTTTCACAGACCGAACCTTTTGCCCCACAAACAGCGGGGAAACGTTACATTTGCAAGCCATCACTCTAACTGCAAGTGAAGTGTGGGCTTGTGTAACTTGTATAGGACTCCGGATGTTATGAAGTCAGCACAGCATTGTGCTGTGAAAGCTTTTGGTGAATGGAGGTGTTTGAGCACCACTGTGCCTTGGAGAAAGGAAAAAGGGGAACCCCTTTAACCTGCCTTGCCTTCACCGGCTTAGAAGTTGCATCATTTTGTGCATCTGAGAGACTCATACACACACACACACACACACACACACACACACACACACACACACACACACACACACACACACACAGGCAGAATGCAAGGCAGCTGACTGTTCAGTGTGAATTCCTGCCACACAGGGGTTGACAAGGTGTGGTTACATCAACCTGCGAGCTCTCGACATATATCGAGATCTTTCCTCCTCCACCGCTGCACTGACACACTGCAGTTGATAGCTTATCTTTGAGATTTGTGTCAGCCTGTAAGCCAAGATGGAGTCAGAGGAGGAAAGGGAAACAGAGAGCCAAACAATCAAGGCTATATCCACTCTCAAAGGAAGTTCAAAAGAAACTTTTCAGTGAGTTACTTGAAATACTGTTGGTGCGATTACCGCTACTGGGAACTCTTTACTGTGTTAGCTTGAGCGATTGGAGCTGTCATTCAGACTCCACAAGCCACATACAGCGGTTAAAGGAGGGGGAGGTGGGGGGGATTTGGATCTCGTCCAAGCAACCTGCAGCCCAGTTTGTAGTAATCCAAACCAACAACAGGAAATGACCCCCAAGACGAAGCGTGCTGTATGGAGACAGATGTTGACCTGCTGTAGAGTAGGATGACAACCGATGCTCACGCACACCAACGTGGTGTTTTGGTTTCAGTCGTCTAACTAGAATGACGCCCACTTCTAGACGCATCAATTTCACTCATTTGTTCGTGCATCTCACAGTATCGTGTAAACACCGTTGGATCGGGAAACGTGTATAAAGGGGTCATGCTGAAGCTAATTTGCAGCCCCTGTCCTTGGGCAAACTTGAAAATTCAGAGTGAGACAAAAAAGCAATACGATAAATCAGTGATACATTTCATGCCACCTCCATCGTCGAAACTCAAATATTTCAGTGTCACTGCAGAATATTTCATTTCGTTCTGCTGCTGTCTTGTTCTGGTTATGAAATCGGGACTTTCTGAGGTTGTTATTCTCTCTCTGCCAATAACCAAGCTTGATATTGAAATGATGAAGTGCACATACTGTATGCACACAGAGTGACTAGCCTACTTGAAGAGTGCCGTATGTCGTACAGCCCATTGAAGATGAAGAGAGCAAAACAACTGCGATTGTTTTAATGTACAAACCCCACGATGCAGAGCAGAGGGGCACTCCACCTTTCCAATACACCTCCTATACATATTAACCTTGTCAGTATAACAGAAAGGTGTGGGCGGGATGGACTGACGATGGCTGTCCTTCAGGGACGAGTGTTGTGTGTGTGAGTGAGTGAGTGAGTGAGTGAGTGAGTGCGTAGAGGGGGAGGTGTACGGCTACTATTAGCTTCACTCGTGAATTGATTCCATCAGTTGACTGGCAGACTGAAGAAAGCAAACGGCGTGATTAATTTACTCCAGCGCCCACTCCCAGATGAACAGTCAAAACACATAGACTGCATAGTTAGGAAATGTCACGGCTCTGAATGCACAATATCAGGCGCAGCGGTGTGGGATTACTGTCCCAATGAAAAGGCTTCTCACAAGTGGTTGATTTCAGTGAGCAAGTTAAAACTGTGATTTTTAAAAACATATATCCTTTAGCTGTTCCTTACGAGAAGGATGGCATGTGCTTACATGCCTGCTTGACGGGGTCGTGCTGAAGGATTCCTATTTTTTTTGAAGATACGAGTGTTTGGACTTGAACTACTGAATCTATTGATGGAAATTGGATTTTGCTGCAAGAGTCGTGAATGATTCCAAAAGGTCCTAAGTAAGAGACATAAGAGAAGGGATGGGGTTGACCCTGTTAGTTGGATGACATCATGTTTCCTGGACAAACGTACTCATTATGTCTACAATAATTGGTTGGGAGGTGCTATGCACGGAACAAATTAAAATATGGTATACATGGTATTCATACTTTTCTACATATGGCTCAAATTTTACCAAAAAAAAATCCATCAATGGCTCCAAAACCAGCTTTTCATTTGTTTAATTAAATTTCCGTTGTAATACATTTGACATACTGTTTTGTTTTGGGGGGCGGTGAGCCAATTGGGATTGTATCACTCTGCAGCATTAAAAAAAGTATTTTAAAAGGTATTACATGCAGCAGCTATCTGATTGTGAGCAGATCTTAATAACTTGGGAGTCATCTGGATTACTTCTCACTTCACTGAGCCTTAGCACCTACCTTTGGAGGTAAAATACTCAGATCAAAAGTTTCTCGTAACTGGCAGCTACTTTTAGCCTGAGCATGTTTTTGTGAATATCGCCCTCTGTTCTCCATTATCGGTTCATTAGCCTCCGAGGGGTCAATATCTGACACTAAAGAGATAGATTTTGGGTGGCGAGTCACTTTAATGCCTCTGTGAACCAGTCAAAACAAAAGCTGTAATGTCATGTATTTTATAAAGAGGGCATTTGCCGCAGACCCTCCATTTTGAAACGCTTGTATTCATGGTTCATAAAAGAATGGGGATGTATAATAACGCTATCTCACCGCAGTCAATTTGCCTGATGATATCTCTGCATGCTTATGTAAAAGCTAAGGAATGTGGGGTCATTGTAAGGACCAGGTAGCACCCTGTGGTGCCAAAACTGTTCCACTGGCATGTTTCTATATAACGAGATGATATTGTCTCCAAACGCACCGAGAGGCACATTCAAAAGTGATGCCATGACCATCAGGTCGGCGGCAAATGGCTTCCATCACCTCCTCATCAGCAGATCTCAACATCGTGTATCTTTTATGGGATGTCCTGGAGTGCA
This sequence comes from Taurulus bubalis, assembly GCF_910589615.1. Lineage (NCBI taxonomy): Eukaryota > Metazoa > Chordata > Actinopteri > Perciformes > Cottidae > Taurulus > Taurulus bubalis. The sequence goes on along the minus strand of NC_136590.1, from coordinate 38,839,267 downwards.
GAGTGAGTAGTGGATTTTCCACCTCCTTCATCCCTCAAAGCTTTCCTTCTTCAATGAAGGGTAAACATCCAATTACTTACAGTCCAGAACCTGTACGGCAGCACTCCATGAGGGACTGAAACGCCTCTGAAGGGTGGTCCTTCTTCCTTATTTGGCAATTGATGTTCAAACACTGTTTAAGATTTAACTTTAGAAAAAAGAGATTTTCAAAAGAGATTTTCAACACCCAGAGACTTCAGTTTCTCTCTGCAGAAATTTCCTTTAACATAGTGATAGCTGGTTCATGCTATTGCTATAACCGAGCGTGTCCAGGGGTGATTTATACAACGTAAGATCCAAGTGGACGCCACTCAGACACACGCTTGACTTCATGGCCTCGAGCTGGAGAGCAGTGCACTTTAATGTTCATCCAAGAACTCGTACTGATGGCTCTCACAAACTCAGAAGTTGGGTCTAAATACAAGCAATTAGGTTTGGTTAGCTGATTGGGTCTTTTACAGCATTATCTTTGATCTATAAGGAACTGCATTTCTTTGCATTAAAGAGGATTTCTACGTTAGCCTGCGGGTATTGCTATCATCTTAAATAAACCTACACAAGTTGAGTCCTAAAAATACTCAATTATGAAACCCGTTCTGTTTTCTTAACTCAACTCCCTAATAGAAAGGTCACTCTGTATTAGGGAAAAAGTTCAAAAGAAAATAAAGCTGTCATCCGGCTCCCATAATGGGGAAAATAAATGCAGTATACGTTGCAGTTTTAAGAAAAATGCTGCCTCCGTAATAATGTATAGGTTGCGTGATGCTATCTTTCTTTCACGATTCTGCTTACATCCATGCAATGACTGAGTACATCTGTATCTGTATATTAAAGGCTGATGTATGAACCCCTACCTGCATTAGTATTTCCCTCAGCGACTGGGAGAGTCAGAGCTTATTCTGCTCCTCAGCGCAGTAATTGGTTGGTCATGTCAAGAAGACAGTGAGAAATTGACGACTAACAGAAAATTCCTCCCTCCTGTTGTGATCATTCGCCACTGTTGAATATTCAAAATGACACATTAAAGAACATTACCTTGAAGCACTTGACTAAAACCAATGTGAGTCCATTTTAATGGCACACTGCTCGCTCATCAGAGCCAATACTTGATAGGTATTATTATGAATTAGCTGCGCATGCATAACGGCAGGGCGGGGAGTGATAGAGGGACTCCTGTCTTTGGAAATGGAATTCACAACCTTCCCTTCGGTGTCTTACTACAGCATGATAAAGACATTCATATGTGTGGCTACCAGAGGGTGTGATAAACTGCTAGCCATCTTATGCTCATTGATTTTTACTCCAGAATATTTACTGGTTTTAATACAAGGGCACAGCAGGTACTGCTGAGGCTAAAGAATGGTACAATCATGTGAAGGGCAGCATAATCCATACTTTTTTTACACCACATCCAGCATGTGCCAAAGCATGGCGGTCTTGAAGCCCGTCGGGGGAAATTTGTGATCAATGATATTGGGCTACATAAATAAAATTGACTTGACGGTCCGCAGAGGTGCGAGCGACGCGGGAGCTGGCGGGGCAGGTTGAGAGCTTCTTGCTAAGCAGCACCCTGTTTTTAATTATATATGAGGCCCAAACTCACGGTGACGGAGAGGAAGCGCTCCTGAGAGTGAGGCCTCGGTGGCACAGCGAACACAGGGTGATTGACCAAGCCACTAAAAGGTCCAGTACCTCACACCGGAGTGGGCACTGACCCACTACACTGCCAGAGCCCTTGAGAGACGGGGCAAGGAGAAGGTGGGGTGCCCTGTACATCCACCACCCTCCCAAGTGGGGTGGAATTTCTGTCTGCATCAATTATTCAAGAGTCATCTTAGATAACACTCGCAGGGAGGATGGATGAGGTCTATTTCTGTATGGTACTTCATAAGGATGAAGACAGGAGACATTTTTTATTTTGTGTGCCGGCGCTCCAGACACCGGATAACCAGTACTCTCCTCTCTGCAACGAAGGTAAAAACCTGACGTGTCTTTGAAAAATGCTTTTAACGCACTCCACACTCTTTCCTCTTTGCTGACATTCCAAGATGTCAGCAATTGCAGAAGAGGGACACACACATTTTCCTGCATCCTATAGGGAACCTAATGTATGGTCTGGTGTTGCCAAGAGGGTCTTCTTACCAAGGTGACAAAAGCCATGTAAAAATGTCCCCTCGCTCGGTCCCTACACTGTACCCTCTCAATACTGCTCATCTTTTGTGTTAAAAGGGACTCCCGGATGAGTCACATGCTCTCTGTAAGTGTCATTTTCTCCCGGTCCGAATGCTCGTCTTGCAGTCAACTAGCAGTCGATGTCTTCTGTGTTCCGGCACCCTGTGAAGTACTTGTCGCAGTCACGTCGCGGCTGCAAGGGCAAGAGATTCGAAGCTTCCAGCCAAAAAGGGGTCACTTCAGTGGCGAGGGTTTACTAAATATTGATAGCAATATTAGTAACCGCCGTGACTGTGACACATCGGCAAGTCAGACGCGTACGTGGACTGTCAGATGACGCATCAGAGACAGCTTTGATATTGCTGGCAAGGTGCAAGAGCTGAAAGAGATGGAGAAATATAAATAACCAGTTTCTTAACTCTTCCCATGAATGTCTGTCTATAAAAATGTCCCTATTATAAAGATAATTGCAGCTGCACGATGCCACTTCGATACACAAAACGAGAATCATTGGCAGTCAAGTGGTGTTATTTGGTAAATGTGCAGGTTTGGAATCATGCATCCCCAGGAAAAGCACACATGCTTCATATTTTCCCACGTGCAGTTTATCAACACTATATTATACATGCTCCAATAATGCCATCTCCAGTGTAAGTGGGGGATTTGTGATGGAATGGAAATGCCAAAGATTCCCCGGGCTATTACAGTTTGTGCCACAGTGACATTATTTGTGACATACTAAGGTTCCACCTGAGCAGAGGCGGGACATTGTGGAAGCCTCTTTGTGTGTTTCTAACGCCACTTGATAACAGCTATTTGCTGTTGGCTACAGCGTACAAGATTTTTCGTTAATGCAAGTTTTCCTTTGTTTTGGGCACTACTCTCATCTAATCTATGTTCTCGAGCAAGGCCTGCGAGTGGCGCAAAAATATTAGCAGTATCTGATCTATTATTGAGTCGTTTGTTGATTGCCGACCGAAGAATTATTTTCTTTAGAATTGTATTTTTATCCCTGATTCAAACAGCTTATTTAATTAAAATCTGTGCTGTGAAAATAGCCAATGTAAACTGTTAAAGAAGAAAAAAAAAGCATTTTATGAATTAATAATGATTATTACATTATTGAACATTAACTCTGCCAACTATTTGTTAAGCAAATTTACATTCCTAATTAATCCCAGTGTTTACAATCCAATCTAATTAGATCTATCTAATTAGAACTTCTTACAAATAGGCTGTGGGTTGGACTTAAATGAGGCTCATTTTTCTGCACGGTTACAGTTGGAGAGGGATCTCGAAAATAACACCATTGATATCAAAACCTACTCCAGTGGTTGGATAATAGATATCAGACTTTGTTGGTAGCAAACGTCTTATTATAGCTAAGCTTGGACTGTTACTGTTAATTGTGCAGACATAGGTTGCAAATACATTGTTTAATCAAGAGTTTCAGCATTGGCAGCATTTGTTTAGCTTTGTGTGCCTAAACAGGCGCTCTGGCGGGCTCCGCGTCAATGCCCGATATCGGTGTGTTCACAGAGTGCCGTGCCCACACGTCAAAGGCTTGTGACAGAATGTCCTCCGCACACATACAGTTATTTCTGTCACACTCTTGGCTCGTTGTGGTTGCCGTCTCGAGCACCGACTGTGATTCAGCGCAGAGACACGGCGGGATGTATACTGGGGTCATATGTCACCTGGGCCGGTCCCTGGTGAACACGGTTCTACTACGCTAGTCCTGTCAGTCAGATAGCCAGTCAGTCAGTTTTAGGGGGAAAAGGGCTGGGGAGGGGGGAGAGAGTGAGAGAGTGAGAGAGAGAGAGAGCGAAAGCCCCGACTGAAACGGCAGTAAGACAAGTATTCCCTCAAGTCAATCACTATCCACAGAACCGCTCAAATGATGCAGGTTCTCTCCAGAGGTCTGCAGGGTGGAACTGGGTGAAGGGGGACCTAATGTCACACTCGCTACGCTGAATTCGCTTCCTGTCAATTATCATAAGAGACATGATGGCTTAGAAGGCTGCTGCTGAACTCTGTAGGGTGCTCAGAGACGCCCGTACTGCCGGTGTAAATAAAACAAGCATCGCTGGGACTCCGTAGGAGGTGTTAATCCCTGACTAATGAACTCTGCCTCTGCCAGTAGCTTCCCTGTTGCATTCCTGGACATCTCCACCTGTGTGTGTGTGTGTGTGTGTGTGTGTGTGTGTGTGGTAGGGGATTCAGAAAGAGAGGGACAGGCTCCACTCTCCCGTCCCTCAGCCTGACAGGCAGAACTCAGCCACACAATTTCACGGTTTGTGGGCAGTACACACCATTGCTTTCCCATCCCTGAGACCCACAGAGTATGTGTGTGTGTGTGTGTGTGTGTGTGAGTGTGTGTTAGCCTGTGCATTCAAACCAGCACAGACACACACACACACACACACACACACACACACACACACACACACACACACACACACACACACACACACACACACACACACACACACACACACCTCCTCCGCTATTAATACCAGGGAAAAGAAGAAATCAAATATTAATCCTTCAACACCCACCTGGAATTGAAAAAAGAAAATGAGTGGACTTACCATTTTGTTATTGATTTCATGAAAATGAATTTCACAGACTTTCTCTACGATGTCTTCACTCTCAAAAGTTATGAAGCCAAATCCTGCGCGGGGAGAGAAACAGAGAAGGGAGGGGGAGACAAAAGAGGGAGAGAATGGGGTTAGTGGAGAGCCTTAACAAAACTTCTGGAACTAAAAAAGAAAAATGCACCGCAAGAAGAAATATTATCACGAGCCAGATCCAGAAACTGTGCGGGGACATCTGTGGAGATTGGCTCGGGCTTGGAGGAGAACAAGTGAACACGACAGACATTGTCCTCTTTAAATCAGGAATATGATGAAATCTGCCACATTATTAAGGGCACTCGAGGACCTCTTGTACAAAGAGAAGATGAAAAAACAGCACAAAGCTCATTTAATGAGATTCAGGGAGCTGGGGCCCAGCATCTGAATTTCATTAAATGCATTTTGTGTTCTTTTTATTGAAATCTCACTGTATAACAAGCCCTCGTTTTTATGTTAATGCAGGCCTTAGAAAGAATACGTCGTTGACAGTGGGATTTTCATGCTATATTTATAGGATAAAAGCTTAACCCCTCTTTTAACACAAAGACAGAGAGGCACGATGGTTACAGACTTTTGAACACAAGTGGATTGCAACGCTCTCCTCTGTGTTGTGATGGTGACGCACAAAGCAATCTAGCTTCTGTATAGCCTGGGTTGAAAGGGAAACTGATATTCTATTACTTTTGCAAAAGAAGGAAGTAGCACACAAGAGAAACAGTTAGTGAATAAAGCAGCAAGTGGGACTGAAAGGAGATGAGTTTCTTTTCAAAATGGCAAACACCCCATGAAATAAAATCACCTCAGATTGGGTTTAAACCGCCGTCACTGCAGACGGCATCCAATCCGACTGACACGTACTCCACAGACAGCCCCATCAATTTATTGTCATGTCGTCAGATCATGCAATACAAATAGTCCCCGACTGGATGTAAGACGCTGCTGCTGATGCACTAAAGACAACGTTTCAAAAATCACTTGTTGACTGAGCGGACGACGGGGAATATTCGCCTGTTCATACAAGTTGAGACAAATCCACGAGGTCCTTCTATCCACAGGAAACATTTCAAGGTCAAAGACTCAGGGGGGAGGAGCGGCTTTCTTCAGAGCCGAGTGTCCTGCACATTCACACACCGTCTATTCTGTGCACTAGTAGGCTCTACAAACAAAAGGGATTCGTCAGCCTTCAAAGATTTTTGATGCACCGTTTACAACCAACGTCACCCATGAGTCTGCCGATGATTTTCTCATTCAAGCCATCAATTGATATTAAAACAAGATATAGCGAAACACTGCCGTCACAGTTCCCCAGAGTCGTCTTCAAACGTCTTCATTGTCCAACCGACAAATCCAAAACACAATGATGTTCATTGATGTAAAACAGAGAGACAGAGAGAATATGAGGCAAGCAGAAACCAAAGAAATGACTGAAACGATCACACATCTTTCAAAACTGTTGCTTTTGAATGTTCTGTTTATTAAGTAAATGATTTATCTCCGGATCATTGCAGTCCTAGTTTTCCTTTAATATTCCTGGCTGTATTATACCATGTTGGATTGCTTTATGGCGGTATTGGATTCCGAGGGTTTCTGAATCAATGTGAGTAAATACCTTATTTCTCAAGTATTTAATTAACTTGATAAGCCAATTCTAATTTGGACAGTTTAAACATAAACGCTTTACCAAACTGATCATGTCATACCGATGTCACGATATTAAATCACATTAACTTAAATCACCCATATTGCCCACCCCTAATGTATGCACTTTGTTTGGTAAATACTTAGCACCTTAAGTATCTCAATGTTCACACTCAAGCAGAAAAGTGTGTGTCCTGTGATACATTAGTGTCCTAAGTAGCTTATCCTAAACACTCATCAGACCATCCAGAAAAGCACAGCTGTCTTTGTGAAGGAGCTGCTTACTAGCCGGCCGACCGCAAACACTGGCATCCAGAGTTTTGTCATAAAGTCTTTATCTCTCACTGGCATTTTTCCTTTTCTGCTCCTCCTCCAGCTCCTCCTACCACAAATAACAAAAGATCCTCCTGAAGCCCCGCTCCCGCTACTGACACGAGCGAGAACATATCAAAGCAGCCTTGTCAAAAGAAGGGCTGGAAACCTAATGTGTGAGCTGATTAAACATGGACAACATTGAATCTAATGAGATCTTATGAGACAGAATATCAATTTCCACTGAGACGTCTCAACGCTGAGCTGCAGCTAGGGGGGGGGGGGGGCGCTGCTGCACCCTCTTCTCGCGCTCACCCCACCTTCATGCCAGCACGAGAAGCACTTTTGACAACCAACAAATCAACCGCCAGGAGTAATTTGTCACGGAGGAGTGTAGGTAGAGGGAATGGAGTCTACAGGGGGGAAATGAGAGGAGGGGTGTGGGGAGAAAGACAGAAAAAGTGACAAGGAAAGGGGTTAACACACATGGCCCCTGTCGCCACACTCCTTCCTGCCGCCACAGGCAGCTCCTCCATCAACTGACAGGACATTTTCCACTGCACCATTATATCCACTGGGGTCAGGTGCCGAGCCACACCACCACGGCTCGCACCAGCGGGGCCCTTCCACCCACGGCTGGATCTGTTTAAATGAACAAAAAGACATTTTGCTGGAGTACGGACTACTTTTGCAATGTGTCTTGTAGATGAAGACAAAAAAAAAAACCCACAACAAACATCCCTATTTGTCTCTCTTATTGGATCAGCACACGCCTTCTTGGTCGGTCCCCTGTGGGCCGACTGAACTTCTGGCCCTCGCCATTACAGCGCAGTGCTTTGCTCCGCGATCCCATTTTACCAACCTTACAGACAATTACAGGCCACAGAACGGCAGAATAGACAACATTGCTTCCTGCCGTCCTCCTCCTGCGGGGTGTCGGCAGAGCGAGATTGTCCTCGCGCATCCCCGGCCCCTTCTCTTCTAAACCCCTCCAGCACCCGGCAGGAGGCTGACCTCAGCGAGACTATTAAAGACTGTCAGCGCTGACAGACACGAGGAGAGAAGTGTCAAAGCGCTCGCGCCAAAGAACCTTCCCACACGTGCAGCTTGAACAATACCCTGTCAATGGAAACACATGGCTTTTTTATTTTTTTTGGGAGGCAGGCTGATAATAGGTGTTGTGCGGCTACTGGCTGAGGCCTCTTGGCCGCACTCGCTCACACTTATTAGCAAGATCTGGGCTCGGCCCACGTCTCATCGCTGCGTGGAATCGGCAGGGAGCCTACTTTTCACGGCCCTTTACCACCTTCATCGTGCTCGCTCTTTATTTCACACTCATTCCAGGCTTCTGTTGCTCGAATGCATTTATCCCTCCCCGCCCCCTTCTCCAGCCCCTCCCAACCTGGGAAAAAGCTGATTCTGCCAGAAGCAGATAATGGAGGAGCTTGCAAATTGATGCAGCAAAGTTGACTTTGACTTGAAAAGTGGCGTTGCAGCTTTAAATTAAGTTTGAAACTTAACAGGATTCTCTAATGTGTTCGCCCCCAATGTAAAGTGGGTTTAAATGCTCCTGACTTTTTCCTTTCGATGCCTGACGTGACTTCCATCTGCACAGCACAGATATTTTCAAAAATATAACAGTAAATATATATATATATATATATATATATATATATATATATATATATTTTTAATAATCCTTCCTTAGTCTTTAAAAAAAGTATGAGCTAGAATAAGTGGCTGTGGGAGGAGTAATACTATCAGTAGTAGTGTTAGTTATTACTTAAACTATCTGGTAAGCCTGTGCGAACATGCACACGAGGCAGTTAAGGGGCTATAAATTTACAACTGCTGCAGGAAGCAGGCGTCCCCCAACTCCCTAATGACTGCAGCTAAATATACCGCAATAAGTACATGAGAATACTACTACTAGAAAATGTAAAGCACACATGTATTATCAGTGCTGACCTGGAGCGTATTACCTGCAGGTTGCCGGTAAGCATGAACTGAATTTTTTTTTAAGTGTGGAAATGTTCCTTGCTGACACTGATTGTACTTCACTATCCTAGTACATGCGACATATTATTTACATATATACTTGCGCATACGCGCACACACACACACACACACACACACACACACACACACACACACACACACACACACACACACACACACACACACAGCCCCATCAATTCAGTAAATGAACACAAGCTATGAGACAAAATGCCTCATATATTCAAGCATACACAACAATGCCTATTGTAATGTATTATTTGAGATGATGCAGTATATCTAAGGCTTTGACAATAAGGCATTTATGTAGCTCCCGATTAAAACTGCATCCAATGAGAGCAGTCTGCTGCTGAATACTGGCCCCGTCAACACAGTGAGGAAGTGGGGCAACCTGGAGGAAGTGCCAGACCTGTCCTCTGTCCTCGAAGGGTATTGCGCGCACATGCGCACACACACACACACACACACACACACACACACACACACACACACACACACACACACACACACACACACACACACACGTACTGTACATGTACGCTTGGCTGCTAGGTCATCGGTGCAACCCACCTGCAGCAACAACTGCTCCCATACTCTCCCCCCTTCTGAACTGGTTATCCTGCCTTAATTATGCATGGTCCAACCTTCATCCATCCAATCCGGAGCGAGTCTACAGAGAGCTCCTGCACTGCCTGACTGCCTGTGTGCCCCAGCCTCCGAGTACCATCTCCTTGTAATGCAGAGAAGCAGACAGAGGCAGTCCGAACACCCACGGCACAGTTAGAGGCCTTTGATCAGTATTTCCGTCTGCTATTACTAGAGACCTAGAGCCCCGGGCGTTAATCCCCTGTTTAATACAGTTAACGGCATGAACTCTCTAACAGCACAGGGCGCTTATGGTAGAAGAGGAAAGAGAATAGAGGAAGAGCAATGTTGTACAAAAAATAAAAAGCCTCGTTAAATGAACTGTGCTTGAAAACAGAGAATTATCTGGTGCATTAGAAATGTAAACACGACACTGTAGGATCAGATTTGATATACGACTTCTGGTAAGCATTTAGAAAGTTGGGAGTCAGAAAGTTGTGGCGATACGGCCCGTCTATCAGGATATAGGTCATTTCATATCTCGCCAACGATATATGTCATGATATAGCATGTTTCCCGACATGTTTTAATAAATAAATAGTCCAGAGGAAATACCCACATGCTCTTGTGTACTCCTCTGTGAATTAGATACTTGAAAAAAAGTACTCAGTATTTTCTCATGGAATTAGGAATGCAAAAAAAGTGCAAAATAATCAGATTTTCCGAGAAATTTGAGTGAGCGTGTGCCCGTCATTGAAAGACAATGAATAATCATATTGAATTATTGCTCAGTCCTTGTGATAATCAACACACGGAAGGAGGCGGTTGTAATTATTTTTTATCAGAAAATACAAATAAATAAGACAGATTGAAGACTAGGAAGGAATACATCTTGATATACCTGGGCTGTCAGCTGAGGTCTGTAGTCCTGAGAGAAGTTGTGTTGTCCTTCTTATTGGATTTATAATAAAATAGGAGTTAAATTTGACATTGAATAGAAAAAAAGAAAGAAGGGATGCATGATTTGTTTTGTATTGGTTAATATAGAGACAAACACACAGAGAGGGGACAGAAAGACAGAGATGAACAAATAAATGTGACTGCTTTGACGCGTGCGGGTGCGTTGGGGGGAAGCGAAGATGGACGATGTAAAATTAATCACTGAAGTGTACAGTACAGTGAGCCATGAGCGCTGTTTCAGACAAGACAACATCCAGAAGATAAGAGCCGTCGTGTTGTTGGTTTAGCTGCACGATCGCAACATAAATATATTCTGCTTTTTATTTTGTTCGTGCTTTTTTCTCCTTGATGCGTTTGTCCTCCTTGTAACACATTGTGTTCAGGGATATGCTCGGCTAGAGCAGGCACGCCATGAACAGAGACTAACTATCTCGTCAATGACCGCTTGCAGGAAATACAACTGTAACACATTCTTGTTTTCTTCATCGGATCAGAGACTAAATCAAAAGAAGTAGAAGAAACCACAACAATGCCCATCTCTTTAGGCCCCTGACGCTGATGACCAGGCTGGATTAGCACAAGAGTGACAAAGGATTTACGGCGAATAAACAGATACTATACACGCTATGGCTCAATTCAAACCAGTGAAAGACCATGTTTTGTCGCAATATTAATTCACAAAACCCGTTTGTAAAAAAAGAGACCGAAAAACTACAAAAAGCCTTTGCATGTATGACGTAGCCAGGTAAGTGATAACACAAAGCATGGATTAAGGCCAAGCTGAATAATGTTAATGAACGCTGCTGTGACCGTTTTATTTACTCCGTGATAAGTGTCGGACTCATCTGCTGCAGCCCCGTTAGCCTTAATATTAATCAAATGAGCCATCAGCGTTAGCTAGCTGTGTCTCAACACTGTAATATAGCGTCGGAGCCAGAGTGCTCGACAGATGTTGTTGTTGTTAAAAAGAGCACTTTCTAATGGGGAGTGGATAGGTTTAGTATGTTGCGCAGAACGTATTTTATTTGGTTCAATAAAACACTTTGTGTAGGTGTGTGAAGGCAATGGCCCCCGTGGGACTTCACCAACGCTGATCTGCCTCTGCATTTGTTGTGCACACTGTGCCGTGTTGTCAACCCTCAATTTGACCAACAACATTAAAAGGTGACGATCATGTAGGTGGCTGTCTGCGCAGGCATCAGGTGGTAGAAAAACCGGCTGAGAATCTGGCCACAATTACCGAATATTGTATGTTAGTTTGTTTAGCAGCAGCTCTGAGGCCTTCAAAAGCCGGAACGTATTTGCTTAGACAACAGTTTCGACGACATCTCATTACAGATTATCAGAAATGTCACAGAGGGGCTTTTAATAAACAGAATGAAATGAAGTGGTAGGCCAGACAATCATTAGACAGATATCAGTGTGGTCAGTGTGTTGTTTTCCATCACTCTTGGCCTTCATCATTTTATGGTGCCCCAGTGGGTTCGCACTTAGCAGTTCAGAACTATCAATTCAATATCGGAATTCGTCTTGATTTATGCAAACCAGAGATAGAAAATAGGACCCCCAACATTGAAAGGCCATGGAACCGGGAAAAAAATAGTTGATGGAATTATTAGGGCTTTGAAATAGACTGTGTGGTGTGAAAATATGTCATTAAACAAAATGAACATTCCATTCTGGCTACGCAGGGTTCTACATGTTTGATTTTATGTAGAATGGCTTGGTTTCCCCTTATAATGCATGATAGACAGCCAATGTCATGTACTTTCAATCAATCTCCTTAATGACCATGTAGACCAGAAGTTGAACTATCCAAATGTCCAACATCTTGGTGACAGCCTCAAATAGGATGAATAACACACATTAGGCCTCTATTTCTAAATCAAAGAATGCATTAATTAATCAGAGGACTCACATAAGACCGTAGCTCATTCAAGAGCGCTGAATAGGTTTTGAATTCATGTACGATTCTCTGTCAAAATCTACAGAGCAAGGCACGCAGAAACAGCTGTCCGCAGCTGCCCTTCTGTCTGAGGATTGCTAAGAATCTTCCCCGCTCCGTTTCAGGACAACGGACAGCGCCTCACTTACGCAGCATAAACCGAGTCGATCCATGAGCAAAACAAAACAAAAGACTTGACAAATGAGAATTCAACTATGTACATTTCTAAAGCCTTTACTTCATTTTAATCTTTTAATTTCAACCTGTTGTTTTTTGCCATGAGTACTTTCACAAAGCATGCAAATACTACGCGACTAAAAAGCGATGTCACTTGTTTTTTGGGAGCGTTTTTCTAAGCTTCTGCACTGCGAATAAAGGCATCAACCAATTACGTTGTGTGAAAGGGACATATTCAATCCGTATACTAACTTACTCAGCAACAATGACGCTCCCTCGTTCTTTCTTATGCCGTGTTCACACCGGACGCGGCACGAATTTGCGGCTAAGTCAATCCACAGACGCGCCGCCCCGCGAATAGGCAATTTTTTCAGAACGTTTGACCTGGGGCGAACAGAGCGAAGGACGCGGCGCGAATTCGCGTGAGTTGAATTCTTCCAACTCCGGCGGAGAAATCGCGTGACGCAAAGTTGCGGCAGCCAATCAGCATTGAGAATCAGCGTTGAGAAGCTCCGTCCGTCATCACCGCCGTCCTGCCGTTCCTGAATGAAACTGCTGCTGCTCCGCCTGAACCAGCGCTGACAGCGGCTTCATTGAGACCCTGTTGTGGGACTAGGGATAATAAAACTAGAGATAATTCGCGCCGCGTCCGGTGTGAACACGGCATTACCGTTCACAATAAAAGCCCTTAGCATATAAAGTACACTGCATAACAGTTTACCAAAGGGAACTCAAATTCACTTGCTTTTCGCGAAAATATAATAAAATTTATAAAATAGGTGACAGTAGCTTGGGCTGTACAATGTTTAAACGGACTGCCAGACGCTGCTCTGGGTCAATAGGATCCCAGAAGTTGGTCCTCTTCCTGCAAGACTTTTTTAAACCTTTTTAATTGAAAAAGTGATGCAACTGTCGCTAATTTATAATCATTCCTTGTATGAATAGTTCTGCAGTGAAATATCCGCAGGTTAGCATTTTCGTGTTGTTTAGCCAAGGACACTCCCATACATTACTATATCAGGGGGTACATACAGCATACAACACACTACTCTTTGCATCTACCCACCTACTTTAAAACCAGGATTTGAGACTTGCAAAATGGTATACTTTTTATGAAATGTTAAACATACCGTATGCCTGCTTCCTCTGCATTTTCTACGGAGCAACCGAGCTCAGCGTGCATGCTGAGGGAACTAGTTTGTCTGTGCCTCTATGTAGGTCAGCTTTCAGAGTTGGCCATCAATTTCTACTGTCCTACTTTAGGAGACACCCCGTCTCCATACAAACACACACAAGCAGGAGGGCACATATTTGTATTACATCGGACTACAGTAACCTGCACTTGCACCACAATGTCATTCATTTGATTTATGCTCTAATTACAGACATTTAATTAGACGTTCAGCAATAACTGATCAACATCATCACCACCAAGTATAACTTTAGCGTGTGTCGGTCCACACGCATCTGGGCTGTCAATGTTGTAGTTGGGCTAGAGGTAAAAGGCATGCTGTGTCAACAGCAAGACAAAAGGTGCACTTGTGAAATGAATCCAGCTCTCCCGACCTCTTCATTCCCCTTTGAGACACCCTCTTACTCAAGATAGGCCCTCATTAGTGCCAAACAATATAGCCATAAGTGAGAATTTGGCTCCTTCTATATGAGCACAAGGCTGCTCTAGCAACAATTGAATGGAAGTAATTATCCATGGAAAAGGTGACTAACTACCCCTTTACTCCCCGACAGCAGTCTAAAAGCGGTAAGCCATTAAAAGCTAAAAAAAAAAAGAAAAGAAAAGGGGGGGCACTTGAAAAATTCAAAGCAATCTAAGAGAAAAGGAGAGTTATCTTTTGATCAATATGAAGAATATAGTTTGGATGTTTTTGAAACTGCACACTTGTTGAAGTATAGCTAAAAAGGACTTCACTGGAATGAAAAAGCAGCACGACAAAACACAAGGCCAACCGCAAAGTGAAGTAACTGATGATAGCCGAGGAATTGTGCCGGGGACGTTTCGCCCCTTCGAACCAAAGGCTTCGCTGCCAGAGAGAGCCGAGCGTGTTCACAAGTGCCTATCTGTGTCATCAGATGGAGGGAAATCAGCCCGCAGGTCAAACACGACAAAGAGCCTCTGTCCATTTGTAAAGCAGACGCAGCTCGGGACCTGAGGACAGACCAGCACCCTTGAAAAAAAAGATGCCAGTGAGAAAACAAACATATTTGACTTTTCATGAGCTTCATCATCATATGATGTATGTTGTATTTTTCTGAATATCTTTATCCATGTGTCTGCTTTATACTGTGCAACAAATGCAGTGGTATAACTGGTAGTTAAGTACTCAGATCTTATCTTATAAAAATATCTTCAATGAATAAAGATTATTATCATTATAAAGCATTTGAAAGTATCAGTACAGCATTGCAAAATTGTTCTATTGCCAGTAGAAATACCAGTAAACCCCAAAGTATGTAAGTAGGAGCAGAATGCACTGCAGTATCAACCATTCCAAAGAATTATGGCCCGCTTAATTTATGTGTTAGCAGAAATCAATGTCGTAGCCGTCCCAGATGAAGCTAAACTTGTCTAATGACCTGAGACCAGTCACAGCAGACAACATATGGAACGGCTACTGCCAGCAGTCGTGCCACTGACACACTAACACATATACTAGGACGTTAGTGTAGCGCCGGACCCCGACGAGCCGAGGGCTGGGCCATTCGGAGAGAACGAAAATATCCCAATATTTGGGGGGTTTTAAGGCTTGAGTGGTGCCTTCACAATACATTGACAAATTTGATATTTTGACAACACCTTTGCCATATCACAATATCGAAAGTCTTAGACAATATCTAGCATCAACAAAGTAAATTGTAACCAAGTAACTATTCACTTCAGCCATTCCATAAATATAGAGCAGCAATGAGCTAAAACATGTCCCCTCTGAAATGTTGCATATATGTACTCTACATGTATGGAGCGCCAGTATATTTGAGTATTTCCTGATCTGGAGAAGCCAGTTCAGACTATTCCTCGACATTTGAAGAGAGCTTTTTTTTCTCCTCTTTTTGTCCTTGCACCACTGTGATTGCTAAAGCTGTTTTAAAATATGACAAGTAGCATCACTGGCTGGGAGGCTCATGATTAATCACAATATATTCAGTTTCATATTCCACTTCACGAAGTGATAGCACATTCATGTACATAATGGACTTGGATGGCTCCTCATTATCCTTGAACACGTGACCTAACTGAGACTCCAGCTCTGTGAAAACGTGTTCATTGAATTCCATGTAGCCCCAGCAATGCAAACATTTGTCCCTGATATGTGCAATCTGACTGGGAGGTTGGGCTGGAGAAACACATGTTGGTAATGTGGAGACCAACACCGACACTATACAGCAAAAACACAGTGTTCTTGCAGTCTGTGGCAATTAGGTCATGAGAATACTTGGTCGGGTTCCCAATGCACCCGGTCCATTTGGGAAAGGAAAAACTGCTCTCTTGTTCCCTCTCCTTCTCTCCGTGTGACTTCCTTCCTCTCTCTCTCTCGATATTTATAATCTCTCACTGTAAACCTTCTCTTGGCGCTCAGTGTGTGGATAATGATTGGGTTAGCTGCACCCAGTGGATCCACCCTACAGCATTAGACCAACATCGTCATCCAGTAACATCCAGGAACAGTATAGATGTTGCTGTTTCCATGGAATTGCTGCACTGAAACACAGATTACATAAAAACAACTCGAAAGTAGACTGTATTTGCGCTAGCTTTGGAGTACTTTTCTATTTTGGCAGCACTTTCTAAGAAGAGTGTCCATAAGGCACTATACACATACCTATGTGTTATAATCTGCTTGTACAATGTACTTACATATTGTTAAATCGATGCAAGAACAAAACAAAAAACATCATTACTTTGCTTAAATTAAACAATGACCACTTAGAATAGAATAGAATACTTTAATGTCATTGTCAAAAACAACGAAAAACAGTTTAGCAGCTCTTACAGTAAAGACAAACATTAAAAACAACCATAGAAACATTCACAACACAAGTAGACA
Source organism: Taurulus bubalis (assembly GCF_910589615.1). NCBI lineage: Eukaryota > Metazoa > Chordata > Actinopteri > Perciformes > Cottidae > Taurulus > Taurulus bubalis. Next base: position 38,822,726 of record NC_136590.1, on the reverse strand, counting down.
GATAAATAAGTGGATCAACATAAAGTGCACGTGCCATTGAACATTGTTCAGTAGTCAGTGCTAGTGTCCTCAGGTTTTTTTGGGGGGGGGGTTCTATACATTTGACAGCCTTTGGATGTCCTGTATCTCCTTCCAGATGGAAGGGGAGCAAACAGTGCATGTCCAGGGTTGGTGGGATCTTTGGAGATACAGCCGGCTTTTTTACAGAGCCGGCCAGCGTATAGGTCACTGAGGGGGGTAATGTGGTCCCAATCACTCTTTCTGCCATCCTCACCACCCGCTGCAGATCCCTCCTGTCCTCCACTGTGCAGCTAGCAAACCACACAGTGCAGCCGTAGGTCAGGAGGCTCTCAATGGTCGCCCGGTAGAAGTTTATCAGCAGGTGTTGAGGAAGGTGAGCCTGCTTCAGCTTCCTGAGGAAGTAGAGCCTCTGCTGGGCCTTCCCCACCTGATGGGAGATGTTTTTGGACCAGGTGAGTCTGATGAAATGTGGATTCCGAGGTATGTGAAGCAGTCCACCCTCTCCAGCGTGCTCCACCCGCCTAGCTCTCCTGAAGTCTATTATCATTTCTTTTGTTTTTGTTGTGTTTAACTCCAGGTTGTTATGTGAACACCATTGTGTCAGATGTTGGATCTCCTCTCTGTAGGCTGTCTCGTTGTTGTTGGTTATCAGTCCTACTACCTACTACAGCAGTGTCGACTTAGTGGTAGAGTAATTTAAAATCTAATAATAATGCATTATCAGAGAGATTATAATACATTATTATATTTATTTTTATGCATTAAAACTATGGGAATTATAATGCACTATAATTCTTGCAAAAATAAAATAAAAATGTCATTGTCATGAAGTATTATGATACCTGATCGTATACATCATTCTAAAATACTTTCTTATGTGTTAAGATTATTGACTGAAGCATTATAAATATTGACGAGTGGGTGCAATGGAAAGTGTCAGCGTCATTTGCATTTGCATTAATTTTGTTCTGGATTAATCAATTTAAGTTTTCAAAAGTCTGGATGCGAAACAAAAACACAACAGTTTTGTATTCCCGGTAAATGAAAAATACCCTCCGCTCATCTTAGTTTAATTTCCTCAACGTGGCGTCACTGAAATTCAGTTGACAGCGCTGTAAAAACAAACAGGCGAACGGCTGTGAACCTCACCTAATCAATGAAGGGTCCTCTGTCCATGATAAGATGATGGAAAAATTAACGCTCTCTCCTCCGGAGTAATCCAATTCCGTCGGCTGATACCCGTAAAACAAGCGCACAAACGCACGCACACACACACACAAACACACACAGAGACCACGGCCACGCAAAAGAAAACACACAGCAGGAGCCGCTATGCTTTCGCAGGCATAATCCCTGCATCTCTTCATGATGCCGCTGTACTTGCCTAAAGACACATAGCATTCGCTTGGCGGACAGCGGCACATCTCTAATGTTGGATGCACGCGTTGCGAGTGGCTACAGATGGAGGAGGCCGCGAGGCAAACACAGGCGAGGTTAGGAAAACATCGCTGAGGATGAGACAACAAGCCGGCGAGACAAGTGGATGGGATGTGAGTCACAAAATAGGGAAAAACCAACCTGAATATAATTGCACAGCGCTGATAGGATTCCTTTGGTACAAATAGACTATGGGTGTAATGAGATCCAAAGGTTTGAACCACGAGGGGATTCTTCATTCAAGAATGTCAGACTCTTTTGTGCCGAGCAATAGGCCGAGCTTAATAGATGTCTCAATTTCTATCACATACAGTAGCGACCGATGCAGGGAGGAATGTGGTGGGAGGTGGGGGCCGGAGCCTTTTCCCGAAAAGGCTTTGAGGCGACGAGATGAATTCCTTTGGAGGTGTGAAGCAACGTGGGACTTGGAATGAATGAAACAGATATGCACCTTTTGTGTGCGTCTGACCTATTGATATAGATATCAATTTCATTAAACTTAATTAGCATTTCTCATTCCTGACGAGAGCGTGGGACCAGAAAGGGGAATAATACGTGGCGAGCGGAGGCAGAGAAATGGAAGAGCAGATCGCTCAGAAGTTCGCACAGGAAACAGTGGGGGTTTCTTAATCTTATTTTTTTTTGGGTTGGTCTGAATAGAAAACCTGGCAGGATGTTGTTGGATGCCAACACCTCCCACCAGAGCCTCTACAGGGGAATTCAATCAGGGTCTAAAAGCATTTAATCAAAATAATCCTCTGCAAACAACAAGGTTTTAAAGCACTGAATTACGTGCAAAAGGGGGGGGTGCAGAGTAAAATTGATTCCAGCGAATTGGGCCTCTCGTCGCCTGTATGGCCAGATTTTTATTAGTATTTAAGCGCAGGGTATATTTAAAGGCGTGACACAGTAGCAGTTCATCTAAAATGAAGAACACTGATGATGCCACTTTGCAGAGGCCCATTACCATTTAGTAGAGATTGCTTTCACTGAGTGAGCCAAATGCTTAGAGGCGGAACTGCCACTTGTGTTTACTTTACAGATGCTTTTATGGTCTTATGGTGAAGAAGAGTACTGCTCCACAGAAAGCCTTTCCCATTCTCCACGTGCACACACACACACACACACACACAGAGCTCAGATCATGACATCATGGATTCATCAAGCGATGCGAGATGATGTCATCCTGATGCTATTGACCCTTGTAATCAAGGCAGGCTTCGCTTGCTTCACGAGCTCTCTCTCTCTCTCTCTCTCTCCCTACCTCCCTCTCTCTCTCTCTCTCTCTCTCTCTCTCTCTCTCTCTCTCTCTCTCCCTACCTCCCTCTCTCTCTCTCTCTCTCTCTCTCTCCCTCTCTCTCTCCCTCTCCCTCTCTCCTCAAAGTACAGCAGCATAGTTCAACTGCAGACAGAGTCTGTTCACAACATCCAGGCTTTCGTTAAATTGCTTACTTGCACAATAATTGTGTATATAATCAAACGATAAACTGATAAGCGTCATCGTACCGGCAGAATATCCTTTCATCGCTGCCTTTGGGCAGTTTGGAACGCTCCACGGACGACCGTAACCGCCGCTTGTTTACGTCTTCCGAAGTCATTCATCTCATTGATTTGCAATTGCCTTTTTGTTACGTTGGCCCTTCCAAAAGGAACACCTGAGGAAGCGTCATGGAAAAGGTCATGGCCTCCAATTAGCAGAGATGCAGAGGCCACACTTTAAGAAGTCACAGCTAATCTGTGCTCTCTTGAAGCCGTGGGAGGCTGTGGAGATGTTCAACGTGCAGATGAGACACCTGGACCACCCAGGCGGCGGCGCCTTCGCTTCAGCTCCGCTCCTGCATACAACCGAAGCCGCTTGCTGGCTTGACTTCTGCCATTTAAGCAGCCGCCCATACTATCCCAGTGCTCATCAATGATTGTATCATTAATGTGTTCAGACTAGTGCGAAGAGAACAAACAAAATACACCCTGGAGGGGTTTATTATTTAACTTCTTTGTCTATCTGCGTCTCTGGCTTTCTCCTAAATTCACGTAAAAATAAAGTCATACTCTGAGCCAGAAATCGTGTGTAGCACGTACATACAGAAAACCGTCCAGGTTCATTCCTGTCCATGTTGTGAGGGGTTTTATTGAGAGGTTTCTTCATATATCATTCATGGATTGATTTATAGAACATGTTATTCCTAAAAACATGGCCAAAATGGATTTTTATGGCTCTTGACAGTCTGATTTATAGAGTGATGAAAATAGATATTCCCTCCGTAAAAAAACATCGACTCTCATATGTCAATGCATTGAAACAAGAATTTTGATCCTGGCTCTATCCAGTGTTCAGATTTCTGTTCTGTAAATGTATGCAAATTAGGACATATTTGACAAGTTTATGCCTTTTTCTATTTGAAATATATTTATATATAACTATATATGAAAATTGTCATACAATGTATGTATTACCCATACACCTATAGTGTCTCTGCTTAAGTTACTGTACATGCTGCTAGTTTAAACATTTAAACACTACAAACACTTAGTTAGTGGAGATCATCATCTACGTGGAAGTGGCAACACTCTGGTCACTGTAATCTGATGCTGTCCACAAAGGTTGTATACCTTTACATGTATTGTATTGGTAAAAACATGCCATATAATGCTTTTCCGCCATAGGTGTGGTCCGTGATTATCAACAGTATTTCCATACTCGCTCATTTCAATTCTCGGTCAACCGAACACGTGTTAAGCCTCTCTGGCTCCACTTATGGGACTGAAAAGACTTTGCATCTCCGTTTAGTACCCTCTTCCCCTCCTTTTAACTCAGCCTCTTTGCAGAAGGGGAGCTCATTTCAATCTCAAAGCTGACATCTGTGGAAGCAATGCAAGATCGAAATGAGTGGATTTAATCCTGTGCAACAACGCTAGAGCACAGGAAGTATTCACGCAAGAAGCAGGGAGCGAGCATGTCAGACAAGAAAGATGTGGAGAACGAGTGGAAACCTGACAAAAAAAACAACAAAAAAGGATTTTGTGACCTCCATTAATATCTTTCCATCTGCAGCGAGGCAACCGTTAGCTCATCCAGGAGTAAAGAGGACAGAAGAGGTAAAGGACATAGAAGAAGATAGGAGTTGGACATGTTTATTCATGCAGTGAAACAGATGAGGTATTGGAGAGGGCTTCAAAGCAAAAGGATGGCTCCACATCCTGCATGGCCTTCTCCTCTGGCTAGGCTTTCTGTATTTGGCCTTTGAGTAAGGGGCTGATCAATCCCCCAGCATGTTGCCAGGCTGTGGACCCCCCCATTACCAAGAGGCTGCTCTTTGAACAAACCCTGCCAGGGGTCACTCTCCCTGCGCTTCATCATCTTAAAAGGTCAGACACAACAAATGGCACGGAAGACCGTTCCGTCCCTGGCCCGTGAACCCATAGCTGACCGCTAAGAGTGTCTGCGGTCGGGGCAGCTTGCAAACTGGGCGGCCATTGCCAGAGTGGATTGGACAACTGGTTCTTTCCATCCAAAAGCTGCACACATTTTAGACACGCGTACAGATTGGTATTTAAATGACAGCCCGGCGTGTTTGTACGAACAAATGAAGGCCAAAGAAATGCCTATCACGTTAGCTTTGTTTACACTTCAATAACATTGTCATTGTTAAGCAAACATATTGACCACACTCACCAACTCATTTCGATTGGATTGGCTTTTGCTGTTCTTGTCAAGCTACTGCTGAAGAAATCCTACACTTCCTGCGGCCGCTTGACAGTAAAAACCTTGTAAGCCAACATCGGCGACCGCGATTTAACACAGAGGTGGGAGCAGAGTTTGAAACTCTGGTGCAACATGGCTTTTTATTGCTGCTTCCCACCTAAAATTAAATGTAAATGTAATTTCTCCGCTCTGTTCACACGCACATAGTGTGCAGTAGGTTTTCAGCCACTTTGTGTTGGAGTGAGAATTAAGTAGAATTCAAATGATAAGCGGCAAATGCAAAGCTCTTAATGTCATTATTTATGCAAAAGAAAAAACAAGTATTACCGGCTTGCGGTTGCATGCCTCCGCTGAAACAGACATGTTGGAGTTTATATCCATGTCTGTCCAAAACGTCATCACTTCATCATTTAATCAAATTAGACACTTGTGTGAAATTGTCATAATGTGTTTTGTCACAGGTCACAGTGAACTTGACCTTAGATCATCAGCGAGCAAAAAGAAGATCACATGATGAACAGTGATCTCTCGTATTATCATCTGGTATTTACATGCAAATTCAAAAATAGCAGAGGGAAGAAGAAGAAAAAAACTGAAGGAAGAAAAGGGAAAATGTCGTTCTAGTACAGTCACTACCAGTCAGGACAAACTCAAAGACAGTCAATGCACAAGTCACTGAATGTCACTGACATCATAAAAAGAGTAGAGTATTTTTTTTGCATTTATCTCCATACACCCACATACCTTAAGCAGAAACAACATACTTTAAAAACTAAACTAATTATGCATAAAGAAAGCAAGCTGCAGGGAAAGATATACAATCACTAGAGTATTCATCTGGACTTGCACCTGCACCTTTTCAGTGAAGACTGTTGAAATTTCCATTTGATGAAATGATTGTGCACACCTGATCTCTGCCACTCAAAGCAGAGATCAGGTGTGCACTGATTCATTTGCATACTTAAGCCATGAAGTTGTTCCTTTGAAAAACAAGATGCTCCAAATGGGACTCCAAAGTGGTAAAAAGAAAAGAAAAAGCTTAAAAACCGCTAAAGTGAATTCTCGTAATAATCCTAACTGACTATCAGATAAGTGGCTGATATCCAAGACTGTATTCTTGAAAATACAATATTATGAGAAGATACAGATTTGTTATGGATATAGCATATTAATATTATATTACTATTATCTCATATGGCAAGACAATGGTTAATTTGGAAATAAAATGTAATATATATATATGCCCACACTGAAGTGGTCTCAAATTGCAAAGTGATTGACAACACCTGTGAGGGTGTGCCAGAGCTGTGTAGGGACTTGAAGGCTGCATACAGCACTCACACAGGTGTTTTCACTTATTCTGGCTGATTAGACCCCTGATAAGGCTGAAGATAAGCAGCGCTATGCAAAGGATCATGTGAGGTCACAGACTTCTTGTACAAACAAGAAACCTACGGCACATGTGTACGATGAGGCAACAGGTGCACTAAAACTAGCAGGCCGGAAATAAAGCACGGCCTGGTCTAAGGGCGCTTATCAAGCAAAGATAAATAAAAGCGCAGACGGACTGTCCCTGCAGCGGGTATTTTGCCTTGTAATAAATACAACAGCACAGTTGTAAAAAAATAAAACAATAATTGGAATGCATGTTATTAAGTGCACCTGTGCTTTTTCCTGTTGTCACATGACAAAATGTCTGCTGTGACAAAAAGGTTTGCAACTATGTGACTTTTCCAGCAGGTAGGTTGCTAAGAATGGGTAAAGGTCATATCAGAAATGAACAGATATATTTTGAAAAGGTAAAACAGGATTTGTCGGCTTCATTAAAACCATAAGGACATTTAAGACTCTTATGGTTTGACGGGGTTTTAAAAGCTATTTAGAATGCAGAACATGTGCTCGGTTAGTTCAAGTTACACAGCCTCCTTTTGCATCTTATTAATTTTAGCCTTCGGCAGTCTGTCACAACTTCTAAAGTCATTTGCAAAACAAATTATGACTGTTTTTTAATGGTTCGTCAAATGGGAACTGGTTCTATGTTATAGGAACCCAGAACTAGATGCAGTCAAACACATATAGGGGGACAACCATATTACCGCTCCTACTGATGCCAGAAAAGAAGACGGTGCATCAAATGATGAAAATATTGCCACTTCGTTGCTACATAGATCCACCACGCAGACTTTGTGTAGTTTAAAATGTCATAAAAACCTCGGTTTCATCTGCTGCCAAGGATGAAAATCTATTGGCAGTGAGCTGCAGGAGCTTTGACAAGTTTGGCCATCTAGAAGAGATGTGTGGTGATTATCTGGATAGGGCTACTCTGTCTGTCTGGCTGCCCCAATAAAGCCATGATGCCAGGATATTCGCCTCTGGCTCCCTGGTCTGAAACGGCCTCTAAAAATGACTTTTGTAACTGCTGCTGCACAGTATAGTGAGTGACATTAGACAACTTCTAGCACACGGCCCATAAATTATTTAAACCACCCTTGTAGCGAACCGGCCCGGGTCCCCACATCTTCCAAGCTAAGATGGAAACCAATCATCGTGTTGCGGAAGGCGGCGGCGGAATATGTTTGTGTTTCCTCGGCGTCTGCGGGAGTGTGTGTGCCTGTGAAACGGGCACGCGTACAAGTGAACGAAACATATCAAGATATGTAATATGACATAATGTCTCCCCTGCTCGAACCCCCAGCTGCTCGCCCACATGCCACCGATCCTGCACCATGTCTAAACAGATGCTCTATCAATAATGCTTGCTTCAGTGCCACACACCTCCCTGGCGGCCAAATTGAGAAGAGGAGAGTGGATGCGAGCGGGAGAGAGAGAGAGAGAGAAGGAGGGAGGAAGGGAAGGATGGAAATGAGTGAACAAGTTCGTGTTTGGAGGGAGGACGAGAGGAAAGGAGAACGGGCGCGGACCCAGAAGCTACAGTGACTACTGGGAGATGGATTGGCCACGCCAGAATAAGCCAAAAGACCGGTGAACCTGGGGATGAAGTGTTCTCCTTATCCCATCTGCTCCAACGAAGGGCAGGAGGAAGAAAGGTCGACATCATTCTGGGCCCACTCGTTCAAACCCTCTAATACACTGACCCTGCCTTAATGTGCACAGAGGATAGAAGGAGACACGCAGGTAAATAGAGGAAGAAAAAGAGCTTTGCTTGAAGAGGTCCTTCCATCTAGACCGGATATTTAGATGTATCCGGTATTTTAGCGCATGTAAGTAAACGTTGAGTGGAGAGGATTCAGATTCAGTCCTTTACAACCCGGGTGCTGGTGTCCATTACTCACTCTCACCCTAAAATGGTAGGCGTAGCTATCTGATAAAAGGCTCAGTCTCTCTATCTCTCTCCACACACACGCTCACATATAAATATACTCAGACACACACAACCACAGCGACTTTGAAAGCCCAGCAGCTTTGACGTTCAGATTGATTTATATCACTTTCATCGAGCATGTTGTGGACAACAGTGCTGTGAACACTTCTTAGGGCTTTTGCACTGAACACAGTACAAGCAGTTCAATGAGTTTACTTTATTCTGCCCCCTGAAAAGTTAAGACGGCATGTGAGGGTCAGCGGTCTGTTCAGTTTTTGCCAAGAAAAACATATTTTTTTGTGCTTTGATATTGCCTTTGATAATTTTTCATTGGCTTTTTTTTATATTGATGGAAAAAAAAGGAGACTGAAGCTTTAAAAGACTGCAGTCAGCTTTTCCTCAATAGCTGGATTAATTTTCCCACTTGCCAGCAGGAACTATTTATGTTCGTGACATAAAACTGTATTGATAGGAAAACAGGAAGCCAATGACACCTAACTGTTTAGGTGTGGATACCTCTCCCACAAACAGCGAGCCGCGAATGACGCAAGAATAGTATCGCAAAAGCAGACGGAATGGCAAACAACAGTAATGAGACTTTATTTTTTTCCCCTTTTCACGGAGAGAGGACCATTTGGGTCTGTGAGGGCCCTGAACGAATTCTGTAGGTAGGAACAACATTTTAACATACCCATCAGGCATCTCCACGCGAGTGCGTCTGCACACCGCCAGCCCAAACCGCACCACATTAGGTGTACGTATTAGCTCTTGCATGAGCAACAAAACACATCAACGCTCCTTCTGCACCACCCCTGTTGTCATCATCCATCATAATCCAGCCCTGCCTTCCACGAGCTGTCAAAACCGCTCTGGACAATTCACTTAGACAGTGTCAGCTGAACTGTAATATTTTACCAGCCACTGTAATGAGGACTGGCCTCCAGACTCGCGGACACAAACACATGGCTCCCTGCTCACGTCTTGGTGGTTGTATCCATGACTTTGCCACAGTCATTCCAATTTTCCTGTTGCTGGAGGCGATACTACGATCCGAGTGTGGTCAGCCTTTGCCAGCTGGGGACCCGACCTGTCAGCCCATGCAATATTGTCTGAGCTCTAACATTATCTCTGCTGCAACCGCGAGCTTTCCAGAGGAAATAATAATCCTTTTATGGTTATCTCCAGCCTTCATTAGATAGGGTTAAACATACACACGTTACATCCAGTAACCCGCAGTGACTGAGTCTGTTGCTTTTGGACAGCAACTGAGTTTGTGTTTCATTTCTAAATAATTGATTTATTCAAGACTTTGTAAAAAAAAATATTCTAAATGCCCATCACGAGTTACCAAATCCATGCGTGACGTGGTAAACAGAAGTCCAGGATCCCAAAACATTTCAATCTACAAAGATAAACCATGGATAAGACCTTAATAAAAAAATATGAACCGATTTTCAAAATAAGTATTAATTTTCCATCAATTGACAAATCAGCTCCGCTTTGCTCCTTCACTAAAGTTATGTGAACCAATCCGAAATAAATCAAGACCCAGAATAACATGACAATTTAGCTCATAAGTGTAAAACATTGCTGTATCCACTCTGGCAGAAGTAAGATCTTCCACAACTGCGTGTGTGTGTGTGTGTGTGTGTGTGTGTGTCTCAGCGAGGCTGTGTGTCCTCAGTAAGTGCCACATCAACAACATTAACTTGGAGGACAAAGGAGGGCAGGGAAACGCAGCGAGCCACGCACATCAAGAAAGTAACAGAAAGTAGATGGAGTAGCTACACACACTATTTTTAATTATCCTCTTGTCTAACCTGCCCTCCAATTACAAACAGGGATGTATAATAATCCATCTATTGATGCATGAAAGACAGGACAATAACACAGAAGCTGAACACGGGCAGAATAAGGAGCGGTTTGAAAAATGAGCTCAGAGGCTCAAACTGAGGTTAAGCTCACTAAAACACACGAAATATGTGGGGAGAGAATTCAGATTTGGGTGTGTGTACCTGCATTATTGGTATGGACTGTGAAATGGTTAAGAGGCAGAGTTTATCACCGTCAGACACTATAAGATTAAATACATGATTACATTTATGATAGTGCAGTTAAACGGTAAAGACACTGCAGCGGGCGGCGTATTCCACTGAGAGATGGGCGTAATGAATATGCTCTGGCTAATTTATGCCGGCTAATTTGTCTACATTTGGTAAATCTTTCCAAGATTGATTTTCTCTGCGAACACAAACTAGACATTAAGTAAACAGGAGTGAGGTTTGATTTTCTTTGTCCTTTTTTAACATTACGCTGCTTTGAAAGCCAATGTTCTGCGACAGTTCTCTTTCCATATAGTGTGTCATTTCAGGCAGACTTAACGCGCGGGGATTAACAGGCCGCGCTGCAGACACCTGCCATTTGTCTTCCTCCTGCCCGCCAGAATGCAACTTTTACCCGAGTGCCACACAATTTTGTTTCTTATTAGAAGTGGCACTATGAAAGATGCCCATATACAACACACTGGAAAAAAATGCCACATACTAAAACTAATGGATAAAAAAAAAAAGGAAGGTTAATAGCCAATTTGGCATTTTGGGGCTATAAACTGCAGAGTGTGCGCGTACAAAACACACCTACGCATCTGTCGTGTTTGTGCCACCTCATCTGAGTTTTGACAGTTTCTGGCACGCTCTGGTTCAGGTGTCTTGGATAGTTCTTTTTCCATTCGCGTTTTGTGTGTGTGTTTGTGTGAAAAATAATATCCACTGGTCAGATAAGCTCCATAGGCAACATCTGGATGCAGCTTCCTGTTGAAGTTATGGGTTTGCATTATCCTGCGTGTTCTCCCCACCTTACACTCCCTTGCTGGTTCACTAGTTTGTCTGCAGGCCTACCTGCTGCATATGTCCATGCGTCCACTTAAATCATCAATACAACCTCGATGGTGGCCATTGTGGGTGAAGAAGGCCTGACGCTATACTGCGCTCGCAACTAGGGATCGGTTATTAGCCACATCAGGACTGACTCGCGTTCAATACAGCTTCTTTGTCCCTGCAATCTGGAGGGGTTTCCACAATCCGCTAGTTCCATTCGGCCGCAGCAGGTTGCCGAATCGGTTTGCTTAACCCCAGCGACCCCCGTCCTCATCTTACCACAAAACAAAACGACTCCATTGTAAGGAATACGGTACCCATGTGGGAGAAAGAAAGCACAGCTATCTGAAATGTAGCTTTTTCCCCAACATGCCTCTCCTGGATGTGGATCCAACCTCTTTAACTCCACACCAGCAACTTTGTGTCGCCAAACACGATCCATCACGGAGACTAAGTGATTATATTTAATCAGCGTCTCTCTCGACTGCTTAACTATTCCCCCCTCGGTTCAGTCGGGCATGTGCAAGCTCATGCACACACACACCCCGCCGGTCCACGCGTGAATACAAAGACGTACGGAGAGGGGGGGGGATGCTTGGGGCCGAAGAAGACACAGACAAGACTTAGTGGCCCTTCTCCGTCCCTGCAGGCCGTAAAGCAGGCCGCACGGCAGCCCTGTCTCCCAAGACAAGTTAATAAGATGGAGCAGTCCCCGGGGGCAACAGCCGGAGAGCATTATCACCTTGAAGGCAGCCAGAAAAACTGACATATACTCAGGAAGAACTCCCCAAAATAAAGCGATTAATAACCCCTCTCACCAGCCACTGCGAAGAAAAAAGTTAATTTGACAATTTGCAAGACAGGGATTCTTTCTTTTTTCCCACTCCCCCACCCCTATCTTTCGCAGTTATTTTTTAGTTGCAGCGACTCTATTCAGGCATTCTTTTTTCACGATATCGCCCTCTCTTCCTCCACACACATGTATGACGGCGAGGCCACACTCTCAAGTGAGGAGATCACGAGGAGCCGCGGGGGCAGCGCGGCGCCTATCGGCACGCGTGAACCGCCCAAAGACCACTTCTAGCGACGTGTGGTGTGAGGAATAAATCATGGCGCATGAAACCGAAAAGGGGAGAGAGGTTCCTCCCTGGAGGAGCCCACGTTCACTTAGAGCTGCTCGACTCAAACACAAGTATCTCCCTGCCATCTGAATGAGCCGCACGCGGCCGCGCTAAAGCAAATAAGAGCAAAACTGTCACCTCGCCGAGGAAACATTGATCATTACACAATTTGTTCCCTTTTATTACAGCCATTGTAATTAAAAATAATTGAGTAGCGGGGTGGGCAGGTGCTCCCATCAACATTTTTTTTCCACCAATTAGCACTAGAATAATATTGCTCTGGATATTGCAGATGATATTATTAGCATTTTGATGGAACACAAGTGCCTGCATGCCTGCACGCCAGAGAACTGTTCTCAAGTGGAATCTTTTCACCGAGAGATCCACCGGGGGAGAGTCACTTCTGGTTTGGCAAAAAAAAAAAAGGCTCAGGAACAGAGAGAAGAGAGAGAGAGAGAGAGAGAGACTGAACGACGCAGACAGAGAAATACAGACAGAGAGAGAGAGATACAGACAGACAGAGAGAGACAAAGAGAGAGAGAGAGATAGAGACAGACAGAGAGAGACAGACAGAGAGAGACAAAGAGAGAGAGAAAGACAGACAGAGAGAGAGATCATTATATTATCCATTCATCAAGTGTTCTGTAGAGCCATGTTTAAGATTCAAAGAAAGACCGCCAGCAGCGCACGCAGAGCAGAATTTGTCCAGCTCCATCTGACCCCAACGTTACATTATTGATCCACGTCTAATTCCAGATACATGGATATTCCGATCCTGAGTGCGAGATTTCCTTCCCCAAAAAACTGCTGCTACGCGTCGACATCCAAAAAACGCCGCGATGATGAAACTGTGGATTCAAATCCGTCAACGTAAGCACAACTAAATTCGGTCCGCAGCAAATGGGACAAATGCGTTTGAACGTCGGGGGCTGAGACCTGTGCGTTCTCATAAAGCCGGCTAGTCTGATGTCAGAGGCCTAACAAATTGGTTCTCCGACCACAAGGGAGCATGTGTGCAGCGTGTGATGGTTTACCCCGCACAGAAGAATCAGAATCAAATTTGACGCATTGGATTTCTGTGATACATCTTACCAATTTCCTCCAAAGCATCCAAGCTCGATCTGAGGGTCTCTCTGTGACAAGGATTATCTGACGAGTACCGGAGGGGGAAAGATAACCGCCGATTGTTCTTAAAATGGCTTCTTGGTTTTTTTTCTGTGCTGGGTGGCAATGCAAAGTGGTTGTCGAAGCTAATTTGCCATCTTGACCGCTGGTATGCAAACCTCATGGCGTAAAAAAACCTCAATGGCTGGTATGGATACGCCTGCCAGTTTAAATATGAGCAGACATTATATATCATAGGTGTTTATGAGTTTCTGGAATGATTGTGTTGTGTAAATGGGTTCCAACTATGGCACCATCTATTCTGATGTTGCCTGTTTACTGTTCCAGATGTTGGACCTTTCTTGTTTTCAACAAAACAAAGTTTCATGATCAAATTTAAAAAAGAAAAACATCAACCTTGTAAATTTGATACGCAAATCCTACCTCGATAATTCGTAATTTTATCAAATCCTGATGTGGCAAACACGTTTTTGTCATCAATGCTTTGATTTGGCAAAAAAAAACATCAACCAATGCCAATATTCATGCCAATATACGCCATTTCACAATTTTACCGAATTACCTGTGTGCAAGAGGGAGAGAAATGGGGAAGTGGAGTGTGAGAGACAAAGACAGAGAGAGGGAGACTTAGACAGAGAGATCAGAGAGCTGGGGACAGGAGAACAGCGAACGATAAATGAATTCCCAAGAGAGGAGGAGGGACACGGAGAAATTACAGAACAAAAGGAGAAGACAGAAATGACATTTCTTAAGGGACTGCTGTGTGGCATTTGTAGGAAGAAAAATGAAATGTGAGGACCAGAGAGAGATGGAAGGCGGGAGAGGGCATGGGGAGAATGGAATGAGTAAGAGCGAGAAACAAAAGAGAAAGTGTGTGTGAGAGGTAAGACTAATTTATGAGAAATGAGGCAGGAGTCGGTGAGGCTGGCTGCTGCTGTCTGATGGATTGGGTGGTGGTGGTGGTGGTGGGGTGGGACTGGGTTTTGCAGGTTGTTGGACAGGGAAGAACCTGTGAAATGGATCCTTTGAAGCGGCATTAAAAGCACAAATTTGAACTCTCCAGAATTGGCAAATGAATCTAAAGAAAAATAAATAAAAAAGAATCTTTGAATGAGAATGTCCCTGGCAGGTAGGTAGAGCAGCAACAGTGGTAAAAAGTGAGAAATAAAAAAGAGAGGGAGAGAGAGGGAGGAGCGCAGGAGAGGAAGCAAAAGAAAAAAGAATCGCGTGAAGCTGCGAGGAAAAGATGACGGAGATAATGTGAGATGAGAGACAGCTGCCTTTGATGCAACTGCTCTTCAACTGTGGCAGTTTGGAGAGAGGGGGGGGTGCGCGCACATGCAAATGTACGTGCACGCGCACACACAACCCACCTCCCCGAGTAGTATCTATTTATAATGAAGTTCACATGAGCGTGAAAGGCGGGATTGATGATAAGGCAGCTGCTCATTTGTGGTGCGTAAGGAGTTGGTTCCCGCATGCTCCGAGTACACAAACACAGGGAGACACAATCGCTCACACACAGGCAGACAGAGGAGCTGCCTCTGGAGGAATCGAGAAAACACTCGGGGCCTACAAAAAAAATATTCGAGGCTCCCGAGTCCCCTCCCAAAGCTTGATGACAGAGGAGCGCAGTGAACCTCCTCCTTCAAAAACAGAGCGCCGTCCTTTTCTCGCCCCAGTCGTACGGCACGCTCGCAACCGTATCAAAGCCGGGACACACGCTGCCGTGTGAAGTGCCATCGACGCGTCGCCTCCCCCTCCTCCTTTCTCTCTCTCTCTCGCTCTCTCTCTCTTTCTCTCTGCCTTTTTTAATCGCGCACACGCAACTTTGAGAGAATGCGATGAAAGGGTGGTGATGAAGGTGCGGCTGGTAAAACGCACCGTAGACGCCATCCATCTGCTGATGGGAGAGAGCACATCACACGGGCACTTTCTCGGGTCCTTTGAGTTCTCTCTCTCTCTCTCTCTCTCTCTCTCTCCCCCCCTCTCAGCAGGGGCCCGATATAAATCAGGCCCGAAGAGCGCGCGCTCACGCGGCCACAACGCACGAATGAACTCAAACCCATGCCAACTCTTTCTCTGCAACTGCACCGCCAATTCCACAGAGGCAAAAAAACATCATCATCATCATCATCCCCGCATGCGCCCCTTTGTGACCTGATGAACTATTGGAGGGCTGCCATGTCAAGGGTCTCTACCAGCTGTGTGTCATCCACGACCCCTATAATCTGACGCCCTTGCATATCCACTGATATGAGGTGTTTGCATGTTTGTTAGTTAGTTTTTTTTGCATCAATACGTGCAGTGGCCAATGTCGTGTAAAAGAGGGTGGCTGGCTGAGGGCTTGTTCTCCGCGGGGCTCGACAGTGGGGCACGCCACACAATACGGGGAACGGGCCCCCAGGCAGCCACCCATTTTATATCACATTGTACTACACGCACTCCCTTGCATAAATAAAAACACAGAGCGCACCTACACAGCGGCGCACAGTTAAACACAGAAAGGCCGACTTGGAACCTGTCAAGTGCGAACAAACTGATGACAAGACGGCGACAGATGGATGCACTGAGGGGAGACGAGCTACGCATTCAACTCAATTAGCAACGTGCTGCTGCGTGACGCCGATGGGATATGGAATCTCACCATGACTGGCAACCTGTCAATCGAGCAGCAGAGCCGCAAAAACAAGCGCCATGCAAGACGCAATGAATTAAATTTAATAAACCAATAAATTCATTAATTTATGAATAAATGGTAGCAACCCGCCGAGTGGCAGCTCTGCACCGGAAAACAGGGGCATAATGTGACCAGGGAACCTAAATATCCACAGGCGCGCACACACACACACACAAAGAAGAAACTGGCAGCGAGGAAGAAGGAGGAGGAGGAGGAGGAGGAGGAGGAGGCGAGAGACAGAAAGGAGAGAGAAGAGGGAGAACAATGGCTGCTCCCCTTTTCCCTCTATTGCTCACTCTCTCCTTCACGAGCTCCGTTCATACATTATCCTGCCATGGTACCTAATGAGCCAGGCATCTCCGCCCTGACACCAACGCTTGGCTAGGCAACCCTTATTACAGTGCAGAGGCACACACACACACACACACACACACACACACACACACACACACACACACACACACACACACACACACACACACACACACTCAGAGCTGACCATCACAGGTCATCACGGCAGCTGTGTGATGGGAGGGGGGAGCTCGCCATATTCAAATGCATCTTTATCTTCTGTCGGAAGAAGTCGTTACGTAACGGTCTAAGTGTGTTTGCGTGTCCGTCTCAGGCATGTCAAGACACAAATACATGAAGCAGCCTGCGTGCCCCCTTCAGAGTAGCTGGTTATTACCGACGCTTCATTCTTTTCGTGCTTTTCACGAATACGCGCCTCAGAAACGACAACAACAACAAAAACCAAGCGAGTCTATCTCGTCTGGCAACATACCAGCCGGTGCCGGGATGTACCCTGCGGTGCTATGATTGTTTTGGCTGCTTCCGTTTAAAAAGCTTCACTTCAAAAAAGAGCCGCCTACAACAGTTTAAGTGGCGAACCAGCAGGGGTGTTGGGAGGCCAATCAGCCGCAGGTATAGTCAGCGGGGCTACGCGGCGAAGGTTGGTCAAGTAAACACGGGACGTCACGGAGGCGTGCCAGCAGAGTGGAGGCGGGAGGATGGCTCTGAGAATTGGGGGATGACTGGCGTGTTGGCTGAGCACTTAGAATGACATGAGACACAAGAATATGAACAAAACAAATGGAGGGAAGAAACCCGAGGTGGCTCTTTCCCCCCTTTAATTGAAGATTAGATGCCCGGACTGAAGGTGATGTAATCTGACTCTTGAATCTCTCGGTGGGTGAGAAGTGATTGCTGCGGCGCAACAGCTGATTGTGATTTACAGCTGTGTGGATTGGTGTATTTTCGGACAGCCATTAAACTGAAGAGGGGCAGTGAAAACACCAACTTCAAAGCAGCTGTGCTGAGGCTCGAGGGTTTCGTGCTGTCCCTTTCTATCGGAACGTGGTAGTTTATATTAAAGTTATGGTGAAGCCGTGGAAAATCCCTTGAAAAGATGAATTTATTGAGGGCTAGAATGAGATATTAAAATTCTAAGACATACCATTCAACAAAACGGCCCCAACTGTGTTTTAATTAATAGGAGCAGCAGAAATAATTGTGTTTTGTGTTGTTGTTGCTGTTGTTTTTGTACTCAAGTGAAACACCAGTGACTGGTTTTAAATGCCATCTGTGAATGTAAATTATTCTCCTATGCCTCTGAAGTATATACATCAGAGACCATCTATCGGTACACAGTAATGAGAAGGATTACGACAAATCAGTTTCATGTACATCATCAGCAGCAACAGTTCACAAGCATCGTTATAAAGATATAAAAAATGTAGACGTTAATGTATCTGGAAACTAACTCTACGTTTTTTAATTTAACAATTGCAGTGGACTCAAAATAGTCTTTTTACTTTTCCCTGAAACAACAGGGAACCATATTTATCTTAAAGGGCTGCATCACAAAGACTTTTCACGTGTATGAAATCAGTAGAAATCTTTTCAGAACAGAAAAAAAGGGCACAACTGCGCGGTGGGCAGAGAAGTCCCTGCAGTGCATCTGTGGGCGTGGAGGCTATCAACAACATGTCCACGCGATCAGCACGTTTACAACAAAAAAATACGACACGAAGCGACATATTTTACTAACACTGCACTCAGCAGACACTTAGATAATTCCCCCGTGTGCTGCGCTCAGCTGTAAGACGCCTGGGTGGGCACCAATCAGGCCGTAAAAATACAGGGGAAGCTTCTCCTGTCTGTCCCTGGAACCGCCTCATGCGCGATAGATGCAAAAACAACACTATATCTTTTCAAATATCTGGACGTTTTAAATAGCTGTATATTATCCAGATTAACGTGAGCTCGCCCGTGCAGAACATACTTGGCTGTGTGTGTCTCACGCGCAGCGACCTGTGTCTTTTCGTGTGTGTGTGTGTGTGTGTGTGTGTGGGCGTATTTGCGTGCGAGTGGATGTAAACTCGGTATTCCGAGGTAGGTCATGGGCGGCTGCAATCTCACAGGAGGTTTAACCTTGGTAAATCCACTATTAGGTGTTCTGAGAATGATGATGTGAGCAGTGGATCCTCCCTGATGGTTTCACTTTCTAAGAGCATCCAGCAGGTCACAAATAGAGAAGCTGTGGGGGTATTACAAGGTTAAAGGTTGGCCAACTCTCAATATGATGACAATTCCAAGCTGGCATTTTCATTTCCTGAAGAGACTGATTCCGCGTGGTAGCAGCTAAGGCCAAAGATGTTTGCTTATATTTTTTGCGCTTCTGCTTTGAAAAGAGAATATATATACACTGCGAGTATGCAGTAGACACACACACGCGTGACAACCCTGCCTTTCCATTCACACACGGTATATCCAAGGAAAATTCGAATCAATACGGCTTTCCAAATTCACACACACAAACAAATCAGACCATGGCTATCATACACAAATGTGCCTTTCCGGCATTTTTCCCCCCCCCGCTCCTTTGTCGCTTTCAATTCGTCCTTCAAATGTCTTCAGAGGTGCGGCCGCGCAGCCAACCAGTGGGAGTAGCTGATGTTTTTAATGGCACACGGTTTGTCTCCTGGTGGTGAGATAAACATGGGGAAGAGATTAAAACCCCAGGCTTTCCTCCACAATCTCCTGCCTCCATCCTCCCTCCTTTGCAGTGGCCGTGCAGGGCCGGCACAGCAGACTCTAATTCAAAACCAAACCCATCCGCTCGGTTAAGGCGCGCCGAAACCCCCCACCAAAAAGAAAAAGCGCACTCCAGCAGCATTGATAGAGGGGGCAGATGTCAGCAGGAGAAAACAGACAGGTGACAAGGAGAGGAGGATTCTCTCGTGTTTAATCACCTACCTGTCAAACCGTCTCATTGGGCTCATCGGCGAACACTGGCAGACATGTACACAGCTACCACTGTGATGCCGGTGTTGATTTTGAGGTGAGGCCTGTCGGGTCACGGGTGTCAGGGGACGTGGATCACAACAAACACCATGAGGAGGACGAGGCCAGAGGCCAGGCTCCCTGCTTCATGCTGTACCCATGAGGCACGGAGCTAGCTCGTCTAAGAGCAGTTATTAAGAGCGGATAAACATCTAAACATATTATTTCCTTTGTCGACGTGATTATGACCCATGGCGTACGGGGGCCCCTCAGGTGGAGGCAGACCCGGAGTGTGTGATTAGCTCTGCCATTTAAATGACATTCACACTAATCGCTAATACCAGGTCTGTCAAGGTGAGGGGGAACGCAATGATGTCGGCTCGTGTTGGCGGGGCCGAGGCAACGCAAGGGGAAAAAAGTGCAGGAATATCTGATTCACACTCGACGCGGATGCTGTGTCAATCAGTGAAGTCGGGCGTGGCGGGGGATTGTTTTACTCTGCATCAGTGCCGCCGCTATACAGTAGTCGCGGAGCACAGAGGAGCTGCCATCTGTAAACACCGCGGCTCCTGTGGAACCGGCGGGGATTCAGTTGTTTAAAAAGGGATTTGCGGAGAGGGAAATTAATCATCAAAGAAGACCTGGCCCTCGTTAAAGTGCTGCTGAAGTTCTGTTCAAATAGGTTTAATTCTCTTGTAAAGAAACAAAGAAAACACACACAGCACCGGCCATTTGCTTACAGAGCTGTTTGGATGAGGAATTAAGGAATTGGTTAAACTTGTCTTCTGCTGGTGGAAATTGATCTCTGAAGCCGCGCCATCTCGAAAACTCGAATGACCCCGCACTGTCTCTTGCCTGAACAAAAGGAGGCATTATCAAACCTCACTCTCAGCAGTGCTAGACCCATTTGGTAAACAGCCTGTGTCCTACAGTAGTAATCAGAGGGTATTTTTGAGGGATTTGCAGGCTGGCCAGGAGGCATCCGCTGGAGTGATCTCTAATTGCTAGAAGCAGAGGCCTAGACTGCCTGGCGCTCTTTTGAAGCCATCGGCGGCAGCTTCCAGCCAGAGGAGCCAGCAGGCGGAGGCTTCCCGTTGAGGTGCTCCTTCTTCTTTCCTATTTTTTCTATTTCCGTCTCTTTCTCCCTCACCAAGCCTTCACCCTACTTGTTCTTGTGCTCAGGCCCCCTTCTTTCCAGTCTCTTTTCTTGCCCCCTTCCATCCATTTCTTCTCAAACTGTACACCCCCCCCCCACCCCACTCTCCTGAGCCAGCAATCACTTTGCAGACAGGCCTCTGCTCAGTCGGCCATGTTCAATCCCTAGCACCGGTGGCTGATGAGGCATTGTGGTGACGTCAAACACCGGGGCTTTTTTTTTCTTTTTTCTTCCAGGGGAGCAACAGTTAACCTGTGGAGGCGCAGCTCCGCTTCCCAGGTTACAGGACTCATACTGGCAGTCTTTGTATAAAATAATGAATGTAATATGCCAAAGAGATGAAAGATAATGAGGCCAATTATTTTTTTCTTCTCACACAGGGAGGAGGGAGAGGCGAATTTATGTCAAATAGTTAGTGTGGAATGACACCTAATACCACTTGAGCCTTTGTTGCACTATGAGCTTGTGTATCCCGGGGCAAAGACTTTAGCTCTCGAAAGTGCCGTTCTGAAATTGCGACACACAAAACACCACAATAATAATAATATGATGTTGTTAGAAAGTTGGACTGTGTGGCATATTCATTGGCTTGGGTTTGTTGTCTACGCATTGCTTATGCTGGGGCTGTAGATATCACCTGTGAAATGAACAAAGACACAAATTGCGAAGAAAAAACAAAAACTGCACGCTGTCATCCGCACACACACACACACACACACACACACACACACACACAGACACACACACAGACTCACAGAGACACAACCAGTTTTGGGTTGTTTGGAAGGCAGCTCGCTCAGTGTGACATTGACTCCTCAGTGCCAATTCCACACTGGGAGCTGCACTTGCTAGCTTTGCTGCCAATCCAGGTAAAGAGATTACAGACACACACAATGCAGCCTTCTGTTCGTCTGCCAAGAAGAAAACCAGCCCTTTAAGCTCACAGGAAAAAAAATAAAAAAGGGGAGGGGGGGGGGCTAAACACAAATTCACACAGCCTTGGCCCCCGTCCTCGCACAAAAAAATCCAAGCATCCCCTTCTTCTCCAGGAACATGGCTTTGAATACAGGCCTCGCTCATCTGGCTCTCACATATAAAGCAGCCGCGCGACTGAAACAATTCAGAGCCTCCTCTTCTTCATCCCGGTCCCCAACACTGTTGCACATTACTATTACTTGCATCATTCAAATAAAGAAGGAATTTGTCTTGCGATCAGTCACACAGTCATTATAGAGCCACACTAATGGGTGCTGTGTGGTGACAAACTATTGTAAAACAATATGAAAGAAAGTTACCCTGGGATTTCATCATCGTTCTTAATGGCGCAATTAAAATAAAAAAATAATAAAAAAAAGGTAAAGAGAATGCGTGTGTCACCCCAAAATACATAAAAGGTGCCACCTTCAATACTTCAAAGCACTCAAAAAAACTTGCGAAAAACTAAAAACTTGATGAAAACTGCGGGGATCACACTAATTTATGGCAGGACAGATTTTTGCCGAGCAGGAAATCAAACAATCCCTGGCTGTGGCATGCCGTTTTGACCCAATTAATCAGCTGCTTATAATCGTAAGATTGTAATTTGGCTTTGGGACCACGATGCACTCATTTGCATTGTATATGCTTATCTTTTTAGGGATTGGTGCGGATCACGATGCGATGCAGAGAAACTGCTTGTGAATAATCAAATCCGAGGGGCTGTACATCAAGACTATGTGTCCCTCCACTTTAAATGTGGTCCTGTGTGGCTTACGCGTGTGGAGTTATGTGGAGGGGGGTTTCGCTGACGATGACGAGGGGAGTGGTAATGTGGCATAGAACCAGGGCTAATTACAGTGCGGTCTTAATGAAGGATGCGTGTGAGCAGCAGGACAAAGAATCCATCCATCATCGACTGCGCCTTTAAACTCGCGCATTAAACCCCGATGCTGTCGGCGGATGGCTCTTTCATCGCAGCCTCCGTCCCCTCCTCGAAGAGATGCCGTTTGTCTCACCTCGGCGACACTCACCGCCAATTGTACTTGACAGTAAAATCACATTTCAGATCATAAATCAAATGTCAGCCTGGATCGGGGGATGGGGGGTAGGCTACAAAATGACAGAATGATTTTGTCTCGGGGCTTTTCCAGAAGCGTTCATTTCCCGCTTGTGCAGCTCGTCCTGTCATCCAGGGGCGGCATGTGAAGTGACGTCGAGGCCGGTGGGAATGGCGGCGGGTACGCATGGCGGCGGCCGTGGCCGTGGCCGTGCTCGTGGCCTGGTCTCGGGACGCAACCTTTGTTTTTGTAGTCTGGACCTCCTGCACTGCTGCACAGACCACAAACTGAGAGAAAAGCACCGCAAAATACAAAACGCACGCACATTTCCCGTTTCTCTCTTTTCCGTCACAAAATGAGTGTCAGGAGAGGAAAAAAGGCAAGGTTGAAGGGAGGCGGGGGACACTGCAGTGGACCATGGAACAATAGGCGCCCTCTGGCATCAACCTCTGGACAGCCCAAGCTGCTCACCAAAGACACTGAACTCACCCACAATGAACCGCTGCAGTGGGAAGGGAGGCTTTAGAGAGTTCAATTTCCAACACAATTGGCCGTATTCTACTCCTTTAAATGCCAAGGAGATGGTGTGCAGCCTTTGTGAGGAGCTTTGCTTACAGCGAGTGTCCTCTAGCAGGAGAGACAGAGAGAGATAGAGGGAGAGGGAGGGAAGCGGCGAGATGGCGAAGACAGGCGGGGCGGGGAGATGGCGCGGGGACAGAAATAGTGAGACTGTGTAAATGAAAAGAAAGAAAGAATAAGACCGAATGACCGAGCGAGATAGAGAGTAGGAGAAAAAAAAAAAAAAGTAGAGAGCGAGACGAGAAGGGTAGAGAATGTCTCCTCTGGCTGTCGTTTCACCAGCCTCGCAGGGACCGTCTGAAGGACAATGCTGCTACTAGTGGAGTGTGACGTTTGTCCTCTATCCCATTCGCCACAGCCCCAAAGAAAACACACTTACAATCCAGTGTCGATCATGCATCTCATACACAATAAACTCGTCCAAACAAAATACAATGGCATCATCGTAATATACAACACAGCCTCTGAGCGTATAAAAAAAAAAGAAAAAAAAAGAGAAGCTTAATGGGAAAAAAAATAAAGAAGCCACGGAGATAACATTCAGATGAGGTGATGTGCGCCACAGCAGGCCTAACAAGAGATCACGTTTAACTGCTGTGAATTGCTCCTCAGACACCCGGCCCCGTCTGGTATTGAAGGAATAATTTTACTTTGTACTTTACTTTGTACACAGCTCCATAATATGCTGTAGGTGTGTAGTCTCTTCTCAACAGCTTACTGGTCTCAAACGAGCTCTGGTAAATATAAAATGTGTACTGACTTACTGACTCTTCCTGGTTTGCTTCAGTAGAAAAGAGCCACTTAGACCTTAGTCTAAGATTTGGAATTAAGTTTGTGAATTTTAAACCTCAATTCAATACCACTATGAAAAACAATACTCGATACCTCTTTTGATGCCATTGCAAAAAAAAAGTCCTCAGCACACAAAATGGGATGTTTTTTTCTTCATTAAAACAACATTAGCGCTGCACGCCAAAATGAATCACAGTCCAGAGCAGTGCTCAAAGAAAGTAAGAGCAAACGTCACGGAGAACAATGATGGCAAACACAGCGTCAGCAATCAGTTTCAATTGTTCTCTGGTCTTGCTCAGCTTCAAACACAAAAACACAGAATCCGTCGGGACGTCTGTGAGTCTTTCACTGTCGAGCCTTCGCCGAAGAGAATGCTGTCACAGCCACAGGTTGAGGACCAGTTGGTTTTTTTCACCTGTTGATTCATTGTTGTTTTATTTTTAGAGCATGGGTACTTTCGATACAATCAAATGTTTAATTAATGTGGATCGTATCGCTTCAAGCGCGTGGTATTGGGTCCATTTGGTTGCAATCCAATTCTATATGGAAGTTGGACTTTTCATTTGCATGACAGCGTTAAAAAAAAAAATGGAAAAATGGAATTAGTTGAGAGAAAAATCCTGGATCCTGCAGTGCTGTGAGAGGCTATTAGAGCCACACAAAGTGAACTGCTATTTCCGGGACTTGCAATCACGGTATAGGCACGGTGGCTTTTTGAGAAGAATCGCATTGTGTAACATCTGGATTGAACAAAGAACATGTTATTTCTATCCATTGCAGTGCTGCAGAAAGGAAAAAAATAATACAGAATTACTTTTTCATGATTCTAGCACAAAGATAAAAAATGAACACAGGTGGGAAATTGATTTGGACTGCTGGCCAGCCAGTTGCCCATTACTGGAGCTGTAGGTAGCAGTGAGGTAGGCACTGGTTTCACTGATTATATATTCAATGTCCTTTCCTTTGTGGTCACGGGGCAGCTGAGCCATTAATATTACACTTTCACACCAATGGCTCTGATCAATTATTAAATGTTTCTTATGGCTCTGTAATATTCTATGCAACTCATCTGGAAGACCTGTCGTGTTTTTGTTTTTTTAAGATGCAAAGCAGCACATATCCGCTGTTTCAAATTGCCACCGGAACAAAATATCAAAAATGCTAGTTGGAAGAAACCGCAACAGCAGCAAGTGCTGCACCTGCCTCCTGCCTCAGTGTCACACTCAATATAAATACGTCCGCTGTCATCAGGAAAATTGCCAAGGAGGCTGTTTCTCCATCATTGTCTTCATTTGAAGGGCATTTCGCTGCCCAAAGGCGAAACGCCTAACACACTCCCTGAGCGTGGCGCGCACCCCCCCTTTCTCACAGAGGGGCTGGAAGTGCAGCAGACAGGGGGGGTAGAGAGAGAGAGAGAGAGAGAGAGAGAGAAAGAGGGCGAGAGAGAGGAAAAACAGCCTTCTACCCAAAGCAGAACTCACACTGGGTTCTGTCACTACGGATCAAAATCCCCTTAAAGCCAGAGATCACTTCCACTACAGTTCACATGTTCCACACTTAGAAACTGTTTACCAGACTCAAAGAGTTTGTCTGCACAGCGGACACACACACATGATACAGTAGAGAGGGAAAGTGAGAGAGTTTGCAGGACAACCCCCGACCCTCAAAAAAAACATCTTTCAATCCGAGCTGACTGCACTTAAACATTTATACGTGTTTATGAGAGAGAGAGAGAGAGAGAAAGAGAGAGAGAGGCGCCCGGCCCGCTTCACTGAGACGGCGGCTCTGCCGACTATTGTGACAAACAAGAGAAGAGTCTCTGCTCCTTTCTCTCGTGGAAATACCTGTCAGTGCCTGTCGGCCGCCTCGCGCACACAATGATGCATGCACGCAGCCGGGGACAGTCTGTCTCCTAAAAGTTCCTCTAACGTACCAGCGTGAGGATTCATAGCCAATAACAGCCATCGGGCGCGTGCACACAGCTCGGGATAAGTGACAGCCGGGAAGGGGGGGTGCACACCGCTGCATTGTGGCGCAGGGAGGGAACCTGTCTTTGGAAAGTCCTCTGCATGAGAGAGAAACGTCCCCGCATCTCAGATAAGGAGCCGATGAGAGATGGCGATAAAGTCAGTGCTTCTCCCGGGCCTTATCCGATGCTGTTATCTGACTTGCACAGCACCCACCATCGCACAATCTTTACACCCTTTAAGCACCTCTCTGAAACACTCACACCAGCATCATCATCACACACACACACACAAACACACGCGTTTGTACGCGCACACACTCAAACATTCTAAACACCGTACCAGCTTATTGATTACTTTGACACGCTCCCATTGTTGAGCAGACGGTACACCCAATATCATGTAAGATTGGAACTGTTCTGTGTTATCTCATGGGGAAAGGACATAAAATGACTATTTTCTCACCTTTCAGACAGACAGAGCAAAAAAAAAAGAAACAACAAAAACAGGAGAAACGACACTTACCTCTATGTCTGTTAGTCGTCTTATCGAACATAAGCATGGCATCGTCAACCTGGAAGACAAAAGAAAAGTACCGACATTAGCGGTAATCCTTTTTTAGCAAGTGCCTCACGTGACCTTCTCTCCATAGAATCACATCTCATTCTTCTCACTGTAATTATTCTTAGAATTGAAACTCTCGCCGCCCTTACGCTTATTTCTTTCTAAGCGCCTCTCTCCTACATAATCACTCGGCGGTCGCGGGGTTATTGTCGGGTTACCGGTTCCTTTTTTTCCCTGCCCCGTAGCTCGTAATTTTGATAAATTTCAGCAATCTCGGTGGCTTTCACTCACGGTCTGGATTAGATGTGGCAAAGGCGCGGGCGGGGGGGGGGGGAAAAAAAAAGTAGCAAAATCAACAATGATGACAAGCGGCGGGAAAAGACGTGGAGAACTGTGTGGACAATATGTTTATTTTGATGAACACCAATGTCCGGTCCAGTGGAGAGTGACAGATGGACACATTACGCTAAGCGAGCGTGAGACAAATGGGATCCCTTCCTCATCTCGCAGCGGCGGCGGCAGCAGCATCCACCATAATATCATCCCTCATCATGTCCAATAAAGCCACACACAGACAGACAGACAGCTTTGCTTTTTTTCTTCTTCACACATCCCTGAAAAACAGATCTCTAGACGCACTCTTGCTTTCTATACAACTATGAAGAAATGCTTAAAAATAAGAGCGAGTCATGCTCATTTAGCCTGTAATTTCTTTCTTCGGAGAAAAAGTAAAAATAAAGAGGGGAAGACAGCGGCAAACAGAAACAAAGAGGGAACGCTCTGCGCCGCTCCCTCTCCGGTTACGGTCTCTAGGTAAGTGTAACGGTGTACCGAGGAGGCTTGATGCTTGAGGGAGGGGGGGATGTGCACAGAAGCTTGCGCCTGTCTTTCACAGGAGGGTGACAAAGCTTCGGGAGGAGATGGGAAGAGACAAGAATAGGGGTCTCACTCAAGCCGAACTGTCTGATTGGATAAAGAGAAGTGCCTGGCAGCCAGGCAGACTAGCGCTGGCACACTGTTCATGCCACCCTCTTGCCACACGTTTGGCACACGGGATGCTGGCACAGCTTGCAGGGCCCGGTTACTCACTGCACGGCTCACAGGCCACATGCGGCTCACGGGCACTTTATTTTCACCTCCCCGAAAATGTTTCCAAATTGCGCAGAAATAGCCAGCGAAAGTCATGTGGATTTTTAAGTAACCCGTACGCGAGGAGGTACATCTAGGTTTCACTCATTTCGGCAGTCCGTTACTACGCGGACAGGGTATTGTTACTCCTTGCAAGACAAGAGAACCTGAAGTGGGCGGGGAGTCGGAGCCTACAGGTGGATAGATGGGGGGCTAATAAAAGGAATGTTTGCAGCAAGGCGTTTGGCAGAAATGGGACAATTGGTTGCATTGAAGAAACATTTAAACTAAAGCCCAGAGCAAAAGACAAAGGCAGATATTCTGTATGTGACTTTTAACGGTGGAAATCTGTGGGCCAATGGAAAGGAATTGTTTACTGTGAGTTTAGAATCATTTTCCGAGAGTAAAGCGAAACTGAGGGCTTATAATTCTTTAGATGTTTAAATTCAGAAAGAAAAAAGTTGCTATTCCGGCATCGGCACGTCAAAGCAACTCAAAAAAGGTCAGTCACATAGAATTTCTATCAATACCGGCGAAGTGTTGCAGGGATGGAGAGAAAACGTTGCGAATAGTTTAGCCGTTTGGAAAGGTTGACGGCCGTGGCTAGCTGGCGCTAAGCTAAATTGCTGGTGCTGTTTTCTCCCCGTCTCTGAAACGCTTCGCCAATGTTGCAGCTCCCTGGCGTCGGCTCACGCTGCGTCACGGCAAAAGGTATGCGCTACATTGAACTCTTTTCTTTGTTTTGCCTCCAGCTAATACCGTGACGTCATCATGACGTCGGTCCGTAAAGGATATACTATGTACTGTAGCTCGCTCTTCAGTTCAAACACAATTTCCTCTGTTGACACCGCACACAAAAAAAATGCAGCAAAATAGAATGTCGTCTGCCGTCGGACAAATGTGTTACCCGCATGGTGGGGAAGATACAAAAGTAGTGTGCGAATAAACAGCTGCCAAGCAATATCACCTGCAGCAACAGTTTTATTTATATTGTCGAGCAACCTAACCTTTTGTCTCATGCCAGGCGATCTAATGAAAATCGCATTAAAGTGATTGGAAGGGGATAACTGGAATTTGGAGTGCAGAGGGGGGTTGTGATTTTATTGCCTGAGTCTGAAGAACACAGAGCAACTTCTGGGTTATTTTTCTTCCTCTGCAGTATAGTCCTGCCATTGTTTCATCAAGTACCGAGGCAGATTATGACACCGTCCTGGAATTAAATGAGAAATTGTTGTTGGAAATCTGCTTCAGAAACCAGAAACTGTTTGTAACGTCTCCACATCTGACAGCGTGAAAGCTCCGCTGCAGAAGCAGAAGATGGAATGGCATGTTTACCAACGATGGTAGAACGTTTAATTTGACAAGTGCGCCTGACAGCCTGTGATCATTTACATGGGAGACGGAAATTTATAGCGTTTGACTTCTGTCATCTAATATAAGTAATACCGGAACGGCCAAAGGAGCTGCGACGGCGTGCGGCGGGGAAAAAATATTCAGTCTTTCTTAAAATTGATGCGCTTTTTTTTTTTTTTTTTTTTTTTTAAATACAACGGTTGTTCCAGAAATTGATTCGTAACAATTTTTGGGAATCTACTCTTTGATTTGGTGGTGAGATCCACATGTAAAACGACACCCACGAAACAAAAAGACACAGCATAACTATTTATGACTCTGAAGCACAATGTAATGCGTTTGTTTTGTTATGTAGCCGAGTATAACCACCTCATTTGTTGCTGCTATCGAAGCAAACAAGTGAAATCTGACTGAGTTATGAAATAAATAAAAGAAAAAAACAGCCCTGAGCATCATCAGCCATCAACGGCGATGAGCCCTTCATGCAACATGACATTCAAATATCTGCGCTCTGATATTGATAGCATTGCTACTGTAAAGCCATTTACTGCCTGAGAGCAGAAAGACTGCTACTTTGTAAAAATGAAGTGAGGTCTATTAAAGGAAGTGTATTATATGAATGTGTGAACTGTGTTGTTGCGACATTATTAGAAGAGGACCATCCTGTCAGCGAGACCCGTACAACAAAGAACACAGATTCACAGTAAAGCACTGATGGGCACTTTAACAAAGAATGCGCACATCATGTGAGAGTCACACTCCAGCAGGTCGGTCAGTCTCTCTCTCCCTCTCTCTCTGCCACTCGCAGAGTATATAGAACCATCTCCCGTGCTTCAGGGCTTTTCAATGTAGTTATTCAAGCAGAACACAACTGTGTGCCTCCATCTGATAGAAGGTTAAGGACCTCTTCACTGCTCACAAAAAAAGCCCGCCACACAGAGGTGAGGCCGGGCTCACCTCAGGGAAGAAATCTTTCTCTGTCCTCCTCCTCCGCCTCCCTCCTCCTCCTCCTTCTTTCTCTCTTCCTTTTCTCCTGGCTGGGTGAAAATAAAGGTTCAAAGGATAATGGCTGTCTTATCACTATGTAAAAGGGGAATGGGAACTCCAGCGAAGTGCCTGGCCTTTTGTGACAATGAAGAAAAGAGCAAAAGTTCATTTCACTGTGGTATATGCACTGGAACAGTCCATGACCACTTAAAAAAAAAAAGGGAAGACTGCTGGAAGACAGTCGGGGGGCAAGAAGGCCGGGCATCTCTTTAACTAAACCTGAAGCAAACACATCTGAACCAAATAACCCCCTCTTTAAAAAAAAAGGTCTGACAGGAGTATATTATGAACTGTCGGCACACAAGCTATTTCACTTTTATTCACAAATCAGAAGGAGCCGATTTAATCCCAGTGCCCTATTTTATAGATTTTTTGTATATATATATATATATATATATATATATATATATATATATATATATATATATATATATATATATAGAGCGAGCATGTCCGCTTCACATAGTTGGCTATGTTGTACCGCCATGTATCTACAGTAGCCTAGAAGGAACAAGCCAAACACTGGCTCAGCCAATCGTGTTTTTGCGTCGGCTTCTAGTTCGCCCACATGCTAGGCACACGGTATAAGTTTCAGTTGATTGCAATCTTCAGCCACATCGCTAAATCCAACACACTGGGCCTTGAAGAAAATGTTCTTGAAATCCAGCGATTTCAATTTGTCTGGAAAGATATTCATTCATTTTAAAGATTAAAGCATTAGCAGAGACTAGCTGCAGCCTGCAAAGTAGACATTGCAGCTAGTTGCTTTTACAGCTGGTTTGATTGATTAGTAGTGTCCCTGCTGTACGTAATGCAGCTGTGGAGTTCAGACTGCACTTAGTTTAGTTTATATGCTAAAAAGTGACCTACTTTTGTCTTGGATTTCTGTCTGTTTTTGTTTTGCAAAATAACACGACTGGTCCAGTAGTTCCCTGTATTGTGACTATTGAAGGTAACATTCATGGAATCTGGAGTTACAATAAGTAACTAACGTTATCAAGCTGCAGTCCAAGATAAAATGTTGAAACATTTTTGTTTTCAATGTAATCATTTATTTGAGTTCAGGCATCTGTATGTCAGGCAGGCTGACACATTCAACGGAATGACTCATTGAGTACACAGCAGAAGATTAATTATGGTGTACAGCATGAATTCATTTGAAAATATCGCAGCTCGGTGGCATATGTCAGATGACTCCCAGATGAACCCTGTGACTCTACATAAACCTCTGCACATTATACCTCCAATGTGCCTCAAGCCACATGTTACCTGATTCAGGAGGAATCTGGTCACAGCGAGAGCACATGCAGCTTCACAGGTACTGTAATAATGATAGATTGAAGCGAAAAAGGTCCTGTGGTCAGTCAACGTAGGAGCAACGTGACGGTGAAGCTCTATATCAGGCTGTGAGGGGGGAAAAGACTTATCCTGTTCCTGTCATATAGCATGAGATCTAACTCCATACCAGGTGAAACCTCTTTGTCTGTATCAATCCATATGTTTGAGCAACCTCTGAAAAATGTGATAATTCAAAAAAAAACAAGAGAAGAGAAGAAGAAAGGGCTGCTGAATGATGAATTATGTATCAAAGGACAAAGGCATCAATAAAGGCTAATGTGCTCTGTTTTTGGACAGGAAAACAGCAGAGGTGCCAGGTGACAGGGGGAGATTTAAGAGCTCTGGAAATGAATTATGACAGCGATTTAGAAAGGTGTCAAATGCACATTTACATTCCGCTCACAGCTGAAGGCTAGCACAGGAGCATTCCTGCAATTTGGGGGTGACACTGATATAGATCATATCTGATGCCAAAGGAGACCGGAGCCACCGATAGTGACCTGGGACTGCTTGTTGAGGCTCTGGGCTCTGCTTTTGTGCTGGCACCCGCTGGGGCTTTGTGCAGGTTGTATTGGGTGCACAGAGGTTTCTTTCTTGCCTTCATCCATTATGCTTGCTGTGAACTTTACTTTTAGCCAAGTGGGGAAACATTGCACCGTGTGCGTGTAGTTATCACGCAATTTTGGTGTCAGTCTGGGATTTGTGCTCACACTGCCAACACCGAGGGGTGGAAATATATGGCCTTCGCCCTGGGGTCCAACAATCACTCCGCCTCAAACAAGCTACCGAGATGACCAGCTGATGAGCATGGCCACGGGAAACAGTTTCATGTCCCCTTCTTCTCCTGTACTATTTCTTTGGTTGTGATACATTCACATTTGGCATGGCAAAGGGATGTAGTTACGATCGATCACTTGATCAACAATAATCAATCAGAAATGAATCAAGCGACAACATGGAGAGTGAAGAACGTGGTGGGAAATGTCAGGAAATGTACTGTAGTTTGAGGAAAATTAAAAACAGCAATAGCAATAAAAGGGAAGTAGGGAGCATCACAATTAGAAGAAAAATAAATGTAAAAGCATCCAAAAATGTTAGTTATGTCTACTAAATATGATGTTCAATTCACCAATTCATTAGGATTTAGCCATTCCAGTAGTTCAAGCGCTTTATTGTTATGGGAAAAACATGCACTTTGTGTTGTTTTTACATTTCTAAGTACTATAGATTGTAAATGTGGCCATGGTCAATGAATAATTAAGGACATTGCTTGACATTTGCCTCCCGAGCATGGTGGCGCGGGGAAGACGTGGTCCAGCTAAGATGCCAATATCATAATTGACAGTCAGTTTAGTTAAAGCTTTCGTATTGCATACCTATCACATTAACTTCAATCACAGTGCACAGCCAGAGCAGCTAATACATACGATTTTCCACTGGCACAATCCAAACCTCGAGAGTGACAATGAATACAGAACCACTTTGAACCACTTCTCTCCTGATATACTCAGTAAAACGACATCTTGGGCCGGGAGAGAGACAGCTGTTTAACTGGAGGACCCAGATTTAAGCCCCCTTGTTGGCAAGCATCCGTTTTCCTTAAGTGTCTCTGAGCAAGAGGCTGAATCCCTGCCTTCTTAAGGGCAGCAGTCTGTGGCTGAACCTGAACCTGCAGTACAGCCTCACTGTGGTGGGAGGGGGAGGGGGGGTGGGATCAATGAAATATTGCATTATGATCATCATCATCATCATCAGCAGAGATCTAGGTCATGGACATTCAAGGAGAAACCTCAGCTACCACTGCCCCTTCATCAACACTCCCTTTGCAGTGCAGAGCATCTAATATTCTATTACAATGACGGCAATTAACAGAGAAATGATAGCGACCCAGTGACAATGGACAAATTTGTGACAACCCTTCCAATTGTTCTTTTGTGGAGGAAATCTATATTATTGTCCGGGAACGTTGAGCTGCAATGTGCTGCATCCATGCTCGAGCGCGCTTTACAAGCGACGGCGTAACGAGGAGCAGAGGGCAAAATTTTAGCTGCCTATAAGCTCTTGCAATTACACAAGGGGGCAAAAGGGACACTGTTCTTAAGCGCGAGCCGAGATGGACGAGCACTTCCTTCTTTTTTTTGGTCCTCGGCAGAGGCCAAGGCAGCTATGTTTAATCTAGAACACAACCTCTCTCTTCTCCAAAAGGAATAATGGATGAGTGGCAACCCTCAGCAGAAGTGATAAAAATGCACGGCTAGAGTGCCAACGTACACACACAGTCATCACACACACACACACACACACACACACACAGATAGAGAAAGCCCCGTTGTGTAGGTTGAAGAGGCGCTTATCTGCCGTCTGCTCTGTCTGCCCCATTTCTCTTTATTTTTCTTCCAGTGAATTTGTTTTTGGGTCTCTTCAAGCTGAACTGGATTCTTCACCTGGTTTGTATCCAATATTGTATAACTAATGACAATTTGCATACCGATTTAAAACCAATGTAAAATATCTTTATTACATATTTTTTTGGGACAGAGGAAACAAGAGGAGCCATAACATAAGGACACCCCAGGAATTGTAATTACCAATGGACAATCACGTATTTGAGGATTGACTGAAAATCTTAACTGCCATATGGTACTCTATATATTACCCAACGAGCGAAGCGCACTCCATGGCAACACGAGGGGAATGAGATTAGAGCATTCACGTCCACGATTCATCTATTTTTTATTACCTAATTACCGAAAAAACGAGAGCGACAGAAGCGCGATTCAAGTGTTTTTCTGCAGTCATCTGACAGAAATTTGTGTGTATGTAATTATTAATGATATACACCATGGGCTGAATGTCAACACTTATTGCAGTAACTTTCCTTCATGTTGACATTAACAAAATGGCTTGAGAGGAACACTTGAGGAAGACAATTCCTCAAATCTGTCAGGATTACATATTTATGAGCTCCCCCGCTCAGCATCCAAGGAGGTCGCTATGGTGACACAAACTGATGTATATTCTAACGATGAACTTTGTGTGTCAAAGAATGCCTCAGAGCATTGTTGAAATGGTTAGCACAGACCGTGGCACGGTGCTCCGTGCCGCTTTTAGATCGGCAAATACACAATTAAAAAGGCAGTCATGCTGAGGCCACTCTAATCAATGTACTGTTACAAAGAAATGTAATGAAAGGATGATGGAGGGATGCCTTCGGGAGGCTGCCATGTTGTTAGGGCAGACTGTAACACTGTTGTGGCAGAGCGACATTTTTATTAGCACATCCCTCGTCCTGCCCGAGCCAGCCTCAATCATATTTACATATCCTTTTCATTGTAAACAACCTCTGCCGATGTCTGCCAAATATGCAGTTTACAAATATAACACCATCCAGGGAGGCTTGTTTACCTCGCCGTTTTCTGTTACAATTCTAAAAAGGTAAATTCTATCTGGTTCCATCCTCAGAATCAGCCAGAACATATTGCGTAGTTTGAAATTTAAAAAACGGAAGCTCTCATATTGCATAACCACCATCTCAGGGCGGCTTTTCGCAACTATTCTTTGACGTGATCCATTGCTAGCTTAAAACGGGCCCTTTTACACAGCACAGGAAACCATTTATAAGGTTCTTCCTTCCTATATGAATGAGCCTTCAGGAAGTCGTGGGGTCTGGCCAAACGGACCCCACAGAGGCATGTCCACACAGTTGAGCTCAGTATGCTCGAGGAAGTAGGCCGGCCTCGTCCATCAATCCGCCTGTCTTCCTTTGCCAAGCTACAGGGAACTACCCATTATGGAGTCATTTTATTAATAGGGCCCCTTTCCTCTCCGCCACACTCTTGCAGAGTGCCTCCTCATTCTGTCAGAATGGAGTATGCCTGCAAGCCACCTCCATGAAACTGCAGCACCAGGGCCCTCCCTCCTTCTCCCCTGTGAAAGCTCAGGCTGGGAAATATTGTGCTTCCAAGCTAAAATAGTATTTGGAGAGGTGAGCAATCCCTAAGCCCTAGAGCAAACAGTTTAGCATCGAGGACTTATTTAAAATGATGTCTTTCCTCCTAGTAAGCCAATCAGATTTCTCTTTTAGTACACACACACACATACACAGACACCTTACATCATCCTCCCCTTCTTCCCTCCTCCTTGCTAATGTAAATATAGCTGCAAGCAGCATTGACTGGAGGACAGAAAAGGGTCAGAGGAGGCTCTGAGTGTTTGGGCAGACTGTGTGAAAACAGGATGCAGGGAGTAAGAGGGATGTCTGGGAAGAGGTTCGCCCGAAAGGGCAAATGATTTGAACGCATGAGGACGTCGGAGGACGAAAGGGGATTACACTGGCAATTATTCTGTATTACGGTAATTCGTAGAGATGCAACGATCGATCTGCCGCCTATCAAAACCGGGGCGGTTTTCAGCTGATCGGCCATGTCGGGCTCAGCGCTTTCATGTTCCATCATCATATTGTTGCCGGCCACATTTAGTGCCGCGTGACAGTTTGACAGAACTGCAAGCCCAAAATAAGCCGTGGAACAAGAACCTTAAAAACAGTTGGAGCGACTAACTTAAATCAGACACTTATTGTATTGAAATTCATTCCTGTGCAACATCTCCCCAGCACAGGCTTGCCTATAATAGAGCTAACAGCTAACCGCTAATGTTAATGTTAAAGGACCTTAGACATACCAATCATTGTTTAGCCATAACGCAGCAGAAGCATTCAAATGTTTCTATATAAAATGTGTTTACTTGTTGTTACCAGCTTGCTCAGCATATGGCTAACAGTGATTAACTACAGTAAATGTACAAAATTATTTCAATACTTATTATTACAAATCATCAATACTAATGTTATTAGCAAATCATATTATTGATTACTAATACTGCCAATACTGTTTGTAATAATCAACAGACTTATTTATTTATTATCTGGGCATTCTCCCCTTTTTATTTTTTATAGAAGCCGAATATTTCAGATAGGGTCTCAAACACATACTGTTATTCAGCTTTAATAGGCAATGAAGAAAAGGAAAATGGTGTCATATGTTCGTCACGGTTCAGCTAATGGCGCTGCATTCACCGAGGCTAAGGGGGAAAGCCGCGCAGCCTCAGCAAAACGTGGAACATTTCAGTCACGCAACAGCAGGAGCGAACAAACATGTTGGGATTCAATCGGCTTATTAATGAAACGGGAAGCCTCGGCACGGCCTGTAAAACACACAGACATGCGGCGGCAAAATACTGGCTTCACAAGGATTATTTCTGTCCTTCGGAGTCGAGGAACGAACCTCGTCTGAAAGGGAAGCATGTCATTCTCTGCGATAGCTCAAGTGCCTTTTGCTCTTTCCCCGCCCATAGACGCGAATCTAAGAAGATGGCCTTGGATCCGGGAGGCCGCTTTGAAGCTCTCTTTCTTGGCGACGGGAGTATTCATGAATTCAAAAAGGGCCGCCGCTGCACCTTTGCGACGGCCTGAGCTTTAACTAAACGACGCGGCTGGTAATGCCGCTGCATAACCATCCAGAAAGTAAAAATTAATAACAGACCTTCTGTATTCATGAATCAGCTGAGGTGCTCGGCGGCGGCGTGCTCTCATGTTCACAGGTCCGATGAACATAAATCTCTCCCCGGAGACAGGGCTGTGTATTATGTACTTTGATATCAATAGGTGAACAAGGGGGATAAAATGAGCTGCTAGCTTGAGTTGAATAGCATTCATTTCACTCACAATGGCCACCCACCCTAATACCTGCAGTGTTTTACTTAGATTAGGCTTAAGCTTTCTTTTTAAAAGGCCATTTCAATAATTTGACATTTCTTCCACTAGAATGGGAGAGTGAGCACCGATAAAAACTTTTTTTTTTCCCTTTCTTTCCCCCTCCTCCTTTTCATGCAAAACACTTTCATCTGTCATTTCGTGATAGCCCGTCTCTCTTTGTCAGCATAAATACGGGAGCCCCTATTTGAATATGGTTACACATCCCTCTATTTATTAAAGCTTGGATTAACATGACAGGAAGTTTTGTCTGGGGGCTCTTTAAGATGGCTCAGAGAGGCAATCTGGTGACAGTAATAGGATCCAGCTAATATACTTGACTGATGCTCCTTTCCCAGTGTTATAAAGCAGAACAATGGGAGTGGGGTTTCCGGGAGTGAATACATTGTGTTTTGTAATAGTGCACGTGTGTGTGTGTGTGTGTGTGTGTGTGTGTGTGTGTGTGTGTGTGTGTGTGTGTGTGTGTGTGTGTGTGTGTGTGTGTCTGGGGCGGACACAGGGGTTGGGGGCAGGCGTGTGTGCTAATCAGCCAGAATACCATCACTTAGCAAATATAAGGGCTGAAGGAATAAAAATACTAAAAGGTCACAGAGCAATTCCATCAGGACAACTATGCTACAATTAACTGAATAGACAAAGGCTCTGACATTAGTGAGAGCTATAATAATGTTTTACTCCAGTGTCCGTGACTTTGTAGAGGTTCGTTAAAGGTTGGCTTTAAAAAATAAACACTAATTAATTTTATTATCTCTATTCTTGCGCCAGTGAAGTCTTTTTCCCCAGTTTTGCTCTGATGTAGGATGTTCATGTATGGGCATTTGACATTTTAGTGTCGATATTTTTACCGTTTGTGTGAATAAGGATCTGATTGTAAAAGTAGGGGTTTCACTGATTGCAATGGCCCTGATTCAAATTTGCAATAATCTAGACTTACATTTTTCAACACAGTCCTGAAAAGAAACCTCAGCTGTCATGAATTTGATTTACATTGTTATTGTCATCTATAGTGGTTATTTGCAAAAAAACTAAAACACAATAAATGATTGAAATTGTATCTAAAATCTTGGCATTTTGTTTGTTATCATATGTTGCTGCTCAGAGCTAACGCCAGTGTTTTGGAAGTTAAACAGGTCACAATCCCCTCTCTAATATTTACTATATATTACCGTGTACACATCTCCTTCAAACCACTGAATTTGAGTTTCTCCCCAAAAATTACATGTTACAATGTTAAATTTAAACCACATCTTGATAGCATTATAATCTACACTCAATACTCTTTTTTTACTGAATAGAGCTAGAATGCATCATAATGCTAATCAATGCAACCATCGTTAGCTGTTGGCTCCGGATCAATCGGAGCACCTCTATGTAAAACCTACAACAAATCAATACAAAGAAAACATATTATATTATTACGTGATACTAATATAGAGTATATCAGTGCACTCCTATGCTGCTAATAGTGCACCTCTGCTTATCTTGTTCATGCAGATTGGTTATTGTCATTTATGTCTATGCTTTTTCTTTGGCATACTCACAACAGACCTCACTGTGATCCGTGTTGTTGTTCAGGTTTTTTTGCCTGGTGTTTTTCCCGTGCGCTTAGATCTATCGTTGTCAATATCAGTATGCTGGGAGGGACTTGCTTATAGACATTTCCATATGTCAGAGAGTTGCTATGGATGGACTGTGTTTGTGTGTGTGTACGCAAATGTGTGTGTTTGTGTAAGCCGGGGTTAGCAGATCAAACACACATCTGTTTGTGAGATGGTGGGGAATCTGTGCTTCTCCCCCAAACCTCTCAATACTAATTAACGATCCACTGATAGTGGCCAAATGCCAACTGTCATTAGCACGCAGCACAACACGAGTGCACGGGCGCTGGTGACACACACACACACACACACACAACAAGCCATCAAACATACATGAACACGATGTTCCCCGTTTCCACTCACTCAGTGAAGTAAAAATCATCCTGTGTGAAGCAACCTAAAAGAAAATTTACACTTAATAAAAATAATTGCTCATCAGGATTCTCAATTGTTTTAGAGTTTATTGTATGCCTGTTAGACGGACCTCCGGCACTTAAACTTTGCTTAAAGACACGAACGACAAGCTCGATTCTCGGAGTGGATGTGGACCTTTGACTCCTTCTTACTCTGTAAAAGTGATCGGCTGCCCTTGATTTCGTTTTTCCGAGGATTCTAGCTATGCCCGAACAAAAAAATAAATAAAAAAGGATACGCCACCCACTCCGGCTTCTCTTCGCCCCGCATCCGTCACTCCCTTCCCCAGGCGGCGGGGTCAGAGAGAGAGCAAAAGCCGGGAGAGGATACGACACTGGGAGCAGATGAGGGTCTCCCCGTATGGAGCCCCCCCCCCACGCATGACACCCATCATGGCTTCACAGACAGACACCAGTTGGTCCGGATAACGCCACCCGCGGTTGCCTCAGCTGGGAGGCCAGAAGCCACAGGACCACCAGGAGGAGATTGATATTTCAGACTTTCGGTGATCAGACACTGCAGTCCATTTAAAACGTAAAGACTAAACATTCAAGGGTTTTTTGTCGATCACACATGCCATACTGACAATAGCATCATGCTTTGCACATTTCAAATGGAGTGACGCTCTCCTGCCGTGTTTAATAGTACAATCGGTGTCTTTGCCCAACCGACAGCAACGGCTAAGAAATTATTCCTTCAAAAACCAGAGCCTTGTCTGGTCCCGTCTCTCCTCTCTCTCTCTCTCTCTCTCTCTCCCGGCACAGCCAGCCTGCCTGCCGCCATCTCACGACAGCATCTCTCCATCTCTCACAGCCCTCTGATCTCTGTGTCAACAGGCGACACCGGCAGCTCACACTAACTCAGCACGCATCAGCCCATCTGCGAGGCGAAAAACCCCACAAATGCATTTAGCATAGACTTTGGACACGATTAATGGCACGGCTGGCGAACACTGTACGCGCTGATGTCTCTGTACCTGACAAGGTATCACTTTACCGGTGCCATCCTGAGCAATAAAAGACAGCCAGCGAGCCCATCGGCAGATTTTTCTTTCTCCGTTGGGCCGGGAATACGCGAGCAGCAGGTAGGAGATCAAAGCCGCTGTTGACAGACTCTGCAAACGCAAAGATTTATTCAACTCGTCAGGAATTGTCGCGATGTTTTCTCAGCGGCCTCCTATCTCTATGTGTGTGTACCTATACTGATGGGGTTTATTAGTTGTCAGTGGGCCAGGTGGGTGGCCGCACGGTTGTCCAGCTCAAGTCCAAACTCATACAGAGGTTGTGATGACAGGATCCGAAA
This sequence comes from Taurulus bubalis, assembly GCF_910589615.1. NCBI lineage: Eukaryota > Metazoa > Chordata > Actinopteri > Perciformes > Cottidae > Taurulus > Taurulus bubalis. Next base: position 38,782,112 of record NC_136590.1, on the reverse strand, counting down.
CCCTCTGTGGTTACACAGTGGAATTCAAATGCCAATCCCCCTGCCCAGCGCCATCTCCCCTCCTTCTCCCTCTCCCTCTCTCTCTCTCTCTCTCTCTCTTTCTCTCTCTTTCTCTCTCGTTTGTCATCCCCTCCCCTCCCCTCTCCCCCAGTGTTTGTCAGGGTTGGTGATTAGCTGTCACCCTCTGCAGAAGCAGATAACACCCCATATAGGCTGTTTCCCCTCTGGGAGCATGCACACACGTAAAACAGGAAAAACACACACAAACAAAACACACACACACACGAGCGCGTGTACGCAAACGGAAGGCACTTAAAAACAAAAAAAAAAAAAGATAAACGCAACTATTCAATGCAAATCGGTAGACTTGGTCGGATTTTTGGCACGCGTTTACCAGGATTTTGGGTGTCAGCTAGATTTGTACACACAGAGTTATGTTGGACTATATCCGCCCCTTTAGCCACTCCATTGACTACTCACTCAAGTCCACCTTGTTGTAACCTCTATGTACTTATATTGACAGATGCAGAAGGAGTGACAGGTCCAAACTTTGCCTTAAGGAATCGATAACTAGAGTTCTGTTTTGTTTTTTTCTCTCAATAAAACTATTTCCCACAAAATGTGGAACCGGTTCCAATCGAGAAACGTTTTTTGAAACCAAACCCCAGTGGTTAACCAGTTTAGAGTTGCATAAGTGAGCAATTATGGGTGCAACATTTCAAAAGTGTCAGTGTCAGGCGGCAAAGCCTCAAAGATAAAATGCCCCTCAGCCTATACCCACTTCATTACTGCCTGCTCTTTTCATTGCACTCTGATCTACTTGTGTCAGAGTGTACTTTGACTAAAAGCTAAAAGCCAAGTGGCTGATTAGCAGCCCTCATGAATCCTTCCAATTCCATCGAGCCGTGCGACTACTTTCACAACTACAATTCCAGACACACAAACAAACCGTGGGGTCTTCTAAAACTTGCGTTTCAGGCAGCATATAGGTGAATCGGAATGTTCTCCATCTTCATTAAAAAACAACAACACACAGAGCCACTGGCATACACTTTTTACTGTGCACTTAACCCCCAAAAAGCCCAATGCCATCTAATGCTAAACATCAAACATGAAGCAAAGATCCGCATGTTTGAAATGATCTCAACACTGAAAAGAGAAGAAAAAAAGAAGAAAACCTGCATGGAAAAGTCTTTCCTTGACTGCTTAGAGTGCACTTTTATGAACACAGCACAAGCTGCCTCCTCATTCATGTCGTTCCCACATTTAAACACAACTTCATCTCACACGTAAGTCACATGAATTTTTGAGGAATCATCAAAAAGGGACAGCGTAACCAGGACACACAAGAAGTGCCAAAAAAATGAATTTAAAGAAATGAATGAAAAATAAAATATGCTGAGTCTGACAGTCCCTCATGAATCTAGTATTTACAAACGGATAGAGCTTAGATGACTACGGGTCGCTATTTTTTAACCGAATGTGCAGAGCCAGATCCCCCCCCCTCCCCGGGTGCTACTCCAGGTTATTTGTGCCCTTTGCTTCTTGGCGACAGGTGCTGCATTGGTTGGACAGGGTGTGCAGGGATATAATTATATAATATATATATATATAATATATATTTTTTTGTCTTGTTGTGAAATCCCTAAAGTGAGTACGTGGCTGCGTCAAAGTAAATTATAGTCTGTTGTTTCCCATGGCGTAGTTATCGTTACCCGGAAATGAAGCGTCATTCAAAGACGACCACACTCGATGCAGAATACCGTCATGGCGTTCTCTCAAAAAGCTATAAGGGATAAGGACGCACCATGTTGTAGTAGGTGTTTCAAAGAAAATGTTTCACTAATTTTGCATTCATACAGCCTTATTGCTCTCAAACTATTTTATAGTACAAATAACAAGTCTTTACAAAATATGAAAAAAAAGGTATTAAAAAGGAGTAAGAAATATCAGAAAAGAAAAGAAATAGCCACGGTCCAATTTCCTCATAGCGCCGCTGGGAAGGACAAAGAAGACACAGGGTTTTCAATAAAACTGTAAGTAAGCTAACACTCAGTGGGAACAAGGAGCAGCCAATGTCTAGAAGGAACCTGCTCAGATCCACAATGACTTTCTAAAGGACCGAAGTGGGCCTGAGGCGTCTCCAGAGTTTGATATTGTTTCAAACGAGCCGCGGCGCTTCAAGAGGATGCACGCTCAACTTGCAGCCAGATCCATTGAAAGCCCTCCCTACGACACCTCTACTGAACCCAGCAGTGTGCTTTTTGTATTATTTCACAGGAAACACTACTATTTAACACCAAAGCCAACATGACCCTGGAGTAGTATAATTAAGTGGTCGGATGATTCAACATTAGGCGCATAAACGCTCCGTTTGATTGGCGTCGTCGTCGTCGGGTTCACGGGACAGCTTTCCATTCCATTCCCATCCAACAAAACAACACCGCAGCTTTAACTTCAAATGAATATAGCATCTTCGCCCCGGTATCATTTTGGCTGTCACAGTACAAAGACGGATTGAAATGTAGCAGATAAACATACGCCGTGGCTTTATCGGCTGCCCCTAAGCAGCTTTACTCAAAAGGGAAGCTCAAACAATGTTGGCTAATCATAACATTTCAAGAGCCGACGTGTCATCTCGAAATTGCCAAGAACAAGAGGCGATTTCTTCGGGAGGTGACAACCCCCCGCTACGGGAGCACAATAGAAATGTAAGGTAAGCGAGATGCAAAGGGCTGAAGCAGACGGAGAGAGAGGCAGAGAGCGAGAGAGATAGATAGAGAGAGATAGAGAGAGCACACACAGCACAATAAAGACAGCAAGACAAACACAGACAAAAGAAAGACGTATGAGATCGTGCCCCTGCCTCTGTGTACATATGGCGAAACGTGCTGGAGCGGAGAAAGACCAACACATTGAGATAAGTCCCTGTACTCAGGCGTCCTTTTAAGGGTGATTTGGCAGCTCGGGCCTCGTGTCTGTTGGCAGCCGGCAACGTATGTCCCCAATCATCTGCTGATCGCTGAATTACAGCATGGCTTCTTTTTTTATTCTTTATTTCCTTCAACACTATCGGGTGATTTGCTGAGGTACTTGGAACCCATTTGAGAGGAACAAACCCCTGGATAATAGCCGGCTGCTTTTACAGGCAGGTATTCAGCTTTTATTGGAACAGCTAATCAAACAAAAAAACTAAAAATACATTTAACAATCCAGTTATTTGTCCTATTAAAGCCTTGTTGTTATAATAAGTGTGGTCAAAACATCAAACATGCTCCTTTGTTTGTTGCATTCCTGTCCTTGTGGTCAGGCACTGCTGCCTCTCAGCGTACACAGGAAGTGATGCATTCACTGCACCATATTAGGCAAGTACGTCAATGAAATTACTTTACAGTCAGCAGGCTATATTTATAGTGGATGCACTGTATGGCAGACGCAGCTCCACAGGAGTGTCTCCACCAGTCTGCCAGAATAAAAAAAAAAAACATGTGTTTTCAGTGCCAGTTCCTTTCTAGTTTTTTTGGGGGGTGAGATAACCATTCCATGTTTTTCTAAACATTCAGTGGCTCTCCAACTGTGGTAATATTTTTTGCCTCATTTTTTTTATCTGTCACCCGAACGCCTATGAACATAAAAATGAGGTGACACTTACTGTGCGATGACCTGATCCCACCTCAGGAATATGTAACTAAGGAACACAGCCTCCAGGGATAGGAATGAAGTGCGACTGTGACCAGACGGCAAAATAATCTACGTAATCCGGATCGAAGCCCTAAAGGCTTTTATAGATCGACGGCATAGATTTTCTCTCCGTCTCTATTTCTACCTGGCTTAGGTTTAATTCAACTCAATTAAATCAACTCGTGAGTCCAGGAGTTTTTGCGCAGAAAGCGATCTTTGTGGCGAGCCACTTCATCTGAACAAAAAAAACGGCCCCTACTCTGCTCTTTCTTCATAGACACCATTAGGCCACTTGATAAAGCTTCAGCCGTGCCAGCTCTGTTATAATTACAGCAGTTGACGTCTAACAAACAGCTCTTTATGGATGTCCTGGCCTCACTACTACTTTAACAAATCTGGTCATTTTGCTGGTTCCTGTCGCGTGTGCAATAGATATAATAGTTCCTCTTTTTCCATCCATAAATTTGATGGTTGAAGCTTATACATTTATAAAAAAAAAGAAAAAAAATTGCTTATCTTTCAACATGCAATTGGAAAGCAAGATAAAAAAAATATATAATATATATAAAGTTATCCCCGATACAGAAACACACCTTGAGGTAAATCTGTTATCTACACCGCACACCGCAGCTTTAATGTGAGACAATCAACACCACAATCAACACAAGCGAAACCGCTATAAGGGATTGTCCTTGAGTGACTGGCTGCGACTGCCTCAGAAACCCTCTCCCTCATCATCACCGCATCAGGCAGCTGCTTACACGGACCCCCATTCAACAGATACATATTTCATGAGCTATGGTAAACACGCTGCTTTCACCAATGCCAATCTAGCATTGAATAATACATTCATAGTGGATCGGCTAATGAATTGAGAGCTCGCCCGAGTGAAAAGAAGAAAGCAAATAACCAATACTCAAAGTAGAAATAGAATTAATGAGCGGTTGTGAATGCTCAAACACTCGCTTGGGGGACGCGGGCTTCGGGGAGAAAAAAAAAAAGCGGGACCGTTTCTGTCCTCCGCCTAACCTTTGTCTCTGGTCAAAGTTCCACGGTAATGAATGCAGGAGAGGTTTCATCGTCTTCTCCGTAATTGTGGATTTTCACAGATGTGTAAATGACGCCGCGCGTTGAGGCGCCGCCAGCGGAGCTTTGATCTGCTATGCCACGAGCCGGGTTCGGGCAACAAAAGGGCCGAGGAAATCCCGAGCTCAGACAGGCCTGTTGTAATCCCGCAGAAACCTCTCCCCACGTCTGATCCTCCTCCCGTCTGCCCTGCCGTCTTGGCGATCAATCCAGCTGCCCACACGCAGATGTGCCCCATTGGCGAGGAACATAGAGCGCAACTGGAACCTCCGCCTGAACATACGGTGGAGCGTACCACCTGTGCATTTATTTATTTAAAAAAAAAAAAAAACCTTTTTAACTGTGAATGAAGCGCACAGCAGTTAAGATGACAACGTGAAACCAAAATCTCTGTCAACCCAGGGAAATATACTATACCGTGGGCTTGTTTTGGATTGTTTTTCATGTTTTAAAACCTAATTTGCACTCACTTGGGAATCCCCGGCAATACTGTGAAAAAGCCCATTGATTCCTAAACATTATTAAACAAGTCTTTATGCAAATACAGCATCAGAACAACAGGAGGAAACAATTGAAAGGGAGAACGTTGTGTTCATGTAATTCAATCATCATTCTGACTGAATCGGATATGTACCTGGAGGCTGTTTAATCTACACACGGACTCAATTAACTGGATCCCAGAGTAGAAGGTGCAAAACAGAGTCAAAAAAGTACCAACAAATACACACAAATAATTTGCTTGGTACTTGTGCTCAACACGGGGCCCGGTGACGCCTATGCACCTGTATGGGGAGCCCGGGAAGTAGCCTAAAATGTGCAACGTTGACAGAAAAGTGTATTTCAGGGGCAGAGAGAAGCGCTTCAGGGAGTGGCCGATCTCGTCCGTCTACCATGGAGAGGGCCACGCTGCGGAGGGCGAGAGGTGGAGGACGTGCGACCATCACGCCTCCATTGTGGTGGGAGGAAAGGAAGAAAAAAAACCTACATTACAGGTTGGGAGGCCGGGGGCCGTTCAGACAAAAGAGCAGGAGCTCTGGTCAGCGGGGAGACCGACAGCGCGGGAAGCCTCCGAAGGTGTCTGACGAAATTAATTAAGAGAGTGAAAGGAAAACGTCCGTCAGATCACACGTCACGCTGTGAAATATTACCTTCCCCCGCTGTGCGCTGGTGATTGCCATTGAAAGTTCCAGCTGCCATAAAGTATTCATATTTGAAATGAGGTGTATAGCGAATTTACAGTTCTATGACCTAAATAGGAGCTCGGTGGAAGGACGTCAGAGAAGCGAGCGCGTTGGCGGCGAGAAGCGATACGCCGCCTTTCCCTTGTCTTCATTACTCCATCACTCCAGTTGGAGAGGACAGGCGCTCGTCCCAGTGGGCCGGAGGGAGGGGCCGGGGGTGCGGGATTTGGGGGGGCGGGGGGGGGCGGGGGCTCAGCAATCATTCACTGGTCACTAAGCATATAGTAGTATTTAGACAGCTTTAGCATAATGCCACAGCTTAATGCGTGTTTGCTAATTTGCCAACAGGCTTGATGTGAACAATCTCTCTGCATGTTCTGGTTGGCCGCATGGCCTGATGGGATGGCACACCATTAGCCCAGTCAGACTGCAGGGCCCCGCTGTTAACATTACAATGGGCAGCGGAGCATGTCAAAGTGAAGGAGGGCTTCATGTCGCCTTCGTGCCCATGCGCTTCTTCCTCAGCACGTCGTGGTCAACGCGATGATAACGCACGCACAATGCAAAGCGTATTAGTACAATTGTTTAGAAATAAATGCCTCGCAATTAGAGCTATAGGGTGTTAGTATTTTCATAACACCCCTATTATTTATTAACATTCTCTATCAGGGTTGGTAATCACTTGTCTCAAACAGTTTAATTACAGCTTGGCAATGACTACTTAACGTGATTAGATGTTATACCTTATTGTTGCGTGTGGCATATTACATCAATTATATTAAGAGTTATTATTTTCAGGAGGGCGCGGCGCTTGCATGTGATACAGGATGCAGTGAAGGGGGCTGAGTGACAGCGGCTTCTTAAAGACTTAATTTTTACAAATAAAGTAATCAATATAAGCTACTGCACATCACGTCTCACCACACAGTGAGCTGTAGGGTCTTTTACATAATTGCAATAAAAAAGTGTATTGGCCTGACTGATTGAATTCAGTCTTGGTAATTGCAGCATAAACAATGTAGTTGACTGTCACAGCTCCTGTGCCACTACGCCGTCAACAATCCAGTTATTTTTCCACCGTCTACTAGCATCTCATGCAGATCCACAGCCTGCCGTGTAATGAGTATAATTACATGGTGCGCATGTGCTACCTGTGGGGTAGCGCACACGCACACACAGAGTATTTTTTCCATCCCTATGACCTGTCACTCAAAATCAGCCTCGATGGAAAAGACGCCGGGCGTCTCCGTGCCTCTCGGCCACCGCCTCCCACGGAACATCCCCCTCTATACCCCCCGAAGTGAAAAAAAAGGAGTAAAAAAACAGACTCCAACACTAAACCTGCATCATTTGTAATAGCCACCTGAATCCCTGTTGATGCTGCTGTCCATCAAAAGGACCACCCATACCTCTCGGCCCAACCCCCCCACCCCAAACCCTTCGATCGACATTAACTCCGCAGCTGCCCCGCCAAGCGCACCCCCCAACCCACACCCCTTCCTCCCCATTCTCAACCTGTCTCTCTCGCTCCAGTTACTCCTCCTCTCTACCAGGAGAACCTCCGCGCGCTTCCAGGCAAAGTCAATGTCTATATCTCTTGTCTCCCTTGTGCTCCCCACATATCCAGAACACTGCTCCCATTCCTCGCCGTTGTGTCTCGCACACATCTGAGGCATATCAGAGTTGTAAATAGAGTGGAGCTTAAATGACAACAGCCCTGCTTTTCTGGGGATTTAGGGAGGGAGGGAGGGGGTGAGGGGGGGAGAAGAAGGAAAAAAAAAGAAAAAAGGAGCTGATTTGTGCGAAAGACTGCTAGCGAAGATAAAATGTTAGGCTTTGGATCTAAATTCCACATGAATGCCTTTCCCTTTAGTGTGCATTATGACGGCAATGGACCATATCATAGTATTTGTTTTGCTTTAGAGCTGTCCCCTGTGATTTATGTTCCCCGAGTGCAAATTTTTCATGTCACTATACAAGCAATGTTTCTGTCATGGAGACGTAGGGGGGTATTCAGGGGTTGAGTATGAGAGATCTGTGCACACGTGTGCCTCTGTGTGTGCGTGCCTGTGAGTGTGTGTGGGTTTGGTGGTGAGGCACTTGTGGCAGTGCCAGTGTGTGACCGCAGGCCCCCCTGGCTAGGGAGCAGCGCCTGGAAAGGTTACCCAGCAGAGAGGCTTTTGTATGGTAATGTGACCTCCAGCTCCCTAAGGAGTCCCAACACCTGCCTCGCCCCCCCATCAGCACCACCCACCGACGTCACATCCCCAACATGCTTCCCCCGATAGGAACATAACTGCTGCCTCTGCTGTCGCTCTGTGATGTTATTATTTACCGGATATTTACATTCCGGCTAAAGGTGCCATTTGCTTAACGTCTGTCCCTTGCGTGGAAGGTTTATTAGTATTTGAATGGATATATTTACTGAAACACCAGCTCTGCAAACCATAGTAATGGACTAGTTTGCATGGGGAAAAAAGCTGTTTGGAGATAAGCATGCAGACAGGCTGACACCCCCCCCTTCCCCTCCTTAACCTATAGACAACTGGCTGAGCATAGAGAGAGGGACTCTGAAGCAATTATAGCAAATGAAATGAATGCCCTCAAGTTAAATAGTGTTAATGGCGTTGAGGGAGACACATTTGAGATGCGCCTCACAGTGTGGTGGCGAGATCTACTTGGATTGCTGAGCGGCAAACAGTAGCTTTAATTATATTCAAACCCTTTTAACGGAGAATCAATTCATAGCGTGCTGTGACAGGTTGTTCGCTTTGGAAAACGGACTGAAAAGCAGCGCACGCGTCAGACTGTTTTTTTTGGGGGGGGGGGGGGGGGGGGGGGGGGGTGACACCGAAGTTAGCTCGCCTTGGCGAATAAACCCAGAGACGAGCAAGTGGTGAGTAAGAATCGTTTCGCCCCTCGATACAACGGAAAAAAAACAATGACACAAGAGGCAACAAGCGACACCTTCAGAGTTCTGCCCTGCGATTCGATATGACAGTGATGAAAATGGAGAATAACATGCGCTGTCAGGCGCGAGACGATGAAAAGATACATCATCGACAAGATGGAACCGCTGCATGCACAGGGCACGTCTGTATTTGGCGTCGTGCTCACTGAAAACGTCGCACCTCGCTCGCTGCTGCTCACCGCCCCGTATCTTTACCCCCAGATTTTGGCGGGGGGCCCGCCAAAATCTGACATCCGTTCAGATGACTGGCTTCACTCTCTTCCCTCCCTGTGGTTCATGTCCTCACTCAAAAGACCAGTATCCTTCCATTCAAGGTATCAGAGCTGCTACCCCCTCCACACCCCCACCGGCTGGTGTAGATACGTATGTTGCCCGACCGCCGACCTCTATGCCCGAGGCAGCCCACCCACTGGACTCATTTCTCCATCTTCCCCCCCTGCTGAGCAGCACCACCAATCCCCCCCCCCCCCCGCCCCTCTCTTCCTCCCTCCAACTCTGATTGCACTCACTCTGGACTTAAACATGCACCGCCGTTGGTTCCCCCCCCTCATCACTGTAAACGTGTGCTTCGTTATTGTCAAGAAATAAGACTCAGAGCCGCATCCATGTGTGTCATGTGAGAACAAAATAAATAAATCCATTCCCCTACAACGCTTTTGTGTGTTTATTTATCCATTAAAGAAACTTAATTATGAATGAATGTCACATTGAATAATTCATGTGCACCCGCGATGCCGCGAATAAATAGCTAGCACACCTTCGCTTCCTCCCCTTCAGTGTTCCTTCAACCCTTTTAGTAGCACCATGCACTACTGTAGGTTATTGGTCTTTCTCCCTCTCCGGAGGGTTCCTGCGCACTTAGTCCTTATTAAAAATCCCTGTGGCATATAAACACACACACACACACACACACACACACACACACACACACACACACACACACACACACACACAGGACCGTCTGCTGGTACAAACCATTTATTAAAGCTCCTGTGAAGGTCCTGGCAGTCAGCCAGGGGGAGACATGACTTTGGGTCCCATTCATGTCCACATCAGCAGAGTAAAATGTTTCTAGGTGTTGATCCATGACAGCCATTATTGCTGCAATCCCGTTTTATCACTGTCAAATTCTACAAAAAGGGAAAATAGGCCCCCTTTTTTTTCTGCACTTTAACAGATTGTCAATACAGTCCAACCAATCCGAACAGCTGCTGAGGCAGTTTATTTGCTTTTGAAGACTTGTTTTGAATGGGACAGGGAGACACTGCACAGTTGTCGTCTTAGCTCTGCAGGGCCACAACCTCCCCGAAGTTGTGCAACGTAATGGGAAAATGTAACCTTCAAAACGGACCTCCTCCTCAAAACACGTCACATTAATAATTCAGAATCAACAATGTTTGCGCAAATTTGTACAAACATTTTCCCAAATGGTGCCAAAAAAAAAAGATTTTGATATATTTAACACGGGTTGCCAGCGTTGGCGCTGAAGAATGCCACAGGGGGATCAAGGCCAATGTTCACACGTGTATGAAGGGTAACTAATGGTATCGAAGCTAATTCAAGGCTGGAGCCCTGAAGAACTCGCCCTGGCTCAGAGTTCAAGTGTGGATTTAAGCAAACGAAGGGCAGAGAAAGGGCTAGACAGAGCAAACAGGAAGTGTGACGAACAGATTATGTAACGCAGTCGTGTTGAAGAGATTACCGCATCAAATTACTGCTGGGCAGTAGTTTGTATTAATTTTGCCATTCATCAATTCCAGTTGAATTGTGCTACATTCACACAGTCTGATTTTAATCAAATTGTGTTGCATAACTGAAAAAAAATTCTCTTGACCGAGAAACAACGGAACACAGTTGACTGCGGTTATAATATCTTATTTGAGACTTTGTAATCATTAAATCCATCTATATAGGATAAACACTTTCCAACCATATTGCTCCATATATTTCTCTAAATTATGTTGTAAATAGAAATCTTCACATACACGACAATACATTTAAAATATATACATTGTATCTATGGTACTGATCCCTTTAGATCAATGGCTACCTTTGTCATAAATCTGCATAGTATAATAATAATATAAATAATAATATAATGTTAATAATATAAATCGCAGCACTTAGAAGCAGTCCCATCAAACCGACCACGTCCAGTTCCTTCAGCCCTCTGCACTCGATGCCAGGCAGAAAAAAAAGTGCAAAGTGGCCTGAAGTCTGCTGCGTCACCATGCATTATTACCGCGGGTGACATCAGGTAATGCCGTCCATTTATTCTCCGCTCGCTGACAGGCATATGTCGTATTTAATTCAAAATTATAGAGGGGGAGTGATCGCCCGGCCCAGGGGTGCCCTAATCATTAAGGGGCATGAAACTATACAATCCTAATTTACAACTTCGTCATCGCCTCCATTCTGTGAGGAGGGAATGATCTACGGCTCGGCGGTGGGTTTCAGCGGTCAGAGGAGGTCTAATGCATTTGGTGGAGGCTGATAACAGTGCTTCACTTTCACACCGTGCACTCGGAGGGAATTACAGGGCTGCAGAGAGGAGAATGTCTGAGTGCTTTAGTTAAAAACCAGGGGTAAACGCTATCTGGTGCTTACATGCTCCATGATCCACGTGCGCGCCGAAGGCTGCCCGATCGTTTTCAGAGCGCTCCTTCCATTTGCATTCCCCTCTCCACCCCCGACACGGCCACTCGTACTGTATGTCCTCGCCTCGCGGAAATCGATCGCGCGGCCCAAAAAGGCCTCTTGTTCTACAGAACACTGGTCTCCAGCCAAGCCTTACCTGGATTGAGAGATACGAGGATGAAAGGATTGGGTGCACTGAGACCGTAGCCGTGGGGGAGAGATTTAAGCGCCGGGGTTGAACATGTTCACGCTCAACGTTTTGCACAGGGGATGGGTATGGCACCTCTCCGGGGGAAGAGCGAGGAAGCAAATAACCTGTGAGTGTCTATTAGCTTTTTGGTAACTGCCAGCCGCCATCTAAGAGGCTGTAGGAGCCCTCAATGGATAATATATCAGTCGAACATAAGGGGCCTGCCACACAGCTCGCTCTCTCCCCTCTCTCTCTCGCTCTCTCCATCGCCCCAGCTGAGACATGTCAGATTTCTCCTCATTAGGAGTGCTGTTCTTTTAATATACCCACCCAGCAAACGCAACACCGGACGTGCAGAGGACACCCTGACCAGTCGCCTTGTCACTTTCCTGACCCCTCCCCCCCCCTGCTAACTGCTTTCCCACGCTGGAGGAGAGAGGCCGAGGCCCCCGGGCGCTCCCTGTGCGCCTGCATCAGCGTCGGCGTGGCCTCGGCAAACCGCTGTTCATCACCCTCACAGTGAAGGATAAATATGAACACACACATGAATATATGAATACCCGAACGAGTGGTTATTGTTATTCACCTGCACGCTCTCCGGCCGAGCCCCGCAAAGACTTTTGTTTGGAGCCTGCAGTTCTGCTGAGCACGGGCTTTCTGACAGAGTGTCTGAAGTGGGGCAGAGGGGAGTGGGAGCACAGGTGTTAGCGAGTGGCTCTTTTACAGAGAAGGAATGACCTGTGTCTGCAAGTGCCCCCTCTGTCTGTCTTCGGAGCTTCCTGCTATGCCCCCCGTGCCCTCTTTCTTCAGCGGCTACCATGCAGGCATAAAGACTTGCCATTTGCCCAGATGGTGGACAGCAGGGACCCCCCCACACCCTACACACACACTCACACTTCCTATGTCATGGCAGTGCTGCCCCCCTGAGTGTGTCTGAGATGCAGCTTTGGCCCATATGCCCAACTGAAGAAAAAAAAAAAGAATAGAGCCTCTGAGTTGCCGAAGACAACTAAGATAGACAGACGCATTAAAACATCTGACCTTCTTGCAGCCTCTTTTTTTTGTTATATCGTCGACTTGTCTTGGTTATTTCATCTCAAAACAATGTCATCTTAAGAGCCTCCACAACAGTTACAACGACAGCTGATAGGAAAGATCCACCAGATCCTCCCCTCAGCATAAATCTTGAGGAAATACAACCACCCGAGCTCGTTATGACTGCTTTACAGCCGGCATGGCGATGCTGGTATGAGGGATCATGAACACGCCGATATGTTTAAGATTTGGTCTGTGTAAGCTCCAACACCTGTCTGTTTTTGACAGCACCGTGGATTAGTAGGTCTGCTTGTGGCAATGGGTAAAACTCTTTTCAACATTAAAATATTAGGAGAGAAACCCACTTCACTTCTGGTTCCGTCTCCTGGAACGTGCACTTAATTCCACAAAGCACTGACAAACATGTCCGCCGACATGCTTTGTGTGCAGTTTTTGGGTACTGGGTTGAATGGGTTTTTTATTTATTTAGTCAATAACAAGGAATGAGGGGAGACACCATTTCAATGCTCGCCATTTCCGTTACTTTTCACGAGTGCTTAGCGAGCGCGGCTAGCAGTGCTGTCTGTCGAGTGTGGGATGAAAGCCGGGGGGAAAGTGGCTTTGTGCCTTCCTGCTACGCATCAGGCTCTTTAAGTTCATAATGTCAAACTGACACCAGGAGACAGGTAGTGCCAGGAGTGATGCCCGGGAGTGAAGGGAAGGTCAGCGAGGCTTCACAACCCAACTGGGGCTGATGCCACAGCATGTATGGCTCAAGTGCTTGGCAGTGCATCTTAACAACAAAAATGTGACATTTTTAGAAGCTGTCAAATTGCAGTCTAAAAAGCGGTCTTGACTGGGGACCGGGCCAGAGCACCGCTGCAGGGCTTTCAATCTGCCCGTAATGGGAAAGATGGAAGAAGATAAGATTCCAATTCAGCCACTTCTGCACGGCCCAATGTGATCACACTGCAATCCGACAGGGCATTTGGGGAGTTGAGAGAATTCTTAAAGAGACAGAATATCTCCAAGTATGGCTTGATACTCACACAAATTCCATCACTGCTCCTAATTGTTCAGCTCACTGAAAGTTAGTGATGTAATCTGGTGGTATTCTATCCTCTATCACAATCATGCGGTCTATGACAAAGGGGCTGCATGGGGAATATTATCCTGCAGTGACCAAGAAAGAAACGGGCACATATTGACAGTTATATGTGTGTGTGTGTGTATATATATATATATATATATATATATATATATATATATATATATAACGATATATATATATATAACGATATATATATATATCAATTTTGCATTGAAAATTTTTACATTGTGTATTTAATGTTGTGTATCTTATTTCCACAAGTAAATCACATTACTGTTGTAGCTGCAATGTATTTATTTCAGGAATCAATGCAATTCAGTTTGATCAAAACATTATCAAACATTGCCCCAATCATAAAACTTAAGAAAACTTATTTTAACATGTTAACATAAACTGTACTTTGATTGAACCATTAGAACTTATTCTGTGAAACAACTTTATTCTTCTTTAAAACTTAAAAGATGCTGAATTTTAAATCTGGATCATTAACATAGCAGCGAACATCTATTTGCTATGTAAAGATGAAGCGTAGTGATGTCTCCCTGGGCCGGCTGAGCCGTCGCCATGTTGAGAGCCATGTGGAGGCAATCCGTGAGTTTTGGCTATGCGCTAAATTTGGACTTCAGCGCCTTTTAGCGCTTCTCTTATGAACTCCACTTCATCAGTGTATCCTGCTCGCGAGTCCACCCCGCCAGTGATCAGGAGCCAACCTGAGGACTGTTGCCAAGTTACGATGGCACCATGGTGCGCTCACATTAAAGCTGTTTTTAGAAATGTGCACACCTGTGGAGAAATAAATCCAATCGCACAAGAGTAACGGCCTCTACGGGCCGAGCGGCAAAATGTGGCTGAATTTAAAACAGATGATCATTTATCCAGTGCGACCGCTGGGCATTATAGCCCTAATCTCATGTAGACGGCTAATGCTCTGAAGCAGAGTGTAGGTTTAGGAAGAGCAGCCTGATGGCTGAGGCTGCTGCCGTGACAGTCGTGACCACACAACAGAAATACCTCCCGTGTCCCTAAAGAGATGCACATAAATAAACGTACACGATGTGTCCAGGGTGGAGCGCATGAGCATACATTTCAGTGACGCTATGCCGTACAGCGTTTTGGCTCGACTTGAAGCAAAGCCCTGCAAACACAAAGATGTGAGGGACATTTCAGATTCAATTAGCCACTCAAAGAATAAGCAATTAAGCATTTCTGTTGTCTTTGTACTATTAATAACAACAACAATAACAACAATAAAAACTTTGCTTTGGCGCTCTGCCAAAGCGCACCATCAGGGTATCACGCCTCTCAACTCCCCATGCACATATACACGCTGTCTAAACCCCAATCAACAATTTTTAATTAATCTTCAGGATTCATTTTGTCGCCCTGGCTTGTCTTTATAAACGGGCACAGAGAGTGGGCCTCAAACACAAAGAAGAAAAAGGGAAGAGAGAGAGAGAGAGAGAGAGAGAGAGAGAGAGAGAGAGAGAGAGAGAGGGGGGGAAGAAAAAAGATTTCTGGTTTCTTTTTAGCCAATCTAAATTCTCACATTTTTCCAACAAAAAGCTCATGAGTTGCTGACACAATACCCTCTTATCTCTAGGAATTGGGTGAAATTTCCGCTCCGTCTCTCTTTTATTAGGCCATATTCAAACCTGTCGCAATTGAGAACACAGCCAGCAGAGCTGCTTTGTGCTGCCAGGAGATAATGCTACTGGTTGCTGCCACTGCTGCTGCTGTTGTTGTTTTTGACACTCTTTTTTACCTTAACCCGTCAAGTCTAGTCTCGCCACACCAACACAACCAATGTTTCATCACTCATTGTGGCATTTCTTGGCTGCGGTGTTGGCTTAACATGTCCCGCTTGGACAGAGTAAGAAAGACAGCGGGCACGGAGGTGTCCATTCGCCGAGCAGTTTAGCACACATCAGTGCAAAAAGTCCGATGGGCTCTGCCCAAACATTTAGCGAGCGAGAGAGGAGACGGAGAAGAAAAGCGAGAGAGGATAAATAGCTATTTGTATGTTGCGGAGGCCTTTTGTTGACAAGTCGGCATCAAAGAATTTCCTTGCATGTCCTCTCAGCCGCTGTCAAAATCTCATGAAACCTTCCTGAAAATCAAAAGAAACCTTCCACACGCTTGCTGTGACATCAACTCTCTCTCTCTCTCTCTCCATCTTTGTCTCTCTCAATAACACAGACAAACATGCACATTTCGTCTTGAAAGGGAGAAGAAAAAAACACAGTTTGCTATTTGGGGGCTCTCCAAAGACACACCACTGAACGAACTGAACTACATTCAGCCTCCCGCACATCTCCTCTCTTAACAGACTTTATTCTCCGTTAACGCTGTGGGGGAAAGTAGAGACGTAGCGGGCTGAAAGAGACAGCGCCAAAGACCTAAAAAGGAGGGGGAAGGAGTATATGATCGTAAAAATAAATACAAAAATGATCCCAGTGATCCCATTACCGAGCTATTTAGCTGTGACTATTTGAGTTCCCAACGTAAACCGGGGCCGAGACGTCCGGAGCTGACCGGGCCGGCTCACAGCTCACCGCGGCCCGCGCTCTGGTTTTTTCCTCTAACGAGTGCTCCGCCAGCGGTTAAGTAATGACGTGAAGGCAGAGTTTGAAATGTGAGCTCAGAGAAGGAGACGCATGTTCCTCTAATCTCTTTCAGATAGGGCTGGAAAAAGCCTGCTCAGTGTTGCATTTGGCTGCTTTGTGCTTTTTTGAGTGAAGGATCAGACTGGAACTTCTGACAGTAGAAATACGCTGCTTTACCAAGTGGGGAGCGGTTTGAACAAAAAAAGAAGAAAAAAAACATCAACAAGCTTAGACTTTATCTGCAAACAGATTTGTGTCAGTAAGGTTGCATACTCTTAATTTGGCGAATTACTGGGATCAGTGTGAGCGATCCGCCGCCGCCGATTCTTCTCCAACTTTTTCCTCCGCGACACACGCGGGACGCCGAAGTCTGAAGGTGGAACGTTATTAACAGGTGTGAAGAAAATGTGCGAGACCCTATTTTTGTGACTCACCGGTGCAATGACGCGTTAGTTTATTTTGGTGACCAGAGGCGCAGCGTGCACCTGTTGGAAACTGGTGGGAATTAAGACGCGGGAATCCGTCAGCGGCGTCGGAGTCCGAGGCTGGCCAATAGAAACAGTTCATCCAGAGTCGATTGTCCATGGAGAAAATCTGAAGATTTGACCACGGTTACAAAGTTCTAACCAGCAATTCAGCATCACCATCTTTGTTTACAAGACGGATGTATTCATTCAAATACCGAGAAAGAACAATAGATTCTCTAAGTTTTAAAGTAACTTTTCCCTGTCCTGCCGCTATCGAATTCAATCAAGACAATTACATCCTCGACTGTGCCCTGCCACATTATACAGTGTTAGCTGCAGCCACGGGCCTTTCTCTTTTTTAAATTAAAAAAAAAAAAGCGCTGCCCTTGTTTTTTTTTTAATAAACTGCTCCAGGTGCTACTTTTGGAATAGCCACTGCAAAATACAAGATGAAGCTACTACACTGCCATAATCTCTGTGTTTTGGATGAGGATGTGGAGAGGGCTAGGGGGGGTGCTTTGTAATGTCCGAGAGATTTCTCATGGAGCTGCGAGTGCTGGTGTGTTCAGTGCATCAGTGCAGTCCAGAATGTCAATGTCCATGCTCGGGTACCCCTGATTAGTTTCAAGTTAATACAGAGCCGTAGCCTATACTGCAGGGAGCACAAACGCATGCAATAATGATGTGCCTACGTTGCCAGGGTCATGGCGCTCTCGAGGCGCCGCCTAAACTGAAAGCGAGCGTTTACCCAGACTCATGACACGGCATGTAAAGATACAGACAGAGAACAGGCGTGAGCAACACTGTGCCTCGCGCACATCTGCACTCACCTGCTCCGGCATCCGTAATCACCTGAAAGCGGCGCCCCCTGTGTTTTTCAGCACGGACACCTCAGGAATGCTTTATTGCAATAAATCAAAAGGAACAAATCGGAATTTAATGAAATATTCAATCAACCATATAACTGCTAAAATGCCAGCTTAATATGTTACCGGGGAGAAAAACAGCGGTGATGCATTCTGAGCCCTCAACCCGAGCTTCACGCCTCGGCAAAGGAATTTTACGCACGGGAACCGTAAACGGGACCTTTAACTCGCCGCCGTCTAGCGGCTTTGACACGATAAAGATGCTCAATATGCAGCAGGACCTTCGAAGCATCTCCGTTGCATTTGGTGCACTTTTTATTTTATTTTTTTTAACCATGGAAAAAATAATCTGCTATTAACTCAGTCATGGGATGACTCGGACACTTGAAAGCATAAGTCAGGTATTTTGGGAGAGCCGTTTTCTGAGGTCGTCAAACATGACACACTCGCCCCAGGCAACTGCTACCACTTTTCAGAGTGGAAAGTGGAGAGGAGACAACACACGCAGAGCGCCCGTCTACCAGTCTGGCAATATCTGACAGGCTTCCTTTAGCAGTCTCCTTTATCTCTTACGCCCTCGTACACAAGCATATAAATATACAATGGAAGCTACTACGATCCCACACAAACGCAAACATCAATGGGACGCACTCACTCTGTCAGTCTGTTTCAGAAGTGAAATTATTCCATCTCTCAGGGGTCCTGTTAAGCTCTTACAAAGCCTCAGTGCGTACAGCAGGTAGATTGATTGTGACTTATTAACTGTGAGTGAGCCTAACAGAGTGCATTAAAACAAAAGGAAATGTGATATCCCCAACCATCAAGTGCTTGTTAGAGCTTTAATCAAAGCCCTTCCGAATCTGCATACGGAGTCCTGGTAATGAATTCTAAATGGCGTCTTTAAAAACAAGGGGGACCACACCATAGAGTCTCGTCACACGGGAGGACACTGAAGATTTTCTTTGCTCAAAGATCTAGCTCGCAAACGGCAGGAAATTGTTCTCAATAATTACATATTTAGCATTCATTGTCATCCAAATGTTATTTCTCAGAGGGGCCGAGAGGAGAAGAATCGCTCAATTTCTTAACTCTCCTCCTAAATGAGTCTAACGACTATAATCATCGCAAACAAAAATACCTATAACTAATTTCTACACGAGAGGCAAAACAAGCCAGGACGCAGCATTGATGACGGCGCCTCTGCTTCAGCTGTGTGGACGTGGCCGAGGTGGGTGAGAATCTCAATCTGCTCTATTCCAGCACTGAGGCGCGTGGCGGGAGACGACCCAGTTGCAATGAACAGGGCGGGTCATTGGAACCCGGCAACGCAACGTTTGACACTCGGATATTTTTATGCAAATTCAAGCTTTATAATGAACTTTATTATAAACTTACTTAATTATAACTATATTATCTCTTATACCAGATTTATTTTTGTAATATGGGTACATAGACCCTACAATTTAGTCTATTTTATTTGTATTCATATAGCCCATTAGACGTCTATATTAAAAGGATATCAAGTGTTGTGCAAATGTGGAGGCCACGCTGCAGTCAATTAAAAAAGTTCTACATTATCTACACTATTTAAATAATAAACATTAATAATAGTGATAATCCTAATTATGCCAACAATTACCATTATCATTTTAGCTCTAATCGGGTGACCGTAGCCTTAGCTAAAACTCCACATGAAGCCAGTTAAGGAGTTGATAGGAATGGCGGATCATTTCTTGAGCCAACACAAGAAAGGGTGAAAAATAACAGGAACAAGCCCAGCTATTCACAACAAAGTTAATCAGGCTTGATGTGAAAACAACTGAAGCTTCAGCGGATGTCTAATTGGATTAAACCAAAACAGAGGATATGTTTTGTGTGGAGTTGTTGTGATGGCTTGACCTCTAATGGCAGTCCCTTTTTTTATTTTTTTTATTTCCTTCAGCTCCTCAATAAGACTAGGACTAATGACTTCTGGCACATCTGACACATGGTGGCCAGGCAGTTTTCTAGAGAGTGACTTGTAAGTTAAAACCGAAGGAGAATCAGTCAAGGTCATCCAGAGAGGCGAAGCAGCTCCAGCAGCGTCAAACGCGCACAAATCACAGACCGTCTGACTTGCCGCTCTCCTCCTCCTCCGGGGGACATTTAACCCACTCCTGCGATGACCTTTCCAGGCAAGAAGTGCCGCCACTTCGGAGGTTTATGTGGCGACGTACCTGCCGGGACAGCTGATGACACATTTCAAAACAGGACGTGCGAGCGCCTTGCTGCCGTTGAGGGGGAGGTAAAGGACGAGGAGAGAGAGAACGGCTTACAGCTCCCGCAGGCTGATGCTAATCTCAACTACACTGTTGCACGGGCGTCTTTCTTTTTATGGGCGGGGGCACGCTGACGTGACCCGACCTCGCCACCGCACGGCGGCTACTGGGCCAACCCTACCTGCGTTCCTGCTGATGAGACGCCGGCGATGACGGGCTGTCAGCTGCACAGGCCGTCTCCACTGTCACCTAGCAAATTGTTCCAGGCCTAATAGGCTGTAATCAACAGTTGCCTTCACATATAGACGAGACAATATATAGACAAAGTCACAAGGAGGTCACGCAGTGGTTTGTGGACGACAGTTTTGAAGCCTCGAGCTTGCCATCTTGTTTTTTTGCAAACAGATAGTACACGAGAGAGCGCAGCTATTTTTAGGCAACCAAACTTAAATGAACTGAAAACGAACAACTCTCTGACCGGACAATTTTAATTTAGTCATAGACTGCTATATAAATCAACCAAAAGAGTCGCCCTCTGCTGGCCATTAGAAGGAATGCAAGTTCAAGGCACTACTGCTTTGGCCTCTTCTTTTCAGAACCAGATGTTGCTGCCTGGTTGCACCGCATTACAAAAAGTAAACATTGGGTGAACTTAATGCTGATAATTCGTTGCCCAATGCCGAGTACACTAGACATTTCTAGCCAGGGGAAATGTACTGCATTTATCGAAGATTGAGTTGCAAACAATGTATTCAAAACAAGGTGGCAGGAAATGTGCCGTCTCTAAAGAATAAACCAGAACCCCTTCTGAGCCAATCAGAGGCAAATATGTCTTTTGTTTTGAGTGCCAATTATAGCGCACCATCGGGCCAATCATTGAATTCTTTTGAACGCTGTGGCAAGATGCACAATGTTGCCATGTTGCGTGAAATTAACTGAGCAAATGGACAGGGACCGATCCATAGTCCTGTTATCGCG
Source organism: Taurulus bubalis (assembly GCF_910589615.1). Classification (NCBI taxonomy): domain Eukaryota; kingdom Metazoa; phylum Chordata; class Actinopteri; order Perciformes; family Cottidae; genus Taurulus; species Taurulus bubalis. The sequence continues at coordinate 38,761,048 of NC_136590.1, read as the reverse complement.
TGGGTCGTAACTGGTGCGGCCGTGATTATTCTATTGTGTCCCTCATTTCACTATTTTTACACACACACTGACAGACACACACACACACACATTACTGCCAAATTGACTGAGCTGACACGACCTCTGTAAAAATGCCTCTATATTTACTGTGAGTGTTTCAGGATCAATTCAGTGTGTGTGTGTGTGTGTGTGTGTGTTCGTTTGTAGGTCAGCCTTTTAAGCACTGCCTATCATCCGAGAGGCTGTGAGCCATCAATGACTAATGTGTCAGTCTGTCACAGTCAAGGACCTACCATATGGCGCCAGTGCCCCCCCCATTTAAACTAATGGGTGGGCTGGGAGAAACAGCACAGCTAACTAACCACACTCGCAGAGCTGCGGCGAGAATGCAAACGTTAATTGTTTTTATTTTTATTTCATCAATTATTGGCCATATTAGCAATTCATAATTGATGAACCACGGAAGCCTGTGCGACACAAAATCCATGCTATTCCAGCACAACCTTTGTAAACAATGCACTCATTAATACTAAATATGAATAAACTACGTACGAGCAAATGAATATGAGCACCGGGCATACAGTGGAAATATATTCCCGATTGATCGGAGGTTAGGGTTAGAGGATTATCTGATCATCGGCGAGTCATTAATAAAGCCGATCTGTAGTCTCAGCGCATACTAAGCGCAAGGCAGTGTGCCGCTCCAATTAGAGCACACTCAGACCGCTGAGGGTGGCCCCGGGGCGGCTCAGCGCTGTGGCCACCTCTCCCAGGAAGCCCTCCAATTACCACCCAGCAGGTGTAGTGTCTGGTTGACTTATGAGGACTCGTGACGCACATGAGGAACCTCATAGATTTGAGCCACTCCATCCGTCTTTCTGGCAGTCTCCAGTCCCCTGCACCCCTCCCCCACCCCGCCTCTGCGACTTTTAATCCAATACTTTCCCATCACCTCTTTTTATCCTCCTTCCTCAGTCTGTTCCTTCTAAATTGAAAGTAATTCCAAAGATATCGACCCAAGTGGAGTCGGGGTAAAAGGAGAGATTTTTTTTTTTTGTTTTTTTTTACCGCATCGCCCTTCTACTCGCCGTCTTCTTTGTGTGGGGGAGTCGGGGGCGCGCTGATGTGACCCGACCTTGCCACCACATGGTGACGACTGTGCCAACCCTGCCTGCGTTCCTGCTGATGAGAGACGCCGGCCATGACAGCCCGTCAGCGTCCCCCACCCTCCCCCTGTTAGGAGGCACGACACTGCCTCCCCCCCCCTTTAAATCTACCCAAAGTCACTTTGCAAAGTCTGTATCTCATAATCAGCTGGCAGGGAGATGTGTCACAGGTTGGCTCATGTGGTAATATCGCAGTGGCAGTTTAGCCAACTGTTGCCTGAAAAAGCCTTATGTAACTGGAGCGTGACAGAGGCAAGTTAAGGTCGAGCTAATAGAGATAGTTGTCAAAAGAAAGGATGTATTAAATGTTTTTGGAATATATTTCTCAGGGAATAACAACAAAAACCTACCTTTTTTTTTTTTTTTTTTACATATTTTTCTTAATCCCTACATGATGAGAGTTTACTGCTCCTTCACGGTTTGACTTGTGTTGTAAATAGCGGATTCTAAAAAGGCATCACGAGGACATGCTGCTTTCTTAGCTGATTCTTAAGGCAGTACATGTTTTTTCATATTACACATGCATCAGAACTTAAATTAGTATCAACCGTTGCATCTCTGAAGTCTTTTGTGACGCTTTTGGCCACATTAGTCAGCACAAAATCTGTTACATCATATGGTGCTCGTGTGCACTGATGCGTGCTTAAACGGGCAGTGTAAGCGGCCGTGCAGTGCTGTGGGTCCAACCCTCGCTGTCGGCTGAAGGACAATTCTTAACAAATCCCTAGTTCTTATAAGGCCGTCACCGACTCCAATTTAGAACCAATTCCCTCCCGTATTGTGTCTGTCAATAGAATAGTCATGAACATGATTTTTTTAATTTTATTTTTTAACCATGGTGAATAGCGGTGCCCCTTGCCCCTTCCACACCTTCTAAAAGATTAGCGTTGACTCTCAGAGGCATGTCCAACGCACTCGCCAGGAGCCCCTCCCCCCCAGCCCACCCCACCCGCCCCCTCAAGCCGATGCACCCTGCGACTCATGGAGCTGTTCCACTGACAGGGCCTTGGCCTCCGTTCGAGCCTCGCAGAAGCAAGTGTGTCAGCCATGCAAAATGGAGAACAGATGTGGTGTATGGGCAGAGTAATATAGTCTTAGGCTGCCTCCGCTGCACCTGATGATATGGAGCCAATAGGGGCATTTGTCAAATGCAATCAGGTGTGATGGAGGGAAGAGATAGAGAGAGGGGGGGAGGGGACTGAACAGCTTGAGCCCTGCCAAACTCTCTTCAGAGCCTCAGCTGTGAGTGTGCGAGGGGGGGAGACCAAAACATGCTCTGCTTTGGAAGGAGAGCATCACTTAGAACAAACCTTAATCACACAAGAGAGAGAATTAAAATCACAAGAACAAACTGTGGATGATTTGCAGTGCGCGCATAAATGCTAGACTCCAAAAGGAAATAAGAAAAGGTGCCCCTCAAATGCACACATTTTCTAAAATGCCACGAGGTCAGATTTTAATCAAAGGTAAGAGACACTCAGCTCTTCATTTCTGTGTGAACTATGAAGCTATCTCCTTTCTGCTGCTCTTTTCTAAGCCTATAAAAAGGTCCACAAGGTCAGAATAAAGGCCAGCGCAGTCCCTCGAGTAGGGCACTTGAATGGAAAGTCTGAATCTGATTTACAGTTTGGCCACATGTGCAGGCTGCCAATGACTAGGCAGCCAGCCAGACAGAGTGGGAGAGAGCGGTGCGTCTGTGAGGCTGCAGGTAAAAATGAATGCTGGCCCTATCTCAGAATTCTGAGGACGGAAATAGTGTTTATATGTGTTAGCAAACAGATTGTATCGATATACATCAGTAGCTTGTATGACAGATTTTGTTTGACTTGAGGATCCAAGTCAAAGGGAAAATGTTGATCCGTGTCAGTGACATGCTTTATAATTCTAAAACTCCACTCACGCTGAAGTTTCCCTCCTTTATGTAAAAGGAAAATTGCATCTCTTTTGCATGTGTTGCATCCTCAAACCAGATGGCAATGTGGCAATTTAGTTAAATGATTCCTAATTAAAACAGGAACGACATTGGTGGAACATTTTAATGTAAAACAAATCTTTCCCCTTTTTTCCTTCTTCTTCATTTTTTTTTCTACATTTGAAAAAGCAAAACATTAAAACAACATACGAACATAATTCTGATGCATGCGCCATTTTGCTAATTCAAGGCTGTTGCACCGTGGGACGGAACTCATGCTGTGTAAATACCACTCGCTCTCTAAACCCCATGAGCTGCATTCTTCTTTCAGAGTGTTTGTTGTCGAAAAGGAGAAAGACGATTTCCCAAGATAAAAGCAAAAGGTTGGTCACGAAGACGCTCATGTGAAATCTGAAGAGAAATCAATTTGTGTAAACTGAATACATGGTTTCAAGGTACAGATAATAGTAAATGTTTTAAATATGAAAAAAAGTGATATAAAAATGCTACCTAATGTTATGCTATGTCATTACTTGAAAAATAATAAAAAGGTGAGTATTTTGTTGTCCGATTTTCTAAACATTAACGCATCAATATCTGCCTCAAAATCCAGTATCACAGGGCTCCACTGAGAGTGTTATCCAAGCCTATATATTGTTATTGTATTAAAGTGCATCTGGAGATTACCAAAAGGCTAAATAACACTGCTCATAATTCAGTAAGCAGGTAAATATACACAATACTTTGAGTGTGCGTGTGTGTGGGAGAGAGCCATGTCTGCTCCAACATGCGCATTTCAGGTGTGCACAAAAACTCATTGGCATCAGCACAACCTACATCGGCGCACAGCTGTAGCTCGGCTGGCAAGACAAAGACAATCAGGGAACACTGCCACGTCTGGACTTTGCATTGGGACCGGCTTAGACGCCGTCCCAGTACTCCTGAGACGAGAAATAAACACACACACACACACACGTGTACTTGCTTTAAGTAGGCAAACTATGGCAGAAATTGGGTATAAGCACCTCATATCCATATCAACACACAGTCACTGTAAAACTGTGATAACGATAGGTTGTGAGAATGAATTCAGTGCGTCTCATTTTTCTTTTCTCGTTTTGTTTTTTCCTCGTGACTTCGAGTGTGTGTGCCTATTAAGCCGCGTCGCTTCTATTCGCAGGACCACTTCCACGCAGAGCACGGTCCGAGCCAAAGCAGGCGCTGTAGAGCAGATGGCCAAAATGACATTTGCTACCTGAGTCCGTTTGGCCCACAGAACCCGAACCAACACACCCGACTCAAACGCACACAATATATTTGCACAGATCCCCGTGCCAACTCTGAGCGCGTGGAAAAACAAATCAATCAAACCGGTAACGTATAACGTCACAAATATGCTGTGTTCATATTCCAGCATATGGTCACCAGGCAACAACATTGAGAGCAGGTTAGAAGGAAACACGGGTGTAACGGCAGCTCCCAGTTCCTGTTGGTCTTACTTCTTTTCAATGAAAGTAACTTTATTTTTTACATACACACACACACACATACATATCCACTTATTCACACAGCAAGCTGGCAGTTGGAAGACTTGCTTGGCAGATGCTTCGATGCAATCAACTCGTCACTTGAGCATGACACCGCCTGTCCATTTTGTGTTCACCTCGTATCACATTCAAATGAAATTCAAAACCGTTTCCATCCCCCACTTTCTATCCCAACATGGCACAAGCAGCTAACTCAAACCCCCTCCATTATCTGACATAGTGGAGGGTTGAAGACGTGCTTCCAGGTGAAATAAACGATCCGCATCTTGAGGGGGGCATGCGATTGTCCTTCTGTGCTATTAAAATAAATAAATAACAAGGGAAAAAAGAAAGAAGTAAACCACAGTCAAAATGTTAAGTGACACTAATTTGGTCGAGCCAATTCAATGAGTTTTAATGAAATACAATTTCTGCTTGGGCAACACTCCCACCAGTTGGTCTGACTGCCGGTGAGAGGGAACATTAACATATTCCTGCCTATCATAAACACATCCGACACAGCTGGTTTCACCTAAACCACTAGAGGGAGAAATACGCTGTGCTTGTGTGAGAGTCAGATACTCATATATAAATATATATGTCTATAGAGAGAGGGGTTAATTTTTCAAATCAGAATTGAAATGTATTTTCCGTCTTGACATACGTCTCACAAGTCTACATCATTTTATTTTAGTGGGTAATTCGTCTTTAAAAAAGGGGATGAGTGCTCCTCGGTAGCTTTTACAATGTGTGTTCAGCTGGAAGAGACTGATGCTGGGCTGGCAGTGGGCTTATCAAAAACAAGTTGAGGCAACGCTCCGGGCGAGATGGAAAGGAGGATAAAAATCCATGCTTCTGCTCAACTAACCATCAAACCTAATTACCTGTAGATAGGACTTATGGGCCACATGTTGGGTTCAAAGTTTCCAGATCAGGAAGTAGCTTCGGAGGGTGTGTGTGTGTGTGTGTGTGTGTGTGTGTGTGTGTGTGTGTGTGTGTGTGTGTGTGTGTGTGTGTGTGTGTGTGTGTGTGCGCAGCAGCCTGGTCAATGTGTCCGTGACAAAAAGATTACGCTGACAGACGTGACTTGGTGCCAGATCTTGGCTCTGTGCCATTAGTTCAATCAAGCAGATTTATTTAGCTTTTAGACAATTCGACCAGAACCCTGGAGATACCACTTGGGAAAATAAGCTAAAGATTATTCATGGCATGGTGGCTAAGATAGGGATGTGTTGTGTGGCCCTCTCGCCCACTACTTCTTATTCCTTTCTCGGGAGCAAGCGCGCCGTTTAGAAAGCACACGGAAACAACGAGTAAATCAGACGTGGAGGTCAAGCCAACACAAAGGGAAAACGCAACGCCCGTCATGTAGACACACGTGTGTGTGAATTAGCCTCAACATAAAACGCAGCCGCAAGACGCTCCACTCTAATGCCGACCTCAACCTCGGCCCAGAACCCAAAGTGCTTTCTGTTTTAACAACCAGAGAAATGTCTCACGTAATTACTGATCACCTCTTTCCGCCACTGAGAATCACTGAGGAGTGCTGTTGGCATTACATTAAGTGGATCTTTGAATAACCGCATCATGTTAGATTCCACCAGTTTGCGTTTGCTTTATGATACGCCTGTTTTTTAATTTTTTTTTACCATATAGCTCTTGTTGGGAATTTAAGGTTTAACATTGTTCAGTACTATTAAACAAATTTAGTATTATTATTATCATCATCATCATCAATATCCCATGATGATCTCATTATTACTATTATTTTTTTCATTTTATATGACCATTTCTAGTTTCCACCAGTAAAGAGCTTTTTCACTTCAAGTGAGATGCTTGGTACAGACGTATAGATGTATATATTTAAAATATATAACGAATGCTGTGAACAAATGGCGCCTGTGCCGATTGTGTAAGAACACAAAGACGGGTTAGCTCACCTAAAGTGTGGTCGACCACCGACGTAAACCTTTACGCCGTCATTCCACTGTCAACCATCAAACAGGATCATTCTATTCCACCCCAGGTAGCTCCGCTTTAAGTTTCCGACTAGTTGCCTCGAGGAGGGAAAAAAAATAGCTTTTGTTGAGCGTGACATATGGTATGTTCCTGTCAATCATCTCGAAAAAGGCTTTTGGAAAGAAACCACAAGAGAGCTATTACTTTACTATTCAAAACCTACCGGTAATTGTTTAAGTGGTTAATGAGCAGAATAAAGTAAAAATATACAGTATGTCACGGAAAAAGTCATTATATTTGTTCTGATCAAACTGTATTTAAAGAGAGATACACACACACACACACACACACACACACACACACACACACACACACACACACACACACACACAGTCTATGTTTACTACACTCTTAAAACAAGAAAGAAAAAGAAACCTATACAATAAATGCTACGGACCAAAATATAAATTTGAAATAGATTTCCAAATTGTATCATTGCATTGCATCACGTATCGGCCACTTTCTGAGTCTTTGGTCATTCCCAGTGCCTGCGGATCCAATGAGGACTTTGATTAGCTCCATTAACTAAACACACATGCAAATAGGTGTATAAGTGGACCCATTTTAAACTCCAACCAATAATGTCGGGCATACAATCAGCGGTCAATTTACATCCGAGTAAATGTCTTCGGCAATGCTATGCAAACAGGCCTTTCCCTCTCCGTGAGGGGCAGCAGATGAAGACCGAGTCATCTCACTGTATGAGTGTTGCTGTTATAAATTAACAAATGAATTGGCACCCACAGTGTGCAAACCCTTATGCATTGACCTGCCTCAACAAGGCAAATGCATAAATTGCTCAACGTGACGCCAAAACACATCAATCAACCAGAATGTAGAAAGGCTTGAGAAAGCTGCATCAGCCATTTTGCCATTTTTAGCCACCACTTTGATCCAGAATGAAATATCTATGTATGTGAACCAACTATGAGGTAACATGCAATGCCATTTTGTACGGACATTTATGGTCACCAGAGGATACGTCGATATGACTTTAGGGATCCCCGACATCGTGACTTTTTCTCTATGGATACAATGAGATTGACCTTTCCGGTTTGGGGTTATAAAAAATCTTGGCAACCAATGAACGGGATTGCCACAAAGTTCGGCACAGATAGTTCCCAGGCGATGCTACGACTTTTGTGATCCCCTTTGCATCCAGCACCACAAAGTCACAATGTCAATATGTCCGCAGCCGCTTGTTTCCACTGTGAACACGTTAAAGGCCAAGATGGCGTCCTCGGACGGCTGCCACGGCTCAAGCTCCTCCTCAACTTTCTCGGAGGGGGCTTAAGACCGGAGAATTTCACTGGCAACGGTGTCGTGCATTTGGAAACAATCAACTTGAAACTCGTCAGCATGCGTACATTAGCATTTAGCTAAAGGCGCAGGTGGAGATTAGCAAAGGCTCACCGAGCTGCTTTCCCCAGACAAAATAAAAGCTGTCTAAAGAAGCACAGTTCTGAAATGAGAGAAACCTTACAGAAAAGAGCTGTGGAAGAGATAAGACACGAGAACAGATTGGAGAAAGAAAAGAAAGAAAACCTGGAGCCACTGCATTCATAGCTTTTGCTGAAGCTACAATTTTTCATTGCAATTACTCCGTTTTGTTTGGCCTACTTACTCTGCCCCAGCTAAATATCACCGGATGTAATGAGACTGTCACTACCAATGCTGGGTTTTTAAGGTTGTGTCGACACAAACCCGTACAAGCAGTTTTAAACAACTACATCATTGAAGACAGTTGGTTACTTTAGGCCTTAAAACGTAGATAATCTGACTCTCACAGACCCGAGGGTGTGCAGACACACAGGAGTGAGCGTTTCAGAAAACTTGAAACCTTTGAGACTTCCTTCGCCCATTCCATCAAACGCGAGCACATTGTGTACATAGCCATGTAAGAGCATTTCAAGGAGGCTGTGCGATGTGTGGGAGGCACTCATGGCATGAGCTGGAGCTGCCTGTGGACCTGGTCACACTGTAGTAGGTGGCTGAAGAAGCACAGACAGCAGGCCACTCCAAGTCGTTTTTCAACCCTCGTACTGAATTTCCATTGTGCTTTATAAAGAAGAAGAAAAAAAAATAAGTCAGTGTCGTGGGATGCCCGTCAATCAAATGTTGATGGCAAAGAATGCTTTTCTCGCTTTCAATTGTTGCGTAAAGGTCCATTTCACAAAAGACAGGTATATGAAGAGTTATTAAATCGGATTGCTGCTGTATGGGAGCCTGTGGATTTAACTTGCTCTGAAACACTCTTTCTGCAGTATTCCATTTTCACATGTTTATCAGGACTGCAAATTGACAGCCAGTAGGAAAAGCTCTTGTTTTGTTTTTCACAACTTTTCTCTAGATATATCGATGGATTAATTTGCCAAGATCCACTACTGCAGATGGGCTGATGTTGTCAACATTTAAGAATAAAAAAAATAAAAAGAGGCAATATTGAATTTTGTTTCTATATGCCTGTAAATGGAATACAAAATATGAATAAAGCATCGGTAGCATTTTAAACTCAAGCATTGTTTGGCAATCACCTCACTGTTTAGGTATTCGGGATGAATCCATCAAGACGACCGCACAAACACCTTTAACAAGCTGTGCGAATCAGCTCAGATGTACGGCGAGCACACCGCATCGTCATCATTTGAGCTGTGCCTGATCTCCAGGTGGTGCTGAGTCATGGCTCATGCTCACTGGTTTTCCTGGGGGGGGGTAGGACTGGGTGCGGGGGATGTGTTGTCGAGCACTGGAAACCCGCTGTTCCGAAAAATGTCGTCTGAGGATGAAAGGGGGTTATTTGGGTTGAAAAGCGGTTTTGCATCGTCTTGGAAAGCCTATCAGACGACAGCTGAAATTTGACACCGTCGTTTTGTTTCTCATTTAGCCGGGACACACGCGGAGAAGCGAGGGCTGTCACTCAGGGGCCGGCGCCGGCTTCAGTGGACCTCAACTCAAATGTGCCTCGTCTGCGCAACACTTAATGCACGAGTTGAGCCATAGCAAGGAAATATGTACCACGTATCTAGCCATCCATCCATCCATCCATCCTCTGAGAAATAGAAAGTTTGGGGATGTTGCATGTCATGGTAAAAATGATTAAGAAGCTACTCAACCTCATCGTCGCCACCTTCCTAAAGGCAGTTGGTCTATCTATGCCGTCATCCAACCTACCAACCGCCCCGTTGCTTCTGAGCAAAATGAGCGGCCACGCTTGTTTGTATCCTCTTTGCATGTTGCTATGGCAGCGGTTGGTCAAATCCCAAGTCCTCCTTAACGAGGGAACAGGTGGTAAAGAGTTCACTGAATAGGTTAAGATGCTTTGGTAAACTAATCACGATCTAGGAGTTGAGTCTTGACCTCCACGAGAGACTGGTGACATGGTTTGACTGGAGTAAAACCTGAGTATAAGTTACAAATAGTCACCTTCCTAAAATAATTAGGATTTCTGGCCACCTCTAGTAAAATTGCCGACATCCTCAGTTGAACATATCATGCGACTCTACCCCGGTAGTGTATTGGCCGATGTCAAGAGTGTGACTTTGGTGTTTTCTAAAAAACCTGAAAAAAAAACTTTGGCCATTATTTTAGGAAGGTGACAAAATGTAAATGTTTGTTGTTTTTCACAATTCTTGCCTGTTTTATTTACTGGTAATGGCGCTAATCGATTTCACTGACTAGTGCACTAGTTTCTGTAAGATGCTTTTACATTTAACCCCTTCAGTATGAAACACATTGTCACAAAGGTTTTAGGCTATCCTAAATTCTACATAGACAATTTTGAATGCAATTACAGTATTCACTTTGTTGACCAATTTGATGAAATAAAATGCACAATACATCCACATGTGATGCTAATCAGAGACTTTTTAAAACAACATCAAACTTAGAAAAGAACAACACAAAACATTCTTCAATATACCACCATATGACTGCCATGTGCTAGCAACAAATTAGGTCTAAGCAACATTATAATAGCATGAATTGAGGTAGCATAAGTCACAACACTGAACACTTATTCTCAAGGTTCCCGGTCTAGAGCTGCTCGCCTACGAGTGAATCCCTGTTTGGCTCGCACAGCACAAGTTGAGCTTGGGTGAAGCCATACACAGTGCCACCAACGGCAAACACTATTCAACTGACCTGCAGGTGGCAGTAACGCACCCACATAGGCTGCACTGTGTCAGCAAAAGGCGAGGAAGATAAGACACTATGGTGGATTTAAAATTCTTTAAAAATAATGTGACTTTGCATGAGGAGGGAAATGTTCTCGACACGTTTTGTGAGACCTCGAGGATGCACCGTGCCTTCTGGGGAGTAACGCTGAATGGAAATATAACGTTTTAACTCCACAGAACCCATTCAATTGAACGCAAACATTTTAGAATGATCTTCTTAAATTTGATACATTTTTCCAGCCGACAAAACGTGTAAAAAAAGAAAAGAAAAAGAAAGAAAATGGCAGTTTCCTCAAGGCGTTCCCCTGGACCCCCCCCTTCCAATAATGTCCGGCCAGGCTCCCACCACCCAGACCCTTTGTTCCATTCCAATCTCACAATCTTTAAATCTGGAAGTGTTCTCCCACATGGGATTCCCCGAAGACTAGATTGTCGTTCGCGAGGCCGAGGTGGAGGCGTGAAGGCGGAGGCTTCCACCCTCATGCCGGTTTGATGGTGAGACTGCTGCAAATTACTTATGACACTTCCTCTGATGACATTTTTCAACCGCTTCCCTGTTGAATGGTGCACACAAACACACACTGCCGTCCATCGACCACCAACACCCCTTCCCCAACACATGCATTAATTTCCCCCTCCGTTCGTGTCACAATAGCACGGCCGAGATTGCTGCCTCCTGCCTTCACCCGATTGACCCTTTGAGCAGGTGCTGGATCTGATCCAATCACAGTCAATCTTCTTTAAACATTTCATTCTTTAAGCAGAACAGGGGCTCAAAATTCCATCATTCAATGACCCGATCAGTCGCCGATAACACAATCAAGCCAATCCCCGGCTTATCCCTGAGGGAGCCATTTCAAGAATGTGTGGTGGAGGCGGCTGGGAGATGAGACGACGTACCTACAGAAAGGTGTCAATCTCCCCCTGTATCCACAGCTCTCTCTCTCTCTCTCTCTCTGAGAGCCGCCTCTGCTGCACAGCACCGAGCTGTCTGACGGGGCACTTGTAAGGATCAGCAATACAAAAAAAAATACAAAAAAATACATCAAATATTTCGTTAAAGGTCTTATCTTTTAAGTAAAAATGAAGTAACCTGCCATACACGCGTTCACGCCTGCTCCTATACAAATACAGACACACACAAAAAAAAATAAATGATGTGAATAGTATAGCTCAATTCTTCAGTGGCCATTTAAAAGCTACTCTATTGGAAATGTTGCTGGGCCACTGGGCAAATAAAGGTCAAGGGGGATATGAAATAGTTTGTCTAACTGGCCCTTTCCCTCTGTGTGTCCCCGCAGCACCGCAGCCGTAACCACATTCATAGCCAATTCATTTATATTGCTCTGCCCTTCTCACTGCCATAGTCTCAGCCACTAACTACAAGTGACTGCAATGAGATTGAAGCCCCTGGCTAAATCTCCACGGCAAGGCACATGCTCCATCATCGCCGCTCTGATCACTCCTTATAATCACTGGAACCAGACTATATCCTCCGCTGATTGGGGCGAGTCGCGGCAGAGAGGAAACAATCACAGAATGTCAGCGGATGATGGACACTGGAGCGCCGGAGTGGTGGTGGTCACCGCGAGCTGCCATGTAAATGGCATGCAAATGTGCACCTGCACTAGCGGAGAGGGAGTGGAATGAAGAACTGTGGCCTTTTGATTAGGTTCTTTTCACTCATATAAAGTGCATCTTTTTTTTGTTTTTCCTGCATTAATCATTCGTGTTTGCCGTTTGCGACTATGACCGGTGAGCTCAGAGGAGCGGCCGCCACGTCGACGCGAGCCCAGAGTGCATTCAGCGCGCGCCTTCACCGCTTCCAGTTTAAGGCCCGGCGATTGCGTCGTCACTGGAGGAGCTTCACGCCGTTGTCATGTCAAGGTAAACGCTTGATTCTGCAATCAAATGCATGAGGCAAGGAGCGCGCTAACCTTGTCACATCAATGATTACTGGGGCTTTGACAAATCTGCACAGATGATTTTGAAGAACGCTGGCAGGGCCGAGACTAAAAGTAACTCAGGTCCAAGTTTTCAAAGAGACAAAGCAATTTTACAACATTAGAATAATGCCTATCGACACAGTTTAGCCTGCTATCTTATCCTTAAGAAACGTACCAAACTAACAGATTTAAAGACAATATGTGCCACCGTTGTTAATTGTCATTAAGGCTGCTGCCGTTGTTGTTGTTGTTGTGTTCCCCAATGCTGTTAAGGGCCTAAGCACTTGGGAATGTATGCAAAATGAATTTATACAGTCCTCACAGACGGTCGGTCACACGGTTATTTTGCTGCCTAATACAGAAATCTAAGGGCACGCAAAATGTCAGCCATGGTATTAGATTACCAAAGCTCCAGAACGGATTTCATGCACTAAACCAAGGAATTCTTTTCCCCCCTGAAGATTTTATAATTTCCTCTCATCTGCTTTCTCTCAGTTGACCGTGTGAGAGAAGTATGCAGATGAACAGCTCTTCTCTTGAGTACTTTGACAACCATCTCTCCAGCAGCTCACTCCTTTCCAGAACTCTGACAGGTCGTCTCCCCTACTTTGAGACCATAGTCTCATTTTAGGACTCCGGGCTCAGCTTTGCTTTTCTAAGTAGTGACCTTTGTGTGCCTAACCTTATCCCTCCTGAGCCCAGTGGCAGTGAACTGGTTAAGGTGCCTCCTTGTCCTCCTTCCATTCAGCTCCACCTCCAGGATCTGGCTCTGGACCAGTGGAGCATGAGAACCAGGACAGCCTGGACATAAAGGGACGATTGTGGCAGCCCAGTGACATGGAAGCAAGTAGCTCTGATTAAACTAAAAGTCAGCTTCAGGCTTGCACTGCAAAGCCCAGCCAATGGACAGGAGTGCAGACACGGAGTCAGTGAGCAGGAGTTGTTTCAGCTTAGCCCTATAAGGACACTATGAGATGCACTCACAAGCTGATTACAATAAACCAAATGAGGAGGCATTAGCCACCCGAGCTAATTATGCCTTTGACTGTCTTTTCATGCCCGGGCAGGGATCTGCTGCGACGTCAGATCCAAAATTATAAAAGGTGTCATCACACCAACTCCCATCTTTAATCAAGCGCTCGCCTCAGTGGAAGGTTTTTGGAGTGGTAGGCGCTTTGTGAACAGGTGTTCAATTCATTGGAAAATAAGGGGGCATTTATCACCGTACCCACAAAAAAAAACAAAAGAACCCAACAGCGATCAATAAATCAAATGCTCGACCAAAAAAAACAAATAAATGTGGTAACTGTGACTATAATAAGCCCAATCAAATCATTTAATTTAGCCAGAATGAAGATGCTAGCTCTACAGCTGTGAATACTGACAAAAGCCAGATTATTTTGTTTACGTTCATTATGATGTTCACGTTCATCATAATGATCATTTGGTGGGGCTTTAGAGGGAGTAGATTTAGCAGCTTTTGGAGCCGGCACTGGCTATCTACTTTCATCAGAAAAAGAGTTGGCTTTTTAAAAATCCAGCATACTCTTCCTGGTCTCTCTTTAACGCTGCGTTCAAGGCGACTCGGAACTACGGTAGAATCCTGGCAAATCCATCTCCCCCGACTCCACGGAGAAGCAGCGGTCTGACGTCACGCGACAATAGAAGAACGCATTGTAAAAGGGTAAACTACGAACTTTAAACATGTCAGAATATGTCGCCATGTCATTAGGTCGCTGGTAAACATTCTCTGAAAGTTTGCACCTGGAATGTTGGACATTTTAACTAGGAAAGTTACAACCTCTGAGTTGTCTGGGAAGCAGCGCAAGTCTGTACACGGAACTGGTTTTGCAGGTGTGTAGATCCTCAGACTACAAAGGTAATACTTTGTACAGACACATGTACTGATGTTCTAGCTGAGCCTGACCTTTCATTTTAGAGTAAAGCACAGCCTCTAAAGGAGTCATAATAATTTGATTCATTAATATAATAGAACATGTTCAGTGCTGTCACCTCCATACCTCTCAATATGAGCTGATATTTTGGGTTGAGGGTTTCCGCTTGTTATGCAAACCACAGGCAAGGCAGAAAGGTAAATGTACAAAAACAAATACTTGCAAATGATAGTGCAAAACATAACGAATGTATTCGATGAAAATACCATCAGAATGGCAACTTGCAATGCCTGCATTGGAGGGTCAAAAAAGGGACATGACCATGTCTTCCCGAACAACGTATACGTTTCCACAATGGCACATAATAGCACAAACAGCACACAGATTCATTTGACTTCATTGCAAGACCGAAATAGCACCAGCCTCCAGTTAAGAGTCCTTGAATATAAAGGGAGGCCAGGCAGCGCTGATAAGATTGTCTCATTTGGCTCGCAGGGCTAAGGTGCAGTGTGCTGCCTGAGAAAAGAGAGAAAAAAAAAATGCAAGACAGGATGTGGCTACTATTAGGCAGGTAATGGATCCATCTGAGATGCATTAGAATCAGTCAAACAGAACCACACTTCAGTTCCGTTCAAATGACTGTCACAAACACTTCGAATGCACACCTTCAGCGTGTTCTGTAAGGCGACACACACAAAAAGAAAAGCTGTGGAGGAGCTCCTCTGAAGTTGTGCCAGGTCTCGGGCATGTGCTCTTTTCTAATGGCGACGGCTGGGAGAGTGGCAGCGAGACTGATGTGCATGAGAGCTGTCAGCCTCTCCCCATAACAAATGCCACCTCTCCCCCATGACAGAATGGAGACAGAAGGGAGGGACTGAGGCGGGGGTGGAGGGGGGAGGGGGTGGAGGTTACAGACAGAACCTGTGACCCAATTGTGGCCACACCAGCTGTTTCCCCTCCACTGCCTCCCAACCACCGCCATCTCTGTGGACCACATCCTGCTAATTGGCCTATGCTGCCTCGCCTAGCATAGAACACACACACACACACACACACACCTACCTTGTGAAATAATATCAGTGAAACGGCTTGTTCCCAGTGAGGAAGAACATTTGCCGGCGCCTTAAGCTGTAGTTGCGTGATGATTGATAAGTACTTCAAAACATACTTCCCAGAAATATAAATAACTAGCTGCCCCGCGACCACGCCGGCTAATGCATGCATCCCCCCTCCCCTCCCCTCGACATGCACACAGGCTGAGAGACGAACAGAAAGAGTGACGACTGACTGACACACACACACACACACACACACACACACACACAGCCACCAAGATTCTTACAGAAGGGAAACTGAATTAATTGGTTTTCCCGTCTGTGGCTAAATCCTCAGAGGTGTGTGTGTGTGTGTGTGTGTGTGTGTGTGTGTGTGTGTGGCGATAATGGTAGGTTGCAGTGACAGGCAGGTTATTTAATAAATCCTGGGATGTGTAAGGCAGAAAAAGAATGATAACACACAAAACGGGGAGGGAAAAAACGATACTTCCTTTTGCTCTGCATCTCGTCTGCCATAGCCCACAATATCCACTTTTTTTTTTGCTGAAGACCCTCAAACCTGCGCACGCACACACACGCACGCACACACACTTAATCACGCACCCACATAAATACACCTAATCGCTGACACACTCACGCATGGCGAGAGCGGTACTGCAGACACATCCAAGCATGCCCAAGTAGGCTATAAAAGCACACAGAGAAACATGCACAAGATCTCG
Organism: Taurulus bubalis; assembly: GCF_910589615.1. Taxonomy (NCBI): domain Eukaryota; kingdom Metazoa; phylum Chordata; class Actinopteri; order Perciformes; family Cottidae; genus Taurulus; species Taurulus bubalis. The sequence continues at coordinate 38,744,632 of NC_136590.1, read as the reverse complement.
CTCAATCAGCCTGATTTGTTTGTTTCCTCCGAAGCATTTGAGGATTCCTCAAGGAGGAAAAAAACTTTGTATAATCAAGTCAATTATGTCATTCAATCAAGTCGAAAATCATTTCGAGCCCTTTCTCAGATCCATTGATTGCGAAGTCGTGCTGAATATTTGCCCGCCGCGTTCTATTGTGCAAATAAGCCGTCTTTTTTGGGAACGGCGCGACCGGGCCGCGGCGAGGTCTTTAATGCCACTTCCACAGATAAAGAGCAAAACAAAGTCCTTCACCTTGCTCGCTTTCAGTCAAGACAGAGGGCTTTATAGTGGGAGAGCTGGTTACAGATTGTCTCGAAGGAGAAGAAATAAATAAATAACAGTTTCTATTAATTTGCAACTCCTCCCGTCTCCTTTGGGACGTTGTACATTATGTGCCCAGGAAAAATCCATCCTCTGTGAAATTGTTTAAACCCAAGGTCAAGTGCTGGTGTTGCGGGGACTGAAGCCGCTGAAGGTGACCTTGACTGATGTGGAATATGACGACAGGGAAATGGATCTTCGTTCCGTGTGGAGGACATTATCTGTGAAATGCTGCCACTGTATCAAACCGCATTTGTGCGTGCGTGCGCACGCTCGTGCACGTTTGTGTGTGTAGTGTATATGTCTGTACGTCCTTGTTCGAAAGCATGTGTGCCTCGCTCACTCTGCTGGGGGGTAGTATCGGTCATGAGAGCAGTGTGCAGAAACTGCTGCAGCAGACAGGAACAAACAGCTGAATATGAGCCTCCGCTGAATGAACTGGTTGTGTGTGTGTGTGTGTGTGTGTGTGTGTGTGTGTGTGTGTGTGTGTGTGTGTGTCTTTCAGAGCACAGTGTTGCCACAATATCAAAACCCCTATGTGTGTATACTGTATGTTTCCAGTGACGTACCACCATAGATATTACAATTTTGACGTATTTTTGCAGAGGTGGGGGTTGTTTGTGGCAGCTGGTTGTCATTGCTTGTTTGCACTGGGAGCAAAATGCATGTTGTGGACCGGGCACGGTGGGCAATGCGAGGCTATTGCCATATCTGCGGCTGTTTGCTCGTCACGGCAGAGATTTATTTGCCTTACTGTCGGGAAAGGAGCCAAACCTGTGCCGCTGGCTTCTCTTGAGCCTCACATTCCTTGCTGATCGCAGTAAAGATCGCAGCGCCGGCCGTGTGGTCCACACCGCGGCGACACTGCCTGAGTGACAGGGGGGCACTGTGCACTGATTGTGTAATTAACCAATTAACATATTTCACTCTTAATGATGATACGACTTTCATTCGGTTGAGCAGCCAGCGACACAGCTTGCAAAGAACACTATGCAGAGTTAGAATTATAATAATAATAAAACTGTCTTACCTTTCCAAACTGTTCGAAATACTGCTTCACGTCTTCCACTACTGTATTGGCTGACAAGCCACCCACAAATATTTTCTTTGTTCTTGTGACCATCTGGAAAGAAAAAGGGCGAGAGGAATGGATTAGTGACGAGGCTTTAAACGCAGCACCTGAGACGGCGAGGACAGAGAGGGAGCGAGGACACAATGCCGCTAAACAGGAATAAACAGTAATCAACTTCCATAAACACTGGAGCATTACAGCAAGATGGCGAATGCTGACGGTGTCGGCGGGGCGGGGCGGGGCGGGGGGGGGCGGGATACTGTGGCGAAAACAAAGCGGTTCTGTGAATTTCCAGTCACGATGATATTTTAAATTGAATCTCTAATCAAAACAGACTGTAGCACAATTAAAGACCTCCATTTCATCCATAAAAGTTGCTGTTCATCTTTTGCAAAACTACAAAAAAAAAAATGTAATTCATGGACTTTAAAAAAAACAATTAATGAGTGTTGGAAGATGGAATCAGAGTGCATTAAAGCCTCATTTAGTTTCAAACAGCAAGAATATTAAGGATTATTACCCACGGCATCAAAAAGGGCACGAACATCTGCTGCCGAGAGTGCATGCTAAATTTAGGAGGACAATTTCTCAGTGAAATACAGTAATATAACACCAGTGTCAGTGTAAAATCTGCTAGGAATTATAATCTTTTTTTTCTTCTCCCCACACGACTGAAAATTAACCCGTGAATGTATGAAATGGTTTTCATGCGCCAACGTTACATTGACATTTGATTTGAGACAAAACAACCCCGTTTTATTCATGAGATAAGATCAACCTTTATTAATCGGCAAAGAAAAATTCATGATATATAGGCGTTGTATTCTTTATTTAAAAAGGTCAAAGATAAAAAAATAAATATATATATATATATATAGGAACTTATTACTGAGGCTCAAGCGCATTGTGTCTTTATGGCTCCCATGTTGTTATTATGGATATAGCTTTGGCCTGACTTTGTAGTGAGAGGCTGCTGGAACACTTTCACCTCCGCCTGTGTCAGCTGACCTCTGTTAATAGCTCTTAACTAGTGCAGTAATAGTCTAAACTAATGGCCTGGTCTGGCGGTATGCTACTGTGATTACAGAGACACATTTCCCCCCCCACATATACATATAATCCTCTCCACATCTATGCTACCGTTTGAGAATTCACTGATATAATGTGGGCCCATAATGATTTTTGATGTACTGGTCTGTAATCTCACTGGCAAACAAAAGAAAAAGAGAGAGAGAAGGACAGAAGAGAAATTCACAGCTCTGATCTCCCCTCAGCTCACCGGAATCAAACAGAAATAAATGTCCGGGGTCAGGATAAACACACTCCTGAGATGCAGAGCGAACTACCGAGAAAGAGAAAGAGTCCACCTTGATCAAAATGCTGACCGCAACACTTTCAATCTATAAAAGAGGCTTAACGCTGTGTGAAAAAAAAAGAAGCAACATTCATCTAGAGCTGAAGTAACCATCTGTCAAGTGCTTTCCAGGTGCACACAGCCTCCCAGGCACATGGCCTGCACATATGCACGCAGCCTCCCACACATGGGCCCTCTTCTATTGCAGTTTTCTTTTTTCCTTCTGTAATTTTTCGCATTTTTGTTCTTCTCATTGCATTACATTGTTTTACCACACAATTCAATTAAGCCACCTTTTGCAGAAAAACTAAAAAGACCGCGTGGGGCAGTTTGTAATACACATTTCAGCGCTCTACATTTCTAAGTCCAATTTAGAAGCGTAAAAGAGAAAGGGGGCTCCACTCACAGCGGCAAGATGAACACACAAAAAAGTAACCACAAGAGTTTGTTTTCGAGACCCATACAAATATAAGCATGGATATTTTATTACACTGACAAGAGTAGCGCATTTCGTAAGGCACTAATAAAAAAAGGGCTGAAATGGTGAAGACGTAAGTATGCAAACACAGTTGCGGGCAAATTCACAGAGAATTGATCGCGAACAGCAAAAGCGCCACAAACCTGCGCATCACTTGCACGCCGCTATCTGCCTTTTCCGATTCACGAAAGATCTTCCACTATGGATACCACAGCTCCAAAAAACGTTTAGCAGATTCTAACACCTTGAACACGTGGATCAGATACTCCCAACTCTCCAAAGACGCTAATAATTCTCCTGTAACTGTGAGTGCTGATCGTATGTGTAGCAACTAGCAGACGATCCATCTAGCTGCATTAGAAACGATACACACAAAAAACACTGGGCAATACAACTTGGGAAATCTCTCGTAACAGCAAGCGGAACCGTTCCCGTTCTATCCTAGTCATACATGGTTACACGTTCAACCCGCGCTAACGGGGCGGCATGGCGCTACGCGCTAAATGTTACCGTGGCGGTAATGACGCCTGAGGGCCGACGACAGCCGCGCCGAGTCTCTCACGGCGCAAAGCCGGGCCCCGATGTCCTCAGCGGTCGGAGAGCAATAACCCTCCGGCTATTGTTGCGATGGCGTCCCCTTTAGGCCCTCCTGGTGGTGCGGACTCAAGGGCAACTAAGTTGTCTCCATTTTCCATTCATCCATCGATTGTATGTCCAGCTGCGTAATGGGCATCACAGGCTCTCAGTGGAGCTTATGGAAGATTATGTTGTTGTTGCTGTTGTTTTTCCCCCTTGCATGACAATGTTTGACGGATACTGCTGGACATGTGTAACATCAGCTGACCGGTTTGGGGTTAAACACTGGCCAAGGCCCAGAAACCGGATCATCACCCTCACCCCTCACCCCCCCACCCCCTTCATGCCTCGGGCCTCAGAGGTTATCAGCCTTGGATGCTGCCGCAGGCAACCCCAAGCCAGACAGCTGCTGATAAACTGGCTGTGCGAGCATTTATCAACATCACTCACTTTTATCATTGGCGATCTCGGTAAAATAAAAAAAAAAAAAGAATAATAAATAAATAAACAAGTCAGCGTCCATCTCTGCTCGCCTCTCTACATCAGCTGTTTGCCCTGCTTCCCATTCCGGGCCGCCCCGGTCCCCGGGTCATTTTTCGGCCTCGTCCCGCTGGGCCACAACCAGTCAAGTTTTCCGGGGCCGTGTCTGAATACTTTGACACGTCCGCCCAGTAGCTGATGGGGTTACTCTCTCCATTTTGCTCCCCGCGGCGACAGCCGGTGAGCCGCGCTGCTTTGCATCGAGTCATCGCCATTTGGTGCGAACAGTTGTGTATGTCTGTCTCGTCTTTATGGCTGTTTCGTGCATTTCAGGCACCACGAAATATAGCAGCTATTCCCCGACTACTTCAAGAGCTGCTGTTGTTTGCTCCACTCTGTAAATATGCAGCAAAGAGAAGAAGCAGCTGATTGGATGGAACGACTCCGAAAGCGCATCGAATTTGACACAGATCATCTTAACGATTGCATTCTTCTTTGCTTTTACCAAATCATACACATGCATTTACAGCAACACTAGTTCTGATCATTTGGGTCGGGCTGGGCGTAGTATTTTTAAAGTCCCTCTTCGACGACATTTCAATACCAGCTGACAGATTTAAAAATGGACCACTCTTCAACCCAGTTTTTTTTTTCTTCTCTTAACCCAATTTCAAAACATCCAGTTATTTTTGCACCTCCCTCTGAGACAGTAAGGAGAGTTATGAGTGTGCACGATTGAGCGCGCGTAGAGGGCTGCAACAATTACTGCCCCGGTGCATTGCCATGGTAATAGAAGACCAAAAATTACGGGAAAAAACTCCTGGGGCTCACACTTATCAACACATCAACAATTAAAAAAAATTAAGAAACGCTACAGAAGCTGTCTCGTGATGCCCGTCACTTCAGTAGCGAAGGCTAGCTCTTAACCATTCATGATATTTCCAGACGTTAGCAAGAGACTGGACTAATTTTGGCAGTCTTAAAGCATCCGTACCATCTTTGTATTTTGTAAAAAGCTAAACGAAAACTGACAACTTCCACATTATTTGTGTTACTTTGCATTCAGATTGTAACTTTAATGCATTTCACATCCAAGAATAGCTATTGCTTCAAACCTAAAATCGCCAGCAAACACAGTTCCATAGGCCGCATCGCAGAGTCGGTGCTGGTACCGAAACAGTGCATTAAAAAAACCATTCAGGTCACGTAAATATTGTCCAGAGAGAGTGTTTAAAACTGACTGCTTTGTCCATATACCTCAACAACAAAATCCTACTCCTATCCTAGCCTGCAGCATACACACACGCACACGCACACGCACACACACACACACACACACAGTGCAGTTGCTGACATCACAGGGAATAGCCAGGAAGGATGAGGAGGCTAGCACTGTGGGAGCACAAAACCTTGACACCTAGTAAATCCCCTGAGCTATTTAAATCATTCATATCCATCACATGAAAATTATACCAGCATTTATATTGCACACTTTACTCTTCTTCATATACCGTTCTCTCCTCACACCCCGGTACCCACGCGGCGCTGTGTGGCAGAAAGGACAGGAAAGCAGCGAAAGGCTGCTTCTAAGCACGCCAGAGTGGGACGCCACAGAGCGGGCACCCGTACCCGACAAGTCGCAGCCTGATTACGATGCCAGGTTCAAGGTATGTGCAGTTGGATGCATTGGTGTTCATGTTGAATATTCAACATTTGGGGATGCAGGGGAGGCCAAGTGTTTACAAGCAGAGCTCCAGACTAGAGACGCACCGACGCCGATGCCGACTCAAATAGCTCAAGTAGGCCCGATCCGTTATTGGATGCCATTGTTTTCGATCAGGGGTGTCAAACATACGGTTAAAATACAGTTAAAATTAAAAATTAAAAATAATCTTTTTTAAGTGACAGGCTTTTGCCAACATTAGCCTAACGAGGAATACTGTAACGGATAGGATTTCCGATCTTTCAGCAGATTTGGATCGCCAAAAGAAGCATAAAGTAAAGTAATTTGTCGCAATTTCAGTTGCAATCGATGAGAGCACTGACATTACTAAAGATGTTGCTCAACTGGCCGCATTCAGTCGTGGTGTTGATGGGATTTGGGCCGTCACCGAGGAGTTTCTTGAGTTGATACCTATGACGGACACTACTATAGTGAATGACATTTTTAGCGCTGTCGTTGAAGTGCTGGACCGGAATCGGAGTGGACTGGACCCATGCTGTCAGTGGGCTACAGACGGCAGGAGAAAAATACGGCGTTGTAAGGAAATTCAGGGAGAAGGTACAAGCTGCAAATGGAGGACAACGTTTCACTGTATTTTGCACCAGGAGGCATTGTGTTGCAGGTCGTTAAAAAAGGATCACGTTATGAAAGTGGTTGTCCAGACTGCTTTGAGGGAATCTGCAGAGGAGAGCCCAGGCAGATAAACAGTGGGCTGTTTGACGTCTGAATTGTTGGTCTTTATGTTTCTAGTTTATTGTACAAAGACCTTATAATAGAGTTTATCATCCAAAAACCTTCACCAATGAGTAAACAGAGAAATATTGTCGTTATGTATGCGTTATTTTGCTATGATTTTACTGGTCTGGCCCAACTGAAATGAGTTTGACACCCCTGGTTTAGATGAATAAAAACTAATTTTAAATGTCAGACGTGTGCATCCTTACTGGCACAGCCGAGTCAGCCTGGTGACTGGTGAGAAGTGCTGGTAAAAAAAATGTGCATGGACAAAATAATGACCATGTCAACAACGTAAATGTCCGGGACGCAAGTGATATTCACTACTTTGGCGGAGATTTTTTTTGGCGAACCTTCATAGACAGAGACTATGCAACAAAAAAAAAAATGCACCAAAACCGCTACTTTTGCTCCCTTACCACCTCCGCCCCCCTTCTCTCTGACTCACAAAGCAACATAGCAAACTTGGGACATACTGTATCATTTTAGGCCCCGCCAGACAGGTAATTATCAAAGTCACTCAAGAACAGGCTGCTTCACTTTGATGACTTTGATTTATTGTCTGATTTGCATCTCTGTGTGTGTGTGTGTGTGTGTGTGTGTGTGTGTGTGTGTGTGTGTGTGTGTGTGTGTCTTTTTTCTCTTTTCCTCATTAAGCGTAAACAATGCAGCTCATTCATTGCAAACCCTTTATAATAGTGTGCTCCTAGTTTAAGTGCGCTATAAAAGCAAGGGGGGCGGGGGGCTGCTGCAAGTTGAAAAAGATAAGCCTGTAGCTAATATTGCAGCATACAACATTATTATTTGTGGAAATTTTAGGACTTTACCTGTGGCAGCAAACAAAATTCAAAAGAGCCTCTGTGTTGCGCTCTACAAAAAGCTATTAGTGTTTTTGAACACGCATGCGGCGGGGGGGACAACGTGTGCGTGTTATTAACTCCCCAAGTGGGATACGAGAGGAGATGAATATAGTGTGAAACAATATAAAATAGGAGAGGAGCAGGCAGAATGTGAGGGGAAAAAATAATAAATGTGTAACGTATTTATGCAAATGTTGAAATTTTTTGCACAAACGCGAAGGCTCGGATGCTCCAAGTATGTCATCTTTTCACTTCCTCTTCAGGAGGGCATGGCAACGGCAGGGAGACGTTTGGGGGTTTTCACTGGAAGAGTAAGCGTGAGCGGACACAGTTGGAGGACGGGAGGAACGAAATGTTCGTTTTATTAGATTACAGATCAATGTCTTCACCTCTTCTCCGAAGCGGCCTCGGTTCACCCGATTTGCATAAAGTGCCCAGTTTTTGACGCGTGTTGCGCACGTCTGGGAGGCCGTGGAGCACGGAAAGAGGGTTTCTGCTGCTGAACTCGGCATATTGATTAAAGAGAAGATATTTTTAGCCCTGCAAGAGTATATTCATTCCTCAAGGAGGAGGCTGTTTAACTAACGTTCAGTTAAATAGCTAAATGTGATCGCCTAAGCATAAAGGTCAGCGATGGAAGGAGTTATGGGAAGAAGAAAAAAAATTGAAAATCAATGTGAGATATTCATTGTAAAACTTAATAAAAAAAAGAAGAAAACATTCAAATATTAAGTAGCTGCTGCTGGTAGCTTCAATCATATCACAGTGGACTGGAGCTGCTGGAGGGAGAGCAGCAGTTAACTTTATAATGCGTCGTTTCTCTCTCACTCCCTATTTACACCTGGCTTTGTATTTTTTGGTCCTTTAAACAACCACAAACACAATTCCGACTGTTGAGCTCCCATAATAGCCGCAAACCCTCGGTATCCTACGAGAGAACTACAGATTAACTTTACAAAGGTCGTTACAACGACTGGATTTGAAATAACTCCAAGGCACCTTCAGCGTTAGGATGGGCGGTTGTAAACATAAAAAGTTCATTATTACCGTTACATTTGGCCTCGATGACCTCTATGACCTTTGGCCTCAAAAGTTCTGATAATTCCGATAAAACGCTAGCTGCTGCATCCAAGTCCGGAGCATATATTTTGTGATATTGTTGCTTTTGATTTTTCCCATATATAACTCAAAGTTGGTGACTATTTCTAAATTGCCAAATGCCAAAAATCTTCTCATGAAATAATTGCTATTATAATCAGAGACCAACAATCATTGAACAAAACCTTCTCTAGCAATCACCTAAAGAAATGCTGCTCTTGGTTTCATCAGGTCGCCATCATTACATTACCTATGATACATGAGTAACATAAATAAATAAGAGCATTGCATCAGTAAAGCTTGCCTTCGACTCTTTCCTCTTACTCTCAGCAGAGCCTCCCAACCTTTTGATTCTGGCATATTCCTCATTAACTGACTGTTCCTTACTGCAAATTTGTTGCGAGTGGATCTTTCGGTCACACACCCTCCCTCCTCCAACACACACACATACCGCATGCACGCCATTCTCCGAGCTGGTTCTCCGGCAGGTCGCCGAGATCACACATCCAGCTATGATTACAAGGTGTAAGCCTTTATCATGGCCCCCACCTCTCACACATGCGGGCTCACAAACAGCTGTAAACACACAGCCCCAGACAGGGAGGAAGCCGACAGGGGACTTCGATGTCATTTCTCATTCCTAAAAATAATGGGACAGATAGAGGAAAAAAAAAGAAGCCATCGCACTTTGTTGTATGAGCCACAATTGTTATCGCTCTAGCAAGGGGATATAATTACTGGCATTCAGATCTCGTCGGCGGCCTCGTTCATGAGCAACCAGAAAGCCCCAGAAAGCATCTGTCAATGCAATGTAGTATGATCAAAGGCCTAGACGTTGTGCAGGCACGAAGCGCACGCACACAAACACACACACACACACACACACACACACACACACACACACACACACACACACACACACACAGACAGAGGGAAAACATGGCAAGTCCAGGTAAACACTGCCTCTGCTCATTTGCATCAGTAGAGCTGACTCACAAAGAGAAAAACTCAGCCAATAAACAACAAACAACGGCACAATCACTTTTGCTTTGCAGGGCCTTCTGCACAAGGGCAGAGCGCGAGATGGTAAAGCGGGATTAGATCGTCAGCGAAAGAAAGGAGGGGGGGGAAAGGCTGGGTGATTAACAGCAACGGCGGTGTCTCTGTCCAGCTACGAGTTGAAGATGAGGGGCACCGCCTTGGGCCGGCTCCTGCATGGCCTTTTTAAAAAGTGGCCCAATCTCAGCTCTAGTGTGCATAAATAGATCTGTAATTGCTTATTACAATACAATTAGGGCAAAGGAGATGAGGGAAGGAAAGATGCTTAGTGCAAATGTGGAGTGACAGGCCCAAGCACCCAGACCCGGGATTACAGTGGCCATTTGCACACGGACAGAAAATGAGCGCGATAACAGAGAGAGAGAGAGAGAGAGAGAGAGAGACAGAGAGGGAGGGGGGAGAGAGAGACAGAGAGAGACAGAGACAGGAAGAAGGAGTTGGGGGTGGGGGGTGGGGAAGGGCTGTCAAGCGCAGGCCAGAAGCTAATGACAGCCCTGGCTTCGACTTGCACAGACGTCTTTGAAGCCCGGCTCTGATCAGAGCTGTGATTGCCACCGCTGCAGGGCCACCACTCCTATATTAACCTACACTAACAGCTATTCAGTGAAAGTCACAGGCCGCTTTCAAAAAAAGCCACTCCGCCGTTGGAGCCGGCCATCTGCAGAATGGTCCTGCGAGGCGGGCCAAGGCGCTGGTTTAAAAAAAAAAAAAAAAAACAGAAAAAAAAGGCATATGTGTAAGGGACACCGTTTGCATATGCCCCCGCTGTAAGTCGGGCTGAACACGGGGCCGGTTAGGGCTGATTAGCTGCACTTCCCTCCTCAACCCACCACAGTTATGAAGATTGATAGAAGCAGCTTAGAGCTGATTATAGGGCCCCGGAGATGCATGGGCCCGTACCCAAACAGCACATTCACACTGCATTCACAATGAGCACAGCATGCGATTGCTCGGCACAGGCCGGGCATTAAGCAAACGTTACAGCTATAAGAGGCAAATAAGAGAAATGGACAACGCCAGAAGTGCTCTTAAGAGATTTTTTTCTTCTGGTTGGGGAGGTGGGAGATATATGAATATTATGCTAATTAGACACTTGCTTGTGGCCAGATCCGGGGCCATTTTGAGCAAGCACGTTATGAACATTTAACACATTTCCGAGACAATATATTGTGAACATGACTGGGTATCGACAATTCACTCCAGGGTTACAAGACGCAGCACGCCTTCCCGTAGCCGCGGAGGATTCTTTAGCTTGCACTGAAATTAATTTAGCGTTATTCTTTTTACGAGAGCCAGTCGTGCTTTGAAAAACAAAAACAGAAATAGTCGGGATGCACAATACTCTCTAATAACATACACACACTCCATGCAAGTGGGCCATTTTTGAGAGAGCTGCGGTGTTCTAGTTTAACGTCACAGAAATGGATGTCGACGCGTTTGTTTTGTCCCCTTCTGTGAAGAATATCACAGTTCAACCGCTTCTTTGTCAAAATGTTTTTGTTTAGTTTTTTTGCTTCTTACTTAAAAAGGCACCCTGGGGAGTTCTTGACCACTAGCATTGCTTTGGAGCACTAGCGGCTTCACGCTGATGGACAGTTGGTGACAATCAGGCGATAAGAAGCTCAGCGAGGGGAAGAGGAAGACCGCTAGCAAGCAAGTCAACAAGGGTGTAGGGTAGGGTGCTCACGTGGAAGCAGCTCAACGTGACATCAGTTTTGTGCCAGTAAAGCGAACTTCCATGTTATTGTTTACTTTTCCAATTTCTTTGGTATTTTGAAATCATTAGACCTGTTTATCAAATGAGCAATTACGTGGACAGAACATGGGGCGGAGAAAAGGCCTCAATGGGCTAATCCTGTTGACCTTTATAACCTTCTGCAGAGGGCTCAGCAGTTCTCGAGCAATAATTAACTCACTTAATATAGTTTGATCCTCCCTCGAGTCCGGCATGGCACATGGCGTAGAGGAGACGGGCGTCGGGACCCCCGCGGCCGCTTTCAGCTGCTATATTTGGGATCGGGCTCCGTTCAGTCTACTTTGGGTCTCTGCTGCCCTCTCTCTGTCTCTGAACCTGTAGTCCACATAGGCCCGGGCGCCAGATGCCGCCCGCCATCGGGGTCTACGGACTTCCCTGGCCCCGACTGCCCGAGCAGACGAGCGGGAGCTGGATATTAAGATTGCGTCACACGTGCCGTTTCGCTGCACTTGATTAGAGCCCGACAAACCATCGGCGCCATCGTTTGTTTTCATTCACACGAGCCAAATGTGAAAGTCCACAAATTAGACTCTCATTATCATGAAGCAACATTTCAACAGAACAACGGAGGGCGGCAGGAAACACGGCAAACGGGCAACAAGCAAGTTGCCGCGGCGGAACGGGGGAATTTTTTTTCCTCCGTGGAAAATAATCTCTCTTTCAATAAATTGACGTTCTCCTGCGTGACCCTTGACACCGATGGCAAATGTTAATTTTTGTAACAAGACCCCAGAGTTTGGTGCTGACAGTACTGGAGGGGGGAACAAATGGGATTTTAACTCCCAATTACAATAATGGCTTTTTGTGACGGGCCCTCCAACTACACACCTTTCCCCACCCCTCCTTCCCTCCACCCCTCTTTCTCTCTCTCTCCCTCACACACACACACACACACTTCAGGAAAATGATGCAGCTAATCATCCTTGAACCATTGTCTCTGGAAATGTGGCCGTGTGAGTGACATGATAACAAAGGAGGGAGATAAACAGGAGGAGGTAAGGCCACATAAAAGGAGGAATACCCTGATTTCTCCTATCACACACACACACACACACACACACACACACACACACACACACACAACCCTGACATCCCAACTTCAACCTCTCACCTCTCTGATATGCAGTATATCTTCAGAGTTTAAGAATAAGCGTCCTCCATTTTTGTCACAGATTAATATCTTTAAGCAAACGGCAGCTAAAAAAAATATCTTCAAATCTTATTTTCATCGTTAGTAATAAATTAGTTTGAGGCGAGGTTTAAAATAAAAAATAAATAAAAACATTCAAAATTATCCAATTTTGCTCATCACTACCATTGTTATTTAAAGGTTGTCTACATTAATGTATGTGATGCATACTTGACACATGTATTTCAGTTGATTAAATCCCACGTCCATCTCACACTGGTACAGTGAGGCTGCGATGTGTCTCCCATCCCAATTCATCTTTAACTATATTCCGTCCTTTTCTTCCAGCGCACGACTCGGAGTGCCGTGCAGCAGAGCGCCGCTGGTCACACAGGGAGGTGCAAGAACCAATGACATCCAAGGGGGACGCGATCAAGAAGGAACAAGCCTCCACGACATCTTTGACATCGTGAACTTTTCTCTCTGGACCGTCGATGGATTCCCTGAGATTTGCCCGTTTTCTAAATCTTCACACCAGTTTGCACTGGGAGCAACAACCTCACCCGAAACCTCAAGACTGTCGAGATAACCCAAATGAGTGGTTCAGTCTCGAGGACAGCATTATTTTGAGGGAAAGGCAATAAATGCCACGGATTATTCTGGTAGTTGATTGAAAACGAACCGGTATAGATTTTGATAATCGATTGCCTTTCAAGCTAAAATGCAACATTTTCCGGCACCAGCATCTTCAACTTCTCTGTTTTACTTCCTCGTGGACTGAATATCTTTTTTGTTTTGTGCCGTCATACAAAAACAAGCAATTTCAATGTCACCTTGGGCTCTGGAGAAATTATGTGGGTGGGTTGGGGGGGCATTCTTCACGATTCTCCATCATCTTAAAAGACAAAATGATTAATTGATTGATTGATGAATCGATTAGTTGGGAGAATAACCGGCAGATTAATCAATGATAAAAAAAAATATATTTTAATCGCTAGTCGCAGCCCTAATTAATTATGCACCCATGTAAATGGTAGAAGCAAGACTTTTACTCATGCTGGCAGCCGCAGCATTGTTGTCTAAATAGAAATTCAGCCACATATGACTAACTGAATGCAACCTTGTTAATCATTTATAAGTAAAACAAACTCTAGGCAACTGCCAGGATGATGGAAACACAATTCATTCTACTACAAAGTTAATTATGCGGTTCATTGTGCTCCAAAAATAAACTGTAAGTGTGCATCATTATGCCAGGCTACCAAGGTCATCAGGCATTCAGTATCATCAGCAGCGTGAATCCCACTCGCCGCCAGCGCCGTCTTGGGTGTTATACGTTTTTTGCCGGTTCACCTCCAGGACGAGGCTGTCAGTCTCCCCGGAGGGGGAAGTCGGCCGGGGCTCTCGGCCCCCGCGGTGCGGCCCCGCACTCCGTGTCGTGCGAAGCGGCGCGCCGCTGTGTGCTGAGGGTGACTTTCATCTGTCACATTTTAATAGGCAATCACAGTCGGTCGTTTCTGTTTATTATTTCCCCGTTTTATCTATTGGGCATTTGGGCTATCTGTTTGTATTCAGACGTACACCGAATCCCATGCAGCTATTTCACAGGGCGCTCTATATTTATTATACCTATTTAAATATCTGGAAAGTTTCACTTCCTGGGATGATTTCTTTTCTGAATATTTACATAGTTCACATTTGAATTATCTTTGACACCGACAACAGCGAACTACGGTCAAAGGACATGAAGACATGCACACAGCCTCGAGCAAAGTAAAGACATGATCTACTTAACTCAAGAAAAACTGCATATTATTCTCCTCGAGCACTGGACAGCTTTTATGTTAACATTTTGTGCATACCGTATAGTATATAGTATGCACAAAAGTAGTTTATCAATACATACCAACCAATGCTGTGCACCCCCACAACTGGTTGAATGTGCCCTTAATAGAGCTTACTGCACAGGGAACCACTGCCACTCACTGTGTAACACTTCATGTTGACTGTTTAACGCCGCGAGTCCTGTCCAGTGTTTATCCCCATTAGCCGTTAGCTCTGTCGGCTGTGTTAGCCTTGTTGGCTAGTAGCTCTCCGTTGGCCTAGCGCGGGAGATTGATGCCCACAAACTGCCGACAGCAAACTAACTCTCCTCCCCGACATAAGACGACAAACTGGAATGGAGGCCGTAAAAAAAAGTGTAAACAATATTCATAAGTGAGCACCAAAGACTTTAGGCATGGAGTGATAACCATGATGGCACGTAGACGGAGCCTTTGTACATATAAACTTCAACAAAAACATGAGATCATTCATTTTGACTATAAAAGCTACATGTCCTTCTTTTCAACCAGGACTGTATTTCATTGTTGTGTTTTTTTTACAGTGTTTTTAGCCACCCAAACAATGGTTGTGGTCCACCTAATTGATGTAATTAATGTTCATCATGTCGAGTGTTTGCTGAACGACTTTGCTAAACCCCGAGCCTCTCAGCTCCTCTCAGGAAGGGGAATCGGGCGAGCATGAAGCACTCAAGTTTTTTGTCATGCTTCACGGGAACCTAGAAATGAGTGGAATAATTCTCAGCTCAGAGGGGCTCAGCAGCGGGGCTCAGCTAAGTCATTCTCCACGGCGCGGCGAGCTCCCCGGCAATCCCGGCGGGCCGGGCCGGCGTCCAGTTACCTCGGACACACATCCACTCGTCCCCCACAATGCGCAATCGTTTAATGGCGGGCGACGCATGGTAGGAGCGAGCACAATGATCCTCACTAGATGTCATGCGGACGGTGGACTGTTTGCACTCTGCCGCACAGTGGGGCCGCCGGTGTGCGGCGATGCTGCAACGGCGTGTGCACTCTCCTCGATGCGCCCAAGGTAGCGCTGTCCGGATGCGATTGGATGGGAAGACTCGCTGGGAAGCTGACAGGAGGAGAAGGGGAGCAAAATCTTACTTTGAGTGGTGGAAGATATTTTGCTCTCTCGTCTCTGGAATTATATAAATTGCTTGTGGCTAGCGGGGGCCTCAGCTGCGGCGAAGAGGCCCCAACTGCCTCGCTCCCGAACAATCTACTCCACATCTCTGAATCTTCCATCTCTGCCCCTGAGCGGCGACGGGGACAAACAAAAACCTCCTGCTCTCCACACTCTGTGTCTGCATTTCATTTCCTCTGAGGAAGAGGAGGCTCTCTTAAAATATGCAGGCACTTTAAAGTGGCATGTCCCTCTGACCAGGCTATTTTCTTTGATGAGCTCTAGTCCTAATCCTTCAATGATACGTCTTCTTCCAACTCCATCACTCAAGTGAGGTACCCTACAGAATAGCTATTGGTTGAAGAGAATCGAGGGGGGATTTCTGGGTTTTTCCAAATAGCGCTCGCACATCAGGCGAATAAATGAAGCTGTGTGACACTCCGGGCAAATGGATTTCTGCGCACACACACACCCTTAAGGTGCCGCTGGGCCACAATCTGAGCCCCCGGCCTCGGCTCGGCCCACCTGCCCCACCTACAGCGTAATTCACTCTGCAGCTAAGGCCGGGGTAGTGGGCCCGTCTGACCCCCGCTGCTCCGGGGCCGTCGTTTACTGCTGACCTCCAGCGAGGTGCCAATGAAACATGTCCATCGAGAGGTGAGCAGAACAAACTGCCTCACTTGGCGCCCGCTGACAGCTCAGCGTTTTAAAAAGACTGGATCAACACCGGTTTTGATAGCCGTGCACTTCAGCAAGAGCCTGCACATTCGCTGACAAATTAACCGACGCGCCGAACAAAACACAGGGATAATATTCAATAATAGTGCAAATAATGGGACTGATACAACGATACTGGTGGGATGTAATTAAACTGGAACTCTCGTGGCCATGCACACGACACTTGTAGCTGCAAATGACGCATTAATGTGCCCATTCCATTGTTTAATTAAAACATTTTCCAGCAAGTTAACAAGCAATTTTTGCTCCAGACACCAATCTAATGATCCTTGAGCATATCTATTTGTTCTGGCTAGCACATTAGCTCACACACATCCCACGACCTCGTTTTTTTGTCCATCCGTTCGCTTTAAGTCTACTATTCAGTCACAGTTTTCTTTTCACCCTCCTTTTCTCTACTTCTAGGCCCTTTTCACACCAGGCGTGCACTATAAAACCTTGGTTTAACAGCCCTGCATAATAATAAAAAAATCTCACATAAACGGCAATCTAATTTCACAATATTGAAAATGGAGCTTTGAAAAGGTGTAGTGATTTTGTGATAAAATATTCAAGTGCATAATCCAACTACTAAAACATGTCAAGTAAAAAGGGTGTTTCATTCACATGAGAAAAGAAAAAAATACTGCTGTTCTGTGAGAGAATTTAAAAAAGAAAAATTCACACTGACATTTGAAAAAAAAAATAATTAAGAAGCAAAGAGTGTTATTACAAAAGGCGATCGTAATCAACGACATTCAGAGTGATATGCAAATAGACGCTTGTTTTTTTGGGGTGGGGGGAATCAAATGGATTGGTAGGTTTTAATTTTACTAAATAAAAACAAGGCAGTGTTTCAGTCAAATGTTAACAGCAACTGTGCATCTTCCCCCCTCCCCCGTAGACCTGAGATCCAGTAATATTTAAACAAATGAGAATAAAGCTCCAATTTGACAGGGTCATAAAAGCTTATGAGAGCGCCAGCGCGGCGTCCGCTTGATTCTTTTGCTCTTTCGCTACCTCTGCTTCTCCAATTCAGTGAGAAAAGAATTAGCCTTTTTGTCCTGCAAATATTTTGACCTTTACAAAAGCCAGTGCTTCCAAAGATTCAACTATTTCTGAATACACTGCTTCCTTGTCACCTCCCCCTACCCTGTCTGTGCTCTCTCAGCTGTGCAGTGCATAAACACACGTGATGGAACACGACACAGCAACAGCAGGACCCGGGCAGACTCACGACAGTCCGCTCTGCGTCGCTCTCCGTCAGGTGAGACTCCGCTCGGCCGCAAAACAGCCAAACGGCGACGTCAACAATTTTCCGAGCGTGAGAAGTAGGAGGTGCGGGGCAAAAGCGTGTCAGATTAGAGTCCATTGCATGAGTCTCACGCTCACTGCAGGAGATTTGGCCCGGGGCCATGTTCCAGATTTGGGGGAGTTCCAGGTGTTACTCGGCACAGTTAGCCAGCTTATCAATCCTGCTTTATGAGTCGGGCCTTTGCTCTTGCTTTCACTCGCAGCGAGCAAAAAAAAAATAAATAATAATAATTCAAATACAATTCGTGTATCGCCTCGAATTTAATTTAATAGATTCTGATTCACAAGAAACCCGAATCGATTCAACTCAAAAATCTATTTGATTCGGGACATTTCAGGTACAATGCCGACATGTCTTGGCTATGAAAGAGATTCTGAGAGAACGTGTGCTGTGAATTGTACAAGGAACCTTCTAACACGGTGCAGTGTCAAAAACATCCATGAAGATTTGTCCCCAAAGCAGTTACCTTCATGGACTAATGTATAAATAGCTCGCCTCAATTTTGCACATGTAATTAATGGCTTTTTTTTGTCCAGCTCGTCTCCGTCTTGAGCGCAACCAGACACCCGCCTTTAGGCCTGGCGTCAAGGGCACCAGAAATAGAGGGTCCAAGGGGGCATTTATTTTTCTTACTCAGCTCTCAATACAATCCTAGTTAAAGGAGCAGTGTGTACGATTAAGTGGGATCCCATGGTGAAGCTCTTTAGAGCCAGTGTTTGGTTTTGTCCATTCTGGGCTACTGTAGAAACAGTACATAGATATAAACAGCTTATTACCAACCATTTCTTCCAATAAATCCCCGTAAATCCTACACACTGTCCCTTTAGCGAGTGCCCAGCACAAGCAGCACCACAACAGACTAAAAATGGAAAATGTCAATATTGTAATATGCATATATGTAGTGAGAATGAAGAGCATTCACACACAAACACACAGTTGTGAGGAGTGTCAGTCGGTGTTTTCAGACCCTAATAAATCCGTCACTGAATGTGTTGTATCGCTAGTTGATATGAAGCTCAGGTTCTGTGCACTGCTGCGGGAAAAACAGAACGAAGTTCTATAGAAAGAACCGATTATCATCTTTAAAAAAAAATAAGCTCATGTCTCTTTTATAACTTCAAACTGGCTCATTTACAGCATTTCATTTCCAAAGGAGTTCATTTAATGAATTTCATTTCCTGCATAAGAAATGTGCATAAGAAATGTGATAATAAATGTGAAATTCATCACAGATTATTACATTACTGTCAGGTAACAGTGGCAGGAGATGTATGCTACTGTTAACCCATTCTAACCCAGGCCGCCTTTCTTTGTGCCTAACAATGATAGTGGCATATCAAGACAAAAATATGAATATATATGTATATATTAGGATTGATATCTAGTCATATTTTTATATTTATTTATATATATATATATATATATTTATATATATATATATATATATATATATTTATATATATTTATATTTATATATATATATATATATACATATATACACACACACACACACACACACACACAATTGTTCTGCACAGGAACTGATATGTCAGCTATGTAAAAATAACTAGTAACAAACTATCACCATAACAAGTTAAAACATGCACAGACACAAGTATTCGTTTAGAAGAAGGAAAAAAACTGAAATTAGTGTCATTTCTGGAAATTTCACAGATTTCTTTCAGCCTCGCTTGCTGTGTCCTGACTTGATACCAAAAGTGATGTCAAGTTTTATAGCTCATGGAAATTGTCTCCAAATCAAACAAAACCTTTCTTAAAAAGGTTCCCGGCGGAGTTTCAGACCTCTGGCAGCGCTGTGGAGCCGCTTCTCTATAAGTGGGTCCCCGTTTTGTTTATCTCATGCGCGGAGGGGGCGCACAGGGACGCATAAACACAAACATAACTTGTGTTTGTTTACGAGGGAACTCCACAGAGCCCCTTTAATGCACTCTTGTTTTTGAAGGCAGAAATCTCTGGAGCAGGTGCATTGTGACTTATAGGGTAATCAGACTTTTCTGATCCCGACACACACACACACACACACACACACACACACACACACACACACACACACACACACACACACACACACACACACACACACACACACACACACACACACACAAATATCAAATAAGAAGTCAAGGAATTCTTTGTTGTTGTTCTTTAATGAAATTAGAGAAGAGACCTGGAGCTAACAGTAATTGTCAATCAGGTTGCTCTGAGCTAAGGTTAGCCTCAGGCTTAACTTCATTTATAGGAGAAGACGTCAAAATAAGACAGGGTTCATTCTGAGGCCTGGGTGAAGTTCGGCCCCCGGGCTTTAACGTGCGTTGCGTGAAAACGGCTAAAGATCCTGAGTGCGACGCAAGAGTGTGAGCTAAATCACGTGTCGGCGCCCGAACATGCCGTTCGAAAGCCAACTCGCAGGTTGTTCAGCGTAAGCCTCTGCCTTCTCTGCTCCCAGTGTCGAGACTGGCAAACGACAGTTACAGGGGAGTTAAAAGCTGCGCCAATTTCGAGGTGGCGTGCGTATGAAAGATGCAGGACAGGTGCCAGCTAATCAGGCACTACTACAACGCGCCACAAAAAAAACGTGCGCACACAAACAGTCCCCAGACAACAGCCGCTTCCTGTCTCGTCTGCGCGGTAGCCGACCGTAGGCAGCGCAGAGCTGCAGAAAACAGGCTTAGACACACAGTGGTACATGAAAACCCTTCTCTTCCATGAGCTGATCCGTCTTTGTTCTGCATAAATACCAATTACATAATTCTCTCTGGCATGCAAATCAGATTAGATGAGGCCGTGGCAGATCACCTATACCGCTCGGTCTAGTGCCGCTGCCACAAGAATAGAACGCTTTTTGGCACTCCGCGTTCACACGCTTTCAGCGGGTTTGCTCGGCTTTTTTATTCGGTGGTGTAATAGAACAAAAAAGAAAAGAAACATTGTTAATGTCAATGTTTTAGCTTTAATCATTTTTCACAAAGTCGCTGCGTCTTTCAGGTCCAAAGATGGGACTGTTTGTGATGCAGAAGGAGATATCTGGCAGACGCATGGCGGTGTTTGATTAAAGAAAACGCACTTTGAAATTTTAATAGTGAAATATCAAGGGTATTATCAAATGCTAGAGATGTCCAGGAGTATACATGACACACTGTATCAGGGGAATATTTGTATGCCGAGAAGAGGCACTGACATTCAGCTTGTGGGCACTGATACCCAGAATCACGCTGGGAAAAGGGAACCAATGCAAATTAGCAAATCGAAGGAAAAGCGACACTTTGCCGTCGGCTGTGGGGAGTCATCAGTAATATGTTGCAGCAGCGCAGTCAAGAAAAAAAGCACAAAAGGCCTCTCAACATGCGTTTCCGTGCATGCGTGTACTTCACTGCGTGTGCGTGTGTGTGTGTGTGTGTGTGTGTGTTTGTTCGTTTCAGCCCAGGGAACTAAAGAGCAAAACAAACCAGAAGTTGCCTTACAGCACAAAACCCTACGCAACATGAACTTTGAGGATGCGGGGACAGCTGGTGGAGGAATCCCCAAAAAAATAAGAGATAAAAATGGAAAGCAGAGAAAAAAAATTAAATGTTGTGTGACTCCAATGCGTTACTTGTGATCTTTTTTTTGTCAGAGATCTCTAATACATGACACAGACTGTATTTATGAATTCATGCATGTATGTATGGATCTATGTATGCATGCACTGCACAATGAGAGGTAAAGACCCCCATTCAACACGGATGTATACGAGGGACCAGACGCTAAAAAGAACCACTGGAGAAGTAAATTACCCTAAAACAGAGTCTACAGGCTACAGCCTCCCCAGCGAGATTTGGAATTCATCCCACTTGTTCTGAAATTATGATATGTTGATTTTTTTTTTTTGCCTTTGACAAATAATATATTTCACAGCACAGTTGGGCTGCGGGCACATTTCAGTAAGTATCCAAGCATGCATGCTCTAAGTGCACAGGCCAGGCAGCAGTGTATGTGCGTTACACTTTGCATTAATAGATGCAATCCCAGGCCCACATCCCTCCGGGCCCTGTTTTGTTAATGGTGTTGTGAAGCACACAAGACCAGTGGCATTAACTTCATACTCAGCTTCCATCTTAGCACATCAGCTAAAAATACATAGTGAGAAGGAATGACTGTCAACAGTTCCCTGTTGCAGATAAAGACAAAGGAGCCTGCTTTCTTAATGTTGTAATCCATCACAATCTGCTTGATTCTTTTCCATTTAAACCACCAGAAAAGCAATTCCCTTTAGACAATAAGATCTTGCATTCGGAAAACACATGGGCTCCAAAAAACATATCCTAGTCTTGTGAGTGTTTAAAGTGTACTTATAAAAAGTCAGACTGAATTCAACTTGTCACCTTGGAAACGCACTATATATTCTGCTATATGTGGGCACATCTGGGTTGTGCACATAAGGTAAACATCCTTTACACAGCAGCCAGAGGATATACAAAAGGAAAAAAGACATTGTACAATAATAGGTTTGATGTCCCCCCCCCTCTGTGCTAAACTATCTAACGGAGCGATGTGTCCTGCTGTAGGTCTGGCCTCTGGGTCCCGGGGACAGATATAGAAAGATACAGATCTATAACCTGCAGTATCAGGGCCTAATTGATGCAGGTCTAGCGTGCAGGGAGAATCGACATGACAGGCATCAGCCACGTGTGACAAGATTTATCGGTTGGTCTGGGCCCTCTGGCCGGGAGGGTTTACATGGGAAGATACGTCCACGAGCCGCGCACGCGCCGCGCCGAGCACGCACTCACAGCTCATTTATTTGTCATTTCTTTGCTTAACGGCGTATGAAATTGTCGCGGAGCTTTTTATTCTGTTTCGCGGGGCCCGAGGAAGGCGGAGCCTGTCCCAAAATGACAGTCGAGCTCGCGGTAGCAGATCATGCTCGCACGGGGGAGCGCTGTGAATTTCAAGTGTCTGCCTTGGGATGCCCCCACGGATCAGCGGCGAAATGTGTTAAAATTATTATTTTATTTTTTCATGAGGAAAAAAAACATCTGAAACACAGATGTCTAGCGGATGTTTCCCATAACACTTCCTCCTCCTTCTGACATGGTGAGCTGTCTCTCTTCTATTCATATGCTAATGCTCAATCAGGCGGTCCAATCCGGAAGCATTTCCAACCACGTTTTTTCTTTTTTTTTCCCTTTCTTTTTCCCAAGCAATCAATTTACCTTTGAGAGAGATAAAAGCTTAAAAGAGTCACATAAGAGGCGAGCCAGAGCAAATGGTGATATGAAGTGGAAAAAAAAATACCAAGACGGCAAAGAGGCAGTTGGGGAATCGCTGGATAATGTAGGTATAAACACACAAGTCTGTGCCTCGGAAGCCCCCCCCCCCCAACCAGCACCATTGCAGGAGGGACTTCCAACACCTTCAGCTGCAATATAAATGTTAATAGAGTTCAGGGGAAGAAAACGGAGGTGTAAACAAACAAATGTGGTATTCCATGCTTTGGGGCAGCGGGAGGGCCCTGCCATTGAGCGGCGTGCCTGCGTTTGTGTGCGGTCGCGTGTGTGCACGTGTGTGTGTGTTTGCATGTGCTGCGGGATTGAGGACAGAAGAGGGAATGAAGATGGGGCTTCAGGCGCGCACTCGGTGTGAGCTGGGCTGTAGTGGACCTCCAGCGGTGGAGCTCTCTCCTAAAACCCTTCCTAAAAAGACAGCCAGCCAAAAAAAAAAGGAAAGAAATCTTCCAAATGGAAATCTAGCGCCTCTACTGCCACTGGAAACTGCGCCCAGCGAGCATCCGATGCCGAAACAGAAGTAGCTCTCGTTCTGAAATGGAGTGCTTTCTAAAATATCAAAAGTATACCCAAGATGCAGCATTCGTCCGACTCGTATGAAATAGGCGACCCTCCGTGCTGCTCGCGGCCATTTACAGTGCTCAAAAGCAGGCCGGAGAAACAGAGGGAGAGATGAAGGGCAGGTGGGTGGTAAACACACACATCCTCATTCCGAGCAGACAGGCCACCGCGACTCTCCGTCCCGACTTGTTCAAAGGGTTGGCAACCTTCAGACCAATTAGACATCACAGGGCAGCCTGCACAGCAACCGGCTTTCATATAAACGGCTCTCCATGAATTTTTAATCAGCCATAATTTAGGGATTTAAATAAAGATCAAATTCTTCCGGCTGCACTGCGAAGAGGTGTCTGCCTGTGTGCACGTCTGTGTGTGTGTGTGTGTGCATTTTTTATGCAATCAAACGGAAGTGAGCATGAATGTGTTCATCTGTTTCACTCACTGTCTGAAACCCCCCCCCCCCCTATTCTCCTCCTCTCCATCCTGAATGTTTCCTCTTTTTCCCTATTTCTCTCCCTCTCACCAATCCCACCTGCCAGCGTTACGAGCAGAAGCCCGGCAGGTTGTCTAACCCAGAGCAGGGGAGAAGAAAAAAATCCCTGACTGACTGGTTGACTGGTTTGGCTGGCTGAGTGGCAGCATGTGAAGAGCAGGAGACAGATCTGCAGGGAATCACTGACAGATGTAATTAATGAGGTCATACTTGGAGTTGGCAGTCCCCCTCATATCCAATTCCTGACGATCACAACCGAACACACCTGCAGCTCGAACAGCAAGAAGAAGAAGAAGAAAAAGCCGATACCCCTCGATCGTGTGAGGGAAACATTGAGGAAGCTAGATAACAACTTATTTCTTTATTCTTATTTTCTTCGTACCCCTTTTGTTTTCCTGTAGCGCTCTATAAAGAAACGTCTTTACTTCGTCTGGGTTTATTCAACTGTACCTTTTTTTTCCCATCTATTAATGGTTCTCTGAACAGAAAATTGAAGAAAAAAAAAATAAAAAATGGGAGAAATGTCAAAGAACATTGCTGCGAGACGTCAAGCCATCCGGACTTGTGGCCAAATGCCTTTTCAGTTTCTCACGTAATGCCGTGGGGCCCAGAGACTCCCCTCCCCCGTAGACTTATCTTTGGAAAAGAGACTGTAAATCAATGTAACTTTTGAAACGCTAGTTCACTCTACGGGCACAAAGTCATTTTATTTGTTTTGCGGTCCAGCCATTTTGGCTTCAAAGCGATTTTGTTCGGAATGAATGGGAGCCGGTCTCCAACGCCGCATCCAGCTCCCCCCAACACGTCCATGATTCTGTCCACATAAAAAAAACGTATTTTGAAACGGAAGCATATGTCAAAGTTACACCTTTGACATATTCTGCATATATATATATATATATATATAAAACTGTGATAACCCTGCTCGTATTATGTAAATTTACTGTCAAAAGATTGTTGTTTTTTGCCGTGAGCCGCCATGGTCGAGCGTCGTATTGTTCGGGAAAATGAAAGTACCGCAGTACACGGACACAGTGCCACCAGCAGCCGTACAGTTAATTACGCTGAATGTCAACGAATATTCCTCCATTTCCTCCTGAGCGGATTATACCATCTTCTGGCCTGGTTTCCAACTTCACGGCGGAGAGTATTTATTACCTGTAAACAAGCGGGAAAACAGGCCTGGTCACGTTTCACTCGAGCTCCCTCACTCATCACTAATATGTAATCATATGTATCCAGGTCAAACACCCTGCCAGTCTTCAGTACTCTTTAGTGCAAACATACACGTGCTAAAAGGGCACATCGTTGCCTGGCAAATATTGTGTCGTCAAAAGGAGAATACAGAAATACGTGTGCGCACACACACACACACACACACACACACACACACACACACACACACACACACACACACACATATATATAAATAAATACACACAGACACACACACAGGTATGGGCATTGTTCATTCACAAGCCCCGTCTTTCTGGCTGACCGGCCAATATGGCGTCAATGGAACACTTACTCACCCTGAAAACAAAAGGAGAGCCTTGGTGATGCCGTCGTTATCCATCACCCCTTCAGCCTTTGCATAAATAACTATAAATATACAGCATCATCGTGTCAGAGAGCTTCCGGCTGCATGGCCTCCTCCTGCTGCTCCAACCCAATTTTTTTTTTTTCTACTTCTTTTCTGCACTTTCATCCTCACTCGTTTTGCATTTTTGCCTCGCTTAGCATAAAGGGATACACGATGTTTTGAAAACAAGGTTCCGGCTACTCTTCCAAGGATGCCAGATGCAATTTTCTTTCCGCCGCCGTGGCGATGGTGGTCTGGGTACACGCGTCCCTTCGGAGGAAACGGGCAAGCGGTGGGGAATTTCAAAAACGTTCTGACGGGCCGCAGTTGCCCTGCAGCGAGGTATTACCGATCTGATTAGCGCGGCCTATTTTAGCATGGCAACTCCCTGATCTACAAGGAACAGTCAGTCACTGAATAACTGGAGGGGGAAACGATGCAGCGCCTGTTCAATGACGGCATTGTGTTTACATTCACGTGAACGCTCACTGAGGATTTTAGACTGTTTTGTATTGCATGCATGAACTTAGCCTAGTTAATTTTTCAAGTTTTTTCCTTCCAATCGCATGAACGCACTTCTTGTTTATACATGCACTGGTTCCCATATAGAGGTAGTAATGCACAAGAAGTGAGGGTAAACCTGACGAGTAAGGGCACACGTATACTTTGACTTTGTAACATCCACTACCTTAACCTTATCGCACTCGCAGATGTTCATTTATATCTGACAAGCAGCCGCACTGTCGTTAAACCTCCGACAAATCATCCATAGCCCGAGCCGTTGTTGCCCTAGTATTCACTCCCGGCACCTCACACAACCTCTCGTCCCAAGAAAATTAGAGCTATCCCCGTTCTTCTGCTTCAATAGACGTGGTAATTGTGTGTGTGTGTGTGTGTGTGTGTGTGTGTGTGTGTGTGTGTGTGTGTGTGTGTCTCCAGTGCCAGTGGAACAAAAAGGCCTCAGGTGTTGTAGCTCGTTTGGGCCTTTTTGGTGCATAGCAGAGCGCTCCAAACACACTATGGAGGGGGTGGAGGGAAAAAAATATAGATATAGCAAGATCATGTTTGGAGATAGTGTATTGATTCTCCAAATCACTGTATCAGTTTGTAATGGATCAATAGTAATTCCATGTTCCAGATTGCACAAAAAGGAGTGCTGTGATGTTGGTTACAGGCACTGTGATGAGCGCAAATGCTGATCCCAATATCCTGATTTTATAAATATGGTGGTTCCAATCGCCTTGAGTACGGTATCAAAATATGTATCACAATATGTTGGACGTCTGCATCGCGGAGCCTTGCCAGTGGACAGGCCTTCTGGAAGCCCGACAAAAAGCTCAACACTGAAGTGATTTAGTTAAAGCATTTCAGCACTACTAATTGTTGAAAGCGAGCAGTAGAGGCGACTGCAAGGTAGGCTGACCACCGCTCAGTAATCGCCTTTGTCTCCTCTCTGGCCTCATATATATATATATATATATATATATATATATATATATATATATATATATATATATATATATATATATATATATATATATATATATATATACACACACACACACACATTTCACCCCTCTCTCTGTCTCTTTGATGATGAAACACTCACCAGGCGCTGTAACACATTTCAAGTGTTATCATTGTTTTAACAAAGCTGTGGCCCGGCATTCATGTTTCCTGCCTCTTTTTTTTGCTTTCATTTTTCACACTCCACCTCAAAGCACAGTGTCATGTTTTATCTGACCATCTCACACGGAGACTACAGAGCCTATCTCTTTTATCTGACCACCTCCAACACACTCTTTTTCTCTGTCTTTTTTTTTTATGTATCTATTTTTTAAACAACACACACACACACACATACACAGACACACACACACATACATACACACACACATACATAACCATGCCAGCATTGGTAAGACTCTACAACAACGACAAAAGTATTTATGCCTATAGCCAAACGAGAGCTTGGTGTGTCATTTCATGAAAGTAAGGTCATCCATAAGGTTATGGTGCCCTTCTAGGTAAGGTGTTGCCTTGAGATGTCATGGCAACAGCCTCCGGAGAGAAAAAAAAAAAAACTAAATCAATCAGCGCTTAGGGTTGATGAGATCGAATGACATCAGAAAGGACTATACAACAAGTGTATATAATGACCATGTGGCTGAAATGGTGGACAACCTCCGCTTCACCTGCACAAGCACTCGGCCCCCTCCCTCCAGGCTTTCCCTTTTGCTCCTCTTCCCTTATATAGAGCTATTTCTTTCACTGAGAAAGACACTGGTTAAGCCCACTCGACTATCCCCGGAGTTATTTAAAGACGGAGCGGTTCCACAACAGAAGAAGAAGGATGATGGTTGGTCATTTCAGCCCAAAGTGGCAGCACAACTTGGACTGCAGCACCACGAGTCTTGTTCACAAGACTACTTAATGTTGCAAAATAGACTACATTAAGTGCTCAACAATGGGGTTTCTAAAGTGCGATGAATCCCATAGGGTCTACTAGAGTTAGAGGCTGTTAAGGAATCCGTCCGTTGGCCTGTGATGAACGATGCAGTACCCGGCATACCTTAGCAATGATAGCTTATAGCGCCATTAGCCTGTAACTACAGATAAAGGGTCAGAGAGAACGGCGAACTCCCTGGCAACATACGGAGCGCGGGGCCGGCCGCGGCGGCCGGAAAGATTCATTAATCTTAGATGATGAGTCTTGGTTGGTGTAATTAGGCCTCCTGACACAGACAGCCCCACCAGAGTGGTGTTCAAGCTCTTTATGGCGCGTAGGAATCGTACCCGATGTGCTGGCGGCGGCGGGTTTGGCTGTGAAACAAATGGAGCCATGAAGCCGCGGTATGGCTGTTTACAAGCGCGCCTCCGTGTTTTCCTCAGGTGCTGCACTGGGTCTGTGGGAGTTAATCATTCACTGGTAGCGGGTGGCTTTAAGACACAAATCCAACTCTTGCTGGCACCAGAGCAACCAGCATCACCCACACTTTCTATATATAACTCTTTTTCCATGGCGAGTCCATTTGTGGAGCAGAGTTCACAAGGACGCTTGCCAGAGGAGATTTATACTCCAACATTTTTAGCTGGTCCTAAGGAAACATTACGGTCAACAACTTCTTGCATACAAATAATATTTTCAACAATTCGCTCACTTGACCAGATTCAGTAGAATTTGTTATAGGGCATGTGTCTGCTAATCCACAATGTCATGTAAATCCACATACAATATAAAAAAAAGTCTAAAGAGAAGAAGAAACATCAGGCCGGAAGCTACGGAGCGCAAATACATTATCTTCTTACTCATCAAAAAATAAATAAAAGGGTGCATAACATGATATTTGACCACCAGGAGGCAAAAGGCACACAGCAACACAGCCCTGATTTCATAAATTCATAAGGCTGAAAAGCAAACAACTGCCCACTTAGACATCACACAATAACAGAGCAAAATGAGCGTCCCATTGGAATCCGTTTTTAATAACCATCTGACAAATGAAGCATGCAGACTGTAGCAGAACAGTCCATTTTCTTTTGTTTTTGTTTGTTTGGACTCCAGCACACTGGACTTGAAATTACATATTAACTGGCTAAAGACCAGACTACAGACAGCATGTGCAGATTATGTGCAAACTGCGCGTCAAAGCATCCATCACACGAAACAAACGAGTGCAGGGAGTCTTATTGTATTCTTTATTGTGCTGCAGACATTGGCAATACTGGTGATTAAAGGTTCTCTCTACTATAGTTAAACAACCACTGCTATTAGTGGTGCAATAGGCTCATAAAACTCACGGTTCAGATGGGATCAATAATCGGATCAGCACAAAAAAAAGGGAGCAAATATAACTTTTACAGATCCCTGATCATGTTTATTTGCCGCCGATACTAATTGCAGATCATTGATGATCCATATTGGCAGATACAGATCCCTTTGTTGTTTGCTTATCGCAGCTGGTCTGCAAGGCTCCAGACTATTAATTATTTTCTTTCGCCGGTGTTCCATTACGTCACTCACTGCCGCTCTGCACTGCTGACGCCAGTACTGTTCCCGCCGTTTGGCACCATTAGCGCTGTCAGCGCCGTTAGCTGCGAGCCGCCGCCACGTTGAGAGCCATGTGCAGGCATTAGAAATGCTCTGAATCTGGAATGTAGCTGAATATATCTGAAACGCAACAAACCGCCGTAGCAAACAGAACCCCTCTGTGTCGAGACAGGTCGGGGGGAAACGCCCGTACGCCCGTACTAAACGCCGATAGAAAGTGGCGTATGCATCAAAACGTGCTCGACTTGGCCAGCGACTGGGCCGCTCTGTATTTCCAAGTCGTCGATAGAGGGAAAGCTTTCGATCTGGTTTCAATAAAGAGGAATGCATTTATCTGTGTGCAGAGTGATGGATTAATCTGAAAGCAGCCGTAAATAGGAAACCTGGCTGATGACATTTACCTGAGAGCTGCTCTCACAGCCCTCTTAATGGCCGCTGCCAGCCGAGCCCTGGGCAGCACAACAAGCCACAGCCGTGTGGGGAGCCATTCCTTAAAGAACAATTAACAGGGCCATTTAAAAGAAATCACCCAGCCCACACACTCAATTAACACAGCCCACTTTTGCACTTTCCCCTCTATTGTGTCCCAGAATAGCCCGGTAGAATTGGCACGTCTGTGACGACTGCATCACGGTGGGCTCTTGTGTTATTCCCAGAGCTGTTCCTCTTGCTCGTCTGTGGCTTTAAAAGAAAAGATTCAGGAATCGCAGATGAAATGTGCGTCTTTCAGGGCTCTGAGTGAGATTTTATTACCGCCTGCCTTTTTGTTGTTGTCACTGGACAAGACCGTCTAAACATCTGTTTTACAAATGAAGTTGAAGAGGGCAGAAAGACTGAAGCGGAGAGATAAGAGAGCAGCTCTCGTGCAAGTGTGTATTTGAAACCGGGGAAGAAGGCGCTGTCTGTTTTTTTCGCAGTTGCTTCCAGTGCCCTTGATGCTGGGTGATTTAAAAGCTTCGAGTCAATATTTATGATCATCAAAAAACCATCTCAAAGTCCTGTGCCGACGTTGGCCGTCCCACATATCGTTACTGTGTCAGAATTGAATCAGTTCAGTGTACAATAGATCTACCAGAAGAAGAAAAAATGCTTCCCCTAGTACTCTGTAAAATGCAAACACGACGTCCTAAAAATAACTCTTATCTTGCAGCAGTCATTATCATTGGGAACACTTCGGAAAACAGCAGCCCCAGTTGTGTGTAAATAAACAGCGAAAAGCAGAGGAAGGGAGAAAAAAAAAAAAAAAAAGATAACATGCAGCAGGAATTCTATCAAGAGGCCGGGTGGGATGACTCATGAAAATAAGTGACTTTGAGTTTCTGTGGGGAAGGACAATAAGGAGCTTTGAAGCTTTGAGATTACAGAGAGGTAGCTGATGGAGCAAACTGTGGAGTCCGGGTGTCAGGACAGCAGCGTGGCACATACTGTGCACCGCACTCGCTCTCCTGGAAATACATGTAGGGCACGGTTTCATCAACCCTCTGTGGGGGGGGGCATTACATTAACAGAGCTCACCTAGCGGGTAGAGGGGCAGGCCAGCGCCTTTGTTGCAGTGCAAGTTCAACCTCGTCCCAAGCCAATAACCTTCCATTCTTTTCGCCATTTATCATCAGAAGATGACTGGATATGTTCCTCCTTGGAATATATATATATTCTGATAAAATGAAGTGACTGTAATTGCTGTAACATCCCCAATATTAAAAAAAAAAATACCTTAAAAAAGGGACATAGCCTTGAATCTAAAACTGCTCATTAAGAGTTCCCTTGCATGGATGCTCAGAAGAACACTGATGTCACTCCATGATCAGCTGAGATATATATATATATTTTAAATGTAATAGATGTTTCTCAGTGCATCCCGCTTCCAGTTTACAGACCACCACGCATGAGACGTTTTCAGAACGGGAAGGGCCCTGGAGAATCTTAACAGCTACACAACTGCTTAAAAGCCCCTGTGACTGAAGTGATTAAATGTCTATTTTAAATTGAAAATTCAGCTCTGCCTGCATGCACAACTAAATAATAGTCCATGCGCTGAAGAAAAAAAAAAGAAGGCTGGATCGGCCCTGATCCGCCGCCCATGTCTAATCAGGACATCCCTAAGACATATCAGTACATATTTCACATACACCCAATACAGGCTGTGTGTAGACTTAGACCTTTAGGTATCTGTGTAGTTGAAAATTGCATATGCATGCTCAATCAATCAGTCAGTTCATTCGTCCCTTTGGGGGCTGCCCCTTTAAAAAAGGGGGAAGCAAGATATCTGCCTGGAAAACGGTGCACAAGGTCTGTCCTCCCGTTCCTCGGCGTGTTTACAACCGGCAACCCGTCTCACAATGGACAGGCATTGATTCGGCACTGGTAGGTTCTCCTCAGGAGCCCCACTAGTCAGATACCTGCAAACTTCACAATACACAATGCTGAGAGGAAAGCTTGAGCCTATTGAGCCTTTCCGAGCAAAGCCGGCAAGTGATCATAGAACCAGGGTTACAACAAAACGCTCTCATACCACACATGCCGTCCCTTTGATGCTTTTTTTTATAGTTCTGTTATTTTCCCCTGCTGCCACCAACCTGTGTCTGCATTGCATACAAACGATTCATCCGTCCATAATTATTACAATACAAGGTACTCAAGAAATCCCAAGTACCTAAACTTCTTTACAGAGTCAAGAAATGTGCAATCAAAGAGATCACATTCTCAGTAATCTGTAACACAACCTAGAAACTGCTCATTAGAGCCCTTCAAATCCATTTTTTGGGGGGGGGGGGGGGGGGGGGAGGCTACCCAACAGGAATTTCTGAGTTTGCTGGAGTCGAGAACCTTTTGAAATGATCTCACAGGCGGATTATATGTTTGCAGTGCAAGAAGTCGCCATCAATCTTATTTACATCCCCACCTACCATCAAGGAAGGAAACCTCGTCTATCCATGATTGAAACTGATTGCTTGTTTTGTTTTTTTCAACCCCAATCAGCAGTGAAGTGGTAGAATTTAACCCGCCGCGTGGACTATGTATATATATATATATATATATATATATATATATATCGCCTGAAAATGATCCCGAGACTCGTAATTTTTTTATTTATATAGATTTTTAGGTGCCGCAAACCTGATAACAGGTCTCATTTACACGCAGCTGCACACATACAATCAAAAACAACAAAAGGAACCAAGTGTGAGAATCGAGCTGTACGGTGTGAGTCAGGGTCAGCAGTGAGTGCTCATAAGAAGGGCAGAAGGGGAACTCTAGACCGCGGGTTCAAATAACAAACTCACACCGCAGGTGGAGTTCAGCTGCAGAGTGCACCCCTGGGCTTTCCACAGCTCGCATGAGGGCGTCTGTCATTTGAATGAATCAACTAATGAAATGGAAAGAGACCAGTACAAAAACAACAACAAAAAATGGCGGGGTTGAGACCGGTTTTGTAAAAGAGTTTACCTGGGATGAAATATCAACACGGCTCCATAAAAGCGGTAAACATTTTACAAAATTATTTTGATTGGCTTAGCTGATGTTAATGAAAGATAAGTCCCGAGCAGTGAAGCGAGAAAACTGAGCCATAAAGTGTATTCGTTGTGGTTACATCACTACTGGGTATCATATCATCATCTGACATCACTTGGACGCTGAGATTTTACCTCTGAACTGGAAACGCAGTTAAATCTTTGGGGATCATTTTGCTGATGGCACAGAAGTGTGTGTGTGAGAGAGAGAGAGAGAGAGAGAGAGAGAGAGAGAGAGAGAGAGAGAGAGAGAGAGAGAGAGAGAGAGAGAGAGAGAGAATCGTCTGTTTATGGCACTAAGACGACAAGTTATTTGGAAAACGCAAAAAAAAGGAAATCTGGACAAACCGTTAACATTTTATAGTGGCTAATAAGAAGAGAGGGAACTGCAACTTCTAAGCAAGTACAAGGCAATTTTATTATCCCTTCAGGGAAATTCTGCCCACCAAGTGTGATAAAACCAGGACACTGCAGATAACACAATAAAAAAGCAATTTACATTCACCCTCACACATACTCAAATGTCACCCAAACACTCATTACGGCATGCCTTGGGTCCTTATTCTGACGTGCATGCAGACGGATATGCACTCTCTTTGTGTTTTTGTAACATCGGAGTTGGAATTGAATTCAAAATATGATTAAAAATACAACATTTAAAGAAAGTCTTCATTCAGTATATCAGAGACAACGGCGTGGTAATATTATACGGTAACACACAAAGGAACTTGAAGAAGCCTCAGACAGTTATAACACAGTTACAGCCGGGATCTATAACTCCAGAGGGAGCAGGTTATTATCTACCATATAACTAGCTACATCACTAAAGATGGTTCATTATTTGCAACCTGTGACAAAACACAGGTTGATAGGCAGAGTGGATGAAGAGGTAGTGGTGTCGGGCTTTGGAGATGCTTTAGTTTTATGTCAGATTTTAATGATGGGACACAGATTGCAAATCGGTATAACGGCCCTTTAAGTACCGTTGGACCATTCGTTTACTTCCTCATTCTACTTCCAAATTAGGGCATTAAAAGAGTGTTGGGACAGAAAAAGAAAATCAATACGCCGTTATATTGCAATATTTCCTCCCAACGTTATCGATGGACTCGCGCCACGTATCAATATGTTTTATCAAACTAAGAGCGCTGGAATTGGATTTTCTCACATTGGGTCTGCTGCTAATTTGGGGTTTAAAGCAACACTACCTCACGACTCCTCCTTATCAGATCGATGATGGAAGGGTGCAATGGAGCTTACGGGTAAGAAACAAATATATTTAAAAAAAACACTGAAAACGCCAGGTTGTTGTCAGAAACAAAACATTACAGTGCATCGAATGAATACAACATTCATGACTACATGTTTTTCCCCCACATCTCTGCGAGTCTCAGTATTGAACAGCGTTGCCTTTGAAGTTGAAGCCAATGGCAAATTACCTTTCTTACATGCAGACAAGAAAACTTGCGAAAACACTGCAACTCGAACAGACCCAAACCTGATCTCACAAACAAAACTTTAAGCCAGGATTTTAGGCCTGTTGTGCCACACTGATTGAATCTTTAGATCAGACTTAGGATTTGCTGGCTCAGCAGATGTGAGGGTTAGTGCCAAAAGTTGGCATTTCTTATCTTGTAGTCTCTTGCCTCACAATTAAGTTGCGGACCGGCCGAGGACTCCAAGTCTGGAGATCTCATCTCTAGTGTGCGTACAATAGAGAGGAAAGAGATTTGCTAAAAGTCTGTCACACGGTTTGAAAGGCTTTTCATTTCCAGAGTCTATAAAATCTAATAAACCAATAAATAAATAATAAATAAATAAAATGGCAATTTCCTGGAGAAACAGCTGTGGTTGTATATTAAAAGAAAAACTGATACCATCTTGACAGGCAAATTTCCTCCCCAATAAGTCAACCACATTTTGAAATGAGGCATCTCCATAGAAAAATAAGTTGCAAAGTTATTAAAGATTTTTAAATCCGAGCTGGGCCGTTTCCTTGAAGTGCCGGGCTCGACGCATCATTTTGACAGTGTAGTGTGAGACGACTCTCAATTTGTGTGTTCATACGTGTGCGAAAAGATCAACGAGGAGAGAAAAAAGAGGCCCGTGCCCGTCAGTGTGCGCAGAAAAGCGTCATCCAACACATTCTCCTTCTTAACGGAGGGAACCAAAGAATGCTCAATGTGCATTAAAGGGTGGCTTTAATTAGCGAGGCCATTAGCCCCTCTTACGTCAGACAATAGGCTGTTGAAAAATGATCCAGACCATTTTTTTGCATTTGGCTCGTTTGAGGGAGGCCGAGGCATAGAAGTGATGGAGCCAAACTGAGAGAAGAGCCGGCCCGACCAGGTTCTCCTCGGGCGAGCTTTTTTTTTTCTTTTTCTTTTATATTACTGTACAAACAACGAGGGCGGAGTGGATTAGGCGACAAACACGCAACTCTCCCCACCGGTCACGAAGAGAGTGGTATAAGCTTTCCTTTCTATACTCTATTCTAGGTAAAGCAAGGTCGAAGAAGAAATTCATACTATGTTTTTCTTCTTCTTTTTATATTGTTAGAGGCAGGGCTTTACACATGGTATGAGAGGCAAGGCCCAAGGTCACACCTGCTTATCCTCACATGCCCTCTCCTCTCCCCCTCAGGGCAAACCCATAAACCTTTCCTTAGAACGTTATTCAAAACCACAGTTTCAATATCTGTTCTGTCTGTGTGCAAGTGCACACTCAAAAACACACAGACACCCACACACACTCCAGCTGTCCTGTTTTAATTGCAATGGCATAACATTAATTACAGACTGCACGTCCACTCGTACCTGCCCTCCGATCAACCAATCTTCGGAAGCCGCCGTGTCTGTTTCCACTTAATACTGTGGTCAATATCCTGCCAAGCGTCCCGGCATTTGCGCTGTTGTATACGCACACACACACACACACACACACACACACACACACACACACACACACACACACACACACACACACACACCTGAGGTAAACTGCTAAGCGCTGCACACGGAGTATGGGAATAACGTGCACTCCCTCTTTAGATTCCACTTTTCACCCCTCACTGTTTAAACATTGAACCCGCGCACACACAGAAGAAAAATTTGCTTCTTTTTTCTTTCTTTTTTTGGCTCAGCTTCCACCACGGTGGGTAGATTTTTTTTTAATAGTCTGAAAAAGAAAAAAAAAAAGAGAACAGCAGCAATTTTCAAACAAAAATTGCTTAGACTATTAATGCGGAGCAGCAGCATCTGGTAGTGGCTGGCTTTACTTCCAATCTAACGGTTTAATCTTATGAACATCAAAGGAATACATATTGCCCAGAGAATCTGCTTAATATCACAAATAAAAAAAAAAAAATCCAGGAATAGTAACTAAGCCAGAGTTGAGAGACGAGAGAAAAACCCTGAACCCGGAAAGTTAAACACAGTACAGTACACCTGCAAATTTGCACATTAAAAAAAGCCTCCATTCCTTTTTTTCCCCAACGTGCCACTGGCCGTCTTCCCTTTCGACGCGTGTCAACGCGTTTGAGGGGAGCCCGTTTAAAGTCATATCAGATCTCCTTGGATAAGCCAAGCTGACATTTATCCCCATCACGCATCACACTATAAACTACAGCTGAGCAGAAAGTGCGGTGTGCAGAGCACAGTGCTATTACACAGGCAGACACCCACCGCATCATTTATCCTGCCCATAAATCAGCCCCTCTGCTCTACCGCACTCCGCGCTCCTCTTGTCCCGGCAGATCTCCCCGACGTATCATTATATCTCATGCACCTCCACTAAAATAACCTCCGCTGAGCCGAGGAGCCCGGGATGTGTGAAAAGGAGCGGCCGGGCCCTCTCTCCCCGTCTGTCTACTCGCATGGCGCTTTGCATTAGGGCCTCAATTAGGCCCCCGCGATCTGCAGCCTGGTTGTTTGACTGACGACTATTTTGTCCGGGGTCTTGCGGTTGGGATGAGTAATGTTTTCGCTGCAGGTGAGAGAGTGTCTTCAGAAATGAGGACGTGCGGTAATAATGAGGATTATTGAAGGGCTGAGCAGACACCGGGTCCTGCATCATGCTCCGGGTTGTCTTTGCCGCTTAACTTATGTGGCACTCATCCCCGAATTTGAATCCCAAACCGCCCCTTCGTGTCCCCTCTCCTCGCGGTGCATGTATATTTAAAGCCGGACGCTGTCCTCTCTGATCCCCGGCTTGGCCGCGACGAGTAGATCTCATCCTCTGCAGCCCTGTGCACACATCGTGGCCCCCATGCCTTCCCTCAATCTAGCATTGATGGTTTTCTTAGCACTGTAAACTGTACAGTGCAGTCCCTTTATGGAACACTTTTCCAGTTCATACATTTCATTTAAAGACTGCCGTGGCACTGTCTGCTGATATTTGTGTTGAAAGTGTTTTTTTTTTATTTTTATAATGACTATTATTCTTTTTTTACTGCCGTTTTGTTTGACCAATTAATGCATGTTCTTAACGCTGTCGCCTGAATGGAACTTAATGTTTATATTCTGTAACCCAATAATAATAATGATACTTGGGTGGTTGGGATGGGAATGAGGATTTCAATTGCATGTTTTGTATCTTCTAGAAAAAGTTAGCATTAAGGTACAACATGACAACTGAAAAAGATCTACTCGTAAGAGTTTGTATACACATCAGTTTACAGATAACTCTGCACTTTGAGCATTATAATTAAACATGTGGTGTTTTGAGATTTATTTTTCTGTGCCAGATGTGAATAGCAGAGAGGAAGAGCAACAAGCCTGTTGTTATGTAAGGAGGGAGAGGGAGGGGGAGAGAGAGAGAGAGTTTGTTTTTGACCAACGAACTGGAGAGTAAGGACAACCGGACATTACTGAAATGGACAAAAAAGGAGCGGATGCTTAATCTGCCGACGGTAAGGAATAGAAGGTAAGAGGGTTCGCGTCAGTGGGGAACAGAGATGCTGCTCATCAAGCGAGGGCTCCGAGTAACTCCTGGATCCCCTATCAGCGGGGGCTGAATCAAGGCTCTGTGGAGAAAGGCAGCGAAGCAGTGCAGCGCCACTCAGGCCTGTCTCGAGCAGACTCGCTGTGTACCCCTTCACTTAGCCAGCACTCAACTTCTGATTCAAGTGACAATGCCACGGAGAGAGGGGGAGAGAAAGAGAGAGAGGGAAAATAGGTAAGAGGTTGTCAGACTATCAGTGAGAGAGAAAGAAAACAGACATTTCTAGTGAAGGTGAGAGAAAATAAAAAATAAAATCAAGAACCACTTTATTTTCCCAAACCCCTGAACTCTAAAATGAAAGCTAACGAAGGTTTGAAGAAAAGTTGCAGGTTTGAACTCCGGCCCGCGTACCTGCTTTGACTAGCAGCGGCCGTGCATATTTGTTTGAGAGGCCTCTTGCATCACACCTGTTTGTTTAAGCTGCGAATGACGCGGGAGACAAAGCGTGCCCGTCTCTGCGGACTGCCCGGATATAGCCCATGGTTGCCAACAACACAGGACTCCCTCTGCCTCGCGCCCTTTCTTTCTCCGTTCTCACTCGCCCTTTTCCCGACGTCGTTGTGTCTCTCTCTCTGTCGCGTTCTCTAACGGGGGAAGGGGTGTGTGTGTGTGTGTGTGTGTGTGTGTGTGTGTGTGTGTGTGTGTGTGTGTGTGTGTATGGAGGGATGGGGGATACAGAACATTGAGGCTCGGTAATCATTTCTACAAGCGCAGCAGAGGGCTAAATACTCCCAGAGCACCTTAGCTTAGTCCCTTGGATAATACCAGGTAAAAACAATGTGGCTTGTTTAAACTTTGACTTATCTTATAATAATAAGCATATCGTGAGCAACAACAGACCAGTAAAGAAAGAAAATAAAAATCAAGGTAATCACTTCTTGGCAGTGTGTTATCATTTACAAATAAATAAAAAAAATAGGGTCAAATAGGGCCGCCGAATTCCAGATGACTGCGTAGCAATAATCCACTGTGAAAATGATTCTCCTCTAGTGCCATTTAGAATCACCTGCACCCCGGTCTGAGCACCTTCTGGTCCATACCGACACAATATGATAAGCCACGGGGATAAATGTATTCACCACAGCATTATCAAAGAAAGAAGTGCCTCGCACTTCTGATTTTACACTCACAATAGGTTACGGATCAAAGCCCTGCTATCAGCAGTCAACATTAGTCTCTCAAATAGTCCTCCGTAACCTCTGCTGTGCATATAGTTTGCAGATTTTTTCCCCTCCAGACACATCATAGATATATACATAAGCAAAATTCACATGCGCAAACACGCACACACACACACACACACAGACCATCAAAGCTGCAGAACATGCACACACAAAGGGACAAAGACTGATCTTTTATTTGCCCTGCTTAACGATTGTGTGGGCAAAGGGGAAGGTCAAAGGTTAAGGACCTAAATACACCGTCAAGGACAATATTCCTGCTTGTTTTGGCTCCGATACCGGACCCGAACTTTGGCAGACTTTAAAGTAAAAGCAGTGGCTGGCAGCGATTGCCTAACACAGAAAAGCCCAGCGTACGTTTGCACAAGGGATGTCCGTCATCTGAGGGCTTTGGAGAACTCAGGTTTGGAGGAATGGAAATAAATATTTTTCTTATTTTTTGTTTCTTTTCATTCTTTTTTCCTGTCCGTCTGTCTTTCTGTTGCCGTGTGTGTGTGTGTGTGTGTGCGCCCCTCAGCGCTCTGTCTACCTGACAAAAGTGGAATTGGAGTCAGATGTGTACCCCTTTGGGGCCTCTCTTTCCTTCTTTCCTTCTTGCTTTCCTTCTTTGCTCGGGTGAAATTTCCTCCAAAATGTTTTGCCACTTGCCTCCACTGACGGACAAAGATTTAGTGCTAGGGTGACCATGCACTCTAAAGCAGTAAATACCAGTTCTCCCTTCACAACCGAAGCCGAAATCCAGATTTTGTTTCTCCTGCGGGGGGGGTGCACGCTTATTTCTTTTTCGGGCGTGGTAGCTGATGGCAAATAGCGTATTTGCTCTGCCCACATTAATATTCAGCTGCAACATTTGCTCCCATACTGCCAGCCAACACAAGTGTAAATAAACCGTTTGCGGCTGAAACATTTTCAACATGTTCCCATGCCGCTTGACATTTAGTGACAGGCCAGGTCGATACATTAAAAACGGCACGTTGTAAGATCCATCTCTGTACTGTGAAAAAATAAAAAAGGGCGGCGCAACGATCACATTTAAACACCTCTCATAAATGGTGGAATCCATTTTTATTAAGCGGGCTATTTAGGATTTTAATTACTTCTAGTAAAAGGGAACTCTTTGCATCAGACTATGCTTCCCAACACACACACACAGAAACCTGCTCTCCACCAATTTCCACATGTGCCTCCATAAATCAGTCAACTACTCCCAGGTGCCTTCTCTCTGCTCTCGTCTCCATGCTGCTCTGCCATGACTTCCAGATGTGTGTCGCTCCTTTAAGACATCAGGCTCCATTTATTTGAGCTTACGTTAAATTGAGAAAAAGAAACAACGGGGGGATCCCAAAAAAAAGAGGTATATTTGATTTGGTACAATCACATCTACATTCCTAGATCAAGTCAATATGAATATGACACTGATAGATGATTTCAAACCCAATTCAATTGCTCCGATCTTGTTACCACTTCAGACACGAGATGGAAAGACAGGTAGACCAATCCTGACCACCACCTGCTGTCCGTAGGCCAGACCCCCCCCCCCCCCCCCCCCACCAGAGCCACGGTAAAAAGATCTCTCTCTC
Source organism: Taurulus bubalis (assembly GCF_910589615.1). NCBI lineage: Eukaryota > Metazoa > Chordata > Actinopteri > Perciformes > Cottidae > Taurulus > Taurulus bubalis. Next base: position 38,703,722 of record NC_136590.1, on the reverse strand, counting down.
TCTCTCTCCCTCTCTCTCTCCCTCTCTCCCTCCCTCCCTCTCTCCCCCGAGGGAGAGGATACCTGCGACCAAAGGCCAGTAACATGGCAACCGAGTCAAAAGGCCTTCATGTCTGCTGCACGACAGGGCACTGGCATTTACTTCCCCCCGCCATCCGCCCCCGTTTCATCCCGAGGCCCACTAGCCCAACCCAGAAGCCTAAAAGAAATGCACTGTCCTTGCTTTCTCAGCTGCCTCCCTCCGCCCGAGTTAGGAAAACAATCTCCCACAAAAGACAGAAGAGAGAACTTCCCGTCCTTTTGTCCGTTGTGCAGGCCAAAGGTGCTGTTTATTGCACTCCACTGCGTGGTTCCTGCCTCGACACACAAACTCAAACACACACATACACACACACACCTTTTGATGTGAGGAAGAAGAAAAAAAGAAAAGTAAAGCTCACTATTCGCCCTGCATTAACTTGGCTGTGCGCAGGCGAGCAAACAGTGAGAAAATAAGACGTTGCCATTCAGGGATCCCGAGTGAAAAGATTTAGATGTAGGTCATGGGGGATTGTTTGATTCTCTGTGTGAATGCTGAGGGCCTTATTTTCACAAACAGTCACAGCAGAATGCATTGTGTCAGAGGCAGTCTTTGACCAGCTGCCTGTTGCTTCACAGCATGCGGGCAAGATTTGGGATTTTAAATGGGTCACACTCCAACTGAAGATGTTAGCAGTCATGCTTACACGACTGGATAACCCACGCCACTTTGTTCATCATCGCGATTATGATTTTATCTTCGTTTCAGGAAACACAACTGGTGCATCGAGCTTCTGCACCCGCATCTATATGCACTATTATTTCCACTAATGTCTCACCTTTGCTGTAATCTCTATTTAAATATGTTAATGCATACGGAAGAGGCCCTTCTTTTGTAAAATACAGTGGCGAACAACATAACGGGGAGCAATATTCAAAAAATTGTATTTGATGTCAGAGCTGAAATAGCCGCCGTGGTCGGAACCCATCCTCGGTGTATTGACTGTCAACAGAGAACGCATTCAGCTTTTCTATAGGAGGAAGAATATTGCTTTCCATGTTGGTGGCTGAAATGAACAGCCACTTCTCGTGGCTACATTTCCCTCTTTCGACAGCCGCCTCGCTGGGCCACGCGCAACACACATGATTGAGTGGAGCCAATCAAAAAGACATTGGGAATCACGCAGAGCTAAGCAGCACGAGGAGGGAATCGGACGACCTCTGTCTTTAAAAAGGTTATCGTCACAATAAAGAGCCAAAAGAGGCCGTTGGTTCGCCATCCATTGGAAGGCTTTCCTATGTGGGATTCTGTGATTGCAGAACTCAACGATACACATTTTGGGATTCGTTCTCAATACTGAGTGAAAAGGAAAAATGGTTTCAAATATGTCAGTGTCATTTTGAGATCTGAAAAAAAACATTGTATTTGCCAACCGAAAAAGGGACAGTTACTTTTCCTCTTACCTGTAGTGCCACATTTACCAAACTGGTTTTGGTGCAAGTTGGCTAGGTCTGAAGAAATTGGCCATTGAAATGTCTCATGTATAATGGGACTACACAGTTTGTGTTGCTCAAAGCGCCCAAAAATACATTTTGAAAAACTCATCAGCAATCTCTCCTTCTCTCTGGGTTCATGTAGGAACTTTACGGTCAACATCTTCAACACTCGGCAACTAGCACGAGGAAATGTATGTATTTTGGATGCAAACTCCATTTCGTTGTCATAGTACTTGTACTATGTGCAATGACAATAAAGTTGCAGCTGAATCTGAATGTATTTTGGATTTGAGGGTGAACTGTCCAATTGTACTTTAGTTTTCTATTTTGCATGGAGACAATGAAGTCTAGATATACAGAGTTTAATTCATCTGGGATCAGATTAACTGAGACTGTGCAAGTGAGCACATTTTCTGAATAATGAAATAAATTGTGTGTGAATTATAATGATTGCTATATGAAGCTGCGTTTGATACAAAGATTACTGTTGCTACATAACGGTGCAAAAATAACATAACAAATCTCAATTTAACCCAGAGATTTGAAACCAAATTACCTCGAAATGAAAGATAATCATGACGATTCAATTTAAGGAAGCAAAACAATATTTCTACATTAAGACCTTCACTGCAGAATTATTATTTTTTTTTATTTCCTTTCCGACTGGAACCGCATGCATCTTTTGCATTGTGAGAGTTTAAGAGATGACTAAATTACCACAAGTCAATATCAATGAACTGCATGATTATTAAGTATGGAAATACGAGACCGTGATATATGATTATCTCCGTTTAATTAGTTGCAACACAGGATGGCAAGCACGCAAATCAAAGACAACAACATCTTGATGCCATTAAAGAGAAACACGGGCTCGCTGCTCTGAAATCATGAATCCGTCCCGCATTTACATATTCAATGTAATCAATGGTGGTGACGGCGCATCAGAGCCTAAGTGTTCACAGACTTATGGCAGTAAAGCTGTATTGTGATGCACAGTAATCAAATGTACACTTTCTTTTGACGGTGATGGTGTATCGCATACAGTACTTTTTGCTGCTTTGGAACAGGCTTGCTGGGGGATTCCTGCACTGCACGGTGTGACACGGTATCTTCAGAGGAGGAGGAGACGTGTTGTGCTTATAATCTTGCTTAGGGAGGCGCTAACCCCACCATCTTGTGGAGTTCTCCGTGACAGACGGAGAAGGGCTTGCCCAGAGTGAAGGAGGCAGTGGCAAGCTCATCCATCAAAGACTGGGAAATGTCAGACATCAAGTACGAGGGAGAGTTTTTTTTATTTATTTTTTGTGTAAGCCTCACGCCCGCTAAAGCTGCACCTCACAGGCAATTACTATAAATGAGAAGGCTCTCTGTGTCACTCGTACAGTTCAGAAACCAGGGAGCAAATCCGTGACAGAAATGCGTCACCGATTACAGTACGCTGTATGTGCATTTCTAATTAGCATGACGGGTACCAAACTTAGCTAAGTTGACATTTAAAGAGAAGATAAACTTGAGGTTCATTGTGAGGAGCATGGATGCACATTAGCTCATGGACATGGAAAGCAACCGACTGGCAAACCAGGGATCTGTAATCTAGCATTTTAAAATGAACACAATCCCGTGCTACATTGCCACAGAAAATGTTCAAACTGGAATACAAAGTGTTTCCCTCCCAACCAATGGCTTTTCTTGCCTTAAATAAACCACTTCTGAATCAATGAGCGGAGGTCAAAACTAAAATCAGTTAAATCGATGAGAATTCATTTCAGCGTTTGTTGCTATCTGAAGCGGTGCATAGTCCGCGGCTGTGTACTGGCGTTGCAACAGATTTATCAAATAGTCAATCAACCCAAATATTGCAGAAACTATTTTTGATCTTCCGTAAATCGTTTCAGCCAACCTCAAGCAATAATAAAAGCAGTACACCAAATATCATTGGATTTTGGACGAGAATGTCATTTTTGTTTTACAGACAAAATCCGTAATTCATCTGTAATAATCAGTCAGTCGCTGCCCTACTGTCTACCTCCAACAAACTCCACCAAACAAAAAGTTAAATGTATGTATTATTCTATATCTCATCAATAGAGATTTGAATCTACTGAGCAAAACCAGAATGTGAGCTTGTAGAACTGTGATTCAGCCATATGTAAGTTGAATAGTAATCAGCAAAGATCATTTCTAAAGTCATCTGGCTACAGTGCTTTTTCTGTGAAATATGGGCCTGGTCTTACATTCTAAAGGGGGCCGACACGGTTTACCTTAAGGCAACTGAAATGTTCCAAGATCCAGCAAATAACTGCAGTGTGAATCCAAATGACAAACTAATTACTCTCGCTCTCTCCTTCTGGAAAAGAATAAAAAGTACAGTAATGAAGTCGAGGGCCACCGCAGGACACCACTTTACTGCGCAGGGAGGAAATATTACAGCTTTTTGAATTTAACATAAACAAGAGGCTGTAAAGGAGAGAATAAAAGGAGAAGTATTACTTCCAACAGGCCGATAAGAAGCCATAAAAGCAGAAAGAGAGAGAGAGAGAGGGAGAGAAAAGACGGAGGAAGAGGAGACCGAGGAGCTCCTCGTCTGTTCAAGCCATTACCTTGCTGCTTGAGACGCCGCGCTACAGAACGTGTGTATTGTTCGGTGAAAGGATCCATCGGTGAGCTGCATCCAACGAGGGGGAGAAACTGCACTCTTATTGAAAACTATTTTTGGTGCAAACAAAGTAAGACGTTGCGCAGCACAGCGTTCGCCGCACGCGATAAGCCACGTCAAAGAGCACAGGCGGAGGATAAACGGTGTCACGTAACGTTCAAAGTTTATTGTCTTAACATGTCGTCATGTTATAAACGAGATATTTTATAAACACTATTGATCTAGTTCTAACGAGAAACGTTTCATGTTCAAACGCGATAACTTATTTTTATTACTGAAGTGTAGTTGTTAGTACAGAAGTTATAACAGTATAAGTGATCACGGTATAGCGTGATAACTATATATAGCCTATATTGTTACAACAGAAAATGGATATATTTGGGGAATATGGCTTGTGGGTATAGTGGGTTGTTATAACAAGAAAAGTGTGTTGTCATGTGATAAGTTCGTATGAAATAATAACGTAATAAATATGGTGCTATCATGTTATAACATCACACTGATATGTGTTTGACCTTTTTCTGGTGCTGGCAGCAACAAGCTTCTGTAAATTAGCAAAAACTAACTGTATAAATGTAGCATGGGTGTAGAAATGATCTCAGGGAGTTTTTCAAAAAGAGACTGTCATACAACAGTGAGGCTGTGTTTTCAGTTTAATTTCGCTTGCCGTAAGTGGTTCAGCTCCACTGTTTAATACTTTCATCCCTTCTAAATATGCAATATATGAGCTGAGTAAAGATCAGAAAGCTTACAGTGTCTGGATTTCCATTTGCATGCACTTCTGGTAAGAAGACTACAGGATGAAACTCCCCAGCTTGCTGCATGATGTGTTTAATCACTTTCACTCCTCAACCCCATGTTGGTTTTAACATTAACAAACCTTGTGCATGCTCCATCCTCAATGGGGTATTTTAATGATGTGTGTATCAAAACCAAGTTGCTCTATTGCTTTTTTAGCTGGTGCCTTTTTCGTCAGAAAAAGTGAGATGTGCCAAGTTTGCAAGGTGCAGCTGAAACCACTCCAGGCTGGTCGCACGTAATTTGGGGGCCATATTGTCATCAAACAATGTAAGAATTTAGGAAATAAGTGGAGAGTAATGAGGGCCGTGCTCAATGACAGCACGGTTGCAGCTGTAATTTAAATGGCAAAGATATTCTATTAGAATCTCAACAAGCCCCTAATTTTATGACGCACGGCCCCACTGAGCTGAATGATGTAATTTGAATATCCTGTCAGTTCCAATGCGGCCTCCCAGGACAATAATGTGGTCACTGACATTTAATGGGAGGACGGGGGAAAAGTTATGGCGGTAAGAGAGAGACAAAAGAGGGAAGGGGATTTCTGTGACGCCCTGGTGTTTTTCAAAGAGATGAAGAAGAGGTGATAAACATGGATTAGAGGGGCCATTTTGTCTGCAGTCCTCTCTCTCTTTATAGTCCGGGGTGTCTTTGAGAAATATGTCTCTAAATTTAGCATCAGATTTATCAAGCCGAGGCCATCCGGGGGGAAAAGAGGGAATTGGGAATAGAGAGAGCAAAAGAAAGGAGACAAGGTTGAAAGGTATCTAAAAGACAGGTGCGGCAGACAAAAAGATTGAGAGGAGAAGGAGGGGGGCTTTGTCTGTGAGATCCTGTCCATCACTTGCCACTTTTAGAATGAAAATACATCTCCACTAATATCCACCACACACACACACACACACACACACACACACACACACACACACACACACACACACACACACACAGAGAAAGAGATGTGAATTTCAATTAAGCAGGTAAGGAAATTAAACTAGTGTTACAGTTATAAAGTCAACCAAGCAGATAAAGACTCCAATACGAGGGCAGACAGAGGAGACACACTCACTGTGTGCGACATCCAACAGCCGGGGAAGAGAAGGAAGGTCAAAAGAGGTCAACGTTAAAACTCCTTCGGCTGTTCTTTTTTTTTAAATTTTCCACTTTCTGCGTACCAACTGTCCTCTCTCCGGAGTGACATAGGGGGGAGGGGGCTCATTAAGTGGCGCCACATATAACCACCAATAATGTTAATGAACTCTTTGCCACTATTTACCTCTAAGCATTGCATGCTTGTGTTTGCTGTTTTTAAATCACCAGTGGAGGTCCTGTCTACTTTATGCAAATTAAGTGCTCCAGAGGACGTGACTTGCCACTTCAAATCTCGCAAAAGAAAAAAAAGAAAACACTTTTAGCGTCGCCAGCCAAGTTTGAAAATGATTACTCCTTTCTTGGCTGAATTATTTTCACGCGTGCACCGTTATATTAAAAGGTCAAATGGGAGAACGTTTCTGGACGAGGCACCATGTTTGTTCAATTGGAAAATCGGAGGGCCAATACACTCGGGTTTAAGGACTACCTGCTGCCACTCAAAAGCTACCTATGGGTCAACTTTTAGTGGCGGAGGACTGCATCAAACATAAAGTGGTTTTCCTGCTCTGGCCAGTCCCCTTTTCCTGCATTTCATTGCGGTGGTCCACTCGCAATGAATAGAATCTTGTCATGCGTCACACTGGTTTACTGGTCATTTTCAGCCCCTCTCCTCTCCTCTCCTCTCCTCTCCTCTCCTCTCCTCTCCTCTCCTCTCCTCTCCTCTCCTCTGGCGTCGAATGAACTGGAATTGTCCTTGAAGCAAGAGCCACATGGGATGCAAATTCTCCAAGGAGCGAAGGGTTACGCAGTAGCACAGTGTACAGCCAAATGTGTCCTTCCAGTGGTGGTCACCCAGGAAAAGATGTGCCACACAAACGGTTACGGTAAAGGACATGGACGCAGTGGCTGAGACGTCATATGCTGGTTTGTGGCCTGCCGTTAGCGAAGCTGTCGCCATCTTGGTTCACGGTTGGCGTCATCTTGGCTTTTTTTTGGCAACCGGAAGTGACATAAGGGGGTGGAGCTAAGTGCAACCGCATGCTGAACAAGACGTTTGTAAAACAACAAAAATGTTACAATTAACTTTCACGAACTGAAAAGCGCACTGTGAAAAGGTTAAAGTTCTACGACGAAAACCGACCAGACAACGCCGTGGTAACGACCACTAACAATGACAAGGTCGCCCCGCCCCTGAAGCGTTATCTGCTTCCCTCTTTTATCGTCTATTTGACTCTAACTGGGACCATCATTTACTGAATGCACATCACGATGTATTAAAGAAGACTTGAAACTTAATATTGAGAGCATAACAAGCTTAATATTGCAAAACTTGAAGAATAGTTTGGCTTAAGATGATGTGCACGTGACGCATGTTGGCATACCAATTCAATATTCATCCTTTGGCTGAAGTCCAGATGAACAAGACAGCCCTTGTCTATTGAGACCCGAGGCTGTTGTTTATTCATTCACCAATGCACACATCTGCTCAATATTATACGAGAGATTAACTAGTTCCAAGCGAAGAGATTTATCCGAGTGCAGAGTCATCACGCACCTGGATTTCCTAATGACGTACGCAAGGGCTTCCCCTCTTCGTCAATTAGTCCCCTAAGTGGATGTTTCAGGCTCATTCCACTGAGGTATTTTATTTCACTTATTTTATAGTTGTCTATGTCTTTTCCTAGAAATTCTCCGTGGGATCAAAAACGCACTGGGGATACTCATTTCACAGAATATTTAATTGCCTGTAATCAATTGAACAATTAATGTAACAGACCAGTATCAATACATTCATGTCTCACCATATTTCATACGGCACATGTATGGATTAATATGTTATAAATGCCCCGATTCATTTGGCAAAAGTTAAT